>NC_090922.1:128970674-129628174 GCF_040938575.1 Ambystoma mexicanum
CCCCCTTCCTAGCCCAAGTGTCCCTAACAGAGATGTTCATTTCTGACCAATAGGGTCAACTATCCATCTGTCACCTGCCTTATTCTGTTGATGTTTCTTTAAGACGGTGGCTACGGTATCCAGTGATGATGCAACGTGGGAAAAGGTTGCCAAGGGGTGACATTTCCCCAAAATTGCACTCCCACAAAAATCAAGCAATTTCCCCAAATATTCTTTACCAAATGGAACCAGTGGCTACCTATCACCCGCATGGATTTTCTAACTTTCCCTGACCTACTGTGCTTAGTAGTCTAGGGAGCTAGTGACGGTGCCTTCTTTCACATGGTGTCAGTCGTTCTCCTTCCACACATGTTATTACCTTACCCTTTAATTCACTGGTTTCTTACGATGTTCTCCACCCACCATGTTACTATACCTGTGATCACTCACTCCACCTCCCCACCTCCACCGTTTGATCTTACTTCTTTTCACACTCCAGGTCTTACTATCGCTCATTCTTCCAGCTACCCCTTTACCTGTGCCAGCTCCCATTCCAAAGGTTCCCTTTAAAAGGCTTGCAGCCTGTCTGGTGCCCCCATTACTCCAGCGACATCAGGAGTACTGCATTGGCCTCCTCCTGCAACTTCTTGGGTCAGGAGGAGGCTGATGCAGCATAACGAGGTTACTTTCAGTTTGGAGCACCCTCTCCTAGAAGATGGCCGCCACTGTGGACAATTCAACCAGCGAGTCTGCTGCTGTTGCAGCTCGCCACCTTTCCCTGGAGCGAGACCATCATTTGGTTTGGATGGATTCTGTTTTTGTACCTTTCGCTGTGGGTTCCATGTTAATATCCCTGCAACAATATCGCCATACAAAAATGTTGCCATATTTTTGCGTCAATAATAAGGCAATCACTGTATTATTTTTAAAGGAGCGGGGGACACCCCAGGAACCCCCGCTCCCAAGAACCCCAGAAATGATCCCCCCAAAAATATTGCCTATGGCTGTTCCAGACGACCATATATACAGCAAGATTTTTGGTGGGGATAATATGTAGTGATACCTCGCTGTGCTGGCTCCCATTCCAAAGGCTCCCTTTAAAAGGCTTGCGGCCTGTCTGGTGCGTGTTTGGGGCTAGCCAGGCGTTGGGCGCCTATCCACCTACCTGGCTAACACGTACCATCACACCTGCTCCACTGCCAGCAAAGTAAGTCAGGTTTAATACCTTCTGCTCCTCCTTATGGTCCTTCGGCTCCGACCTTTCCAACTGCCTCACCTACTCACCACTAGTACATTCATTGCAAGCCCCCTCCTGAACCTATCATGAAGGGATCCTCTTTTGCCTCGGCACAACTTCTGCTTTTCTCATGTTTATGCTCCGTCACCACTAACTTTCTGCCAGGACAACATAGCTTTGCGCTGTTCACACGGGCTATCAGTACCTACTTACGTTTACCTTGATTTAGATTCTATGGTACTCCTGGGTTGCAACAAGGGGTAAATACCATGTACTTGCTCATTGATTGACTATTGCCTTTGTGTGCTGCTGCCACCCTGCAACTTGGGGTAGGCACCATGTATATGCCCATTGATTGACTATTGCATTTGTGTGTTGCTGCCGCCCTGTAAAATGGGGTAGGCACCATGTATTTGCCTACTGCTGGCCTTTGCATCTGTGTGTTGTTGCCGCCCCGCAATTTGGCGTTGGCTCCATATACTTGCCCACTGACTTATCACTTGCATCTGTGAGTTGCTGCCACCCTGTAAGATGGGGGTAGTCACCATATATCTGCCCACTACTGGACCCTTGTATTTGTGTGCTGCTGCCGCCTGTAACTTGGCACCAGGTGCAATGTATGTAATACTTCTCTTTTTGCACTTTGCGTATTATATACAACTTTGCACATTCTGTGATGTTGTAATTCACTTCGAACGCTTCCAATGCTATGACCTGAAGCACAGAAACAAAGTTTATGCACCTAGATACCTCAGGGTTTTGCACGCTATACATATAAAAATAACTCCGTAATCTTCTCTTCCCTCCTTCCTCCCACTTTTCTGCCTTGCCTCTTGCTATCCTTCTGTTGTAATCTGTCTGACTCTATGCTGATAGTTACTCCTATTGTCCCACTCACTGTCACTTTTACTATTCTGTTGCTCCCACTGTTTCTACTGCATACTTAACCCTTGCAATCGCCCTCTACTACCGAGTCCACTTCCAATATTATCTTTTACTCCCACTACGACTACTACCCCTTACTCCTTCTCCTTCACTCGCTATTCCACTACTCCCAACTACTACTACCTCCGCCAATACCACCCATAACACTCCACTGCTCCTACTCTACCTCTACCCTGCACACTTTTCCGCTCTCACACTAAATACTGTACAGACCCCCTCTTAACAATACCCTCTGCACTCCAATCACACTCATACGTTTACTGTACTGTTACGTACACATATTATTCAACATAGACGCAAGAGGTGTGGTTGAGATAAGTGCAAACCTATAACTTATAAGTATCTTTCCCCAGATGGACTCAGTGATCTGTAGTTACAATGTTATGCTTATGTAGTAGTAATTGTTCCTTACAATGTGCTATAGAAATTATGCCTGCTTTATCGTGTTGCTATTCTCTCGTGTTATCTTGCAAGGTGGGTTGTCAGACAACAGGGAGTATTCCAGTGTTGGAATGTGTGTAACTATTAGTGTCAAATGTATTCCAGCAACTGGGAAGGTTGTGCTTTTCAGTGGGTGTACTATGACAACATAGTGTATTGTATGAGTGTGAACTATGGGGCAACGTTATTGGTTAGTGATATTCTTATGTGTGTGTGTCGTGGTCTGGCAGCAGGGTGTGTTTTGTTTCTGTGTCCAGTAGTGACAAAGTTATTCCACCAACTTGGATTGTTGCAATGTTATTGCAGTTATTCCAGCAATTGTTATGGCTGCAGTTTTATTTTTAATAATGTTCCTGCAGCTTAGATGGTTGCAGTTGTGTGACTATTATTCCGGCACTTTGAATGTTTGCACTTCTATTTGCACTGTTTGTCAGGTCCACTGTCGTGTTGTATGGTATGTGAGCAAGGTAGGGCATACCATTTCCCCATGGCCCTGTTTGTGGTCCGGTATGGCAAGCCGGGAGATGCTGCACGACTGATGCATGCCCTAGTAGTTCTGGGTCAGACCCAGAGTCTTTGCTAGTTTCCATACGGATGGGTCAGCTGCGTGAGACTTGCGCCTTGTGTGGTCTGGACGCATCTGGACTAGTTTGGAGGATGGCACTGGATGTCAGGGTGGTGACCTTCCATGGGTGGATGTGGGGGGCATCTGGTCATTGCGGCTGCATTTGTTATGGGATGTCTGCTTTGATCAGTGTGGTTGTTCAGGACCTTGTCATTAGCCGGGATCTTCGTCTCAGATGTGCTCAGATGCTCACACCTTCATTCAGGCCTTCTTGAGTTTGTTGGCAGTTTGAAATGTTTTGTAGGGACTGGGCAGTTCCTCAAAGCAACTGTCAGTTGTGTGGGGGAGGGGGTGGGGTGCCTGTGTGTGTGTTGGTAAAGAAGGGAGATGTGTGTCGTGTAGCTTCACCCTGTCTCTCTTTCAGTGTGACGTCACAGTGTATGTGATGTCACTTATGGATTGTCTTCCCTGGGTGTTCCGCTCAGAACCGTTAGAAATCAGTTACCTGGGCGGTGGCTGATGGTGGGTCCTCCATGTACATAGCTACGGCTCACATGACATGCTATGATCATAAAGAAACTTCCCTGCAACGCGCCTGGCCTTGTGTTGCTCCGGAGTACTTCATGAATACCATACATACTTCAATAACATTTTGTAATCCACACTTCTGTGCACCTAGTAATTCATGCAAATCAAACTCTTCAGCATTCTAGCATTTCAGCTTCTTATCATTAAGTGACTCTTCGGATACAGCAGCAACAGCCTTGAACATCTGTCCTGTAGTACTGCTCTTTTGGTACCATTGATAGAACTTACAGTTTCTGTCTGGGGGTGTGGGTTTATTTAGACGGTAGGCTCCCATCTGCCAGTTGTTGTTTTGCATTTATTATTGGGAATATTTGTACGCACTGTTTTTTTAGGTTGGATGTATTTGCCAGTTTTCAGGGATTCAAAGTGTCTAGTAGACAATGTATCTACAGGGATGAGGATAGGCTATCTTTATAATCTCTGATCCCATTGATGTTAACTTTGCAGCTCATTAGACGAATTCTGGTATGGTGTGGGTGAGACATGGGCAGGGCTAGGCTTCTCTAAGTTTGGTAGAATCCCGAGAAGAGCCTTGGTGGCGCTGACATTTTCTTTACAAGAGTGATAGTGCTCGTTAATGTGTGATAGGGATCTGTTGAGTACTGTGCAAAAGGGTCGCATGACTTTTTTCACAATCTACGTTCCTTTGGTCTGGATACAGGGTATTTCAAAGTGAACCGATCGTTCTGTGGTACCCATGCTTAAGGGTGTTTGTTTTCACAGGGGCAACAAAGCCAACAGTAGTCAACAGGACACAATAACAGTAAAAGCTGTTATCCGAACGCTGTATTACCCGGAGCATGGATACAAAAGTTTTAGAGTCGGATAACAGAGACACCAGCCAGGAAGCCCAGTAATCCGGCCTGTTTGTGTCAATATCCTACTCCAAAACCGACATTTGGTTAACCAGAATCTTTGACTACCCGGTGCCACTGGGTTCCCAATGGTGCTGGATAATTGTGCTTTTACTGTATATATCTGATCAGGCTAATATAGAGTTTTCGGTGGTGGGTCAAAAGGGTAATAGTTGTTTGAGTGTAGGCCATAAATGGATAGCAGTGAGTTTTTATTTATCTTTAAAAGCGATTTGGCATTCGTTGAGAGGATATATTTTATCAGTATGACATAGGATGACATTGTGATCTAACTGGTATGTCGTTATTATGTCACGTCAATGGGGCTTCACTATAAGGTTTGTATGTGGTGATACTCAGTGAATCAATGCGGCTGTTTCATAAATCGTTGGGCACCAAGGTACGGTGGGGCCAATATTGCCTGCCAGCACTGCCAGCACCAAGTGTGGCATGTTCTTTGTGTTGCGCCTGCGCATTTTTAGCTGAGCCACAACAAACTGTTTACAGCGGACATGAACTCTGAATCCTCATGGGAGCGCGGGTAGTGTGCAGGCGGGCTGTGGTGCGTTGCGGTGCGTGGGGCTGTTGGTAGCTCTGTGCATCCAATCACGTAGGCCCATTTTGGATGCTCTGGTATTGGTCCCAGAGACAGTGTCCCAAAGAACTGAAGCTGATCTCTCTCTCGCCGACATACTCCTGAGGGCTAGGCAGGTGGCCGGAACTGGGGTGCATGTGTTGTTGCAAACACAAAGAAGAGACAGGTAAAAAGGGATCAAGGAGGAGGAGGTGGGTTGTCGTGCAGCTTTGATCCCACACCTGGTCGGCTGATTGAATCGGCTATCTTTCGAATAGCTTCTGTAGAGTGTCAGAAATGTCAGACGAGAATGAAAACGAGGTCTCCCCATCAACCTTGGGGAACATATCATCATAACCTTGTGTAGCAGGTACCTCACGGTCACAATCCGCATTCGATAATGCTCCTGTGCCAGAATTTGATGTGGAGGGAGCACCGTCGCACCTCAACCCCAGATGGGACCTGAGAGTCGAGTGTCCGATTATGTTCTGTGAAGCACCAACAAAATGGCCAATGTATTGCATGAGGCAATGCTACTTTTCTTTCCTTGTGGGGCGATGCACACATTTCACTCCAACCGGAGATAGATACATCACATGATGCCACAAAAAGTGCTGTCACTGAATTGTTTGACTGCTAGTTGTCAAGATGGATTTCTGAACTCTGACCTGGTGGGCAGAGGTTCAGAAGGCCACCCCAGTTTCTTGGAAGTGGGTAACCTTCTGGACAAGCCAGACCAATCAAGGTAGCATTGGCGGCGGCCAAGACCAGGTCTCAGGAGGGGTGACAGTGACTGAAAGACCTCAATGAGCACACAGAGTAAAGGTCACTTCCAAATCACTCCCAGTCAGGTGTATATATATTAAAAATACAAATACATCTATTCAAGACCTTTGAGTTTCAACACAATAGTTATTATCAGTAACACTTTTAAACCACCACAATCGTACTAAAATACATATATACAAAACCAAGGGGCCTAAAGGGTTAATGCACGAAATGGGTCCACAACCTAGAAAAGGGAAGGAAGCAGGGAGTGCAAAAAGTCTTTAGGCAGTTCTGCAGTGATCACAATCCTAACTGAAAGGCAGTCCAGTCCCTAAGAAGAAGAGAGCCTATTGCTCAAACATACTTGCAATGCTGGCGCATGCGGTAGGGTCTGTAGCAGCTCAGGAAGGTGGGTGAGATGATGCAGAATAGGTTCCCACTATCAGGAGAGGGTCTCCCCGTGAGGGCAGAGCAGGTTCCATGAGTTGGGAATAGTTCACTAGCTCAGGCTATCAGTGGCAAGCCGAGGGGCCCGCGGGGGCCACTCGTGTAAAAATTGATGGATGGGCTAGGGGCCCCCGGTAAGGATTGCAATTACTCACCAACCCCCAGCGCACTCCGGACCAAACTTCGGCAGCTGAGTCCAATTCGAATTGCAGGTTCAAATGTGGCAATCCAGTGGCTCTTTGTCTTTCAACAACGAAGTTACAGCGTTGATTCCCAAACAGGACAGTGGTGATTTCTCCGCTCCTGGTGGATGGATAAGGCCTGTTTCACTGTAGCAGGCTTCAGGGCACAGAGGGGCACAGCTGCAATGCACTTGCAAAGTTCGTCACCACGGCTGGGCAACACGGTAACCGTGTCTACTCCAGTTCGGGCGCTCTCTCCTTACTCCAGACCTGGGAACGCAAAGTGTACGGAATTTGGTGTGAGAGTGCCGTGAACACAGAGCTTGCGATGTACCAAGTTTTGAGGGCCTCCTCAAAACGGCGGCGGAGACAGAGCAAAGATCCTGCGCAAGCTGGTCAACCCAGTGGTTGGCCCAGGGACACTTCCGAGAAAGGCTTACTTGCCGGGTTTGATGAAGGTGCCGAGAATAGTTGGTCCCACTATTCCAATGGGTTGAAGCGCCTTTGCAGACCTTCTAGTTCGATCAGATGCAGTCGGGTCCGGCAGGACGACAGCGGGCACAGTGTGCCAAACCTTCCAGCGGGTCACCAGTGGTTCCTTGACTCAGCTTCTTAGTTTCAGGATACTTGGATCCTATCCTTCGTTCAGTGAGAACTCCAGAGATTGACCTGGTATGGGTGTTTGGAACCTTCTCTTAACCGAAATCTCCTTTGCGCCAAAACTAAGAGGACCCAATGGGAGACCTGCTCACATACAGGCATACCTTACGTGGACCAATCAGGGACCACGGTGGTCCCAGGCATTCACAGCACACCAGGCTATCTGGCACCCAGCATGTGTATTGGAACCAGACAGTCCAGCCCACATCCTGGAAGCACACACACAAGGCATGCAGAAGCCTGTGAAAGCATGGGGTTTCGCGGGAGAATGCATGGCCAAATAAGGACTGACCTGGGTCGGCTGGACCCCGTGAAAGGTGAAGGGGCAAGATGGCCAAAGGACAGGAGAAACAACCTTGTGGCATGGCCATTTTGGAGCTAGGCCACCTATTTGTGCCAAACATGGTAAACGCGGTTTTACCAGGCAGAAAAGGGTTCAAAATGTATGAAAAGATAAGCTACCACCAGTCATGTCCAACGCACATCGCATTTCTCCCAGAAATTCCTTTGAGAGTATCTAGGGACTTTAGAAATGACAGGAAGACCCAAAGACCCAAGTGCACTATACTGGAAGGTACATTGTGCACTTGCAACATGTTGCAGAAAAGTTGCAACATTGACAAAGACTAAGGGAAACAAAGTCTCCCAGTACTCACTGTCTTTAAGGCCATGTCAATTTCCCCATAATAAAGTGAGCAAAAAGCGCAGTGGAGTCCAGCAGACGTTTGTGCTCCTCTGGCAAAATCAGACTATGGTGTATAACAGCAGCAAAAAGTTAGGCGGTACACAACTGGAGGGAAAATTACACATGAAATGGAAATCTGTCCTAACACTAGTCAATGGAGACTATGAAAGTTTTAAATTAAGACAAGCATGGCAGGAAGCTCAGGAATTCCTCAATGCTTAACACGCCTCTCGGGAAAGAAGACAATGAGGTGTATGCATAATTAACGCAAGGCTGCTTCTTGACGCATGTTCGATGCAAGGTAATGATGGAGCCTGTCATCATGCTGGGACGGATGTTAGAACTTGGCAGATCACATCAATTGGTTAACACACAAGCAGGTCACACAGAAGCCTCTCTGAAATCTGAGTGGAAAGGGCTGTTTGCGATCACCCCTTAGCATGTGGCCAACCCACAGGCGTAGGTGGACAGCGGCGACTGACGCAACAAGCACAGGCAGATGGCTGTAACCGTGTGAGTACTGTGGATGCCATTTACTACATATTTCGTGTTACATAGCTGCACGGCAAACATGCAGGCAACGCTTGAAAACGAATCACTATGCCAAGGTGTGCCGGTTGTATTTCCAGTGCTGAAACCAGTGAAACCCACTACGCAAAGGCCTTTCAGAGCCAAGGATGCAGCAACAGACGTCACAGTGAATGAACGCTCCTACCTAGTGAAAGGGGTAAGATGTCGAGGATGTTTTCTTCATCTCAGTAATATGCAGACAAATGGAGACAGCCACCGTGTAAGGCTGTGGTCCATTCTATGAGAATTCCAGTACTCACCCACACTGGGGCTTTGGTCAATGTCATGGACGCAGCCCAATGGCAGTACTTGATCCACGCATGCAGCGATTGCTGCCAAAGGTTAGAATGTTCACTTGTATTGTTTATTGTTTGTTGGGTTTAATATACATATAGCTATTAAGCCTTGAATATACGATATTGAAGAACTTGAAAAACACAGAAGGTACGAAAAATAAAAATATAATTACAAGTTATTACAAACAATTAATACATAAAACACCACATATATCAATTGACATGTATCTCCCTCCATAGCTTTAAAAGACCACCCATCTTAAAATACATTAGGGGCAAGTTAACTTCAATGATAAAAATTATTATGGGCTCATAAACATAAAATCCGTAAAATCTCTGTGAATTTCCAATAAAATTTGACAAGAAAATATGAGATTTATATCATTGCCCTCTATGAAAAGCCACCATATTGGCAATGAATCAGAGCAATCAATTTGGTTGTTGTGGGTACAGGCCTTCACATAACACCAAAATGTTTCAAGCTTTCAGTTACATCCTCACCACATAGAAGGCATTTGCGGTTAACTCGGGTAATACCCATTTGGCTACCCTCTACTTCCAATGTCTCACAGATGTTACATTTTAGCAGGAGGTATTGACGTAGCACTCCGCTGTTAGGGTACGCTGCAATGAATGATGGGTCTATGGGTCTGCTCCATTACATAGCTGATAAATGGACGGCTGTTGCAATTTGAGGCCAGTCGGACCATTCAATTCTCATACATATAACTGCAAAGCTTCTGTTTTAGGTTGAGTTTGAGAGCAGTAGCTCTCTGAGGTAGTTCTCTGGAGAAGGTCCATATCCGTCCGCCATCTTTCAAAAAGCTTCACCATATTGCCAATAGTACCCACATTCTGGAAGTTCTCCAATCTGAGAAATGACCTGATGTAATTTATTATACTCGTGCCATTGTCTAACCTGGGCAGGTTAATCCAACTCATAAAGGGTCTTTTGGACAAATGTTGAAGCAATCCTAACTAAGCCGAATTCTTAATATGAAAAATCAATACATAGAGCAGATGGCATACAGAATAATTTCCGTAAAAGTTTAGCTTCAAAACAAATCAATTCAGATCCCTATGCATGACCCCAAATTTCGATGCCGTAAGACAGAACCGGGACTATTTTGGTGGAATACAGCAGAAGTACGATCTGGACGGACGTACTCCGGTTTCTACCTATAAAATTGCTCATGATGTTAGCCATAACGGTGCATTTAGCTTTTATTGCTTGCCAGTGAAGATTCCACTTTAAAAAGTGATCAGCAATTAGACCAAGATATTTGTAACTGGTTACAGTTTCAAGATGGATACCTTCCAACTGCCAGGCGGGACAGCATTTTAGCCTCTTAGTTGGTGGAAAAATCATTACTTTGCTCGTAGAGATATTCACAGTTGGCCGTTTTGGGTGGCATAGGCCCATAATGCAGTGATCATTGTTTGCAGGCCCTTTGGGGTATGGTTTAATAGTATCAAGTCATCTCTGTAGGTTAGTCAGCTGATGAACTCGGTACCCACTTTAACTGCACTGAGGCTAATATCTTCAAAGGCCTTTTTCAGATCTGCTAAGTACAGATCAAAGAGCGTTGCCGCAAGAATGCACCCCTGTTTGACACCTCTATTAGAACACATAGAGCAGAAGAGTTTACCTCTTGCGTCCAAGCTTACCTTCACTGCAGTGTCTTTGTGAAGAAGCATTAACATCCTTAGAAGGCCTGCAGGAATATTCCACATAATTAATTTCGCCCATATACAGTTTCTCAATACTGAGTCACCATTTATGGGTGAATTCACTTTTGGAGGTTCTACGGCTCTACCTCTTGACAGTGCTTCCATTCTGGAAGTCCGCCATGATCAAGACTATGTCAGATTCAGATTCTACACCACCTCTGAGGCCAATGACGCTCTTCCCAGCCACAACATGATAGAGGCAGTGGGCCTGGTCATTTTGCATTTGTGGTTTACGAGGCAGTTGACACCGTGCCAATGGAAACATTTGGGGGGTCATTACAAGTTGGGCAGTAAGGGAGGGATACTGGGCAACGTGGGCCAACCCAAAACGATTTTTAGAAGTGGAGGCACAGATGCAAAACAAGTCTGTCCATCAATTTCTAAAAATCGTTTTGGGTTTGGTGTATTTGTACATCTGTGCACCCCTCTTGGCAAGAGGGGTGAACAGATGTAGAGGTACACCCAACCCAGAACATTTTTTTGAAATGGAGGTACAGATGCAATGCGAGGGAGGGGTCAGGGAACAGGGAGAGGGCAAATGAGACTGTTTGCATGTCTCTGAGTGTGCACGTGGTGAGGGTGAATGCTATGGGCGGGGAGCGGAGGCATATGAGCCAGCACCTTCTAGTAGACCTGCCATATTTGAAATGGGGCAATGCTGGTACTCCTCAGTTAGCTCGCTATACTCTTGATGGGATATTACTGCTGTAACAGGGCTTCTATAATTGTTGAATCTTCTCAGAGATAATACTATGCTTTTGTTGAGGCAATGCTAGTTCATCTTAGTGGGGCTGCTATACTTTTGATGGGACAGCATCAGCACTTCTCAGTTGAGCTGCTACACTCTTATTGACAAGGCCCCAGCACTTCTCAACAAATGTATTTCTTTTTATTTTAATTGGTTATTTATAATGAATGTACTACCCAGAGGTTTCTAAGCACGGACTGAGGCAGCGATCCTGTGTTGTGCGGCCTGATGGAGCGAACCTGTGTTGCGCTGACCCAGGGAGCGAACCTGTGTTGTGCGGACCGAGGGAGCGAACCTGTGCTGCGCGGACTGAGGTAGCAAACCTGTGTTGCTCTGTGTCGTCTTGCTTCCAAGGCGAGCACGTTGCCCCTGAGCTATCCTTCCGATACTCTAAAGATCTGAAGTACATTTAATGATACAGAACCAGAACTATTAACAAGTCTGTCATCATCAGAAGAACTCAACACTGTTGTGGTTATACAAGACCTCATATATTTAAAGGGATGGAATTACGCAGAATGTAGCAGAACTATTCAATAACCCAAAGTTCTTAAGCATAGTTAATCTGAAAATACTACACTTCCCACCGTTGGGACAGTACTGCCACTTCTCACAGAGGCTTCTACACCTTTTATGGGGCAGCACTGATCCAGCCTACTGCTCACATGCTCAGAATTGTCATTTCTCAGCAGGACTGCAACACTATACCATCGTGTTCTGTATGTTGAGTGCTTCTTCACCACCAATGTGGATTCATGGCTCTCTCCCAGTGTCTAAATAGTTGATCTGTCTACATTCAATTGGCAACAGGCATTTCCAGAGCTGCCTGCTGTCCATAAGCTGCCGCTCAGGATGTTGGGAGCCGTGATGGAGCAAGGGATAGAAGGCTCTAGCCTGTCCGATAGCAGAATCAGCAGGATCTTAAAACCTGCTCCCTCCTTGTGTGGGGGCCATGGGGCAAAATGAGCCTGATCCCACATACAGGGGTTTGTTACCCCTTTATCTCTCCTGAATGAAAGAATGAGCTCTCTCAGACACAAGTTCTCACCCCTGTACACACATTGAATGAATATGTTATGTATCTATAGATCGAGAAAACTGGACTGACAATTCCGAGTGTTTTAACAGAAATATAATTGTCTTCCCAGATGGGAGACTGACTCCATTAATATACATGGGGTCACTGAGATGACCAAGAGTGAAACTGTACATTCAGTTGTGAGATTACCAGGAACGGATGATACTATGCTCCAAGGAGTGAGGTGCCCACTCAATATATCACACTGTTTATAGGTGTGATACCTATCCTGAATGCTTGCCCAAAGAGCCTTGGCCAGAGTTTCACACTGAAGAATTGAGCATGTGATCCAGGGTCTGCAGCCCACAACACGCAGGGGATTCCCATGCTCCCACTTGCGAGATTTGCACCAAATTAGGGAGATTGTGCTCCAAGGTAGAAGGCACACGCACAGTCTTTGCACTGATGTTTGACACACTCACAGTATGGGACGGCATTTCGTTCTCCCATGCTAGTTGTGTTGCTCTGCATTTTGAGGGCTACTACAACCTTAATGATTATAGAGGGGTGGAGTAGGGGCAGTGATGGCGCACTGGAATGCAACTCGAAGGCGTAAATCTCCTTCTTACTTGACTTTAGTATATACAGTACATGCTAGCCAATGTTTCCACTGTTCTACACTGCGCGTGCCTCCACCCCCGACCCCCCGCGCACCTTTGCACCAAGTTTGCGACTACATGCAAATTTGCGGTCCTATAACTGCCAGTGATGTCACTTCCTGTATTTGGGCCCCCCCCTTCCCCCTGGAAATTCATAAATCGGCTCCCCTGCCTGGGCCCGAAGTCAGAGGGTAAACCAGGTAGGTGCACGTTGCTCCCAGCTTGAGAGGGATGCTCTGGCCATGTTGTGGTCTTCAACTTCAAATGTAGTCTATTTCGACACAAATAGTCATACAACTATTACACATAGCTTTCCAAAAATATACTACAAATAGTAAAAATCAAACAATAAGAAGGATAAAAGCAAAAGTCCTCGGGCTGAATTGATAACCATCACAAACCGTACATGGTTAAAATGGCGTTATCCAGCTCACAGATTTCCTGGCTCAGGTCATAACTCTTCGTTTCTTATCAGTGTTCCTTCTATGTCAGGCTATTAACATGTCATTTGAGACGGCATATATGACATCCAAGTTCATTGTGGATTTACAAAACCCTTTAGCCTCATGCAGCATTCGCACCTGATGCTTATTTAAGCGCAGCTTTAAATTTCCCGGTCTTGCATCTTTATGGGCTGTGCACATAAACAAGAAATAATGGACCGTTTCAGCTGGCCAGATGGCTGGATACGTAGGGTTCCATTGATTTAGGACCACCATTACGGGAAGAATGCCCAGCCTCAACTTAATAAATAGTGCCCTGCCATACGGGGGGGCGTATTTCACCAAGACGTCTCTCAAAGCCTTGCTGGGACTTGTTCATAATGTATTCTCTATATAATGTCAGTCCCATGCCCTTTCTCCACGCCTGTTCTTGTGACCAGGCCTACTATGCATGTTTACGTGATCCCGTACTTTTTACTGATACGCTCTGGATGTGTCCATATCATGTCCTGTCCCATCTTGACGAATGTTTGTTTAAACCATGGTAGCTGCTTGTCTACTGGATATTCCATGACCTCACACGTCCTGTATCTTTTTAAGTTATGGCTCAACCATGGTTCGACCCAGTCGAAGACTGGTTTTATCTAGATTAACCCCTCTGTCCATCCTAGTTTGGAATATACATTTCTTTTGGGGGTTGGCTGAGGGAGGCCCAATATTAGTTTTACAAACTTGATTTCCGTAACTGTAGGCTCATGGTGTTCCAGTACCCCACACAGTTTAGCTCCATATAGAGAGGCCTGCCTCGCCTTCATGGCGCTGAGGTAATTGAGTGATTCCCTGAGCCTCAGGCAAATCCATGACTATGGTTGGTCATTTATAGATTGTTTATAGTGATTTGCTCTCCCCAGGCCACTTTGTCTCTAAATCGTATGCCTAAATAATCATAAGAATTGACATCCTCTGGGCAGTGTTCGCCAGCTTCAACAAGCATTATGTTTCTCGCATCTACTGTTGCTATAGCATGTCCTCATTTGTGTTTCAGTACAATTAATCTCTAGGCCCTTTGTTCCATATAATTCAGTAATCCAAGTGATTTGTTTCTGGAGGCCAATTTGAGTTTTTGAACTTAAAACAGCATCACCCGCGAATAAGAGAAGGCTAATCTTAGTACGTCCAGGGTCGGTGACCGAGTGTCTAGCCTTGCATTAGAAGCCGCTATGTCATTTGTGTATAGCGAGAACAACGTAGCCCCCTATTGCGCAGCCCTGACTTGACACCCTTGCCAATCTTGTATTTACGGCTTTATTCACAATTTATATCCCACCTCACCTTTGCCATATCATCTGTGTGCAGCTGTTCTACAGGGTTTATATCTTCCTAGGTAGGACCATTTCTGCTAGGGTTCACCAAAGCTTGTGACGAGGGACTCCATCGAATGCAGCCTTCGAAATACAAAAAATCCTATTTTGGTTTAGGTATGTTAAAACTATCAGATTCAAGGCTTGGTCTACTGTGCAAAGGGCCTTTTGAAAGCCCTCTTGGAGAGGCGTGATAACATTACTGACAATAATCCATTCCTCTAGGTGAGCCAGAAGGGGTCTCCCAGGCTTTGCAGGGTGAATCGATCAGCGAAATCGGGCGGTAGTTTGATGGCAATTTTCTATCACCGTTCTTATATTTAGGGATAACTATGGCATTAAGTCATGAGTCCGGGATACTGTGATTTGCTAATATGAAATTAAACAGGACATGCCAGATAACCGGTACAAATTCCTGTCTCTTCTTTAAAAAGGTCTACTGGCACGCAGTCAGGGACAGGAACTTTGTGTGATGTCTGAGACTTACTGGATTCCCTGACTTTCTTTAGTCCTTAAATACTGATCATCACCATCTGGGTACTGATGGATTTTGATATGATATGATATTTTATTTATTACGTGCCTATACACAAGTGTTTCAAGGTGCGACGAGGGTACAAGGGAGGACAAGACAACAATCTTACAATGCCGGTGACATTGAGATTGCACAAGTGTAGGGGAGAGGGAAGGGCGAGAGTTCAGGGGGAAGGGAAAGAGTGGAAAGTGCTGAACAAGGCATCAAGACAACAACGAGTAGTGTGGCCAGCAGGTGGCAAGTGCACGAGTTAAGCGTAGACAACGAGTGTCAATAAGTGCAGGTAGGGGGACGTAGAGTTGCAGATACAGACCCAAGTGCAAGGGTTGCCAGGCGGAAACGCAGATATGCAGCTGAGTGGGCAGGGACCTGTGCCCGATTTCAGAGGGCAACCAGGTGGCCATTTGCATAGCAGACAGAGATCATCAGCAGGGGAGAGGAAGAGGAAAGGCAGAAGCAAAGAGGAAGGTCTTGAGGTGCTTCCAGAACCGAAGATGGTTCTCCTCAAGCTTCAGAGAGGCAGGGAGGTTGTTCCAGAGGGAGCCCCCAGCTGAAGAAAGAGATCTACCGCAAACTCGTTGTTTGGGGAAGCGACTGACCCTGAGCGAGTTGGAGGTGGAGGAGCGAAGAGCTCGGGTACGAAGGTATATCCAAAGAGCGAGTTGAAAGTATTGTGAGCCCAGGCCCCACAAGACCTTGTTGACAATGCAGAGTGTCTTGAACTTTATCCTTGCAGCCACTGGGAGCCACTGAAGACATTTCAGGGCTGGAGAGATACGATCCCCGGGCCTGAGGCCAAGGACAAGTCTCGCAGTCCTGTTCTGGATGAGTTGCAGAGGGCAGAAAGTAGAAGCAGGCAGATTTAGAAAGAGGCTGCTGCAGTGGTCCAGCCTAGAGAGGACCAGAGCTCCAGAAACAGTGAGCTTCTGGGTGAAGGAGAGGAAAGGAATAATACCTCTGAGTAGGTGCAGTTGGTAGGTTGTCAACCTCTTGTCTTTGGCCATCTAATTCATTGTACATTGTCTTGTAAAGCTTAAGCTATTCCTTTGAGGAAATAAAAGCCTCCAAAATCTGTGTATTGTTGTTTTTGTTGTCTGCTACTATTTCCCTTAGTAGGCAAGCTTTTCTTTGCCTGCATTCTTTGTTGTAAAACCTAAGGTGCATTTTATGATTGCCCATGTCTGTTTTCCTTTTTGTCACTGGTAGACAAAAATTTTGGCCACTTCCACGCATTTCTGAAATGAGTCCCACACTTGCTGGGCCCCCTCTTCTGCGTCACTTAGCAATTGCTGAAGATGTGGTAGCAGGTATCAAATGGTATCAATGAACATGGATACTAGTAAAGGTGATGGTATGTCCGTTTGGGAGAGTTGCAGAAGCGAAGTGTCTTAAAGTGGGGTGCTTTAGGTGAAGAGAGACGTTTTCAGGTTTTTCCTAAAAGTCCAGTAGGAAGGTTCTTTTCTCAGGGCAGTGTGGAGATTGTTCCAGAGCTTTGTGGCAATGACAGGAAAGCTCAATCCTCCTGCGGTCGTTTGAGTGATGTTAGGCACTCTGAGAAAGTGATAGTTGATGGATCTTAGTGGGCGAGGTGGGGTGTATTTTTCCACATGAAGTGAGGGGTAAGCCGGGGCCATGTTGGTGATGCACCTGTGTGCGATGGACAGGATCTTGGCTTCTGAGACATGGTCGTGCTTGGACAAGCCTAGGGTGGCCCAGAGGGTTTGACTAGTTTTTAGCTTGCACAAGTTACGCTCATAAGTGCCTGCAAAGAGGGCGATGCAGTAGTCCAGTTTGGCTCCGGTGATGGCTCGGCTATGGTGAGGTGTTTGGTTGTGGTGAGGAAGGGCTTGCTGGCATTAAGTAGTTTGAGATGTAGGCAGCAGGGGAAGCAATGGCATTTACCTGGCATGAGGGATCAAGGGTAGCATCTATGTAGATGCCCAGGGTTTTAGCTGCAGGGGAGATTTGGATCAAGTTACCATCAATGTTAAATGCTTTGTAAGCTGGATCCATGTTACAGAGTGTGGTGTGTGAGCCTACAATGATGATCTCAGTTACGTCATCATTTTGACATAGCCGGTGGGTCCCCATCCAATTCTGGATAATTCCGTAGACTGAATTAATTGCAGCAATATCTAGGTGGTAGGTGCCTGAGGCAGGATTTGGGTGTTGTTGACAAATTTGTGTAGGATATCGCAAGGGCATCCAGGTGATTAAAGAGGGGTTTAGTATAGATGTTATACAAAGTGGGGGGGATGCACGATCCTTGTGGGTCTCCACAGGTAACTGGCATGGGTGGGGCAACATGATCATCCATGAAGACTCAAGAAGATCTATCTGCCAGGAAGGATCTGATCCAGTCTGCGGCTACAGGTGAGAAGTTTGATGTTGTGGTGAGGTGGTTGCAGAGCATCTAGTGGTTGACAAGGTTGAACGCTGCAGACAAGTCCAGCATGAGGAGCAGGGAGAGTTTGCCAGTGTCTTTGATATCATCCGGTTGGTTTTTCAGGTCCAGCCAGGCGGGTTCAGTTCCAAGCATTGGTCGGAAGCCTGATTGACGGATGCCCAAGATGTGGTTATCCTTAAGGTATTGCTGGACCTGGATGTGAGCTGCGTGGTCAAGTATTTTTTGGATCAAGGGTACGGTAGCAATAGGGCGGTAGTTTGCAGTGTTAGTGCGGTCGAGGGATGGTTTTTTAAGCAGTGGGAGGATTGAAGCTTCTTTCAGGGAAGCTGGGACAGTTTTTGTGGTGAAGGACGAGTTGATTATTGCTGTGATGATGAGTGTGAGTGTCTCAGCACAGTCTTTGATGATGGGGGCAGGACAGACATCTCCTTTGCAGTGGGATGGGTTGAGTTAATGCTGGCAAATTCGAGTTCTGATACCGGGCGGCAGTCAAATATAGTGGTAGGTGGACTTGGGAGTGCCTTGGGAGGCCTGGAGATGGTAGCGGATGATTTGGCATGAATGGTCTGGTGCCTGGCACAGATCTTCTCCTGAAGGGAGAAGATTTGTCCCGTGATGGCTTCTTACACCTTAGTGCACCAAGTGTCGTCTACAATGAGGTCTGTGGGAGGGGTGACTGGAGAGTCAAGTTCATGCAGGATCATCAAGATTTACCGGGTGTTGGATTGTTCGTTGTCTATTCTCCCGTTCGAGCTACTGACTTTGGCGGCATGTATTTCTCTTTTGTAGTCTTTGGCGAGGGAGGTGAACTGTGCTTTGGTGGCCAGCAAGGGGTCTTTTCTCCAGGCTGTTTCAGCAGCACGTTTCTTGCCACAGGAAGCAAGAAGCTTGGGTGTTAACCAAGTGTTCTTCTTTAGAGCAGGTTTGGCTTTGTGCTTTTTTAGCGGGGCAATGGTGTGAACAGCTTTTGCTATAGTGTCTTTGTAAAGATTGTTGGCCATTGTTGAAGTCTCTGAAGATCAAAACGCTAGATCTCGGCTCCATGGTCGGATTGATGGTTTGCCTGAGGTCCTCCTCAATGGATATAATGGAGCCTGGGGGTCGGTGGATGAGGTGGAGACTGACAGTATTGGTAGGCGAAAGAGTGAGCTTGGTAGAGAGCACTTCACAGTTTGAGATAGGGCAAGTGTTAATGACCCTAATGGCGAGGGTGTTTTTATAGATTAGTGCAACTCCGCCACCTCTGCTATGAGTTCTATTATTGCGCTGGATGGCATATTCTGGGGGGATGCCAATAGATAGTGCAGGGCCTGCTGCTGGGTGAAGCCAAGTTTTGGATATGACGAGCAGGTCAAAGTCGTTGAAAGTGAGGAGATTGTATATTTCAGGGGCATGCAGATGGACTGATCTAATGTTGATCAAGGCACGTTTGAGGGGCTCATTAGAGATATCTGCTGGAGAGGAGTGTGGAGTTGAATGAGAATGGCGTTTGGGGCGAGGGGTGAGCATAGATGGCATAGACTTAACTATTAATTGGGTTATATTATAGTTCTATGGTAGTGATTAAAATGCCAAGAACATGCAGAGAAGACATACAACATTTGAAGCAGGCATTGATTTGCTCATAGGAGAAATTGATAAGGTGGGGAAACCAGTACCAAATAAAACAATCTATGAGATACTGAACCAAATATTAAGAAGACTTCAAGATGAAGTAAAGCTTAAAAAAATGATAACGGTTCGGAAGGGATGAAAGAGACTATAGGGAACGGAGAGGCTACACATTTCAAAAAAGTATGGCAGCCGATTTTCTTCACGAATTAGCACTCCTACATCCACTCCACCCGGCTCCGACCCAGAAAGTAGTGACTAGGATAGAACAGGACCATCTTCCACTAGAGGAGATGGTCAGATAGCAAGTGCCTTTAAGAGGACAACTTTTGTTTGCTGCAGAAATCAGAAAGTACATAAAGAGGAAGAGGGTAGATCAATCAAATTTGACAAGAAAACAAGTGACTTTTCAAGACAGCAATATCAAACAAAATATTACCCATAATGTGGACACAGAGGACAGAGAGGTAAAGGAGTAAGGGAATGACAGTGAAAAAGAAGAAGAAAACATAAGAATGGGACTGAGAAACACATCAGATACAGAAATGATAAACAACATAGTGTTGAATCTTTTAATGAGAGCAATCAATGCTAAAGAACTAAGCATTCTGTATAAAGGTCTCAATATTAAAAAGACATATGTAGGCCTGTTTAAATTTGTCTGAAAACCTAATTTAAAAAAAATCATTTTACACCAAGAAATTACATCAGCTGAGGATACCGAGCATAGGAAAATATCAGAAATGACCATGGAATTATTGGGGAATACTAAAGAAATGTTATCATTGACATGTGACATGCAGATTAAAGAGCATCAATTACTATCTGAGTTAGGTATTGAGACTGACAATCCTGTTGTAACTACTCTTAAAGCAAAATCGAAATTTAATCCACATTTCCTGCAAAGAAAAATATCCATTTATTCTTTGAAGCTGTAACGGACGATTTGCAGCAGCAACAGGAATGCCAATTGACCAAGGGAGTTAAATTCAATAACATAGGTCTAGAGGAAAGGAAAACTTGGAGTAGACTCTCTACAGACACCAATATTATTGTGAAGAAGGCAGACAAAGGGAGCAAAGACATTGAAAAGTCATCAGAAAAGATTTACTAATCCAACGAGACAGAAGCTGATGAACTAATAATGCACAAGTGGTTCGATCTGGGACTATTAAGCAAAGATTAAAGAGATATTTTGGAAAGCAGCATGACCCACTATTTACTATTTGCCAAAGATTCATACAGAATTTCTTCCAGAAATGCGACCAGTAAAGAGTGACATAGGCTGGATTACGGAACCATTCTCTAAATACGTTGATACACAATTGGGTGACTAGGTGTTCAATTTGTAATCCTACACAAGGGACACTATGCAGATATTGAACATCTTGGCACATTTAACACGGAAGGAATCAAACACGTTGGTCACATATGATGTTAAAGCCTTATATACATCCATACAACATGGCCTGGCAATAGCAACAATTAGATACTGGTTGAAGAATACAACTGTATCATACTATCAGTACTGGGACGTGATATGTTACATGTTCATTTTTACATTATCAACAATATATTCATATTTAATGAGCAAATATGCTGTCAATATATAGGGGTCGCAGTGGGTGCCAAATACGCTCCCACACTGGCAAATCTCTTCATGGGGAATTTGAGATCACCCAGGCATTACAACACAAACCTGGATTTGAAAGGAATGTGATATGGACTGGTAGTGAGGAGGATTTGGGATGTTTCACACATAAACTCACCAAGAATCGGTTCAGAATCCAACTAACATGTACCTCCAGCAAAGGCATTACAGCGTCTAGATCTATAGATGCATATCAACCAAGGTGTACTTGAAACCTCCACTTTCAGAAAAAAACCAGAGGTAAACTCCGTGCTGCATGCAACAAGCAATCACAGCAGAAACACTATTAAGGGCCCAGCAAATGGGGGAAACAGAGCAAGAAGGGATTGCAGTACAGGCGCAGCATCCGGTTCAGAAGCAAAGTCGGTCACCAGGACATTCATGGACAGGGGCTATAATAACATTGATTTGTATAAGAGGGTTAATCAGGTTAAAAAAACTTGATAGATGCAATCTATTGATCCCCAAAGGAAAAGTAATCACCCAAGCACAAGATGAAGTCCGATTTATAGCGACATACTCTAGACATACAGACATAGTGCGTGAGATTTTGAACAAGCATTGGAACCTTTTTGAGACTTGATAATGATGTCAAGAGTTATATTGATAATGTCCCCAATATTGTGTACAGAAGGGCTGAAACTATAGGACAAATGATCAGCCCCAGTTTTCTGAGGGTGTTTAAGCAGGACACACATGCAACATGGTTGCCCTCAAACTAATCAGGATTCTATAAATGATCCAACTGTAACATGTGCACTGTCCAAAACAAGTCAAACCACATATAGCAATAAAATAATGACAGTCAAGGATTGTATTAGATACAGGACTAACCATGTATTTATTATATGTTATCATGTGTGTATGCAAAACAGTTTATATCAGGCGAATCATTCAGGAATGGAGGCCAAGAATAGGCAAACATTCATATGCCACCACAACAAAGAACAGGCAGAATGCCACGGCAGAACATTGGAGCCAAGTACACCCAGTCAGAGACCTATCAGCACTGCGATTCATTGGTTGGCGTATTGTGCAGAAACATAAAAGAGGTGCAAATAGAGAACGCACCCTGAGAAAAATGGAAGCCAGATTGATTTTTGAAACACGAGCCACGCGAGATGGCATCAACATGTTTACTGAACGGCACGCTTTTCTTGAAGGCACATGATATATTTAGGGTTTTGGGGGTCCTGAGTGAATTTGGATACATGAGTGGACAATTAGAATATAGAAATATAAGCATACCATTGTATGTGCGATGGGAATGTTCGATACTAAAGGGATATGAATTTATCAATTGCAAAAATGTATTGAGAGAGAATACAAATAAGACCTTGTAGTAATTTATGGGGCAAGAATACATGTAATGTGCATGATCAATAGTGCAAAATCAATATATTAGAGGAGCGTTCATCATGGGAAAGCACCTTGTTGCTATCAATGTTACAATGGTTGTTTTACAAATTCGTTTAAATGCAGTGCATTGTTGTTTATAAATACTGGTGAAGTACATTAATAATCCACAAGATGGCGCCAATGTCCGTTATAACAATGGTTCGGTAATACAACGCGTTTGTGTTTGTTGATACATTCAAATAGCACGGAAAAGTAGCATTTAGAAAATCGTATATCATTTCTAAGCAATGTTACCAACATCATTAAAAAGACTGATTTGGTGTATTAAAAGATGGCTGACATGTATGGTCAAAGGGAACCGTTGAGCATGCACGGTCTAGTAGCACCAGTAATTACTGATATAAATAGCCGCAAAATGGAGCCAACCAATACGAACACGTCGTTGTCAGGCTTTCTGAATACAGGAGTCCGTAACTAACAGCTCTCAACCTTTTTGTGTTGCCAAGGCGGTTGAACACACCCGGTTTTCTGGGGGGCGGGTGAGAGCCCATTGAAGTGAGTGGTTGTATAGGAGGCTTGCGGGCCAGTCAGCTGATTGCAAGGCGGGTGACACCCCCCAAAAGCGTGTGAGTTGAGAGCTATGTTAGACAGTTTTCAAAGTAAGCACAAAAATAGGCAGCATTGCTGTAGACCATTGTTTCCATTTAGAACTATATTTTAGCTAATAGAGTTATACATTTAAATGTATTATTTGTAGCTGGAATTATAGTTTAGGGCTTCAACTTGACAAGGGCTTCAACCCCTCTTTATCTTGGGGCTGCTAAAGCCACTACCAGCAAACTACAAACTCTTCAAAATAATGCTCTTAGAACAGCATTGGGTATCTCCAGAAGAGATCACATTACAGCACACAGCCAACAGAATAATTGGCTTTCTATCAAAGACAAAATTCTCCTAAAAACCGTGTCACTTACTCACAAATCTCTCAATAATGCTGCTCCGATTTACTTGATTGACAGATTTCACAGACAGACCTCCCTTAGACCCACAAGAACAGTCTATAAAGACTGCCTCTCTGTCCCTAACTTTAAACGCTCCACCATAGGGGGTAACAGCTTCACAGTGAAAGCAGCAAAACTGTGGAATTCCCTACCACCTACCGTCAGAATGGACCTGCCCCATCAAACCTTCCGTTCTGAGGTTGTTTTATGGCTGAAAACATAGGCCTTCAAACACTCCCAGGTGTTAAGTCTCGCATATTCTCTCCTCCTGTACATATTGTATCCACATGTATTTATCTGTGTATATGTATATAAGTTTTTATTATTATCAATGTGTGCATGTATATATTCTTGTTGTTGTAACTAAGCTTTGCATATACATGTAACTGCTGCGCCCTGTTACCCTTGGGTATGCACGCGCTTTACAAATAATAAACAAACAAACAAGACATTACAAAATGGAACTGGCAAGAACTTGAAAGCAGTAATTTGAGGGCGAGAAGGTAAATACCAGACATTTCTATATCAACCATTCAGGTACATGGTAGTTTAGATGCATTTAATTACATGATATGACATGGTACTATTACTGCCTTTTGTTTCACAGTTGAAAAATGCATTGGGCACACGATAGCACAGCAAAGGTTGTTTAAAGGGGAGATATTTTGTTGCAAGGTAATGGCAGCCGATCTTTACAAATGTAACCATTTTAAGGGTGATTTACTATGGTCCACTAGTGAATAACATGAATAATTGAGTTTTCTTTCATTTTTATTATAATTGAATGTTTTCATAATGTTAAATTTAACAAATATTGTTCGGTTATGTTTTTTAGCATTAGAAATACCTTTCCAATGGATGCACATTAGCTATTTGTACCAGACCCTATTAATAATGTGATAGGGAGTGTGATTCGGAACTCAGCACAGCGTGTTGAATTATTTATTTATTTATTGTAACTCACTTTTACTAACATCATGAATTGTATGCCCTGCTTGAAGCACGGATAGGCATAAGAGATACAAAGGTATCGGCATTCTAGGAACAATGGTATCATTAAAATTAGTTACTATATATAAGAGTGTACTCATTTGTGGTTTCATTGAGTGCATTTGCTTGACAAACATTATAAGATTACATTTTTCCTATGCAACAAGGAATTAATTACGTGACATATTCAGGTCACAACATCGGTAGTCTCAGCATCATTGCATGTGGCATCACAGGGATCCTGTAAGAGTTTACCTCCCTCTTTTTGGGCTTCCCTTGGGAGTTCAAAGGGTGCAAGGTGATCTTTAGATAGCCCTGCACCTCTTGCACACCTACCCTCATCTTCGTTTCCTCCATCTCCTTTTTCTACAGACTTTCTTGGAGGGCTTACATAAGCTTCAATTGTATTACTATCATTATGCCGGCAGGTCATTTTGTCCTTGCCTGATGTTTTAGGCATAGTATCCTCCTTAGGTGGTGCCGGTACCCATGAGTTAGAATTCAAATAGGGCTCGAAATCCTTTAAAAGAACCTTAATTTCACCTATTAGTTCTTTAGCATCTTCTATAGGTTTAGTGATTATAGTCAATTTCTTAATAGTTGGTATAAAGAGGTCGAAGGGGGCTCAGGTCGCTTTCCGCTTTGTCATTGTGGTGCTAAGTGATGACTCTAGGCTCTCAGCGCGCTCCCGCAAATTTAGCACAATTAATTCTACCTCTTCGACTGCATCTAGAAAGATGAAGACCATTTCTCTATGTAGTCCATTAATTTTCCAATTCAAGTCCAATTAGCCAGATCTAGATTCTAGTCATACAGATGTTAAAACAACATATTAAACTTCTATAAACATTGTTTGTGGAAAAAGTTCCATTAGACATGTGAAAGTGTCTTTCATGGCAAACTGCAAAGATACACTAGTTACATACCCTAAACTGTTACCTCCACAATGTACTGCAATCTTTTATGGATGTTTCACATGCACCATATCTTCACACATGGGTAATAGTTTAGTCCATTTCATTCCACGAACTCCATGCAATGCCACCTCTTATTTTCTAAGCCAAGATTATGTAAGAAGCAAAGCTGCTCTGCATATATATGCAGCAAATTTACCCACACATCTTCTCTACTCCAAACAGTCTTCTTGTTCAGCTCCATGCTTTAAGCAATTCAAACAAGAAATGAAGCCCTTGCTACACTGTCCGCCTCTACAGTTCAACTCCTCCAGAAAGAAAATGCCTAATTCACTGACCCTCCCGACATGCTGGGTCTCCACAGTTGTCTTTCCATGCAATGCATGATGAAAGGGATGGATGACACGTACAATCCATCAGCGAATACCGCATATATCCACGGACGTCGGGTCACAGGGCAGCCCTTCTTCCCTTTTTACCTTTATCTCTGCAACACTCTTGGATTAGCTAAATTCAAACAGTCACACAACCATCAACCTATCACATCCAAAAACTCTACATCTAACCCTGTCACTTTAGTTCAACAGTTCAGATGTATCTTTCAACTCTGAGAGTGCATTTCTGCTGTGATCCAGAGCCTCCTCTCTCACAACCTTCTGTGCAAACCTTTGCAGAT
Source organism: Ambystoma mexicanum (assembly GCF_040938575.1). Taxonomy (NCBI): domain Eukaryota; kingdom Metazoa; phylum Chordata; class Amphibia; order Caudata; family Ambystomatidae; genus Ambystoma; species Ambystoma mexicanum. Next base: position 128,996,570 of record NC_090922.1, read on the forward strand.
TTCTGTTTCCAGATTCACCCGGATCTCCATTCCACAATCTACATGTGAGCATCTGGAAACCACCCCTCGGTGGTACCGGTGCGCAGTGTAAATCATCATAACATAACATCTAAGAAGACATGGTACAGGTATTCTTTCATTTTCAAAAGTAATTTTTGTATACCACCTTTTCCTATAACGTAACTTGAAAAATAACTGATGTTCTGTGCTGCAAAACGTACTTCACTGCAGCACCTATCGAAATACCTAATTTGTTTGTTTGTTTGTTTGTTTATTAATATAGCTCTCCAAACCTGGAGGTATCTGGACGGATTACACATTGCATAAAAATACTTTTTAACTTTTTACATTACATTGTTTCAAGATACAAGAATATACAGAATTGCAAGGCAAGCATACATGAGAAATTACACAGTTAAAGTCAAAGAATTTACAATGTTTACAAAGCTATACAGGAACAGCAGGAGTTTTAAAAGCTGTTTCTTCATACATGGTGACTCACATGTGCTACTGCCTATTGCACTCCACAATTCTGTACAGCACTGCACAATTCCATATTCGCCAACATGACCCATTCCAATCTGTAGATGCTTATCAAGGCCTGTTTTTTTCCTTTCCTTTCTAGAACATGTACTTCTGTATGTAAGCAACTATGCAATTCGATAATGAAAAGTACCTCAATTATCGAGCTACAGTACAACACATGTTACTACCTTCTTTTCAAAACAATCAATGGCAACGCCGACAGTTTGGGTATTTGTGAAGACATGGACAAGGCACTTCCCAGACACTGCCATAGTGGTATTAACTAGCAATTGATGGTAGCAGGTGGAAAATGCTGCAAGGAAGTGGCCATCTAATACCTATGCCTAGTAAATGCCAAATACATATGCATAAGCCAAAATTGTTTGCTTTGCCAACCCTTGTTTTTAACAGGACTTCAGTGAAGTACAAGCATAGTTGTTATACATTGAGGGGCTAAAGGCAGACCTGATTTTCAGCGTGACTAAAGCTAGCTGAAAGAGTTCTCATGAGCAGGTGTTTTGGGTGGGGAGGTGCAGGAACTGCCTGGGAATAGCCATAGGGATTAGCCTAGCCATGGGCAGTCAATGGGTTGGCAAATAACCAAACAACAGCTACAGCCAGTGTGTCACTCCTGATATGCCATCTTTCCCATTCTGTACTCGAATGCAATAGTTTTGGCTTATAGGTGGATCTGCCCAAACTAAAAATAACCTTCCTTCTGTCAAAACTAGACCACACCTTCCTATGCCACTATATTATGCAACCTTACCTTTAACATACTTCACTGCAGGAGCCATCACCATACTTTATTCGTGCTTTTATAATCACTTCTGCTCCCATTGTAAATGCCAAGTCCTACTACTTATACCAGTTCACAATTATCACACTTGCCAACTACCTTTCTTTTACATTTACAGAAAAAAAGATTACCAAAGAAACCTACAGAAAGAAAACCTTCAATTTCTACAAAGTAAGTATTTAAAGTGCCCTGTATGTCGCAACAATTATAATACCAAAACCTAGACTGTGTATTAACCTAAGCTATCCATTTGTGTACAGGCTTGTTATAAATGCCATATCATATCATATCATATCATTCATCATATTCTCTATTCTATTACACCCTTCCTCATTCCATTCCAGCAATCATGCTCTTTCCATTACAGCACAACATCCCCCTTATTCAAGAACACCACCACTCTCCAATCCACACCACTACAAATACGTTATCACACAATCCCCATCAACTGCACATACATCTTCCACAAACCACTTCCCAATTATGATCCATGATTTACCCAACACCCCATAGTTCTACAACCTCTGACTCTACAAACCTTTTCTGCCACACCTATCACATATACATTCCTCTGCCTTCTGTATCTTCCACAACAATCCCCTTCCTCATCCCAGTACCCAACATTATTCTACATCTTCATTGCTACACCACTCTCCCTCATGCAACTCTATTAACAACAATCCATTCATTGCTATATTCCCCTTCCTCATACCATTACTCAAACACAATCCTTTTCATTATCTCCACTTCCCTCTACCGCATACCACTAGATCTATATTATTACTCCAACACCCCTCTTCCTCAACCCAAGACCCAGCATTAGCCCATATCTTTATGCTTAAAACACTCCATCATGTAACTTTAGTAACAACAATCCATTCGTTCCCATATTTTCCCCTTTCCCGTACTATTACTGACATCACGTTATTTACTATTATCCCCACAAACTACGGTACCAGATATCTACAACCTCCTCCTCTACGAATGGTTTACTCCACACCTCCCATTATCCATATATTCCTCTTCCAAATCGTACTACCCCACTATACTCTATATTATTACTCCTAATCCCAGTACCCAACATTTACATATATGTTCATACTTACAACACTCTCCCTCATGTAACGTTTGTCCGTAGCTGCAGTTTCTGGTCCTGTTCTTGCATGGTTCCAGCCCTTTCGATCTGATCGCTCTCAGGTGCTATCTATGCAGCCGTTTCTGTCCGGTGTCTCAGCTTTGGTGTGTGGGGTTCCTCATGGGTCTGCCCTTTCACCCACCCTGTTCAACATTTACATCCAGCCTCTTGTTGCTCTTATCAGATCTCACAGATTCAGATGTTACTCTTTTGCTGATGATACTCAGATTTTGGTTCGCCTGGACCTTTTTCACTCTGTCCAGGCCACTCAGCTGAGAGATTGCCTGGAGGCTGTGGGTGGCTGGATGAGCGACAACTAGCTAAAGTTGAATGGGGACAAGTCAGAGGTCCTCGTTGTGGGCTCTGCGTCTGTCACTTCTTCTTGGACTTCATCATTCTGGCCTCCCTCCTTTAGTTCTTGTCCTGTAGCTGCCCGTGTTGTTAAGAATCTCAGGGTTAAAATCTCTGCTTTTCTTTCTATGGCCTCTCAGATTAGCTCAGTCTGTCAGGCCGGCCACTTTCAGCTCAGGATTCTTAGGAACGTTTTTCAGTATATTCCTGATCATCTTCGTGCTCCGGTAGTTGCAGCTTTAGTCCTTAATTGATTATTGAAACTGTTTATATCTTGCACAATCTGACTATTTGTTGCAATGCCTCCAAATTCTGCAGAACTCGGCTCCCCGGTTTGCCACTGGGGCGTCCATCCAAGCCCACATTTCACCGGTTTTGAGTGCTTTACATTGGTTGCCAGTGGTCAAGCGTGTGCATTTTAAGGATGTGTGTCTTGTACACAGGGCCTTTCATGCGGTTGGACCGGAGTATATGCAATTTAAATATGGGCCTTATGATCCTGGCCGACTGCTGCTCTCTAAGGACCGTTTTCTTGTTGCTGTGCCTAGATTTCGCTTTGCGCAAATTGGCGGCTGCTCATTTTCGGTGAATTCCTCAATCACTATGTTAAAATATAAGACAAAAGTGGAATCAAAATTTTACAAACCATTAACTCCTGCCCAATGTGCAACCACGTTATACTACAAGGACATTCATTAACCTGCATTTCAGGAACTGCTTGTAAAAACTCCTTCCATCTATTAAATTTGTTTTATTTATTTTTATTTTGGCATTTAGTTCATTACAAACTTTTGCCAATCAAAATCATGATCATCACACAGTTTCCAAATATTCAAATTATTCAGAAAATTCCAATTCCTTGAATTTTAAAAAAAAGATCTTCTCTAGGAATTTTACCAAAGCACTCCGACCATGCTTTGGCATCAACTCCAAGCTTTTTAAACAGACGATTATGTAAATGCAAAGTCCTATAAGATCTCACCTCAAGGCAAAACAGAGTTAGATGTTTCAAAGTTTCCACTTGAGCATAACACAGTCTACACAGTTGACATTTGTCGTTTCCTGAGTCCACTCCATATCTACATAGGGTTGTCTTTGTATGTAGTATATTTAATCGATATCTAAGGAACAAGTATCTATGTCTTGCACTCGGGAACTTTTTAAGGTATTACAGTGTCACACTGCGCAATACTGAAAGATTTGTACTTTAGAATTCGCTCTTTTTAATTCTGTGTCCCTCCAGTCATCAGCCGACAGTGTTACTTTTAAATGTGTGGGGCTTCAGCATAAGATGTCAATGGATAAACCCACATTTGACAAAATAGCACTGCATCTTTCTAGCCACATATTCAAAGAGCAACCAGGAATTGCAGCTTTGTTTGCCAGTAGAATCTTAAATTGCGGTGGGCAGTCAGGTGTGTGCAATTTTACTCCCTTGACAAAGCCAGTTTGACGAATATCAAAGGCTCCCGACTCCTTCACCTACTCGTTCAGCCATTTCAATATAACTGTAGCAAACGTCTTGCCCAAAACATCTAGAAGGGCGATTGGGCGATAGTTTTTGGGATCCGCTCGATCGCCCTTCTAAAAAATTGGAACCACCACACATTGTTTCCAGGAGGCTGGGACCTGACCCCTCCATGTAATCCTTTTGAACAAAATCTGGCAGAAGTCGGCCAATGCTCCCGGGGCAGTCTTTAGTATTTAGTTTGTCAGTCCATCTGGCCCTGGAGCACGAGACCTGCTCACTCTCATTATTATGGACAAGATTTCCGCTTTGTCAAAGCTGATTTTCTATTGTTTACCTTGGTCAGTCAAAAGTTCTTCCCACTGTTGAGTAATGTTGCTAAATAGATTTCCAAAGTAGGTCAACCACGAGCTTTCTGATATGGGGTTTAGTTGAAAAGGACAGCAAGTGAATTTCCCACCATTCATGAGCTGTGACAAATTCCTCGTGTTATGCGAGCCCAAGGCTTGTAGAATTACTTCTGCATGCTTTTGATACATTATCGATCTATGTGTGGCGATCCTGTTTCTATATTTCTGTTTCCGTTTTTTAATCAGGTGGCCCCTCACAATCGATGGAACATCTCGAAGATCTCTGAAGTCCTTACGAAGGAGACGTTTGTGAGCGCTGATCTCTTCATCCAAAAGAATGTTTAGGTTTAAAATGAGGTCTGCTGCCCCTGATGAGATGTTCTCTGAATACGGTCAGCACGCGCTGGTACTCCACCCCTGATTCATCGAGTGCTTGCCACTACAGTAAGTCGTCAGTTAGCCGAGGGACCTCATGAAGCTTGATATGCAATCTGTTTCTTCTGGGCTCTAATTCAACCTTTTGGTTCTAAAGTCAACTTTCAATTTGCTTTTCATGGTGCACAACAGTAAAACTGGGTTATGATCACTTGCTAGAGTTGGGATAACTCTTGGCATTGTGTTGCTGGATATGAAGAAGTAATCAAGTGTAGCACTTAGGTCTTCATTGTACCAAGTCATAGCACCTTCAAGATCTCCCTGCACATTCCCATTCAGCATGTGGATATTTTGAATATCTCTTTCATCGGACCATTGTTGATATGGAAGTCTTTTACTTTTGGTCCCAAAAAGGCCAGCCTTTGGGTCCCTCTGGCACAATTTGAGGCATTCAATATTCAGGTTGCCACAAATTATCAGCAGTGGTTTGTTTATGATTGCATATATTTAATCAATCCAAGCCATCACAGTGTCAACGAAGCAAGATGATTCTGAGCAGTCAGGATTCCAATAAAGATTGAAAAGAAACAGGTGGTTTGAGTTATTATTGGCAGGCTGCTATCATGGTGCCTACCCCCGGGCATCCGGATCTAGTACATCAGCCCTGGGAGCAGGCATCCAGATACTCATTAAAACCCCACCAGCCCCGGCTGGGGGCTGTTTGGATTCAGTCCTGGCGCCTTAGGCGCCAGGCTCATCATAGAAATCAGTCCTGGCGCCATAGGCGCCAGGCTCATAGACTTTACTTACCTTATGTAGACCATGCTGCAAATGAGTCCAAGCTAACGTGAGGTTTGGATGGGACTATTTTATTACAGGGACTATTTTTCACTCGGGTGCGGTTCTGGGGAACTTCTTACCTGGGACTACTTTGCAGGCTATTTAAACCACGCCCGAACAGCAGTCCATGCTTCGCGTTATTCTGCATCCAGCAGCGTGACGCTCACCGTGTCTGCAAGTCAGCATCCAGTCTTCTGCCACGCCCGCCTCGAATCCGGAGCTCCTAGACAAAAGGAAAAGAAAGGAGAAGAAGTTAGATCACGGACATTATTTGATTCCTTACCTGATTCCAGACTCAGCACATCTCCGAGCCTGGAAAGGACATTATTTCAGCACCCGTCGCTTCACCAGCAGCAGCGCCGCATTATACTCACCAGTCCACCGCATCTTTCGACTCGGCGCTGCCTCCAGCATTTTCTTCATCGAAACCCAGCACCTGGGGGGAAAACAAAACGAATAAGCCGAGAAAACTGACAAAGACAATCTCTTTGCCACCATAGACTTACCTGCTTTACAACCGGAGGTATTATTCTTTAATTCGCCGCATCTTCCTACGCCACACCTATAAAGGGAGAGAACACAGCAAGTTAAAGTCATGCAACTTTTACCGGACAGTCTTTGGTAATACAGACTCTTACCTGAGCGTCATCAGCTGCCTCCAGGCAATATTCTTTTGGACCCAGCTGCAACCTAACAAGGGAATGGAACAAGAGTGAACATCGGACATATTGAACTCTTTGAACTTTATAGACACTGAAGTCAATAGTCCTCCGGAACTCCTCCAGCACCTTCAACCCATTGAAGTAACTGGTATCTACACGCCCCTGCATGCCGTGCAGGATGGAGAGCTCATCATTTAAAAACATAAGGTGAGGTTACCAAAAGGGGATATCGGAGGTGATTAGTGGGGAGAACGAAAACTGTTGGGGGGCCATCACTAAAGTCCACGGGTGGCTAAATCCCTTCCTCCACTTGCAGGAGAATACTTCTACGAGTCCAGCAGACAAGATTGGGCGGGCCAGTCCAGACTGTCATCTCTTCACTACGCATCACGTTGGTGGAGACCGCAGCTGTCCGGGTCCGATCGACGCCCCTGTGGGAACCAGGTGAGCGTAACAGAACGCGAAGCCTATCTACAAATCCCCACCCGGGCGTAATGGAGACCTCAGGAACCGACCAACTAGCCCAATTGTTAGGAGAACTTAGGGCAGAAGTGCACTCCGCGCGCCAAGAAACTAATGCCCTCAGGAGAGAACTGATTGTGTCAAAGGAGCGCACTGATGATCTTGCCAGACAACTGCTGCAAAACCAAGCCGGGCAAACACCACTACCTGGACTTGGGGGGAATTCAACCCCCGTTTCATCGAGCAGCCCTGTGCAAGTGGTTCTATCACAGAGCATTCCTTTAGCTCCACCCGAAAGCTTTGCTGGGGACCCGAAAAGGTTTGCCGTGTTCATGAACCAATGCCGTTTGCACTTTTTATGCAGACCAGGAGCTTTTCCAAACGACCAAGCCAAAGTAGCCTTTGTACTGTCATACCTTAGTGGCAGCTCAGCGGATTGGTCAATTCCATTAGTCAACCAGGATGACCCTCTTCTTCGGGATTTTCAGGGTTTTCAATTGAGCATGGAAAGATGATTCGCCAGACACTCACAGGGACAGGCCCTGGATAACGAACTTCTATCTCTACGACAAGGAAACCAGGACCTACTAACTTATATCGCAACCTTCAATAGGTTGGTGGTGGAAATCGGATGGCCAGAGGTAAAGCGAATTACATTATTTCATCGTGGATTTCGGGGTGAACTCAAAGATGTTTTGGCCCAAGATGTGAACCCACCTCAGGATTGCGCAGAATATATAGACTTAGTGGTCCAGCTAGACCACCGACTTCAGAATACAAAAGCTGATCGAGCTAAGTTCGAGAATCGGGTATTGGTTAAACCCAATGTTACTCCCAAAGGAACAGATGCATCAGAACCAATGCAGATTGGGGTGTTAAGGGACCCTTAACTCAAAAAGATAGAGAAAGGAGACGACAGATGCAGTTGTGTCTGTACTGTGGGGCCTCAGGACATTTTCTACGGGATTGCCCTATAAAACCATCCAAGAAAGTAGTCGGAGTTGCTGATAGAAATCAAACAGAGCCTGATTCGGGAAATGACCATGCCCGACAAGCGTAGAGGTCCGCTTGCCGAGCTTAAAGAAGGACACTCAGACCTCGCACCTAATCATACCAATGGTCCTTATTGATCCAAGGCAGCCATCACATATGCACGCAGTTAGGGCATACATTGATAGCGGGGCCGTAGGAAACTATGTGGAACACGAATTGGCTTCTAGGATGAATTTACCTCTCTGCAAAAAGACCACTTCAGATGTTATCACCACAGTCGATGGAACTGAAATTGCCTCTGGGCCTGTAATTCATTCCACCACAGAGATGACACTGTTGGGTCAAGATGGGCATCTAGAGACTATTGTGTTTGACTTAATCAAAGCCCCGCAGTTCCAAATAATACTGTGGATACCTTGGTTGGAAACACATAATCCTTGTATTGATTGGCGAGAGAAGAGAGTAACCTTCCCGGAGTGTGCACACACCTGTTACCCAGAAAAAACCTTGGACAAAAGCCTGGCCACAGTCGCTAATCCAGTCATGCAGTTACCTCAGGAATATCAAGAATTCCAGGATGTTTTCCAAAACGAACAGGCAAACACCTCACCACCTCATAGATCATACGATTGTCAAATCGACCTGCTACCCGGTGCACAACCTCCATGCAGTAGAATCTACGCCCTTACGGAACCCGAAAACCATCACCTACAACAATACTTGGACCAATACCTTGCTAATGGCTTTATTCGTCCATCTAAGTGACCTGCATCTTCAGCTTTATTCTTCGTGCCAAAAAAGGAAGGTGACCTCAGAACGTGCATATATTACCGCGCATTAAACCAGATCACGGTGAAGAACCTATATCCATTGCCTCTGATCCCCGAACTACTAGACCAAGTAAAGGATGCTTGCATCTACATGAAATTAGATCTCCGAGGGGCATATCATCTGGTACGTGTAAAGAAGGGTGACGAATGGAAGACCGCTTTTCGTACCAAGTACGGATTATTCGAATATCAGGTGATGCCCTTCGGGTGGTGCAATGCACCAGCAGCCTTCCAGTATTTTATGAACGATGTCCTTCGTGAACTCATTGACGTCTGTGTTGTCGTATACATAGACGATATTCTAGTGTACTCCTCCTCAGAATCAGACCATGTTAAGCACGTTCGTGCAGTCCTTGAGAAACTACGCCAGTACAAGTTATATGCAAAATTGGAAAAATGTGTTTTTCATGCTACAGAAGTTGAATTACTTGGATTTATCCTGACTCCAAAAGGAGTCCGAATGGACTCTCGAAAGGTGGACGCAATTCTCAAGTGGCCATCACCCAGTTCAGTTAAAGGGGTGCAAAGCATGCTTGGATTTGCTAATTTCTACCGCAGATTTATTCATGACTTCTCATATGTTGTACACCCCATCACAGCACTTTTGTGAAAAAACAAACACTTCTTGTGGACCGAAGAGGCTGAAAAAGCCTTCCAAGAACTGAAATTGAAATTCACGTCGGCACCTGCCTTAAAGCATACACACCCCGAGCTCCCATACATAGTAGAAACCGATGCATCCAGTTTAGCCATGGGGGCTGTCCTGTCCCAGAAGGATCCAGAAACCGGACAAATTCATCCAGTAGCATTTTGGTCCAGAAAATTCTAGGCCCCCGAATTAAACTATGCGGTTACCGATAAAGAGTTGTTAGCCATCAAATCCGCCTTCAAGGCTTGGCGGCATTATCTTCTCGGTGCCAGGCATACCATTACTGTAATCACCGATCACAGGAACTTGCAATATTTAAAAACATCCAAGGCCCAATCATCGCGTCAACTTCGATGGGCCTTATTCCTTGCCGAATTCAATTTCGTGATCACTTACCGACCAGGTTGTAAGAATGGTAAGGCAGACGCTTTATCCCGAATCGGGATGGGAGAAGCATATTCGAACCCGGAACCAGTGTCTATAATTCCTGAACAAAGAATTCTTGGGATAACTACTCTACTGACCGTAGAAGATATTCATTTAAAGATCCAACAACTTTTCGATTCAGCAGCCCTGCAGGACTGGGTTAAAAAGGGCCAAGATTATTCAGTTGTCAATGACCTACCTTACTATCAAGGGCGTCTATTTCTACCACACAAGAAACTACAAGAACAAGTCATCTCCAATTACCATGAAGCTCTGATGGAAGGGCACCCAGGTATTGCAAAAACTGAAGCTAAAATTAAAAGACAATTCTGGTGGCCCACCTTGCGAAAAGATGTAAAGTCATTTGTACTGTCTTGCGGCATCTGCGCCCAGAACAAAAGTCAAAAGAAGAAACCAGCTGGTCTTTTACAACCTTTAGATATTCCACCCACACCATGGCACACTTTGTCTTTAGACTTTATTGCAGATCTACCGCCATGTAATGGATTCAACACCATTCTAGTTATTGTGGATCTTTTTTCCAAGATGGCCCACTTTATTCCTTTAAAAGGATTACCTTCTGCTTCAATCTTGGCCAAGGAATGTCTCGAAAATATTGTTCGAATACATGGATTTCCTTCCGTATTGATCTCTTACCGAGGTAGTCAGTTCATTTCGCAATTTTGGCAGAAGTGTTGTCAATTGGCACAAATCGACATAAGGTTATCAACCAGTCACCATCCCCAAACCGATGGTCAGACGGAGAGAACCAACCAGACTCTTGAATAATACCTACGTTGTATGCTCCACCAAACCGAAAGTAATTGGAAGGACATTTTATGGATTTCTGAATATGCATACAATAACTCTGTACATTCTGGAACCGGACAAAGCCCCTTTTATACCATACATGGACATCATCCTCGAACCTCAGAACTCGATTCACCCCAGCATTTAGAAATGCCGGCAGTAACTCATCTGCATTCTAATATTACACAAGCCTTTAAAGAGGCAACAAAACATTTGAAACAAGCAAAAGAGAAATACAAGAAGAATGCTGATCAACGTAGAAGTGAGACCCCACCATATCGAATCGGAGACCAAGTTTGGCTGGCTACAAGACATATACCTCTGAAAGGAACTCAGACTTTTAATCCTACATATTTGAGACCTTACACCATTAAGGCCATTATCAATCCGGTGGCCGTCAAATTAGAATTACCCTCTAATATGCAGATTCATCCTGTCTTTCATGTTTCACTTCTAAAACCAGTTCAAGCCGGGACAAGATTAACCAAACCACCTGACCCCATCCTAATAGATGGAGAACCTGAATTTGAGGTAAAAAACATCCTGGACTTTAAAATGGTTAAATCAAGACTTTTTCATTTAATCGACTGGAAGGGTTACGGACCACAAGAAAGGTCATGGGAACCTAGTGACCACGTTCATGCTCCTCGATTGGTGAAAAAATTCCATCAGGACTTCCCAGACAAGTCAGGGCCAAGGGGAAGAACAACTTTAGGAGGGGCTTTGGGGGGGGAGTGCTGTCATGATGCCTACCCCCGGGCATCCGGATCGAGTCCATCAGCCCCGGGAGCAGGCATCCAGATACTCATTAAAACCCCAACAGCCCTGGCTGGGGGCTGTTTGGATTCAGTCCTGGCGCCTTAGGCGCCAGGCTCATCATAGAAATCAGTCCTGGTGCCATAGGCGCCAGGCTCATAGACTTTACTTACCTTATGCAGACCATGCTGCAAATGAGTCCAAGCCAACTTGAGGCCTGGATGGGACTATTTTATTACAGGGACTATTTTTCACTCAGGTGTGGTTCTGGGGAACTTCTTACCTGGGACTACTTTGCAGGCTATTTAAACCACGCCCAAACAGCAGCCCATGCTTCGTGTTATTCTGCATCCAGCAGCGGGACGCTCACCGTGTCTGCAAGTCAGCATCCAGTCTTCTGCCACGCCCGCCTCGAATCCGGAGCTCCTAGACAAAAGGAAAAGAACGGAGAGGAGGTTAGATCACGGACATTATTTGATTCCTTACCTGATTCCTGACCCAGCAAATCTCAGAGCCTGGAAAGGACATTATTTCAGCACACGTCGCTTCACCAGCAGCAGCGCCGCGTTATACTCACCAGTCCACTGCATCTTTCGACTCAGCGCTGCCTCCATCATTTTCTTCATCGAAACCCAGCACCTGGGGGGAAAAGAAAAGGAATAACAAGGGGAGCCGAGAAAACCGACAAAGACAATCTCTTTGCCACCATAGACTTACCTGCTTTACCACCGGAGCTATTATTCTTTAATTTGCCGCATCTTCCTATGCCGCACCTATAAAGGGAGAGAACACAGCAAGTTAAACTTTTACCGGACAGTGTTTGGTAATACAGACTCTTACCTGAACGCCATCAGCTGCCTCCAGGCAATATTCTTTTGGACCCAGCTGCAACCTACAAGGGAATGGAACAAGAGTGAACATCAGACATATTGACCTCTTTGAACTTTATAGACACTGGAGTCAATATTCCTCCGGAACTCCTCCAGCACCTTCAACCCAGTGAAGCAACTGGTATCTACGCGCCCCTGAATGCCATGCAGGATGGAGAGCTCATCATTTAAAAACATAATGTGAGGTTACCAAAAGGGGATATCGGAGGTGATTAGTGGGGAGAATGAGAACTGTTGGGGGGCCATCACTAAAGTCCACGGGTGGCTAAATCCCTTTCTCCACTTGCAGGAGAATACTTCTACGAGTCCAGCAGACAAGATTAGGCGGGCCAGTCCAGACTGTCATCTCTTCACTACGCATCACGTTGGTGGAGACCGCAGCTGTCCAGGTCCGATCGATGCCCCTGTGGGAACCAGGTGAGCATAACAGCTGCTCATGGAGATTAATGATTAGGATAGGAGTATAGAGATTTGGCACAGTTAACCTCCAATTTTAAACTATTTTTTATGATGGTCAGTAGACCAGAAGAGGGCCTACTAGATGAGACCTTTAAGGCTTTATTTTGGTAAGTTGGAAAGCCGTCCGAGAAGGGGGCTTCAAGAAGCCATGTTTCCTGTAGGCATACAATGCCGAGTTTGATCATCGAGGGAGGTAGGCCCTTAAAAGGGTCAGCAAATTGCTGGGTATTGCAGGATCAATATCCAGCGACCACTGGTCTTCATTCGTCTGGCTCTAATCATGTTTACTGGAAGTCAGTGCTTTATCCATTACGGCATGTTCAGCAGGATCCTTATATAATAGTCTTTTAGGTTCTGGTTGGATATTTGCTCCTTTAATAGTGATCTTCAAAGATTCTAGGTCACTAGAATTAAGCTTCTTCTCTCTACCAAGTTGGCTAGTCTGGATAAATGACGACAGTCTTTTGGCAGAACTCTCTCTGATGGTAGTGAATTGACAGTCAGCTGAATGTCTAACAATTGACGAGCCGCTGCTCCAAGGTGAGCATCGACAGGACTCAGATTCTTTTATGTCATAGCCTAGAGGTTGAAGCTCATCACGTGTATCCATAAGCAAGGTAGATAGAGAGGCTGAAGCCATATGCAGGCGTACTCTATCATTTTCAACCTCATTCAAAAAGTCTGCAATTTTGATGTGATTCAAGTGTATCTCTCTTAGCTTTGGGACATGATGAAGTAGGCACATGATATTGGAGCTGTTTAAAATCAGGCCATCAATAGCTCGCAACACACGCTCTAGAATTACTGGATAAAATCCAGATTTCCTTATTTGTGATCCAGCAGCGGTTTGCGGGAGACTGCGTGATTGACTAAGGTTCTGATTACCAGCACTCAAGTTATAATATTTCTTAGTTGAGCCGAGGATTTGAAGCTCATGTGTTGAGTGTCTAATCATCCGATCCATCAATGTGGATGGGTGCAAGGGACCGGTCGCTGCTGCAGATCGTTTTGCTCATCTCTCCTTTAGCGTAACATAAGGAGAGATTATAAATGGAGCATCATTTGCGCTATCAGAGCAAAGTTTCTTTGGTAGTTGCTTTTGGATTTCAGTAGATGGAGGGGAGTCCTCATAGTGATCTTCATCTGTTGGATTTTCGTCCTACTCCTCCTCAAATGTTGAAAGCTGTAACAACAGGTTGTCCTTATGGTTCCAATTAAGCTGAAGCAACCACTCTTTGAGGGATCGCTGTTACGGCTTCATCAGAATCATCGCTGGGTTGTTTACTATTCCGTTAACTACTGGAGGGGGTTGTTAGTGCCATTGCAGCCCCCACTGTGGCCAGCTTTAAATTCCTTACAAAACTCTGTGTACTTGATATTTTCGTGCAGTAGGCATGTTTTTTGTTTTCTTTGCTTGGTTGGTTTTTGATGATCTTGAAGCATTGGCGATCTTCTTTTGGGGCTGTAGACAAAAACTTGAGTAATTAGCTACGGTACCCATTGGTTGAAGCTCTTAATTCTCTGGTATAATGATGGCGTTGGGCTCCAAGTTTCCACTCAGGTTATCCTGTGGTAGTTGTTGGTTGAAATTCGGAGAGGCCGTCTGATGAATTTGTGCAATAATTGGTACTTGCGGATTATCCATGGGTAAGGTTGGCAAGACATTCACAGTGTCATCATTGGGCCGATTGGTTAGCCTCGCCCTGCTATATGCTACTTGAATATCTCAACAAGAATCTACCAGTAGGGGCAACATATTCAAAGGTCACTTAATGGGAGCTTTCAGGACTGATGAAGTTTCTTCAATTTTTCTGTGCAGTGCTATATCTCACACACCTTCTAGAAACATTATTTTATCTGATCTTGCATCTTGGGCTAACTCGATTAGTGACCTCAGAACGGCACCTTCCAGTTCTTTGTCCTTCGATCTTCTTTCGCAAGTTGATTTGATAGAAGCCTCTATATGAATTAATTTTGAGTGCATTAAGGCAATTAGAATTGACTGAACTTTGTAGTTGTCACAAAAATGTTCATAGAGCTTTAAGTAAGGTTCCAACGTGACTGAAACAGCAGAGATTATACTGGCTTGTAATTGGGCAAACTGATGGCTCTGTGGTCCGCCATTTCGGTCAACCAGAGAGCCATCAGATCTCCTTGAGGGCTATTTCCGGATAGAAGCTTTCCTGGGTACTGTATCAGCAAGTAAATCTCCAGTTGATTCAGAGTCTGATTCTTCACCACATTCATCACCAGGGCTGGATAGTTGTTGAAAAACTGCGCTTGAGTGCAGAGATCCATGGCCACAGGAATCATTTGTGGGATGCCCGCCCGCGGATGGTGAGATGTGGTGTGATCTAGTCTCTTTCTCTGTCAATGATGAGGGAGTCACTACAGGTGCAATGAGTTTACGTTGAGGTTTTTTATTCGGAAGCGGGTAAACAGTATCCATAGTAACCGCAAGGTCGGAGCATATGCACTTCCCGTTCTGACGGCCGGCTTTTAGGCGCAATGTTAGGTCGGCAATGTTTCTCGTTAAGCGTGCCGCCATGATTGAGTTCGTTTGAGGGGCGCAACTCTTGGTTCTGTGTTGAATGGGTTCTGGGACACCG
The DNA here is from genome assembly GCF_040938575.1 of Ambystoma mexicanum. NCBI lineage: Eukaryota > Metazoa > Chordata > Amphibia > Caudata > Ambystomatidae > Ambystoma > Ambystoma mexicanum. The sequence continues at coordinate 129,011,959 of NC_090922.1, forward strand.
GTTATTTGGGGCTGATCTAAAGAAACATCTGTGTGTAGTATAACCAGAGGTAGCTGTTTATCCCCCATCTGGCAGGTGCGGCAGTCCAACACCGATTCGGAGCAGGTAGTTTTTTCTCTCACAGTAGGGCATAATACACTCTCATTTTCGAAGCAGGCTGTGCTTTCTCTCACACTAGGGGCCAGTACACTCTCATTTTAAAGAGGAATCTAAGATAGCAATGCGTTTTCAGTTTCAAAGTGTGGAACTTGGCTGCCTTTCAGCAGTTCGGTGTCTGAGAGGTGACTCTAGCTCTACGTCATCAGTTCCATTTCACTGGTAGGATCCTTTTTGTTTTTGTCGCCTGGCAGCTCCAGCATAGTTAACGATAAATGTAATGCACCCGGTTGCTTAAAATGCCATCTTAGATTCATCGGGTCCCCAACAGATTGGCTTCTTTTTTTAGGATATTGGATGCCTTGAGATTTATAAGTGGTACTCGTCTTTGTGCTAAAGATTTTGTGTCGTTATCATTTTTAATTATGGTAGAGGCAGCACTAGCCGAGTTCAGTACTTGGGCAGTGTTATCTGCTGTTATTATGCACTCACGGTCACCTGGCCCCACATTATGGTCAGTACTAAGAGATTCTGAGCGAAGCTTGTTAGTTTGTAAAGTTGCAGTAAGGAAGGTGCTGGTTACATTCTCCTTCCTGTACCTTAGAGGGGTGTTTGGCATTCCTAGCATAAGAGGCGCTGAGGTGTTATGTCTAAAAAGTGGAGGAAAGTTCACGCATGGCAGCAAACTCAGGACAATCTTCCTGGCAAGTACCTGCCGATGAGAGTCCATTTCTCACTGGATTCAGTTTCTCTGGAGGTGGCGGTCACGGACGTGCAAGGATTCATCAGGTTGGGTTGCAGTAGAAGCCGGGCTTGGCTCAGCATTTTCTGTAAACAGCCGGCTGGCTTGGGAAACTCCATTAGCTACCCCTACAGCTAACACTCAGCCAACATTCCGCGACGCTCTGCGCCGGGAGAGGCGAGTGTAAGAGTGTAGCTCTGCCTTTGCAAAGCAGCCACATAAAGCAGACTCAAGTCGAACAGCAGAAGCACTGCAAAGGCACCGAAGTAGCAGGACCGACACACAGCCAACACTCTGTTCTACAGTGTGAAACCTTGCACTGGCGTAACAGGGGCCCCCGCAGCCCCCACGGTGCGGGGGACCCGCCAGCACATGTCATGGGAGGGGCCCCCACTTGTAGAAAAAAAAAGATTTTGTTTTTTTGCAAAATAAAAATCTTTTTTTTTCTTTTTGAATTCCCTCTGCATTTATAAAGAAATTATTTCTGTAACAGAAATAATTTCTTTATGAAGTCAGAGTGACTTCAAAAAGAAACGATGGGCCTCATTACGGGTTTGGCGGGCAACCGTGCCATTGCTACCAGCAGGTTTCCGCCAGACCTGTAATGATTTACTGGCGCCCGACTTCCCGGTAACACCAGGGGATTACAACCCCGGCGGTCTGGGAAGTCAGGCGCCGGCAAATGGTAAGTCCCCATTTCCATGAAGTCCTATTGGACTCTCTGGGAATGGGGACCATAGAATCACCGGCACCATTAATAACGGTGCCAGTGCTTCTGTGAAAACTATGCGGGTGGGTGCCGTTCTGCCCGGCAGGTCTGACCTGCCTGCCGGGCAGGACGGCAACCACTCGCAGAGCTGTAATATGCCGGCCCGGAAATAACAGTGCCGGTGAGCTTACCAGCACCGTTGTTTACAGTCCGGCATAGTTGTAATGAGGCCCAATTTCTTTTTTAAGTGTTAGGGCTCCCCTCAACCCCATGATGTGTGAGTGTATGTTGAAAGGGTTCACACTTAAATGTATAGGTGGCTACCTGTGTGAGTGTATGGTAAAAGGGTGCACACTTAAATATTATGGGTGGGTGCCTGGGTGTGTGTGCCTGTATGGTGAAAGGGTGCACAGGTAATTTTATGGGTGGCTGCCTGGGTGTGCCTGTATGGTGAAAGGGTGCACACTTAAATGTATGGATGGCTGACTGGGTCTGTCAGTATGGTGAAAGAATGCACACTTAAATGTATGGATGGCTGGGTGTGCGTGTGTGTATATAGTGAATGGTGTGTGTGCTTGCGTTCAGGGGCGCAACAAAACCTACATTTCAGGGGCTAACCCTTCAAATGTTGGGAGGGGTGCCAACTTCATGGGCGGTGGGGGAGGGGAAAATTTATTTGTTTGGGTCCTCTAATTTCTTTATGCATTTTTATGCGACTATTCTAGTGCAGCTTAAATGTTACAAGAAGTTAACTCTCTCCTTTAAGGTTTAAAGTACCCACTTATGGACTGCTGTGAGAATGAGTGGTCTCCTGTTCCCTCTCTACCCTTCCAATCACTCCCCTGGCATGCAAGTATTAAACTCACATCACGATTTCAATTGCCTAAAAAATTTGGCATTTGAATGCAGGTACTAACAGTGAATTGCTTCATGTTAGTAATTGGTGGGTTCTTGTTAACAGAGAAACCCAGGTGCCATTTAAAATCTGTCCTTTTCTGTCTGGCAACTGCTCTGAAGGTCAGCCAGGTCTGGTCAACATAGCCCAACATTTCGGAGGGGGCTAGGGGGGAGTGCTGAATCCCAGTCAACTCAATGGTGTTGCACCAATACTTGTGTTTAAAGCCTGGATTACTTATTGGTAATCTTCATTACTCCTAGTCCTATTCTTCCTCGTCCCAGTGTGTATGAGACAGTACTTGTGTATAAGGCACTCTGCCTCATACACAAGTACTGGGATGAGGTAGAGGTACATGGAAGTAATGCTTGATTTAGCTACCTGTAATCTTCATTACTCCTAGTCCCACTCTTCCTCATCCCAGTACTTACCTATGAGGCAAGGAGCCTCAACCGTAAGCCCTGGGGCAAGGAAGAGGGACGTGGAGGTAATTCTGGGCCAAGGAGCTGATTTTGGAGGTTGGGGTGGGAGGGAGAGGGGATGTGCGGGGGTGCAGGATTATACGACAAATTATAATGGCTGTCCATGTCCAGGCTAAGCAGGCATGATATGTGGTATTAGTGGCTAGAGAGGCATTTTGGTGCAGCCAGTCTAGTCATTCCTCAGTTTGGTATGACTTTTTTTAATATGGCATTTATGATAGAGGATCTGCTAAGTGAATTACCTGGCTAGACTGCCATTTGGGTGCTGCCAGTCAGCCGTTTCTTACTGCAGCATTGTATATTTTTCTGGGCATCTGTGATCAAATGATATGATATAAGTCATTTATAACACACCTGCACACAAGTGTTTCTAGGCGCGACAAGACAAGGGATGGAAGATAGAGGGAGGACAAGACAAACAATCTTACTAGGCCTTGTGTCATTCATATCGTGCAAATGCGATAACGAGAAGCGCAAGGGGAAAGGGACGGGGAAGTGCAAGGGAGAGTGGAGGGGAAAAACAGGGCAGCAATGCTCTGAGTAAGTGCTGTCAGGGCAGCACAGTTTTGGGTAGTGCAAGGAGAACAAGGGACTGTAGGGTTACAGTTACAGCCCCTAAGTGCATGGTAGGATCAGAGACAGTGCAAGGGTGACTGATCAAGAAAGAGTCTGACTCTGAGGGTAGCCAAGCAACCAGTCGGTACAGCAGACAGGTAGGTCAGGTTGGCCAGCAGGGGAGGGAGAGAGAGAAAGTAGAGGAGAAGAGGAAAGTTTTGAGCTGCTTCCAGAACTTCAGGTGGTCTGCTAAAGCTTGAGAGGGGCAGGGAGGCTATTACAGAGGGAGGCACCTGTAGAGGAGAGAGATCTACCCCCCACTCTCTTCCTGGAGAAGCGTCTAACCCTTAGAAAGTTGTAGGTAGCTGAGCGAAGGGCTTGAGAAGGAAGATATTTTGGAAGAGAGCGTTGGATGTAGTGCGGGCCCTGGGCCCAGAAAGCCTTGTGGACAATGCAAAGGGTCTTTAACTTGATACTTGCAGCAACTGGGAGCCAGTGGAGAGATTTCAGGGCTGGAGAGATATGATCCCTGGGCTTGAGGCCAAGGATAAGTCTTGCAGTCCTTTTCTGGATTAGTGGCAGGGGCTGGATAGTAGAGGAAGGCAAATTGAGAAAGAGATTGTTGCAGAAGTCCAGCCTAGAGAGAACCAGGGCTCTGCAGACAGTGAGCTTCTGGGGGAAGTGAGAAAGGGAAGAGTCCCTTTGTAGAGGAGTAGCAGGTATTGGGACTTCTTGGCAATGTCTGAGATGTGAAGAGAGAAAGAGAGTGGAGTCAAAGATGACACCAGTGTTGTTTGCCTCACAGGAAGGCGAAGGAAGAGGGCCCAAGGCGGGCGACCAGAATGAGAGAGGGAAAGCAGGGGCAGGCTTCCAAATGAGAAGGATCTCCATCTTACTGACATTAAGGCAGAGATAGAGACAGTCGGGAATGAGCGAGAGATGAGAGGAGTCTGAGGGGAGCCTGAAGGAAAGCAGAGTGTCATCCGCATAACACTGAAAGTTAGAGGATAATGTAGAGATCAGGTGGGTCAAAGGGGCCACATAGAGGTTGAAAAACCAGAGTGAGAGGATGGAGCGGGGAGAAAGGGACCAAGTTAGACCTGGGAGGGGCAGTCCAAGAGGAAGGCGGTCAGCAACTCAAGGGCCTGATACGTGATGCCCAGGTTCTCATGGAGTCGATTGATCAGGATTGATCAGTATGGCATGGGTGACTGTGTCGAAAGCACAGGAAAGATCAAGGAGGATGAGGACAGAAGGAATGCTGTAATCAAATTAGAGAGCAGAACTTCACAGGTGTTCAGGACAGCAGTTTCCGTGTCTCTGGCACTGAAGCCAGACTGGTGGTCATGGAGACAACCAACAGATTCCGTGTGGAGAGTAAGCTGGGAGATGGCCAGCTTTTTCAACAGTTTGCCCAAGAAAGGGGTGAGGGAGATTGGGCGATAGTTTGCCGGGCAGGCAGGATCGGCAGAAAGCTTCTTGAGGAGTGGGTGCATAAGGGAGTGCTTAACGGGAGAGGGGAAGAGTGATTACAGAAATCGGTCAAGGCTGGAGCGAGGGTGTCAATAAGGTTCTTGATGGTTCTGGTGGAACAGGAGAGCACCTGTTTGGATGACACTTTCATAGATCGAGAGAAAGAGGAGAAAGAAGGAAGAGAGGTAGAGATGGCCAAAGGGGGGCCGAGAGAGGAAGAGGAAGAGGGAGAGGAAGAGGAGATGGAGGACAGGATGTCCTGAGTTTTAGCGTAGAAGTGAGATGACGGAGCCGTACAGAGGGCCTGGGAGGGAACAGGAGATGTAAAGACCTCAACAGGATTGACCAGTTCTTTTCAGATTTTAAAGAGTTTGGCCGTGTTGTTAGAGGCCACAGAGACACAGGCTTGAATGTGTGTTCAATTCTTGATGAGTGTTATTGCTTTGACTGCCATTTTGGTGCAACCAGTCTAGATATGTCTAAATGTGGCCTGGCAATCTTTACTATATTGTTATTACATGTCAACACTGGTATACCTTATGCAGCCAGTTGGACATGTTTTCATTGTGGCATGGCATTTTTAACAGCAAAGCTTTAATGTTCCTGTGTTCTGTTGGTGACTTGCATCTATTGAATTGGTGTTACCCTACAAAACAATTGCAAAAACTCAGGCTTTTTAGACAATTTTTCTCGGCAGTGTGCTGTATGTTATATTAAAACACATATGTATATCTTTCTCCTAGTGCAATGTGCGGCATATCCGTTCAGCAGCACGTTTGTGCGTATTGCGCAAGTGTGATAATCTAGGCTGGCCCAGAGTGTGGCGTGACCCTTGATTCGTTGCTGAGTTGGGGAGCCCCCTCAGCATGGCTCGCAGAGGGGCCCCCACATCTTGTGTTACGCCACTGAAACCTTGTGCATATATTGTACACTTGTAAAGACTGGAGGGGGGTATCTATGTGTCTGCCCCCTATGCAATTAGGTTAGAAGCACAGAGTACCACAGCCAAGGTCCTCCATGTGGCAGCAATGTGCGATAAACCAAGGCTGAAACTCAAGGGAGGTCATGCAGGCTGGTTCTTAAATACAGTGAATCCCCAAGCCCTCTACCCCCACAAAGGAATGTCCATACACTATGTTAAGTGATAACACAGTTCCTTTCTATAGAATAAGGTTCAAGCAAATATATACATCAAAAAATAAAACACTTTGTACTCAGAAACCACTATCCTAAAAATAGTAAACATATACACACATCCATGTGGTACCACAATATACTTTAGATTCAATTTAGAATGCACCAAGTGCTGACAGTTATTAAAAAGCATAGGAATCATAAAGCATTGGATAATTGCATAGATATCACTGTAGAAAGGTAGGTTAGATTAGGAACATTGGCAGAATGCTTTCCTTAAAGTAGATAGGCAATACTGTATGAGGATCCACCCACCTAAGCAAATTGTAAGGGAAATATTAAGGTGCACTTTATCTTTTAGATTACAGTCCAGTCCAAATATGTTCAAAATTGTTCTGATTCTTTTACTACAGGGCTCACTACCCCAAAGTACATGAAAAGTCACAGGAGATCAGGATCGAAGACAAATCTGGACCCCTAGAGGATTCCTGAGGATGGAAGATGCTCTTCCTCGTCAAAGTACCTTGGATGTCCTGGCAGGCAAAGTGGTGGAGTTTCTAGGCTTTACTCAATGAGACCCCTCAAGGATGGACACACTTTGGAAGAAGGAATTGGTGGGATGTCAAGAAGAAGAAAGGAACCAAGCAGTGTCAGAAAGGCAGCCCTTTCTGTCTTTGCAGTATTCTCTGTTGGTGGGTCGTTAGTACAGCTGTGGATGGCCCACAAAGCTGCAACTTGCTGTGGACCTCGACAACGCTTGACCGAAGACGATAAGACCTGTGGTGGCCTTGGATGACTTTCGGTGGTGAAAGGTGCAGTGGCAGAAGTAAGTGTCAGGTTTCGGGATTTTGCAGTTTGCCGCCTTTTGTTTCTTCAGTGCTGCTACCGCAGCACAGACCGCATGATAGCTTCCGGCAACCTGGACATGACCACTGGACTATGGACCCTCACCAGGTCTGGGCACTCAGGACATCTTCTTTGGATTCTACTAGTGGGAAACCCACCAGCAGACACTCCACTGCAGGCAGCGACCTTGGATCTTCTCTGGCATGGACAAGTGGACAGATGACATGGCAGGGATGCCCCTTGAAGGATTCGTCTGAGATATTGAATTTTTGCAGCTCTGGATGTCAAGCAGCACTATGCCAGTGTAGCCCCTCTTCTGCGCGATACTCAGAAACCTGTCTTCCAGCGGTCACAAACACTCCTGTGGATCCTAGGTGACACAGATGAACTTCTTGTCTTCGAGAGGTTCAGGCGCTCCTCTTTTGGACCCATAAAGATCCCTTCTGCGGATGGCAGGCACACAGGACTGGCTTACAGGGAACTTCAGGTAAAGAGCAGAAGTTACACAATGTTCCTGCATAGCTCGGGAAGAGAGTGCCTATCCAGGTCTTCTCTGGTTCAGTCATTGAGTCAGCACAGCAATTTTCAGATTCGGTGAAGAGATGCAGCCGCAGACGTCTTCCTCCAACTGGACTCCAGATTGCAAGCTTAAGATGACTTCAGCTTCAGGTTTCTTTTTACTGCTACTGACAAGGAGGTGAGTGTGAGACCCCCAGTTATACTAAACACTCCACATTCACTCAGGCTGAGCCAGCTAATCACACACAAGTGCATTCATGCAGGCACCACCCAATCTGGCTCACAGGCAGTCAGGGTACTCACCAGAAACCAAACACCCACAACACAGAATGTTTTGCAGTGCACCACACTGCATTCCTTCCAGTTTCAGTCAGGGCTGGCTCAGGCATTGTGTTACACAACCAAAACTAGACACCCACACACAGAATGCATATTGACTACTCACTCCATTAAGATAGGCTCCACACCAAGGGTGTACCCACAACAAGCAGCCCCTTGGAAGGCTCCAGGCATTCTGTCAGGAGGCAGACTGTCTTTCCACCCAACAACCATTCAGGGAAACAGGACAGAGTCAGGGCTTTTCAGGACTTTGAGAAAAAAAGGGATAAGGCAAAGGAAACCAAGAGGCCACCAGTGGCCATTTTGCCTTTGTGTAGGAATCCATTGATTTGTATGTCAGGGCCTGGGTATCCCAAAAATGGAGGCTACCTAGAGCAACTGTCATATCAGCATGTAGCTGCCACCGGCCCATACCCTGCTCGGAGGGCAACACACATGTGCCCCAAAACACACACTAGGGGTAGAGGGTTGTACCCCTACCCATGGGTGCCCTAAGGGTATCCCATGGATACTGTTCACCAAGAACAAAATAAAGAGCTGCACTGCCAGGGGCCCAGACTGGACTCCTGTGCAGAAAATACGCAGAACCCCCAGAATAAGGAGGTATAGGACAAGGACAAGGAGGCCCTGTCCCTCCAATGCATTTTCAGCATTAGAACAATGCAAAACGTTAAGCTCTAGAACTACAAAATCTCAATCGACATCTCCTAAATGGAACAGCCAAAGAACTCCTCACACAAATAGAACACACACAAAATAATTATTTCGGAACTGAACTAGAATAACTTTTTAACACTAGCCTCCTTCACAAACACATACAAAAAAGAAACAGCAACGTTTCAAAACACAACTGCTAATGTTCCAGACAAAGTATGTGCCTATTGTCACAGAACTTACTGTATAAAAAGTATAACAATGTCCTCAAGATAGAAGACAATGAGGAATCACAATGGTTCCCAATAACTTGTTATCTAACAGCAGAACATAAATACAATATACCTGATCCCTTAATAGTTTGCGCATACTACAAAACTAAGGTTGATAATAACCAAATGCCATCACAAGCTATCAATAATGATCTCTCTAACAACTTAATCTAAACGAGTATCATAATTCAAATAGTAGACCTATTCTAAGCTATAATACTTCTACAACCCAAAACTGCCAAATTACCCCCATCAGAATTACTCGGGGGCATTCGTGGCAATGTAGTATACTTACCAATAGTCCTTAATTAAAATATAGAAACACTAGGAGTAGGACGACCAGTACAACAATCTTTGATTGTACTAGTTAATGGTTTGCCAACAAAAGACAAAGCATTTGACAACCACTAGTTGACTAAAACAAACTTAAAGAAGCCCTAGAGTATCTTAAACAACCAATGAATACTACAAAGATATAACCACAGAAGAAAACTTAAAAGAACACCCCAAATATATGAAGATGCACCAAAAACTGGTCAATTTGAACATTTTGATCCTATCACTACAGGCAACTGTGGTGGATCAGAGGAAATTAGCGGACACTCTGAGGACATTTCCAACATGTGTTTATTAAAGAATAAGAATAAGGCCTAACTTTCCCTATCGCCATGGGGTATTCCCTACCTATTTTAGTAACTAAGGCACTTGTCAGTAAAAGTAAAAAGGAATAAGTCAGCTGCCCAAAACTAATGCTAACTGACCCTGCCACTATTCTAACAAACTAAGGTCAGGCGAATGACTCCCTTCTCCCGATGGATGCTTTGTTAGGACTGATTATCTATACTCTGGCCTGGTGGACAGATGTATAGAAGGCCAGTCTATATTGTGACAGGGACAACTCTAGGAGCTGTAGCCAAACATATGTACCCCAAATTATCGAGTAGAAAAAAAAGCTGAATGTGCATTTACTGTTCATTCAGCATTAACCAAAAAATGGAATGCCATAATACGGGACATTGGGAGGAGGGGTTGCGTGGGGTGTCCCCCGGCTCCCCATGTTCAGCATTATGGACTTCGGGGGTAGCGGGTGTATCCCCCGCTTCCATGACATTGGATGCGGGGGACAATAAAGAAACATAAAAGGAAACAAATAGAAAAAGGCACCCTGTGCTGCAAGCTCCAACCCAAGTTAGTGGGAGGGAACTGGCGCTGCAGTGGATACAGGAGAGTCTGCTGCACATTCCTGTGTGTGCCACTGAAAAAGGTAATTGGGGCTAGGGGAATGCATAATGGCAGATAGTGATCTACGTGATCACTGCGCAACAGGATATTGCAATTCAATCATTTTGGATTCACAATTTCCGGATGAGCAGTAATCATTTAGATCCAGCCAACCCAGTTAAAGGTAGCAAGGCAAGTGGTCTAGGCTAAGTGTCAAGAGGTGGTAAGCTTGTAAGGGGGTCCACAATGAGCACACACTGTGAAATAGTCACAGAACACACTTAGATAAATAGGTATAAAAATACTTCTTTACTTATGGCCAAATAACACAGTGAAAAATGACTACTAGCAGATAATATTGTCACTCAATACTAAAAATTAGATACATATATACAATTACTGGAGTGGGGCAAAATACATATCAAACCCCTGAAAAGGAAGGTACAGATTAGTATTTGCACTAACAGTCCACAGAGATGCAATCCTAACTTCAGATGTCCATCCCTAAAATGTATGCGGTCTTGTGCCCAAAAGTTCAGCAAAGCTCCATACAGTTTTGTGAAGCTGGAAATAATGAAAGTAGGGTCTTTGGGTTCCAGTGAGCAGTTCCAGGTGTCAGGGGATGATTTAAACTAGCTAACAAATGTGCTTCCAACTTTCGGAGTGCTTGTGTGAACAAGCACTGGTAAAGCCAAAGTAAGACAAAAGTTTCTAAAAGTTATCAAAACTTAAAAGAGAGTTTAGGGGTCAGGTAAGTATTGTTACAACTCACCTCCTATACTCCAATTCTTCATAAAACTTGGCAGGTCGATTGAAGAAGGTCCAAGGTTGCTTTTTCTGCCATCCGCCTCAGCCCTTGATCCGCAGGGGTTGCAGGTTTGAATAGCTCTCGCATCGGTGTCTAATGCTAGTGCAAGGTCACCCATTTGAGGAATGCAGAAGAACTTGATGGAGGGCCCCTCTCAGGACAGGAATGGATGCAGGTAAGCAGTTTTGAACAATGCCACCAGTGCACGGCGACGCAAAGGGATTCACTTGCTGGGTTCACACTTTCCCTCCTATCTCGGGTCCCCTTGATACTAGGACCATGACATTTCGCTGGGGTAAGTCGTGTTACCCAAGCTGAAGAACCCCCAAGTTCCAGGCCTCAGATCAGAATGGCGACATCTGCAGCACGGTAGCACAAACTCAGAGCTGGTCAGCCACAGGGCGTTCCTCGGGCACTTACCAAGGCTCTTCTTCGTAGGACTCCGAGCTGATGTCGAGATTGGATGTTCCCTCCACTCCAAGGGTTGCAGCTCCTTCGCAGGGTGCTGAAGATCTTCAACAGGGCAGGGCTCTACCAAGACAGCAGAAGAAGCTGGTTGCCAAGCATTCTTCCGATGGGTCCACAGTCTCCTTGCAAGTCTTGTAGCTGGACAGGAGTCTTGGCTCCTTCAGTTTCTTCCAGGATCTCTCTAGAGTGGGTTTAGGGGTCCTCTTCTTATCCTAAAATCCAGTTAAGAGCAGCAGTTCCCTCCATCCAATGACAGATTCGCCCCACACACACACCCCAGGAGTGGTCTAATAAGGCAGCAAAACTCATGCATACCACTCAGACACACAGACACCAGTTTGTGGATTGGGACCAGACAGTCCAAGCCCATTTCCTGGCAGCAAACACACATAGCCCTCCAGCAGCCCGCCAAAGGTCTCTGCTTTCCTGGGCACTGAAAGTCCATATATAATGATTTTCCTGGCCTCACAGGCCAGGTAGAAGGCTAAATGACAGGATGGCCAAAGGTCAAGCGAAATATCTTGTGGCATGGCCATGTTTGACCTCTAGCCACAGTTAGTAGCCAAACACAGTAAACGCATTAAGGCTAAAACGAAATGCACCAAAAAATGGTTTAAAAAACTGCTGTCACTAGCTTGTCCATTTAGCACAGCTAGAGTAACCAAACATTCTTTGGGTGTTAGTCTAGGGCAAAACATAAACTGAACCGCATTGTACTGCATTGTAAGATGAATTTTACAATGATAAAAAGTTACCACAAGTGATAACAAGTTACTAAAAGTAGTAACAAAGTTACAAGACTCATGTTTCCCAGTATTGACAGCCTGAAGGACATGTCAGTTTTCCATAACAGATGATCAAATGCCAGTGTACTGAAGCTTAACGCTTCACTGCACTGTAAAAAAAAAAAACAGGTTAGATACAAAAATAAAAGCAACAAGTTTGTAGGTCCATAGAAATTAAAGGAAAGGTGCTGTAAAGAGGAATCTTTCCTTACATGCTTCTCACACTTTAATCTTTCAAGTTTCTGGTTAATATTCAATTTTCAAATATTCTCTTGTTAATTTCTGTATCAGTTCCTGTAGTTCTCTTTGCAGACTTATGGCTTTCCTCTCCTCTTTAAGCATTACTTTCTTTTGCCTTTTGAGTCCTTTGATTTGGGATAGTATGTTCTAGGTAAGCGTGTAAGTGTCCTTTCCTATGTGTTGTTTACAAGTATGCCTCAATCTTTCTTGGCATACTGTGTCTTGTATATCATTTGTTCCTGAGGATTTTCTGCGCATCACTGTATAATATTATTTCTTTGATACGTTCCCCTCGATGTCCAGGATTACTTTCTTTGGCCATTGTCGAATCCGTTGAGTCAGGTTAATATGTTCTGGATAATTGTAGAAAGTGTCCTTTCCTGTGTGCTGTTTGTTTTCTATACAATTATGCTTCACCCTTTCTTGGCGTGGTCTGTCTTGTATATTATTTATTCCCAAGTCTTCTCTTCCCTTCACTTTATAATATTCTTTCTCTGTTACATTCTGCTTAGTGTTCCTTGAGTAACTGGTTGTTTTCTTCTCTTCATAGGGTAGGGCGACCCACGTTCCATTGATCACTCTCTCAGAATTATTGATGATCCATCTTCTTACATTAACACTGTTCAAGTACATTAGATTTAGTTTTTCCTTTTCATCATTTGTACTGAGATGGGTCTATGGGATTGTATGATGTCTCCCAGTTTTTCGGTTCTCTGCGTTACCTTTGCTATGCCGGGGGAATGTCACCAAGGCCTGTACTGGCACACAACATTCTCCTTCGCTTGGTTTCTCTACCGGCTCTCTTCCACCAGCGTCCTCTCCTTGCGGTTCTCTCATTCTCCATTGGTGTCTAGGTATCTCAACGGGTGACTGCAGCATTTGCCAATTCCTGATGGGTACAGTATTTGTATTGTTAGATGGGCAACCTGCCCACCACACCAACCTTGTGGTCATGCCACCGTCACACTTTGGGCTCTACTTGACTCTGTTTCTCACGTTCTTCACACACTGATCTTCCAGCATTTGTTTCCCGGGTTAAGAGCACTTTTGAATGCTGCAGGTTCCGTGGCTCTCTCCAGTTCTACTTCCGACAGCTCTTACACTCTCAGGGGCCTCCCCTCCATATTTATCTGTTCCTCGGTCTCTGCTTCATTCGGCCTGCACACTCTCTTCAACCTCCTCATCCCAGTTAGTTGGAGATTGTTATTTAAAGAGACATTTTAATTTTTTCCCTGTTGATGGCATAAAATATCTTTCTCTTCAGTGAGGTCTCGGGACTTGACACTACTTTTGGATATTAGATGGTCCCATGTATGCCATCATGTGAAATGGTTTAGGTAGTTACTCCAAGGAACAGGAGTCCTTGTCCCCTAAGGGGGAGTCTATCCTGGGGAGGTCCCACTTGCCTCTACCCGTATGGAGTGTATTGAGGCGCAAGATCACCTCCCTAGCCTCACAGCGGGGGGCTCCCTCTTGGGTAAAAGGGACAAATTACCTCAATACATCACACATTCATCACACAATATTCTTGAACATATACAATTCACCCCCTACATTCCAGAGACACCATGGAAGATGCATTAGTGACATATTAAATGCATCAAGCCATAATCAGAATATCGTTCTCTACGAATGTATTCTGAAGATCCAAGATACTGGCAAAACATTGAATATATTTTCCATCTCTTGTTTGTTAGCGAACTAGTAATTTTCTTACAGAGTTGCACATGCCAAAACAGGCACCCATTTCTTAAACATGTCAGCTACTCAACTCCTTCAAAAGATAAAAGACAAAGATGAAGTGTTGCAGTCAAGTATTACAAATCTATTGGCAAATATATGTGGTGCAAAGAAACTGGTTCCAATGTCATGTTGATGTACGTTGTATGTTAAGGTACCTAGGGTCCCCCACATGGTTTGTTACTTTAAGCTGTGCAGAATACGCATAGGATGACTTGCATGACTTTCTATGCAGCGCAAACCAAAATAAAGAAGGAATAGACATAAAATGTATAGGTGAACGCTGTTCTCTCGATCCTATCAATGTCTCAAGATACTTTCAGCCTTGTTTCATTGTTACACTTCATCTGTAATAAAAAACTGTCCTCCACTCAGAAAAGTAGAACATTTCTTTTGGAGGAAAGAATATCAATCCAGAGTCACATCACACATCCACCTGCTTTTGTGGATTAAAAATGCTCCCAAATTTAGCCAGGAGAGTGATGAAACTGTTTCACAATTTATTGCAAACTGCATTACCTGTGACATTCCTTCAGAAGACATACATAATGACCTACAGACACAAAGCTTACGTTTCCAACAACATAAGTGTGGCAAATACTGCAGACGTTGATACAAAAACAAAGGTAAATACTTCACCAAATGTCACTTTGGATTCCCCAAACCAGTTTGTGCCAAAGGTCAAGTAAATAGTTTAATGTCTTCAATTAGGTACAGTGTCAAAGGAAAATCTCCCAAAAACACATACAGCATTAAAAGAGATGAAGCATCCAAGAACATCAATGATTCTAATCCTATCATTACCCTCTTATGGAATGCTAACATAGACATTCAATACCTTGCAGACAATTCAACTGATATTGCAAGATATATCACAGCCCATCTCACCAAAGCGCAGAAAAATGAGCTAAAAGACCTTTAGGGTGACATATCACCTGACATAACCCTTTCAAAAACATTTGACAGTTTTGGTCCCAAAATGCTGTCACATAGAGAATGTGGCTCTTGCAAAGCTACAGATCGTTTAACAGGTACATCTTTGTATGGGAAATCTGAGAACATTCTCTGGCTCAACCTTGGACCAGCTTCATCATGAAAAAGAGTACTAACATCCTACCAAGATATTGAACCTATAGCCACAGACAATCCCAACAGCCAAGACATTTTATCTTAAAAAATAATCTGATGGACACACACTATCCAAACAGAAGTACTGCTTTGGAAAACCTGTGCTTCTAAGATAAAGCCCAAAACTCTACCTGCAAACATTACTTGTTGCCAAATGAGACAACTGGCAAATACTCAGTAATAAAATGTGAAGGAAGCCATTAAGAATTTCAGAATCCAGTCTAATTAACCATGTAAAGTTACTGTTTAAATCTACAGAGCATAGAGAACTTTATTACATGGCCCTTCTGCAACTATTCAAACTTTGGAGAAAAGAGGCAGAATTGTTAGATGGCCATGACTCATTTGAAAATGCATTCAAGGTGAATGAAGGCAGTATAACAACAATACTAAATGCAGACACTCCTCAAGGGAGTCAACCATCTGTTACAGGAAGCCAAGAACCACTTGGAGAACAATTAATTGAAAAGGAAGCAGAAATAGCAATGAATGCGGTAGAAAACACCATGTATCAATCCAAACAATCTAAAGAAAAATTGCCAGTTCTCAAATCACAGTTAAATGACAAACAATTCACCATTTATCTAAATGTCACTGAAGAAGTTGAACATGGACTAAAACATGAAAATAATACTTGCAATTGTAAAAATTACAAACCTCTGTTCTCATTTGTAAGTGGTGAAGCTGGTTCTGGCAAAAACTTCTTAATTAAAACAATCAGAACATTTGTAGAAGGCAAAACAAATAACCTTTCAGCTTTTGTAATGGCCCCCACAAGTCTAGCTGCTTAAAGGAGGTGTTACGTTAAACTGACTACTCCTCCTCCCAGTAGTGTCATGAAACGTCGCCTACGTCCCTTCTGGACTTCGTGGTCCCGGACCCATAGGGGATTGAATGCAGTGATCCTTCCAACATGGCTGCTTGACATGGAACGCTGCTTGCCAGTCTTTGCGCTCCATGCTCTCCGTTCCACTAAACAGATACACCCCCGTGGCTCTGCGCATCTCAACGCTACCGCTTGCTGTAGTTGGACATGTGTTGCCAGAGTTCACTCAGGGCTTTCTGATTCCTGTTTCCCGGTTACTTGAATCCCCCTTCCTTCCTTCTTTCTCTCAAGACTTACCTTTAACTTCCTGGATTTTCACCCGCGCTCGGGTCACGGCGTTCCGTGTCTATGAGACCGGACATTGTTCATTACTGGTCTCCGTCCTGGACATCTGAACGTATCCTGGAGTTGGATTGTTATCCTCACGCTGGAATCCGAAAACCAGCACGCAGGTTTATACAAATCCCGGACCATGCAAAAGAAGTCACCAAAGAAGGTCTCAAACAAACAACAAAAACAAGTGAGAAGGGGAGAGACTTGTGACAAGTAGAGCACCAAAACAAATTAGAATATTACAAATTGTAAGCAGAAGCTGCGACCGAAGTACTGCGACTGAAGTACGCAGAATTCTACAACAAAGAAAAGTCCTTCTAGTAGATGAAGTAATCATGGTTTCCAACCTAATGCTGGCTTTAATTAATCGAAGAATGCAGAGAGTCCTAACATCTGGATACAAAGATCTGTTTGGAGGAAAACATGTTATTGTTTTTAGAGACCTCCTGCAGTTAACATCAGTGAAAGGGCAACAACTCATATTCAAAACATTAGGCTACAAAGGCTGCCATAATACAATCGAAGGCATAGGCAATGTTACTTTGGGGTGTCATTTTCTTCGCTACAGTGAACTTGTACAAAACAAGCATCAGTCTGCAGATCTGACATATGCTCATATTTTAAAAAGCATTACAACTGGTGTGCTTACTGAAGACGCAAAGTCATCCTTGAAAAGTAGACAAATAGATGAGATGTATGGCCAAAACATATCTGCCCCTGATGTAATGGAAAAATTAATTCAACAAAATCAAAAATGCATGTGCCTAATGCTAATCCTTCCAAACTGTAAACAATTCAATGAAAGAATGCTGAAAAGAGATACAACCCATAGTCCATATCAGCTGCACAGACAAACTAGAAGTTCATGGCGTGGCACTGCCTATGTGTGAACAAGCAACATCACGACTAAATCACCTAGAAAAAGGTATCGCAAACACAGCTGGATTGGAAAAACTATTAACCCTATGCCTAAACTACAGAGTGATACTAAAACATAACCTTGATATAGAACAAGGTTTAGTCAATGGCACAATTGGAACAGTTGTTGGCTTCCAAACATATGCAAATGAAAATATCCAGTTTGCCCTCACCAGTTTTGACAAACTTCAACAAACAAAAAGAAATGCCCCGCACCACAGCTCGTTTCCTTCTTTTTAAAGACTTGTATGTACGCAGAGAACAATTTTCTCTGACACTTGCATATGCTGTTACCATTCACAAGTCACAAGGTCTAATCCTCAACCACGCACTTGTTGACATTGGCAGCACAGTCTTCAAAGAAAGTGTGAGTTACGTAGCACTTTCACATCTTCATACACTCACTGGTCTATTTTTAGTTAATTTTGATGCAAACAAAGTCAACGCTGATATTCCTTGCATCCAAAAATAAAACAGGCACTGTAACCTCCACATCTGGATGTTTACTGTGTGCCTAAAAAAACAAAACTTTAAAAAGACAATTATTACAAACAGAAACCATAGCAAATCTCCCCACAATCCCAGTAAAAACAGAAAAAACAATTGCAGGACATTCAAACAAAACAGAGAAGACATTCTCTAGTCCTTTTGAATTCAGCAACTGCAGTAAATTGTTATGCAAATGTAGCAATCAATCTTCTATTCCAATTGCCACCAATTGTGGACAATATTTACTTAAATGGCTCAAACCCACTGTGTTTACAAACACAGAAATGCCACTAACAAACCTGCCACTATCTACGGTGTCTCAGGGATAAGACAGGAATTGGACTACTGCACAGGAATGGTTAAATGCACCATAAACACACAAGAGGATCCACAAGAATTCATAATGTACTTACTACAAGTACTAAAGACAAAACATATCCCTAGAAATGAAATCTTAAAAAATGTCATACACGTGTTAACATACATGCAGTCTATGCAATCATGTTTCACAAGAGCATATCTCTAATGAAAAATTTGGGGATGTATCTATCACAAATTGGAATTCAATTCCATTTCAACAACTTCTCCAAAATGCAAATCATGGCATATTATGCTCATTCTGCAATTCAGACAATCTGCCTCATCACAAGTTTGGTGGTAACCCTTAAATGCAGCTGTAATGCTATTACCGCTGCATTTAAGGGTCCGCCAAATCACAGGCTCAGCGGATTTACCCCCAGCTCTGAGCTGGGGGCAAATATGCTGCAATTGTGCTGATTTTTGGCCTATTACCGCTGGCAGTAATACCGCCGGGGGTATTAACTCCGAACATTTCCCATTGGGCACAATGGGAATGGGGAATCCCTGAATGGGCCCAATGGGGTATGGGGACTTAATGTTCCGCCAAACCCGTGATCTGGCGCTAATAGCACCGGGGGGTTAGGCGGTAACGCTAATAGCTCCAGTGGTAATACCGCCGGGGTTACCGCCCAACTCGTGATGAGGCCCAATCTGGGCAACATACAAATAGATTCTTCAAAAAAGTAGATTCACATGCACAATATGTAATATTAATGCTTTTAAGATACAATACAAATGGCACTAAACATAACTGTAAACTCACTAACTTCACACACACCCAAGTATCTCTTGGCAAGAAACCCTTCACAACAATAGGCATAATATACCAACCACACTGGTGCTACACCCACCTAAGGCAATTATACTGCATATGTGAAAAATGGTTGGTTTGAATGTAATGACACTTCCGTTACTCAAAAACATAGGTTATCACCAAATCTAACAAATGCCTCTTTAATATTCCTTAAACCCAAATTTTGTCATTGCGATACACTTTAAATTCACATTTACAATAATGCACAGTTGGAATACACCAAGGGGTATATTACGTTAAACATAAACAAACACAAAAAACAAAGTTTCCTTGCAATACACTTAAAACACGCCATCACCTTTGTAATTATTTAATACATTCATACTACCACTTTAATACTTTGTAGAATACTATGCATTTATAATATGCCAATGGATATCTAACTACTTCAAACATAGGCAATCTTGTTCTGCCCATAGCCAGTACCCACATTCTTCTAGGCATTCAACCTATATTGGCAACCATTCAAAGTAAGTAAGCATACTATTTTGACCATAACAAGTAGCCACATTGTTCCACACATTCAACACAAAGTAAACATATTGTTTTTACATTGTCCATGTCCATATTGTTCAAACTAAACATATTGTTCTGGCCATGGCCAGTGTTGTCCCACACATTCAACCCAAAGTTTAATGTGAGAAAGATCTGTCTTGGATTGGTAAAGCTATGTATATAGTAGCACTGATCTCAAAGACAATTTTCCGTAGCAAAACGCTTGAACGTGGGGTAATTTGCAGATATTAGGGCACATTACCTTTTCAGAAAAAACAAGAACAACAACAAAAAGATTGCAAAAGACTGCTCCGTGACTGCATAGAGCGATCTTTCTAAATTGAACTGTCACAGCCCTGCTGCACACGGGTGCACGCAGGGGCTGACAGCCACGCCAGGACCCGAAAGCGCTGACTAGGGAGACTGTGTGTGTGTTTTTGTGTGTGTGTTCTATGTTTGTATATGTTTTGGGTTGGGGAAGTCTTGGGTGGGAAGGTAGGCGGAGGAACAGGGGTTCAGGGGGTAAAACCCCCTGATTTTGAATTAATCACACCAGAGAGAGCGGGTGGTAGGGGCGGGGGAGTGGGCACAAGGGAATGTCTTAATTTTCACTTTTTGTAGGCCACCTAAAATCGGCAGAAAAAAATTGGCCTCTTTGTTAGGCGACCTCCAAAATGCTAAATTATGACATAGAACCAATTTGCATGCCGACAAAGCCTTGCTGATGTGGCTCTGAACTGGAGATGAACTTCCAGCAGAGCACTGCTAGTTATAAAATACTCCAATTTGCAATGGGACCTACTTTTTTCCTCCCTACAAAATAATTTTACTCCCAACAAAAAATTTGTAATAAAAGACTCCTACTTCAAAATCTTTCCTGGAGCACTGTGAATATCCCGGTCCATCATAATATCGATATCTATCAAAAAGTAATTGTTTAATTTCACAAACCGAGACAAATCCTGATCCAAACCCGTCTAATGGAATTCTGCAATAAAACCAGCAAGATCTGCTCTCTAGCCAGATGGATACCAACATAAGTTGCAAATCTCAGCATCAGCATTGTTTCCAATGAAGCCAGGCTAAGCTTGCTTTTGATTAATTGTATTGGAAATCCTATCACTAGGCCCAGCATCAGTCGTCAAAATTGCCCCATCCAAATTAGCTAACCAGTTTGAAGCCTAGCTTCCCAGACGATAAAGTATTAAAGGGGGCATTTTTTGTTTAAATATCCTAACAAGCGGTAATAAAATAAAAACTCCATATTTGCCAGTGGAATTTCCTAACAGCTTGCACTGCCCTATTAGCTCTGAGTCTCAACATTTTGTACAGCTAAAACAGGGCCATTTCATCATGAACAACAATCGTTTACCATCTCAAGAGCTATTTTATCCATTTCCCAAATTAAAGGTTTAGGTTGATAAGATGTAGATAACACTGATATTAAGCAATTCAGAATAGGATGTGAACAATGACATCACAAACAAGATTACGAGAAAGGCCAAGCAGTGACCCAATGTGATCACACAGGCCTTTCTTGTTGTGAAAAGCGTTCCTCTCTTGGGACCCAAAAGGTATCTAAAAATGCACCATTCCCTTCTCGCTACGTCACATAGTCCACATGGATGTTTATTCATTTGTGTGGCCAGTGTGTCATACGATGCACACTTTGAAGAGGCGATCAACCGCAAACACAGGACACTGCTGTTGGGCCTAGGTGCCCTTTTGGGAAGGACGATGCGGAAACAGGTCTGCATGGAAATCTTCTTTATTTTGAAATGCCCGTGCCTTGCTTTTCTCCTCCCCTTCCTGACTTGACATTGTCATCCACTTAAAGGGGCTATTGTACAAACCACAACAACTCCCCTGCACTTATTTCCTTACGTCTATCTCGAATCTCTTCAATCAGTCTCTTTGGCTCGTTGACAACTCTCATAGGTCGTCCCCTGTCCTCCAACTCACTGTATGTTGCCTCAATGCTCCGCTTTGGCTTCTTCTGCTGATAAGCATAATTTTACTCTTCTTCTCAGCTTGAGGACCTCCTGTTCTGGATGCCTCTCATCCGTTCTGTTCTCGACTACCTCTTCCTTCGCATGAATGAAATGTTTGGAAAATTAAGCATTCCTGGTCACTTCTAGCTTCTAATTTTGGGCAGTCATCATCATCCCTTTAATCTCACTCATAGAGTTGTGGCAGCAAATCTTGCATCTGTTTTCCGCTGTATCTTTTGTTTCACCAATACCTCATGACCCTCTTTAAATGCTTTATCTCTTGCACCTCTCTTCCAGTCGGTCTACTTGTTCGCCTGTCATTTCACTCTGGTGTCACTTTTTCTGATATCCCCATCTGCTGCTCCCTGATTTGGTTCCGTCCTGGGCAATCCGGTCCTCGCCTGATAAGCCACCATAGGTTTTGTTGGTGTTTTTCCCGTAGCCTCATTGGGTGTGTTCCTGTAGTGCCTCAGCATCCTACACAAAGCTTGTTGAATGTACATCCCAACAATGTATGCTTTTGGAATGGTCCTCTTGATGGATGCCATAAATCTCTCTGCAATGCCATTGGCCCATGTGTTTCGCATTCCTGGTGAACTCATGTCCATTAAAAGGAGGACCATTGTCAGTTTTCACCATGTGGGGGATTCCCCTTTCACTAAAAACTTCATCAACAATCCCTGGGCTGTCGTACTGGCCTATTTTGCGGTCGGGAACCTCGAGAACTCGCCGTCCTCACTAACAGGTAATCACCAGATGCCATTGGTCCCTAAAAATTCATGGCAATTCTGTACCACAACCTCTCCGGTGTGGCAGTATCTTGCAGCAGTAGCGGCGGGTCGCTTCTCGCCACGCATTGTCAGGGAAGACCTGGGCATACAGTCTCCTCTACCATGTCACCCATGAACGGAATTCATGCATGTAGCTGCTAAGCTGTTTCTTCTTGTTTTGGACTCCCCTGTGCGCCTCATGGGCGGTGAAAACTGTTTCTCTCCTCATTGACCGTGGGACTATTAGTCGACATCCTGTCAGCAAATTATGTTGGTCTGACACAGCTAGCTCTGTGCTTATTTTGGCGAATCTCTCTATTTCTCTCTTGTCAGCTACCGGGTGATGTTGCATTCTCCTGTTGTAGTCTCTCCACTTGCTGTCGTTAGTCAATTCAATCGCCATTTCCATCAATGCTTTTGCATATGTTTCTAGTACGAGCGCTGGTAGGAGAGCATTCACAGTGATGTATCTGACATATTCGGCATCCCCTTTTCTCGATGTCTGGCTTCTCATCTCTGGATGGCGCGAAATGCTGTTGGCTGGTTTGTTGTCACTCCCTGGCCAATGCACTATGGTATAGTCATATTCTTGGAGTCTGACCCCCAACCTCTCGATGCGTGGTGGCAGCTTTGTTTTCAGATTCCCAACTAGCGACAACGACTGGTGTCCCTTCACTAGTGGGAACTTTTTCCCAATGATCAAGTGGTAGGAATGCTCACATGCTCACACAGCCGGTAAACTCTCCTTTCCCGCCTGAGAGTATGCCCCTTCAGTATTCGACAGTGCCCTATTTGCGTCGGCTCAGCGAGGATCTGCCTGGGTCCCTCTGGGCCAAGATTGCTCCAAGGCCGACTGGACTGGCATCAACACCTTTTTCAGCAGGTTGAAGTGTGCCAGCCGCCTTGCATTAGCTAGTTGGGCCTTGATGCAATCAAATACTTGTCCACATCCTTCTGACCATTTGAACGCCACTTCCTTCTTCAGAAACTGTCTGAGAGGTTCCGTCATCATGGCATAGCCGGGCAGATATCTAGCACAGTACCCTGCCATCATCTCCGACACTTTAGTGGGTGAGACCAAGGAAGTTAAAGAGCGTACCTTTTCAGGATCTGGTTTCATACTGTCATCTGAGAAGACATGACCATAAAATCACTATTTCTTCTTCTTTATGTTGCATTTTTTAAAGTTCAGTGTAAGGCCTGCTGTTTGGAGTGCTTCTCATACCTTTATCAGTGCCTGATCATGGTCACCTTGTGAGGTGCCATAGAAAAAATGTCATCACTGTAGTTAAAAGCAGTCATGATCTGCAACAGTACCTGCCGGATTGCTTCTTGAAATATCTCAGCCGACGAAGAGATTCCGAAAATTAGGAAGTTTATCCCTGAAAAAGCCATTGGTTGTCCCAAACGTTGTGATCGTCCGGGATGAGGGATGTAGCTCCAGTTGGTGATAGCTTTGATTTAAATTAAGGTTAACAATATTGTGGCCCTGTTGAGCTGCACAATCATGTCTTCTATTGTTGTCCCTGGGTGACGTTCTCTTTGGATTGCTGTGTTGGCCCCCCTCATGTCGATGCATATCCTTATGCGTCCTCCTTCCTTGGGAACCACCACCAGAGGCAAAATCCATAGTGTGGGGCCTTACAGCCTTTTTCGATGATGCTGTCCTGGAATAGTTGTCGTAGTTCCGAGGACACTGCCTGATGCAAGTGAAATCCAAACCCCCTTGGGTGTTGGGGTATTGGACGCACTTTTCCATCTATATGTAGTTTAATGACTGTTCCTTTGTATTTCCCCAGTCCTATAAAAAAGGGCTGGGAATGCCTGTCTAATGTGATGTTTTGACATGGGTGTGCACGTTAGTCTTGCAACGATGTCCGCTACGTGTGGAGGGCCAGTACTGCACCTTACCACTTCCATGTCCTGGCAGTAGATATGGATGTCACTAAGCAGGCAGTGTCTTCTTGTAGGGCTTCTTAGTGCATCTAATGTGGTAGTGGCTGAACAGCCTCTTTGCGTCAGTGTACACTGAAACTGTCCAATGGACTATAATGGTGTGCAAGCTCCCCACTGGAATATCCTGGCCGTTGATTTTGACAGCATTCTCTTATCTCCCATTTGGAGAAATTCATGTTGCCCCATGATGTTAACAGTCACCCGTTGTCAATGAGGAAACAGTGTGTAGCTGTTCCCATGTCAATGATCATCTTTATGATCTCCTCCGCTTATTGGCCCCCGTGCATCAGGTTGACATATTCATCTGTGTAGTCTTTGTAAAATCCTTGCTGCACATCTTCATACTTTGGGTAAGACTCAGGTTCATTTCCATATGGATCAACATACTGCCTGTACTGGGGGTGCAGTTCTTCGTATGTCTCAAACTCATAGTCCAGGACTTGCTCCATTGCCCTGATGACACTCTGCAGCATCTGCGAGTATGGCCGAGGCATTCTCCATGAGGTTTGTTGAAAGGCCCTTATTAGTGGCCTTGACGTGGTCGCAGGCAGCTGTCTCGTAGCCAGGAATGGCCTGCCTTCTTGACATACTTTGTGGAAGTGTCCTTCCCTTCCACATTTGGAGCATGCATGGATTATCGCGGGGCATGTCACCGCGTGCAGAAACATGAACATGAACCTGAAACCTATCCGTTGTGGTCTAGCCGACTGCCTGTTCTGTTTGAGTGGAATCCAAGCAGGCCTTCTTGCATTCTCTGGACCTCCCAAGGACCTATTGTCACGCTCTCCAGATGTCATGAGAGCTG
The DNA here is from genome assembly GCF_040938575.1 of Ambystoma mexicanum. Classification (NCBI taxonomy): domain Eukaryota; kingdom Metazoa; phylum Chordata; class Amphibia; order Caudata; family Ambystomatidae; genus Ambystoma; species Ambystoma mexicanum. The sequence goes on from NC_090922.1 coordinate 129,036,822, forward strand.
CCACTGTTTCCTCTTTCTCCGCCTTCTTTTTCAGTGTTTCTATAGTCGCGGCTTGTACATCGACACGCTCATGAACTCTGGTTAGCTCAATGACTTTGTCAATGGATAGCAGTACCTTCAATAGTTGATTCCAGAATACACAGGATGCGCGGCCTTCTATCACGCTCAGCCTGATAGCATCATCATCATCCGAAACATTTGCAAACTGACAGTGCACCAACTTCTGTCTTAGTCTTGTGATGAATTTGTCAACAGGCTCATGAGGCGGTTGCAAGCACTGGTGAACACGTACCTTTCAACGTTCTCTCTTCTTCTCAAATAGTTTTTATGATACCTTTGATTTATTTCCCTGCCAAATTTGTGGAAATGTCAGATAGGGCTGGTAACTTCTCTTTTCTTACCGCACGTATGAAGTCAGTGAAATCTTCCACCCATTCTACCCAACGGGGTCCTATACAATGCTGGGGCTGCATTTAGAAAGGTGTGGGTCTCCAGAGAAAAGTAGCTCTTACGGTCGACACTGGCGGCGGCTGCTGGCTTGGTCTTGTGAGACCGTATCTTAACTGGTGGTCAGTGGCTGAAGTGAGGGGGAACTGTCGGGAGCGTTGTTAACAGCTCCACTACTTTTTGCAACCATTTTCACCATTGCAGAACTGTTCTTTGTGACGTTAAAACACACTTCCCCATTTTCACACCGGATATCAGTTACAGCTAAACTGAAATCTGTTTCAACTCAATTGGCTGTCAACCAGCATAGCTGCAACCCTTGAAAAACCAAGATCATGGTTTTCAGTATGAGGGGCAAGAGAGTGAAAGGGTTGTCATCGTCGATGGAGGGGGTAGCAGGGGAGGTTGTGTCTGTGTTTAAATACCTTGCATGCTGAGTTGCGGGGGACCTGCCACATGGAACATAACAAACTGAAAACAGTAATAACGACTGGTCTAATTAGCTCACTTGCAAATAAGGGAGATCGTTATTCCCTAAAGGTCATCTTGCAACTGCATCAGGCTAAGATTGTGTCGACCATCCTTTATCTGGCTGAGATATGGGCTTTACCCCATACAGGGTCTGGGAAAGTATTCTAAGACTAGAAGGAAAGTTGTTAAGGAGATTACTCTGATTGCCTCCACGTGTGCCCAGCGAAATGCCCTATTTGAAGTTTAATGTAAGACCTATTAATGTAAAGTTGCTATTGCGCTGCCTGTCACTGCTTTGGAAAATGTGTAATATAGCAACTGACTCCATGTTGGGTCTCCTGCATATGGTCATTCAATCAAGAGCTAGGTTCACACCAAAGAGTAATTTTCTGAAAATTAAGGCTGCTGGACAGTAATATTCTGAAAATTAAGGCTGCTGGAAACATTTGGCCCTTGAGCTGGCCAATTGGAAAACTCAAGAAGCACATGGAGTCGGCTTTGTGTCTAGATGCCAATGAGCAACGAATAATTAAGCAGGCAACCAAAATCCATGAATCACGCTTTCTTGAGTACTTTATGGCACAAACTAGTTCGCCTAGGTATATTGAGAGCTTCACTGGGAACGCTGTGGTCTGGGACAATGTTAAGATTAAGTTTAATGGTATAAAGACAAATGAGGTAGTCAGGTCCTGGCAAAATATTCCCTGCAACCAACGGCAGTGCTGACTCTTTGGAGAAGATTGTGTTGAGTCAGCGAGACACCTTATTTATTTATTTATGGTATTTGTTACACGCCCAATCCTGGAGGTATCACAGCATCAGTTACAAGGAATCCTTATCTGGTTACAAAGTTCAAGAAATACATACAAAAATTGATAACGGAAATACATTTACAACATGTGTAATACTTGTCAAGGTACAGGTAAGTTATTATAGTACAGTTATTCACAATAGATAACAGCAGCATTGGGAGACTTTCAACTCATTGTGGCAAATTAAAATGGGTGATATGGTCATTGCTTTTTAGGCCTAATGCTGCCCGTAGGGCTTTGGTTTTTATAAGTTGCAGTTTGGATAGGTTGGTGCTTGTAGTACCTGCTAGGAGGATGTTACAATAGTCAAGTTTGGAGAGTATGAGGGCTCGGGCTAAGGTAAGACAGTTTTGTGTGGTAAGAAATTGGCGGCTGAGTGCAATGAGTTTGGCTGTGTACGCTGTTGCAGAGGAGAGGGCACTGATATGTTTGGTCATGGTAAGACTGGTATCCAGTGTTTTGGCTTGTTTGAGAACTGGGTTGGGAGTTCAGTCAATAATGATGGATGAGTAGTCGGGGTGGAGGGTTTTTAGTCAGTAAGGGGGGCCCACAATGAGAATCTCAGTTTTCTCGTCGTTTAGACAAAGGCTATTTACAGCCATCCAATTTTGCACGATGGCATAGATCTTGTTCATGTTTGTGGTGTCTAGATCATAGTTGCCAGTAATAGGGATCAGTATTTGTGTGTCGTCTGCAAAATTGGTGTATCTAACGCCCATGGCGTCAAGAGCAGCAAACAGGAATTCAGTATATGCGTTGTAGAGGGTGGGTGAAAGGCAGGAACATTGGAGTACCCCGAGGGGTACTCGGATAGGATCAGCAGCCTCATCGCCTATGGCCACTCTTGAGGTGCGTTCCGAGAGACTCGTGTTGTGTTGTGAAGCGCTTTACTCCCTTTGGGTTATTGCATTCCGAGGGAGGGGGGCATACAGGTGCCGACTTCACCTGATGAGGTATGGCAGTTATTTATGACAGAGAACTCGGAAGGTTGCATTTATCATTTTTCTACATTTTGGAGGAAAATTGTCTTAATTTTGGATGTATTGTTTTAAGAGTAGTGATTTTGTTTTTTATTTGGCTGTCATTAAGTGATTGATGTGGTGATGTGATTAACGATTTTAAAAGTTGGCTTGTACAACTGTATAAAATTTTAAAACATGTGTTGTACGTTGCTCCCTTCCTTCCTACTCTGTCCCCTGCCAGAGTCACAGTTCTACTGCTTTTTTGTTTCACTTCTATCACTGCTGGTGGTAGCCCAGTGGAACACCAGGGCACATTTATCTATGTGGCCGCCACCAGTGCTCATCAAAGGACCCACTGTCTGACTGTCACGACCCTCGCCCAAAACCCCCTCTGGCAAACCCATTGGCCAGGTGGAGTCAGGACTCGGGCCTCTAGAGCCTGGCATCCTCTTCAAAAGCCCTCATGTGGCCAGTCCTGGCGCCTATGGCACCAGGCTCATACACCATGAAAAACAATGTGCTTGGGAACTACTTTATTGTATTGTCAGCCAACATGGAGGAATCCACATAGCTTGGTTCCTAATAACCAAGCTACGCGGTCTAGTGTTTTGGGTGTGGCAGCCTTGGGACTACTTTACCTGGACTATTTTGTTGGGGCTATTTAAACCACACCCGAGCAAGACACACGCTTTGCGTTACTTTGCAGCTTGCAACGTGACGCTCGCCGTGTCCAGCTATTCCCTCAAACCTCGGAGAAGCAGAACCTGCAAGGAGACAAAAGGAACATCATTAGCAGCAGCATCCTACCTGCAGTCTTCATCTTTAAACACGTGCAGCTACTGAGAACAGCTTCCTGGAATCTGCACGCCTTCCGGACAGAACGACCTGAAAGAGGAAGATAGAGGCAACATTAAAGAAAGCAGTACAGACATTTACAAATTACGAACTGCTCAAAAGGCTTACCTGGCTGGTTGCCTCTTGGCTGGCACCACTCCGGACATTCCACTCGTGCTGAAGAACACTGCGACCTACAAGGAAGGAAAACACAGGTTAGCCAAGACAAGACTTTGCAGCGATGCGCATAGCGCTTACTAACCGCATCATAGTGCTCTTAATGCGCCATCATTTACCAGCGGGGCTCAACCAAGCCAGTTTGCTGCGCTGAAGCTCTGCATACCTAAGGGAGAAAAAAGAGACATTTTAAACAAAGAAAGGCATGTAGGATAGCAACAAAACTAAAGAATAGCAATAAGACCTACCTGAACAATATCAAACGGGCCAGTGTCAGTGAAGTAACTGGACTGCACTCACCCATGAAAGACAACGCACTCCTGCAAAGAAGGCAGGACGGAGAGCATGCCTAATTCTACTACAAGGTGAGGAGAGGGCGCCAGAGGGACTGAAATCATACGGGGGTGGAGGGAGGATACTTACCCCAGTGGGTCAGTCTTGAACACAGTCCTCCTGTATTTTCAGGCAGAACCTTCCCCGCAGACCACATCAGGGCAAAGCTGAGAAGCATACCAGCGAGTAACCCGGCTGGGTGGCGTCCCTGTGGATACCAGGTGAGCGTAACAGAACGCAAAGCCTACCATAACAAATCCACCTGGGCGTTATGGAGACCTCAGAAATGGACCATTTGGCCCAATTAGTAGGAGAGCTTCGTACTGAGGTTCATTCTGCCCGACAAGAGACTAATGCCCTCCGGAGAGACCTAATAGTGGCCAAAGAACGCACTGAAGAGATAAGCAGGCAATACTTGCAATCACAGGCAGGACAGACGCCTCTACCTGGAAGCAATCCAACGATGCAAAATGCCGCCATACCACCCACTCCGGTACAGATCACGTTACCTGGAACAGTGCCACTGGCACCACCAGAAAGGTTCTCAGGCAACCCACGGAAGTATGCAGCATTCATCAATCAGTGCCGCCTTCATTTTCTTTGCAGGCCTGGTGCATTTCCAAACGACCAAGCTCGGGTATCTTTTGTCTTATCATACCTGATTGGTAGTGCATAAGATTGGTCGGTGCCGTTGGTAACCCATGACGATCCTCTATTACATGACTTTGGGGGGTTCCAGAGAGAAATGGAAAAACCTTTTGCTCGCCATACCCAAGAACAAGCAGTAGACAATGAACTCTTGTCCCTCCTACAGGGGAATCAGGACTTGTTAACGTACATTGCTACCTTCAACAGACTAGTTGCCGAAGCTAGGTGGCCAGAAAACAAAAGAACCATGTTATTCCATCGAGGCTTACGAGGCGAATTAAAGGACGTCTTAGCCCAGGTGGTTGATCCACCCAGAGACTGTGAAGAATTCATAAACCTGGTCGTGCAGCTAGACCACCGGTTGCAGGACCGAAAGGCAGACCGGTCTAAGACAGACCCTCAGACCGTGTATGTTCGACCAAGGGAAAACACACCCTGTGTACCTGAAAATGCTGTAGAACCCGTGCAGATTGGAGGGATACGGCCTGCATTAACAAGACAAGAATGGGACAAGAAGACAACAACAGCTTTGTTTGTATTGTGGGAAACCAGGACATTTCCTATAGGACTGTCCAGTAAAACTCCAAAGAAGAACAGTCGGGGCCACAGAGAAGGTTGAAGCTAAGGAATCGGAAAACTACCAAGCTCGACAAACGTAGAGGTCAGTTTGTCGAGTGAGAAGAAAGAGTTGCTGACCTCGCACTTTGTAATACCAGTGATCTTAATTAACCACCAACAGTCATCAAGAATGCATGCCGTTGAAGCATACATCGATAGCGGAGCAGTTGGAAATTATATTGATGAAGAATTGGCAGCAGAGATGGGGCTTCCTTTGTGTTCTAAGCCAACTATGGACAAGGTAACCACTGTGGATGGGACAGAAATCGCTTCTGGACCAGTAACTCAGTGCGCAGTAAGGGTAACCTCGGGAGTCTATTTCATTCGATCTCATCAAGGCACCTCAGTTCAGGCTAATACTAGGGATGCCATGGTTGGTTGCTCACAACCCTTTGATAGACTAGCGGGCACGAAAATTAACCTTCCCCGGTGACTGCTCCCCTGCCTGCTATTATCAAGAGGAGAAACCCGACGTCTGTATTCCCATGACTCCCGGAGCGACAGTATCAACCCTGGGAACAACTAAAACCTTGACAAGTGAATACCATGATTTCCAGGATGTTTTCCGAAAGGACCAAGCCAATACATTGCCGCTGCACAGGCCCTATGACTGTCAGATCGACCTTGTTCCTGGTGCACAAATCCCTTGCGGCAGGATCTACGCTCTCACAGAACCAGAAATCCTTCATTTGAAATCCTATTTAGACCAGTACCTTGCAAACGGATTTATCAGTCCTTCGAAGTCCCCCGCAGCTAGTCCTTTGTTCTTCGTACCGAAAAAGGAAGGAGACTTGAGAACCTGTATTGACTACCGCGCATTGAACCAGATCACTGTGAAGAACCGCTACCCCTTGCCACTTATCCCTGAGATGCTAGACCAGGTTAAAGATGCCCAGATTTATACCAAATTGGACCTTCGAGGAGTGTACCACCTGGTCCGAGTCAGGAAAGGAGATGAATGGAAAACCGCCTTCTGTACTAAGTACGGCTTGTTTGAATATCAAGTCATTCCCTTCGGGTTATGCAACACTCCTGCGGCATTCCAATATTTCATGAATGACGTCTTAAGGGAGTCGATTGATGTGTGCGCCTTAGTGTACATAGTTGACATCTTAGTATACTCAGCCTCGGAACAAGATCATGTCAGGCACGTTCGTTCAGTCCTCACCAAGCTCCGTCAACATTGCTTGTTTGCAAAGCTTGAAAAATGCTTTTTTCACGTCAACGAAGTATAATTTCTTGGTTTTATCCTTACTCCAGGAGGCATCAGAATGGACGTGCACAAGGTAGATGCCATTCTGAAATAGCCTTCACCGACGTCTCGGAAAGGGGTACAAAGCATTCTAGGCTTTGCGAACTTCTACCGCCGGTTCACCCAGACTTCTCTCAGGTTGTGCACCCAATCACAGTACTATTACAAAAAAACAATAAAAAGTTCGCTTGGACCGAAGAAGCAGAAGCCTTTCAGGAACTTAAACAAAGGTTTACCTCCACTCCAATCCTGTGACATCCTCGTCCAGACCTCCCTTATGTCGTTGAAACTGATGCGTCCAGTCTCACAATGGGGGCTGTCCTTTCACAGAGAGACCCGGAAAATGGCCAGCTCCATCCTGTGGCCTTCTGGTCGAAAAAGTTCTCACCTCCAGAGATTAATTATGCCATCACGCACAAGGAACTCCTGGATATCAAATCCGCCTTTAAAGCCTGGAGGCACTACCTTCTGATGCCCAGACACACCATTACAGTCATCACAGACCATCAAAACCTGCAATATCTCAAAACAGCCAAGGCCCAGTCCTCGCGCCAATTACGGTGGGCCCTTTTCTTCACCGAATATGATTATGCAATCACATTTCGACCAGGAGTCAGAAACGGAAAGGCGGGTGCCTTAACTCGCATGGGCATAGATTAAATAGCATATACAACTCCAGACCCAGTACCTATTATACCTGAAGACAAACCTCTGGGTATTACGACAGCCTTAACACAAGCAGAACTACGAAAAGAAATCCAACGGACAATGAATCCTGATGCCTACCTCGCATGGCAAACTCAAGGAGAACAATATACCATCAAGGACTATCTACCCTTTTTTAGGGATCGCCTATATGTACCCAAGAAGGAATTACAACAGCATATTATTTCAAACTATCATGATTCACTGATCGAAGGGCATCCTGGGATCGCCAAAACACTAGCTAAGGTGAAAGAGAACTTTTGGTGGCCTACCTGGCGTAAGGCCATCATTCAGTATATTCAGTCCTGTGGTGTCTGCGCACAAAATAAATCATAGAAACAAAAACCATCTGGTCTCCTACAACCACTGGACATTCCTCCAGTTCCATGGCACACTCTTTCCCTTGACTTCATCACTGATCTACCTCCAAGCCAAGGGTTCAACACCATCCTTGTAGTTGTGGACTTATTCTCGAAGATGGCCCATTTTTCTCCTCTTAAAGGCCTCCCAGACGCAGCCACTTTAGCAAAAGTGTTCCTGGAGAGCGTGCTTAAGCTACATGGCTTCCCTTCGGTTCTGGTCTTTGATCGAGGCAGCCAGTTTGTTTCAAACTTCTGGAAAAAATGTTGTGCAATGGCGCAGATCGACGTTCGGCCATCTACCAGTCACCATCCCCAAACGGACAGCCAAACTGAGAGAACCAATCAGACACTCGAGCAATATTTACGGTGCATGCTGCACCACGAACAAAGGAATTGGAAAGACGTACTATGGATAGCCGAATAAGTATATAACCACTCTTTGTATTCAAGCACGGGACAAACGCCCTTCTATACCCTTTATGGCAGACATCCACGTACCTCTGAACTAGACCTTCCAGCCAGCTTGGAAATGCCAGTGGTAAAGACACTACACACAACCATTACTCAGGCTTTCAAAAGGGCAAAGGAACACCTTATTCATGCCAAAGAAAAACAAAAGAGATTTGCCGACCAACACCGGAAAAAGGCCCCTGATTATCAAGTAGGAGACAAAGTTTGGTTAGCCACTAAATTCGTACCCATCAAGGGAACCCGGAACTTTCATTCCAGATTCTTAGGACCCTATACCATTAAGGCAATTATGAACCCAGCAGCCATGATACTGGATTTACCACCTAATCTACACATCTCCCGGTATTCCATGTGTCCCTCCTGGAACACAATGCAACCCGGCACACGGATTGGGACACCACCTATGCCCATACTTGTTGACGGAGAACCAGAATTCAAAGTCAAAGATATCTTGGACTCTAAATACTCTATGACCAAGCTATATTATCTCGTCGATTGGAAAGGATTTGGACCACAAGATAGATCCTGGGAGCCCAGTGAGAATATCCACGCACCACGTCTAATCAGGAAATTCCATCGGAACTTCGGAACCAAACCTGGGCCAGACAGAAGGAACACCATGGGAGGGGCCTTAGGGGGGAGTGCTGTCACGACCCTCGCCCAAAACCCCCTCTGGCAAACCCATTGGCAAGGTGGAGTCAGGACTCGGGCCTCTAGAGCCCGGCATCCTCTTCAAAAGCCCTCATGGGGCCAGTCCTGGCGCCTATGGCACCAGGCTCATACACCATGAAAAACAATGTGCTTGGGAACTACTTTATTGTATTGTCAGCCAACATGGAGGAATCCACATAGCTTGGTTCCTAAGAACCAAGCTATGCGGTCTAGTGTTTTGGGTGTGGCAGCCTTGGGACTACTTTACCTGGACTATTTTGTTGGGGCTATTTAAACCAAACCCGAGCAAGACAACACGCTTCGCGTTACTTTGCAGCTTGCAACGTGACGCTCACTGTGTCCAGCTATTCCCTGAACCTTGGAGAAGCAGAACCTGCAAGGAGACAAAAGGAACATCATTAGCAGCAGCATCTTACCTGCAGTCTTCATCTTTAAACACTCGCAGCTACTGAGAACAGCTTCCTCGAATCTGCACGCCTCCCGGACAGAACGACCTGAAAGTGGAAGATAGGGGCAACATTAAAGAAAGCAGTAGAGACATTTACAAATTACGAACTGCTCAAAAGGTTTACCTGGCTGGTCGCCTCTTGGCTGGCACCACTCTGGACATTCCACTTGCGCTGAAGAACACTGTGACCTACAAGGAAGGAAAACACAGGTTATCCGAGGCAAGACTTTGCAGTGCTGCGCATAGCGCTTACTAACCGGATCATAGCGCTCTTAATGCGCCATCATTTACCAGCGGGGCTCAACCAAGCCAGTTCGCCGCGCTGAAGCTCTGCATACCTAAGGGAGAAAGAGACATTTTAAACAAAGAAAGGCATGTAGGATAGCAACAAAACTAAAGAACAGCAATAAGACCTACCTGAACAATATCAAACGGGCCGGTGTCAGTGAAGTAACTGGACCGCACTCGTCCATGAAAAACAACGCGCCCCTGCAAAGAAGGCAGGATGGAGAGCACGCCTAATTCTACCACAAGGTGAGGAGAGGGCACCAGAGGGACTGAAATCATACAGGGTGGAGGGAGGATACTTACCCCAGTCAGTCAGTCTTGAACACAGTCCTCCTGTATTTTCAGGCAGAACCTTCCCCGCAGACCACATCAGGGCAAAGCTGAGAAGCATACCAGCGAGTAACCCGGCTGGGTGGCGTCCCTGTGGATACCAGGTGAGCGTAACACTGATGTGAAGACGTGCTTTCTTCCACTATGATCCTTTCTGACTTCTATTGACGTGTGTGTTTTCACATCCTCTCTCCCTTTTGTCTACTTTGCACCAAAGGCCTTGCGGGTGCTACTATCAAATAATTAATATTTGTAGTTGTCTTTTTTTTTCTTCCTTCCTCACCATAAGCTTGCAGGGTTAGACGGGCTTGCGGGCGCTGGTATGACGCAGTTGAGACCGGCTGGTGGACCGGGGTGCACTTGTGCTCTCCCCAGCTGCTAGAAGGAGTGGCTCCCCCTCAGGATTGACGCGTGGATGCGTACGCACAAAAGGAAGAACACTCTCTCCTAGCAGCCGGCCCCACTGAGTGCGGGCCCAGCGGGACAACAGCGGGAGCACCGTTGGGTCTCCGGGGAGACCGGACCCAGTTGTGGAATGAGGCTCAGCTGGACACAACGCAGTCCATAACCGCTCATCACCAGTTGTTGGACCTACGTGCCCTTTAGGGAAGGATGCCGTAGAAACAGGTCTGTATGGAAATCTACTTTATTTCTAACTAGCTGGGGTACCCAGTGAGGCCCGTGTCCTGATCGAGTGGTGCTCCTTGTGCCCTGGAGGATGTTGCTCTTGTCCTCATGTCAGCAAGTCTTGCTTCAGTTTCCTCTGGCATCTCCTTTGCCCTGGAGAAAGTTGCTCTTGTCCTCTGGTCGGCAAGTTGTGCTGCTATTTTTTGTTGTGTTTCAGAATCTCTTGATATTGTTTTCGCTTTGCATCAGATGGAGCTTTTCCAAGTAATGTTTGTTTTTTGTGCTGCATGTTTCAGTCACTCAATGGCTTCAGCACATTTGAGAAAATGTCCAAGAAAGATTGATTGATTGTGCTCTCTTTTTGTGAATGGGCTTACGTAAACTGTAACCTTGCCTTTTCCCATATTTGGAGCAGTGTGATTAAAATAAATGTAATTTTGTTTTTTTTATCCAAAATTTCTTTTGCATACAAGATTTTTGCATCTAAACATATACTACGGGCTTGCCGCAGACAAAAGAGGAATTCATGCAACATTTGGTAGACTTGGGTTTAACTGTGTGGATTTGTATAGCCGGACAAACATACACACATAGATGCATTCAGCTTTATATATAAAGAAAACAAACTGCCTGTGCCCTCCTTTCCTCCTCCCCTTCCGTTCTGCCCCTTGTGACCGGACATGGTCATCCTTTTAAAGGAGCCACTCAGTACAAACCACAACTGCCAGCTTCCCACCACGTTTGAAATCACCAAAATTAAAATACATTTTAGAGCATAAAAAACTGCACCCAACTGTCCAATTCACCAATCTAAAAGCAATGATTGCCACCTCCAGAAAAGGAGTTCAGAAGAAAAAAAAAAAGGGCGAATTACTGACAGGCCCCCGCCACTGCAGGACTGCCAAGTCTGAAGTGCAGTCAGTCGCAGTTCAGTGTCGTCTTTCAGAGAACATGTCATCCACGTCTCCTTGAGTCTTGATTCTGCATAAAAAAACCTGCTTTGAAAGGGCTTGAAACGATGATGGGGAATGCACATTGTCTACTGCACACTGGAGTTTTGTTTTGCCTGGTTTTACTCGCCATAACTTTGAATGCGCTGGCTGTTTAAACAGGCAACTGCCTACAACAGTGTCCGGTTTCCCGCTGTTGGACAGCGCAGGTTGCTAAATCTTTGGAATCGCATTTGGCAGTGGGGTGTGCGATTAAAAATAGCCCCAAGCGCTTGAAAGGCCGCCAGTCCTCCAGAGAACTGGACACACTGCAACAAGCCTGCGCAATGTAACAATGACCCTTTCGTGGGAAGCCCCTGGCACCCCTTCATGGAAAACAAAATGAGTCACTTCTCATTTGCGCAGTCTTCATTTTTTCGTATTTATGTTTCTATTTTTATTCGGCGTGCGTAGAGCCGTAACGACTTCCAGGCACGCCGGGCTCAACGGGGAGCAGGAGCATGCGCAACGCACATGTCGAGTGAGGACGTAGGCGCAGGAGTTGGCTGTTGTCCGATATGGCCTGCATGTGTGTGGAGACTTATCCTGTAATCATTGCCACATAGGCCTCATTCCGGAGCCAAGGGGAAGTCATACTCTGCCCGGGTCCTCTCCAAGCAGCAACGCATTCCCAAAGCACGGAAGTCTCTCTAGCTGCTGGCCAAGTGACATAATTGCATTTTCAATTTATTTATTTGGTTGACTAGAAATTCCGTGCAGAGGTTACTTGTTTTCAGTGCTTAAGATATTAACCAAAAAAAGAGAATGTTGGGAAAGAGGCTGTATATTCAGTGGTATTTATTGATACCCAGAAAATAATCAGGCAGAATAAAAAGACGCGCATTAAATATAGTTACATTTCTACTAAATAGTGCAAAATATTTCATATGAAAAAAGTTAAAAATACTTTTATTATTTTTTTCTAAAATATGGATATTCTAAACAAAAAGTATATACTTTGTTTTAAAAAGTTGTTCCGTTTTTTTATTGATTTAGTATGTATTCTCAGTGTCACCAGCTCTTCTCAGTACTGCTTCGTTTGCAGATACCTATTTTCACTCATGAAGCTTACCCTCAAATCCGGAGGCTTACTCTCAAATCCGGAAGGCACCTACGAACTCGCAAGCAGCCTTCCCACCTTCCTATGCCCACAAGTCGTACTCAGACAGTCCAAGACAATTGGCCTCATTACAAGTTGGATGATAAGGGGGAAATGTGCTGGTAACAGAATCACGCCATTTTTACCACTCCACTGATTTAGAAAGCCCAGAAAATGCGCGCTAAATCTGCTGGTGAATGGTAGAATTGGCACCGAAAACCAGCAGAATAAGCCCCAGCAGTAATTCCGCCAGCAGAATTATCGCCATAAATAAAAAATAGTCATTCTGCCTCATTACAAGTGGAAATACTGCCGAAATGCTGTCAAAAATGGGCAGTAATTGCACCAAACACATAGTGGCATTACATCCATCTAAAGGGATGATGTAAAAGCATCCAGGTGATAGCATGACTCCACAGGTGCCAATAATTGCCTTCAAAACGGTATTCAAGGCCTGCATCTTCCAAAAGCACACTTCCAAGCAACATGCAGCCACAACCAGACATGAACTATGGCATCCAGAGCCTGCTACTGTTCATTAAGCCCCAGCAGCATGCAAGGCCACAGCAAGGAAGGAAACAGGCAGCACAAAGGCAGAGGAGGCATATGTTGTGAAGGCCACCCTTACCCCATGTCAGTCCATCCCCCGGGACACTGACTGACAAACCATTCGTCACTCCCATGTCAGTCCATCCCCCGGAACACTGACTGACAAACAATTCGTCACTGTATCAATTGGGCCGGCACACCATTGCAAACCTGCTGACCCTGATTGAGGCGGATCTTCACAGCACCATCAGATCTGCCATCCCACCCCTGTTTAAACTGGTGTCCGTCCTCCACTTCTGTGCCACGGGCCCATTCCAGCACACTGTTGGGATGCTACATGACATGTCCCAGCCAACGTTCTCCAAAGTGCCGGAACAAGTGCTTGTGCGCTCTTGGGGCATGGCTATCAGCACATCTCCCTGCCCACTACCCAGGCTCAGGTGCACGCTGCAAAGGCACGGTTCTATGCCATCACCCAGTTCTCCAATGTCATAGCAGCACTGGATTGCACACTTGTGGCATTAGTGCCCCCTCAGGCAGTGGGGCCGGGATATCGGAAAAGAAAACAGTATAATTCCATGAACATTCAGATGGCATGTGATGCCGATCTCACCTTCAGACACTGCACCCAATTTGCAGGAGTCACCCACAATGCCAAAGTCCTGTAGAGCAGCACCCGTCCAGCTTACTTGAACACACACCTCAGAACAGCATACCTGGCTTTTGGGTACGTTTTCAATCCGACAATGATGTGGCAAAGAAGCACACATGGAGAGAGTGATGTGTACAAATGTAAGCAAACTACAAGTCCCATAATGGCTAGTCCAAGATGCATGAAATGGGCCATGGCCCATTACCCACTTTCTGCTGGACACAGAGTGACCTGAGTGACCTGAGGAAACTCTACAGGCTGTACTGGTTAGCAGGAAAGCAGGCACATGATTCCTCGCATCAATCAAGACTCCTGTCAAATCCATCAAGCCATTCCCTGCCAATGCATGGGTATAGGCCAGTAAATGGCCTAGTGCCATCGGAATAGTCTCACCTTCAGGGTGATGCCCAATCAGACCGAAACCATGAACAATGATGCAGAATACATTGCAACTTTCTGCCAGTGTCCATTGATAGCCCCTCCTCCCCAAAGTGATGTAATAGGCATCATCCACAAACACATGAACACCCAAGGGCCTGCAGCACAATAGGAAAAGCAACGTGCACTTTGACAACCAACAGTCACACTCAACACTGTCCTTTGTGCCTGTTCTAAATTATTCAGGCTATCCGCATTTAGCCTGGTTGATGACACTTGTGAAGGACCCTGGTACACCGCAGGAGCAGAACATACAATGAGGGGAGCATTTGGACTGCTGAAGGGAAGATTCCGGTGCCTTCACCAGACAGGTGGGGCACTCATGTACAGCCCAGTAGAAGTTGGAAAAAACATCATATGCGCAGTGCCGCACAACATATACATACAGTGAAACACTCCAATACCTCCACACAAGGACAATGCCTTCCCTGGCTTTATTTGACATGTGCACCCCCTCATCCCCACCACCATACCTTCCCCACACCCTCATCTCAAACACCATACCCTCCTGACATCCTCATCCCCAACACCATACCCAACAACACCCTCACCTCCAACACCTTGCCCTCCCCGCTCCCTTGTGGTGTGCAGTCAGTCACATGGACATGTCTACCATTTCTTTCTTTTGCCACCTTTGGACTTGGAGTGGGGGGACGAGTAATGTGCCACTGTGGGTGTCTTGGCGGTGTGCTCACTACAAATCCTTCTGTTGGGGTGGCTGACACTGAACTAGCAGGCCCGGCCCCCGTCCCCTGGATGTGCTACAGGGTGAGGCCCCTGACACATTTTCATTAGTGGCAGACTTGTGCTCTGCTAACTCTCTCTCCCTTTGGCTTATCAGTGTGGAGCTAGGTGTGCATCACCACCTTGTTCCCCATGCATCTGAGTGCCTGTCTAGCCAAATTGTTTCTAGTAGTTGAATCACACATATGTACAGTTCCAAACTAGTTTACACAATCTCCCAACACGTGTTTCCCCACAGCTTTAGCTGTGGTTCCTCAGGAGATTCCCAGAGCATCTCGGATCGTGAAAGCATCATAGCAATCGTACCTTACTGCGGGAGATACTTAGAGGAACAATAAAAGATTTGCTGAGAAATATTGAAAATTCAATTTCTAAAAAAGGTGATTGAAAAAAGCACAACTATTAATATCAACCGAGATCAAGTAAAGAGTAACAAGGAATCTCTCCTGAGGAACCACATCTAAAGCTGTGGGGAAACACGTGTTGGGAGATTGTGTAAACTAGTTTGGAACTGTACATATGTGTGATTCAACTATTGACAACAAGTAAGGAGTTATATACATGTGTATGAATATAATACATACTGAAAGTACGGAATAAGGACCTTGCAATATCGAAATGTATGAATAAAATACATGAAGAAACCGGTAACACACAAAATAAACAAATTAAATTATATTGGAAAATTGATTGTATCTTTTCTGGGGATCGCACATTAAAAGAGTGCCAACTATAATAATTACAAATTTGGTTTCATATTGTCTCAGCCACAATATAGGCACTCTAAGTGCAGACCCTGGAACCTAAATTTAAAACAGCACAATGGATTAGCTCTAGGAGAGGAATAAAAGCTGACAAAGGTTGAAAAATGTATTTTTCAAAATATCAAACACTGCTGAACTCTTTAAAATCTGCATAGAACTGTCTCCTCCTCTCCTCTCCCCTCCCAGGCCTTATGTTCTGCATTGGCCTTCCACTTTTCATCCAAAATTCTTGACATCCTGTCCACTCTGTCATCTGCTCCCTCTTCCCACACCCTGCCCCTGTCCACCTCTTCTGACTCCCATTTCCCCCCCCCCCCCTTGATCTCCCTCCTCTCTCCCATTACACCAGAATAGATCTCTAGAGTTGTCTGCTCTATCAAAGCCTCCTCTAAACGGGTGTTTCCCTGCTCCTCCAGAACCATCAAGGACAACATCGACACACTCGCCCCTTCCTTGGCTGACCTCTTCAACCTCTTTTGTCACAGGCTCTTTCCCTCAACCTCTCCTCCAACCTCTCTAAAAAATCTGTCTGCGGACCTCTCTTGTCGGCTAACTATAGACCCATCTCTATCACCCCCTTGTTGGGCAAACTCATGGAGAAGCTGGTCATCCCAAAACTGACCCTCCACACCAAAATGGATGGCTGCCTCCATGATCACCAGTCGTGTTTCAGGGCAGCTAGAGGCACGGAATCCGCTCTCCTGAATACCCGAGAAGAACTACTCTCCAATCTGAACTCAAACTCTACATCTGTGCTGATCCTCCTCGATCTCTCCTCTGCCGTTGACACTGTCAACCACTCCATCCTCATAAACCGTCTCTGTGATACTATAGGCATCACGGACAGTGCACTGGCATGGCTTACCTCTTTCCTCGATAACAGACCCTTCAAAGTTCAAATGGGTCAGTTCCTGTCCTCCACCCCAATCTCTGCTTGTGGCGTCCCTCAGGGCTCTATCCTATCGCCATGGTTCTTCAACATCTACATGGCCCCTTAGGCCCACCTGATCTTCACCTACTCTCCTCACTTCTAGTGGTATGCAGATGTCACACAACTCTCCTTCCGGCTGCCTTCTCCTACCTCCTCCTCCTCTTCTTCCTGCCTTATACCTGACTGCCTGACTGCTGTTCAGACATCTCTGCCTCAATGTCAGCAAGACTGAGATCCTTCTCATTTGGGCGCTTCCTCCCAGTTTACCCCTGACTCTCTGGCCAGACTCATTGGGTCCCCTCCCTTCACCAACTTGTGAGGCACAAAACCTTGGAATCATCTTTGACTTCTCTCTCTCCTTCTTGCTCCACACATCACGGACCTTGCCAAGAAGTCCAACTTTCAGCTCCATCTCCTTAGAGGCACTCTACCTCCTCTCATCTTCCCCCATAAGCGCAATGTCTGCAGAGCGCTGGTTCTCTCTAAACTTGTTTACTGCAACAGCCGCTTCCTCAGCCTCCCTCAACCCTCCTTTTGCCCCCTCCAACTAATTCAGAATAGGTCTGCAAGACTTATCCTTGGCCTCAAGCCCAGGTACCGCATCTCTCCAGCCCTTAAATCCCTCCACTGGCTCCTAGTGACTGCAAGAATCAAATTCAAAACCCCCTGCATCATCCACAAGGCTGTCTGGGGACTGGGAGCTCTCTAAATCCAACTTTCCATCCCTAAATACCGGCCAGCCAGAATCCTTTGGTCCTCTGGCTCCGACTCTCTGCAGGTCAGATGTTTCTCCAAGCAGAGAGTGGGAGGTAGATCCCTCTCCTCGGCTGGTTTCTCCCTCTGGAACAGCCTCCGTCTCCCCATCGAACTTGAGTCAGATCTTCTTAAGTTCCAGAAACTCCTCAAGACCTTCTTTTTCTCCTCTGCCTTCCATCTCCTCCTCCCTTGCTAAGCTCTCCACCTGCCGCTGTGACTAGGACCTGGTCCTTTTCTGAGTCTTACAGGGACCAGACCACCTCCCCTACCAGTCACTACCAGCATCCTCCGCTAGCACTGGCCCTTGGGCACCCTTCCCCAGACTTCCATACCCAATCCACCTGCCCACAGCACTTCATCTCCCCTCCCCCCTCCACCCCTGGCACTTACCGCCGTGACCTGTACAGCACTTGCCGCCCCCCCATGGGTCGCCTCCACTATTTCACTTCTACCCCTGCCTTGGTACTTATCCTTAAGCACTTGCAAGGTAGGATTGTCACAAGGCCAATATAACCTTCTCTTTTTCGGGTAGCTATTTTTCATATGATATCCCATTCCCCCCCACCTCCTTTCTTGTCTTGTGGCACCTGGAAACACTTGTGTATAGGCGTCATACAAATGTCCAATAAATAAATAGAATATAATAAAGCCTTTACATTTTAGTTTAGCTATGGCATTATATGAATTGAAATCTCCCATATGTATAATATGTTCCATCTGGCGGTTCCAATTGCATTCTCACAAAATGTGTGTAATGACCAGTGTAATGGCGGGAGTCTTCACACCGCCAGGAGGATCATGCACATTAATTATCAATGTTCTTGAGGTAACCAAGGCGGAGTCAGGGATTAGGAGGCCATCAGTGGGTGTTCCACCTCCACCTCACTGATGATGCCCAACAAGGCTGAAACACAGGCATGGGGTTGCTGTTGGTACTCTTGTTCAGAGGAGAATTGCCCGGCATTCCGGTGCTGGACTGCCCCTGGGCAGGACAAAGACTGATATGCAGGGATATTTCTTCTCTGTGAAAGGGACAGTGAGCTAAATACTTGGTTGAGACTCTCCCAGGGGCCATCCAACCAAGAACAGGTCAATGGGCTGTGTTTGTGCTGGTAGAGAGACTCCCAGAACCCTCTTTGTTTTGCATATTAAGTAACTTTGGGTCTCACCCTAAGTTAGTTACCAGGGAAATCCAGACGTGGACCCCTTGCTCACTGTTCTCAGAGAGACACAGCTCCACCTCACTGATGATGCCCAACAAGGCTGAAACACGTGTATGGGGTTGCTGTTGGTACTCTTGTTCAGAGGAGAATTGCCTAGCATTTCGGGGCTGGACTGCCCCTGGGCAGGACAAAGACTGATATGCAGAAATATTTCTTCTCTGTGAAAAGGACAGTGAGCTAAATCTTGGCTGAGACTCTCCCAGGGGCCATCCACCCAAGAACAGGTCAATGGGCTTTGTTTGTGCTGGTAGAGAGACTCCCAGAACCCTCTTTGTTTTGTGAAGTATGGAGTGCAGCTAATTTCATTTTTTCAATAGGGAAGCTGGTAACCATGGTCAATTGTTCCCAGGTTCCCCAGGCTGGTTCCGCGAGGTAGATGTGGGCATGGATTTCTGAAACGTCCTTCCATTCTCACTGGTGGGGATCTTAACATTGCTTAAAAGGTGTTTTTGTTGTTCTAGTGGCAAATTAGTAACATTTTCAGGAATGTTTTCTATCACCATTTTGTATCCAATCTTTAGTTTACATTGTGAAAAAGATAGTAGAAAATCCACAATGAATGGTGAATAAAAGTGAACGTTCGCCCAGATGTGCTCACAAATCGATTCTGGTGATACCACCAATTCTGCATCGCGAGACGAGATGACGGGAAGTTAGGGAATCTACTGAATTAATTTGAGAACTTTTTCTCTGTTCAGGAACGGACTTTCTTTGGTGGCAAATAATTCTGTTATCTTAACTGTGCGGGCACTTTTTATGTTAATAAGCTCTTGACTAAAGGTTACTGCTTGTTTTGTGTTTATTGTGTCGCTTGTATGCTTATTAGCTTGATCATGCACTTGCTGTTTGCAGTGTTTATCTCAATTGCAGGACCTACTTGTCATCTCCAGATTCTCATCGCAGAAGTTAGAATCCAACAGTCGTGAGGAAGAAATGATCTCGGTGAGAGTCGTTTTAGAAGGTTGAAGCCATGAGTCCAAGGTACCAGCAGGTGTTTTATTTTTTCTGCATTTATTCTTTATCTTCTCTTTGTTCCTGGAAGTTCCCACGATTTCAAAGTTGTGCGAGTTATGGACACAGGTTATGCTACAATGAGTCACCGTTGCTAGGGCTCCTGAGTTCTTTTTAACAGGGACTTGTTTGGTCGCTTTACCTTTCTTTTTTTGCCATGCGATAGTGTCAAAAACAACCTCTTGTTCGCAGGCTCCCCGGATATTCAATTGTGTTGGGACTGGCTCAATGTTAGAAGTTTCCTTTTGCAGGATATGTCCATGAATGGAGTTAATGGTGAGACCCTCCCGTGATTTATCGTGCGAAATGGAGTGATCTTGACTGTTCGTGATCTATAATCTTTCTCACCGCGTAATGTTGTTCCATTTGCTTCTTCTATATTTCAGCACATGAGAAAATAATAGCTTTTAATAATAGTATCATAGTGCAGGAATCATTGGTAGCATTGCTAGATCCTGACTCGCTAGAGGAACAGAAGGGTTTAAAGAGCTATTTTAACTACATCCAGAAAATTAGAAAGGTCAAATCCTATGATTTTTGACATCATATTGGTATTGGGTACTGGGGAGCCCGATATCTGGAGCCCAACCAATTCTCGCTGCAAACTGTAGTACATATTATATGCAGTCTTGTTAAGAAGAAGCAGCAACAAACGCCAGCAGGTAAAATTGAACTCCAAAGAACGAAGAAGCAGCAAGCAGTCCGACCAGCTGACTGCACTTTTCCAAACACTTGCCACTTTTCCAAGCACTTGCCAACGCGCCATCCAAATGCTATTGTGACGAAATGACGAGCCACAGGGTCCAGGAAGTTATGTCTCTAAATAAGGGCAATTTAAGTTTATTCAAAAACATGAAGTTAAAAGTGATACCATTTTGAACAACAATGATATCCTAAATAAAGGTTTAAGCTCCATTGTGGTCTAAGAACTCTACTAAATGGCTCATCCATAAGACAGTTACATTAGTGGGTTGTTGAAGTGACACATGAACCACAACCATTTAAGGCACAGTACGGAATATTTAGATTAAAAACAGATTATTTATTTTCCCAGATTGTGGAGAGGGATTATCGTGGTGGGAGGTATTACATGAGGCATAGCCGTTTTCCCATTTTTCTCACATCGACCCCCGCCCCAACTCCAACTCCCCAACTTCTCCCGCCAGTAAGATAAATACCCTCACCCAATTCCTCTGAGTGGCGTGCATCTCCACAAGGAGAGTGACCCCGGTGCCCAGGCAGGCAAGTAGAGGACACCCATGGATTGCGTCCACACTGGCAGCCTTGCCTGAAAGCCAGTGCTTTTATTTCAACCCACAAAACCAGTCCCCAACAAAGTGCTGCAGTGCAAATATCCTGTAAAGTGTGATCACTGGTCATGTATTTGGGTCCCTTCAAGTCTTATGGTGCTCTGGCAGTAATAAAGTATACATATCCCAAGGGCACTCCATATTTGAAAAGAAAACAAAGGGCCTGGCATCATAGCCATACCATAATGGAGCTTGGAACCCCCAATCTTAACCCTAAATAAAATAACATGGATACTCATGGAGCGAAAGTTCACCCCTACAGGGTTATCTTGGTATGGGCTGAATGAACCTGCCAGGATTCCAACCTGTGACAATGAGGTCAAACAAAGATCCCTGCAGTCGATGCATTTGCCCACAGGGCCCCAGACCCGGCATTGCAGTTGTGAAAAAAACACAAGCTTGTTATTAGAGTGGATTCCAGTAGACTCCAATTAACTCCTACTAGACATGGTGCGTTGTAGGTCACAGCTCATCACAGCTGATCTCAGTTCAGCTAAAAGGTCTTCCACTTAATTTTCCTTAGAAGCCTTTAGGATTTGGTGTTTCCATTTAATCTTAAGGCCAATGGTATTACGGTAATGCACTTCAGCTCCCCGACGCAATAGTCTCTGAATATAAGAGCCTTTTTAAATGTGGATGTCACAAATCCCCTAAGATCTGTGAGCCCCCCTGAGCATCTCCAGACTGCCCAGTTGTTAATATTTTTATGATGTTATTTATTGAGCACAGACCCAGCTTCAAGAAGCAACAGGGCGCATTACAAAGTTATAGACCAATACAGATACATAACGACGCGCTTTACAGAGGTGTACAACATTACAGATGCATAACAGAGCGCTTTTCAGTGGTAACAACAAAAGAGATATACAGAGTGGGGGTAGGATACAGAAGAGGACAGAAGAGGGGTGCAACTGTACCGGGTAGCAGGGATGAGAGGGGCGGGCAGTGTCTTGCGAGTCAGGTGGCACGAGGGGCAACGTGAGGGCCTAGGTGTTAAGGACGAGAGACTCCTTGAAGTGGTGGATCTTGAGTTATTTTCTGATTTGTAAGAGCATGGGGGCGAGTCTGATGCCGACGGGGAGGAGGTTCCATGGTTTTGGGGCATAGGCAGAGAAGGCTTGTTGTGGTGCGCAGTCCGCCAGAGATGCAGAGTTTCTCTGTGAGGTAGTTGGGTGACTTGAGTGCGACTGCCTTATAGATGATGCGGCAAGACTTGAAGGTGATTTGTGCGTGCAGTGGGAGCCAGTGAAAGTAGATGAAGGCTGGGGTGATGCGGTCGTATCAGTGTAGACCCTTGATGATGCATGCAACCACATGTAGGACACTTCCCAGGGTCACACAGATGTGCTAGGACCAGTGCTTGAATGGTGGATATAAATCTGTCCAGGGCTTATTTTTTCGCAGGAGAGAGAGCTGATATCAAACTGTCTGAGTTTTCTTAGCTATGTGTGTCTTGAAGGAGAGGTGTTTGTCGATGTGGAACCCGAGGGACTTGGCGCAGGAGGTGAGTTCAGGTGTGAAGCCTTCAGAGTTCATGGTTGATAGCCAGGTCTGTATGTCTGGTGTTCGGTGTTGGTGAGGAATAGGAATTCAGTCTTGGCAGGGTTGAGCTTCAAGTATGCACTGGACATCCAAGACTGGATCAGCGAGAGACAGCTTTTGAGCCTATGGATTTCCTCGATCTTGAGGTATAGCTGTGTGTCGTCAGTGTATTGGTGGATGTGGATGTTGTGTGTGGCTAGGAGGACTCCCAGCTGCTCCATGTATAGATTGGAGATCACTGGAAAGAAGATGGAACCCTGCAGGATTCGACAAGTGACAGGTAGCATTGGTGATCTAAAGAAGTCCATCAGAACAAACTGCTTGCGGTTGGCGAGGTAGTACATGGACCAGCATAGGGCAAGGTGGCTGATCCCTATGTGCCGATGTAGGGTGTCCATAAGCGCCTGGTGGTGTACTGTGTCGAAAGTGGCCGAGAAGTTGAGTAGAACCAGGCAGCAGGGGTGGCCGTCGTCAAGGATGTCGTCGACCACCCGTATGGTTGCTGTCTCCATGCTGCATCTGGGTCTAAATCTGGATTGGTAGGTTTATATGAGATTTTTGGTGTCTATGTGTTGCTGCAGTTGTGCAACTACCACTTTCTGGATGATCTTACCTAGGATGGGTGGTGGGGCAATAGTTATCTAGGCTGTCAGCATCCAGTGTGGGTTTATTCAGTAGACAGAGGATTTGTCCTGTTATTAGGGTCGATGGGAAGGTGCCTTGAGTTAGGCAGCTGTTGGGGAGCTGTTGATGATCTCCAGGTAGGGAAGGAGAGCTTCTGTGGGGTGGGGCTTGACGATGGATGCTCGGAAGATATCATCTGTATACGATGTGGCTTTGAGGGCGGCCATGGTTTATACCAGTGTCTTGAATGTTGTCTAGGGTGTTGAGATATTGCAAGGAGGGACGTGAGTTGGGGAGGGTCTGTGAGTGCAGAGCTGGCATGTATGTGCTGGAGAATCTTTCTGATTTTGTTGATGAAGAGGGTGTTGATGGCTTGGATTTTTCAATGGAGTCTGGTATGGCAGGGTTGGGTTGCAGGTTGATGCGCTGCTTGACTGCTTTGTAGAGGGCTCTGCAACAAATTGTCGGCTTCTGCTATAGTATTCTGATAGTAGGAGGCTTTGGCTCTGTTGATTAGTTGTCAGCGGGTTTCTCGGAGTTCCTTGAAGAGAGCCAGGTCGGATGCAGGTTTTCTCTTATTTCCTGATGACTCTTTTACTGAGGTTGAGTTCTTACCTGTACCAGGGTGCTGACGGTTTCAGTTTGCATGTGCATTGTTTCAGAGGTGCGTGTTGGTCGATGGAGGCTGAGAGACTAGCGTTGAGTGCTTCCAGTAGAGAGTCGCAGCTCGGTTGGGGGTCCATGTAAGGTATAGGTTGGCGAGGTCTTCTGTGAGGGCTTCCACTGGGAAGTTCTTGAAGGGCCTAATGTCTGCTGGATTTCTGCTGGGAGTGCTTGACTGGGGTGGTGTGCAGGTTGTTGAAAGGCAGCGCTAGGTGCTCAGACCAGTCAAGTGGGAAAGGAGAGCTGTAATGGAGGGAAGACAGTGTGGTGATGTTACCTTTCTCATGTGTTGGGTCTTCCATGTGCTGTGTGACACTGAGGGTCTCAAGAAGCTTCTTTCTTCAGTTTGGTGGCCTTTGTTCCTGGGAGGTTGAAGTCGCGTAGGAAGATGTTGTTGACGTACATGAGGGACATGGCGGTGACCAGGTCGGTGAAGTCTCTGAAGAAGGCAGTTTTGGGGTTGGGTGATCTGTAGATGAGATGGAAGATGACTGTGTCTGTCAGGGAGAGCAAGAAGTGGCAGGAGAGGACTTAGAAGAAGCCAGTGTTGTCGACGGCAAGTCTGGTGCAGGGCCACAATGTTTTGTGTATGACTGCAAGGCCTCCACCTGTCTTGTTTGGCCAGTCTCTGTGTTGGATGCTGTATCCATCGGGGACAAAGATGTGGGTGGAGGTGGGTGTCAGGCAGGTCTCTGTGATGAAGATGGCATCAAGGTCATGTCTAGTGATGAGGTCAGCGATGTCTGCTGCATGGGTGATAGCTGAGCGGACTTTGGCGAGCATCAACTTCTGTGATGTGGACGGTGAGGGGGTGTTGATAGGCTTGCCGCGAAGTGTCCATGCCTTAGAGGAGGAGTGATGTCATTGACCTTGGGGTTGCCTAGTGATGGTGGGGGTGGCCTCTGGGGACAGAGGGAGAAAGTGACGCATGTCGGAGCATGCTTACCTGTTGTCTGAGCAGGGGTTCGGGCCCTGGGTCCCCCGGTCCGAACAGGTCCAAACAGGAATTGACCTTTTCTTCGTCTGCCTTTCACTTCGGATGCCCGGGCAAAAGACACCCTTGATCTAAGAGTTAAGATCAAAAAGGAAGAGGCAGGGCTAGGAATGTGGGTGGGGCTTATGCCAGGTTATCTAGATCCACTTGCACCCAGTAATTCCACCTACTCTTTTTTTCCATGAGTTTGATCAAATTAGTCAAATCTTGGTTTTCATATCAATCCTACTCTATCTGGGCCTCCTCTGGTGACACCTTCTTACAAAGTATCCAGTCTATAGGGTTTCTTGATTGAATGTTGTGCAGATATGAATTTATATTTACCCAGGAAATCTGCATTTTAGTTTATTTATTTTGTTTCAATGTGTGATTATCCTTGATTTCATCCAGGGTGCCAAGAGTTGAGGTATTCGAAGAAGAAGAGGAGGGCTAATTCTGGAGCGCTGCCACCTCCTTTATGCAAGTTTAGCATCACATGTATGTTATCAAAGATCACATCATTACAACATACATTGCAACATTGTTCTGATGATTCAGGTCACTTGCAACCCCCAAATAGAGGCATGGCAGAGGACTGACGGCTCTCTGAATAGGCTCAAGTTGAGTCTTTACCACAGACAACTGTTTGAGACTTAGAAGTCGGTGAGTGCTTGGGTCCTCCCAAACATTCGCCTGTTTTGATTAGAAGGAGCTATTTGAAGAATTCCATTGGTTTCAAGGTTGGCTTTAAATAATTTCTGAGCAGTTCGCAACTAGCATTTAGAATCCTCACCCTGTTCGCTCTCCTGTGCCCCCTCTTAGTCTTCATCTGAGTTACCTACCTTTGGGTCGCAGATCAATGGAGTGGAACCCAATGCGCTTTCATCTGTTAGTGATCTCAAATTCCCTGTGGTATGGCTAGTGACGAAAATAGTCAGTTTCCCGCCCCTCATTGCCATGAACACCTCTTCCCTCCAGAGATGCAGTCGTATTTCAAATGCTCTCAGACTCGTGCAAACTCATGTGTTTCCAACCACTCTTCCCCCTAAGTAATAGAGTTACTGGCAGCATGGCTGAAAATTCACAACTCATACCTGAAGTCAAGTCGTAAGGAGATAGATCAGAGCCGAGGCCCTGATTATTCACGCTTGTAGCATCAATTCTTTCTTGCCAGTAAAAAAGCACTGCAAGTCCTGCACTTGTCGCTGCAATCTTTATGTAATCTGCAGGTTCGAATCCCGGCAAAGCAATAACTCAGCTTTTTTCATCCTTGAAGTTGGTAAATGAGTGCCAACTTTGGTTTGGTTAAAATAATTGTATGTAAATATGTTCTATGTACAGCACTTTGGCAAAAGAGCTATATAAATAACAAATATTATCTTTTACTCTCATCATTCCAGCAACATGCTGCACTGGTACTGTGATACCAATACATGAAAAAAGCTATATTTAATTGGGAACATGATGGCAATAGCTGGAAAATGATGTAAATGCTTTTAGCTCCTGTGCATATTAACAAAATGACTGGGCGTCCCTTGCATAGGCACCTGGGTGCCCACACTTCCCCAGAACTGTCTAGTGGCAGGATGGGACAGAGAGCTAAGGCACCTACTAAAGCTAAGCTAAAACCTAAAATGAACCCTTGGGCCTTGGTGAAGCCGAAAAGACTGGCAGGGCATTCAAACGATGCCGCAAGGCAACCATCAATCAAATGAACCATTCGAAGTAAAACACTTGAATTTGCAGGTATCATTGATAAAGTGGTTAATGCGTCAGATATAAGCTTAGCAAACCAGGTAGGCAAGGCCTGTGTAAGCGAGGTGAAGGACACTTTATGCTGGCCAGCTGGACAAACCTCCAACTTCCAGCTATTGGCATCTCTGCACAGTCATTGTAGGTTGTAGAGGGCTCTGCAACAAATTGTCGGCTTCTGCTATAGTATTCTGATAGTAGGAGGCTTTGGCTCTGTTGATTAGTTGTCAGCGGGTTTCTCGGAGTTCCTTGAAGAGAGCCAGGTCGGATGCAGGTTTTCTCTTATTTCCTGATGACTCTTTTACTGAGGTTGAGTTCTTACCTGTACCAGGGTGCTGACGGTTTCAGTTTGCATGTGCATTGTTTCAGAGGTGCGTGTTGGTCGATGGAGGCTGAGAGACTAGCGTTGAGTGCTTCCAGTAGAGAGTCGCAGCTCGGTTGGGGGTCCATGTAAGGTATAGGTTGGCGAGGTCTTCTGTGAGGGCTTCCACTGGGAAGTTCTTGAAGGGCCTGATGTCTGCTGGATTTCTGCTGGGAGTGCTTGACTGGGGTGGTGTGCAGGTTGTTGAAAGGCAGGGCTAGGTGCTCAGACCAGTCAAGTGGGAAAGGAGAGCTGTAATGGAGGGAAGACAGTGTGGTGATGTTACGTTTCTCATGTGTTGGGTCTTCCATGTGCTGTGTGACGCTGAGGGTCTCAAGAAGCTCCCTTCTTCAGTATGGTGGCCTTTGTTCCTGGGAGGTTGAAGTCGCGTAGGAAGATGTTGTTGACGTACATGAGGGACATGGCGGTGACCAGGTCGGTGAAGTCTCTGAAGAAGGCAGTTTTGGGGTTGGGTCATCTGGAGCCATTCGAAGTAAAACACTTGAATTTGCAGGTATCATTGATAAAATACAAGAGTATCACCTGTGCCAAAAAGGGGCAATACCAGAAAGCTGAGTGAGACAAACTCTGAGAAGCGGTTCTGATGAAAGATGCTAAGTCTTTTTGGGACTTGGATGCGGAAAATAAAAATAGTAATAACAATGGGATTCATTGTCTTATCCCTCCCGAGGATTGGTTTTATCACTTCCGGGGTTTTACGAGGACAAAGTGGGGGGAGAAAGTGCACACATCAATGGCGTTGAGTTGTTTGAACATGCCTGTGCTACAATGATCATTACACTTCAGGAAGTTAGAAGTGCAATTTTGAGTTGTAAATCCCGGAAAACACCTGGCCCAGATATGATCCTCGCCAATGTGCTGAAAGATGAGCTGGATGTTTGGTCTCCTGCTCGGATCCAACTCTGTCAATCTATTGCCCAAATTAATACGGTTTCCGACTCTTGGAGAACCGCTGAAATAGTTCTGATAAATAAGAAAGCGGGCAGGGATATGCCTGGTAATTACAGGCCTATCTCCCCGCTCGATGCAACTGGCAAACCTTTTGTGGTTCTACAGCAGCTCCAGGATTGCGTGAGCTCAGGGCATCTCATCTCTCATCTCCAGGCGGGGTTCCAATCCGGGATCAGCACTATTGAGCAATGCTTTCGTTTATCCTTGATCATTCATAAATATACAGTGCTGAAGGGGATGAAAGTGTATGGGGTCATCATTGTCCTTCAAACCGCTTTTGATTCCGTACACAAAGACCAACTGTAGCGGGTCTTCTCTGAAGGGGGGTTCCTGCAGAGTGGGTCAGAATAATGAGAGAACACTATACAAATAATTCTGCGGTTGTAAAATGGGGTCTTGAAGGAGAAACCACAAGCACATTTAGAGTGGACAGGGGTGTGATATGGGGCTGTGTCCTGGCTCCACTCCTGTTCTGCCTGTACATCAAAGAGATAACCATACTACTGTTGATGAGATGTTAAGTTTCTAAGTTTTATCCCCTGAAATTGGGCTCTGACGCGTACCCAGCACTGTTTTTCGCCGACAATGCTGTTTTGTTAGCTACATCCCTCATGGGGATTAGGCTCTCTCTGGAGTGTTTTTTCAACCAATGCACAGTACTAGGGTTGACTTTAAATCAAAGCAAGAAAAAGGTCCTGGTTTTCAGGCGAAGGTGATCCAGGTACCTTGCAATTCCTCTGAAAGTTGATGGCTCATACCTTGAACAAGTCTGTTTTGATGACTATCTCGGTATCAGATTCACTGATATTGGGACATGGCTTGCTCAGTTGGACAAGGCGCAGGTTATTTTGGGGAACACCAGTGGTGGGCTGAAGATGTTTTTCTTGGACCATGGTGAAAGGGCTGTGTCCCCTGCAATCAGCATTTAAAGAAGTTGGCTTCCGCAGCCTTAACTTTCTGATTTATCCCGGGGCTCTGCATTCCCCTGGGTGACTTATGTCAAGGGGCAATTGAAAGCGCTGGGTCTTGGCAGCCTGTGGCAGATTCCCGTGAACTTATCACCTAGCACTAAGGAAAAGGTGAAATCAGCTGTTAAACAACTCTAGTATGAGTCACTCATCAGTAATTGCTTAAAGCGAAACATTGTGCCTGATTATTTAGGATCTGATTGTGCCACCATATTCATGCACTGTTTTTATGGAGTTTAGAACAGACACCCTCTGGATGGAAAGAAATGTGCCTGTGTTTGGAAACCAGAGAATTCAGAACTATGTCTGCTTTGTGGTGTGCATAGCGGGCGTGTGACCCACTTATTGTTTTTTTGTGATGCCTATGAACACTTGAGTAGAGTGTATCTACTGCCACTCATAAAAAAAGCTGGTGCAATCAACTGTATTGATTAACAATGTGTACTTTGTCGCAAAATGTATTCATCGAGCCTGTTTGGGGGTTTGTTCTTATTTTATATCTCTTAAAATCTTTGTGTTGTGATGGTTTTTATGATATAAACTGGATATTTTGTAATGTATTCTTTTACCTTATGCTGATGATATAATGCTGAATAAAGCAAAATGACTAACTGACCTTCGAAAGTAAAACACTTGAATTTGCAGGTATCATTGGTAAAGTGGTTGATGGGTCATATATAAGCTTAGCAGACCAAGTAGGCCGGGCCTGTGTAAGGGAGGAGGAGGACACTGTATCGTGCCCAGCTGGAGAAACCTCCAACTTCCAGCTGTTGGCATCTCTGCACAGTGCATATGACAACCTGCAAATGGTCAACAACATGGCAGGGGATTTGCAGCACCAGGGGCATTCTCAATCCTTGCACCTATTCCTGACCATGTATTAACCTAGTGTAGGTGTTTTAAAGGCATGTTTGGATACCAGGTCAGCACGCAATGAAGCTCAGGGCCAGCATCAGGGTGAGACACGTGCCTTATCCCTGGCACAGACCCAGACACAGGTCTCGACACAAATATCAGATAGGTCAATCTTGGAAGCCCTTGAGAGGTTGATCGACCGAATATATGCAGAAAGTGTCCCAATCTTCTAGATCCACTGGGAAAAGAGGAGAGTGTTAACGATTAAAGGCTACCTATCTCAAGCAAGTCAAAGTTCCCTGAGATCCCACTGATGGAAGATATCATTGTAGACCCAATGAATGATAAGGATCTAGCATGGGCGGGTATATCAAGTCAATACCCTGTACCAGAACCTTCACCAAACAACTGAAGGATCAGACTAATACAGACGATGAAGTCACATCACTATGGCTCTTTTGCAACATGGGGGATGACCCAATACGAGATGTGATAGTCTATGTTGCATCTGGCGTCCACCATCTTTGAGCTAAACCAGATTCTTCATGTTCTAAAAGAGGAGTCCACACTAGACAGACATTGGCCCTCATTATGAGTTTGGAGGTAAGGTACGGCCCTTACTGGCATGGAGCAAATACAGTGTCCGTGTTGCCACAAGGCCGCTATTAGAGGGCGATTAGGAGTACGCGGGCAACAAGCTTTGCGCCATGCTGGTAACGACCTTTCCGCCATGCCGTAAAAGGGCGAAAAATCGCCCTTACCGGCATTGTGCGAAGCGCAGATAGCTCCACCGCCATCCAAGCCATCGGCATTAGCGGTGACCGCTATTAGCGGGGACCACAATTAGCGGTCACCGCTAATAAGCGGAACCGGAAGTAGCGTCATCGCACAGGAATGGGAAAGAGCACGGCGGTCATCTTTAAAAACACAATCCATTGCCATCCTCTGTAACCAGGAGCCATCTCACCACCACGCCTCTACCACACCACCACCACTACTCAAAAAAAGTGCAGAGGGCTTGCGCAAGGAGCGCTTCTCACCAGAGGAGCTGAATATGCTGGCCGAGACGCTGCAAGAACATGCGGATGTCGTATTCTCCACCAACATGTCTCGACCTGCAGTGCAGCGGAAGAAGGAGATATGGGCGGAGGTGGCGCAGAAGGTGAGTGCCGTTGGCACCACCCCCTGCACCCCCAAAGATGTCTGGAAGCGCTGGGAAGACCTGCGCTTACGCGTGCGGAACATCCTCTCGGCCAACCGCAAGCAGGCGATGCAACAGGTGGAGGTGCGGACTCCCCCATTAAGATGCAACCCTGGGAGGAGATCTGCACAAGCACCATTGGGATGGAGGCTATTGAGGGGAATGGGGGACATGGAGCGAGGAGCCCCGTCATCGGCCGATGCAGGTAGGTGTCCCAAATGAAACACAATGCAAAGACCAACACGATGATGTCCCCTTGAACTGACAGTGCAATGATGGAAAGCAGGGTCCATCAGACACATATTTGCATGACTGCCTACAGGCAGTGCACAGCACCATCTTGTCTACATGCATGATGCACCCCATATTTGTCTCATCGTAGTCGCATCCCTGCATCACCCTCCCAAAAGCCAAGGAACCCGTATGTCACTACCCCAATGCATGCCTGATGCATGTAGACCCATCACTAATCCTCTCCCTCTCTTGGTCCCTCACAGGCACGCCATCAGACAGCGATGACCAGGACCCCAGGGAGGATGCTGCAACACCACACAAGAAGGCCAGGGGCATGGAGGGAGAAAACTGCCCCTCTACATCAAGGGGAAGAGGGCAACCTGGACTAACGCGGAAGGGCAAGACAACCCGAGAACCCACAGCACCAATGTGCACTACAGCCCCCACCACAGCACCAGCCACCAACACACTGGAGCCAGTGGCTGAAGGCACTGTATCAGCTGCCAGCAGTACTGTGGGGGAGACAGCTGCCACAGCAGCCGTGTCCGATGACGAGGCAGATATTCTGCCACATGGCACAACCATGGCTACAGGCCCACTGCATTCACCACACCTCTCCCCATCCAGCATACACAACAGCAACAGCCATGAGCTGTCTCCTGGGGAGTCATTGCCCGGTAGTTTCAGCCCCACGCCAACCGTGCATGATGAACCAACCATGTCGGTAGCACCCCATACATCCACCAGTGTTCCAAACAGCCAAGAGGGGATCAGGGCTAACCAGAAGCGGCAGGAGGAGTTGACAGGGCTGTTGACAAAGCACATCACGGAATGTGGCCGGGCAAGGGATGAGATAAGGGAATGTGCTTCATCCCTCAAATCTGCAATTGATACCTCCTCAAAAGACACATGCAGTGAATTGGCAGCAGTACGGCAGGTCCTCTCCAAATGGTGGCAGCAATGGAGGCCATGCGTCCGGCACAGGTGGCAGAACAACCTGGGACATCCTCCAATGCCAGCTCCACTAAGTCCAGCCCCCTGCGTTGGTCTGGGCGGAACCTGCACAGGTCGGACAGGAGTCCACCTGCTGCCGGAAGAGGAGAAGGGCTGTAGGTTCAGCCAGGCATTCTGGTCACATGTGGATTTATGGTGGATTCCAGTGCACAACATGTGTGGGGAAGTTGAGGGGGGAGGCGGAGGGGGGAGAGGGTGTGTGAGGAAGTTGAGGGGGGAGTGTGAGGGGGAGAGGGTGTGTGGGGAAGTTGAGGGGGGACGCGGAGGGGGGAGTGGGTGTGTTGGGTGGAGGACTTGTGCACTTGATTTGTTACATAATCGGAATACACCTGTTGTGAAATCTGAATTCACATGTGCGGACATTGCTTATTGTGTACGTGTGCTTTATTGGTGAATAGTCTACAGTGTCCATGTCCCTGACACACCCAGTGCCCTGAGTTCCACCTCCATGTCACACTCCCCATCCATGTGTGCTAGAAACATTGGTCAATCAGAGTCTGACGCATGGCACGTCCCTCTTGTGCATCACTGCCTCCCTGAAGTGCAGCCCCACCTCCACCCACCTCATCCTCATCGTCCGGTGGTTGCAGTTCAGCGTCAGGGGCAGAGGCACATTCCGTCTGATGCACATATTGTGTAGCATGACACATGCCATGACGATCTTGCCCACCTTCTCATGGCCGTACAGGAGTGCCCCACCAGACCTGCTGAGGCAGCGAAACCGTGCCTTCAAGAGGCCAAATGTCTGCTCAATCACCACACGGGTACGTGTATGCGCACGATTGTAGTCCTCCTCGTGCCTGTTCTGCGGGTTCCGGACTGGGGTAAGGAGCCACCTCTTCAAGGGATAGCCTGCATCACCTGCATGTGGGCAACAATGATTATGTGTAAGTCCTCACATCATATGGGACCTGTATCAATGACACCATAGCATGCATTCATTTCCTGTATGCACCCACAGATCCATGCATGAATAGGGACACATGATGTGACTGCTATGTGTGTATTCCTCTTACAGACAGGTGTGCGTGCCATCGTCTAGTGGGCGCAGGGGGCCAATTCCTTGTGAGTGCTCATGCACTGTGGTAGTCCACGATGGTTGTTCCCATGATCTGGGTGATGTGCAGTGATATGTATGCTATCATCCTGTCAACGTTGATGGCAGCGTCATGATGATCTCACTATGCACGACAAATGGAGACATGCTGTTTTGGTGGACCTCTGTGTTGGTGTAGAGGTGTGTTCATGTATTTTGCCCTCATGTGGCTCCTTTGTACGCAGTAATGGAGACCTGTCCTTTTTGATGATGGTATTTGGTGCTGTGCATTGGCCATCCTGATTGCTTGTCGCTGCATTGTGCTGTGGGGGCTACGGTCTGATTATGTGCAGTGCACATGTTGATGGCTATGTAATGGTTGTTGCACTGCATCATTTTCGTGGTAGTGCAGCTTACGTCTTGCATTTTGTGGTCAGATGTCGGGTCAAGTCTGGCCTGCTTTGGGGTATGAGCATGGTAAATCCTCTCAGGTACTCTCAGCCAGGTGACATATGCACCTCTCCCCCCCCATCTCAGCCAGGTGACGTATACATCTCTCCCCCCATCTCAGCCGGGTGACGTATGCATCTCCCCCTCCATCTCAGCCAGGTGACGTATGCATCTCTCCCCCCAATCACCTACCCACATCGCATTACCATGAGCCTGACATGCAACTCACTGAGAAGCCAGGATCTCTGCCCTGCATGTCGCTCCATGTAGCGTGGTATCGTGTAGTTCCGCAAGACCATTGAATCATGGGTTGATCCGGGAAATCGGGCACAACAATGTGTGATGATCTTGTTTGAGTCACATACCATTTGCACGTTGATGGAGTGGTATAACTTACGGTTGCGGTACACTACCTCCATGGCATGTGGGACCACCAATTCGACATGGGTGCAGTCGATGGCGCCAATGCAACCAGGGATGCCGGCCAGTGAATGGAAACCATCTTTGGTGTTGGAGATCTCCTGGGCTGTCCGTGGTAGGTAAATGTGGTCGCCTGTGTGCTTCAGGAGCGCATCGAGCACTTGGTTCAGCGTACGTGAGAATTAATGGTTGTGATATGCCATGCATGTGCCCCACTGTGTGCTGGTAGGTGCCTGTGGCCAGGAAGTGAAGCACAGACACTACCTTCAGTAGAGGTGGGATGCGGTGCGTATTTCAATCAGGCTGACGATATCGTCATGTATCATGTCCACAATGGTGGTTATGGTTTCCCGGTCCAGACGGTACAGGGTGTGGATCTGCTCAGGGGTTAGGTTGAATGGACTGGCTCGGATGCGAGGGATTGGGGGATGCCTGCGTGGTACCACTGGCTGCACTGGTGGGGCATGCTGGACCTGCCTCACCCTCCTTCTCCTCCTGCGTCTCCTTTGTACTGCCTGTTGTTGTTGTTGTTGTTGTTGTTGTTGTTGTTGTTGTTGTTGCAGCAGTTCCACTGCAATCATGTCCTCCAGCCCCAGCATTGCTAGTAGCATTGGAATCATTTTGGCGTGTGACTGGGTGTGGGAAGGGGTGGGGTTCGCTCCTTTTGTTCTGGCCCAGTCTATATTGCCTCCACCTCTGCTGATTGTGTGCACCTGTGGCAGTTGGGAACACTGCACATGGCCGTTTACGGGTGGTCCGCGATGCTGGTATTTACTCCATGCCGGTAAGGTACTTTTCTGGCTTTAGTAGGCAGTTATTTGCATGTCCGCCTGCCTTGTGATGGCCTCCTGTTTACGCCATGCCGGTATTTCCGGAATGAATGGTTGCGTGCCCACGCCCATGCTGCTATTTGAGGCACCAGTAGTTACAGTGCCGCTAATAGCGGGTTGGTGGGTCGTAAAGGCCCAGAACGGTCAACGATGCCGGTAATCCTTTACCAGCATCGTTTATCCCTTACCTCCAACCTTGTAATAACCCCCATTGCCTTCTTAAAACACTTGAGTTGTTGATCTGATTCTTACACATGATACCAGGACTGTCAGGTCAGAGTTCTGAGATTACCAACATTAGCCTGAATCCGCCCACATGTGGGATCGTCGCAAGGCAGGAAAGGCAGACATACTTCATCAACATTTGCTAATAGAGGTGGTGAGGAGCAAAGACCTATCCCAAAAGACACCTTCTCAAATGAAATTATGCCACAGGAACAGCAAGCAGGTGATTAACACAACATATGTGAGCCACAGATTTGATATAAGTCCACAAGGCTCATAAGCATGAAGGTTCATAAAGAAGAACTAAAAAGTCAAGCACAGAGGATTGCAATCCACTCTGGGTTTGGAGGGTACAAAAACTCATTGCAACCTTCAAGGGCCGCACGCAAAGGAACAAGAATTCATTCAAATGTGAAATGATAGCTGCAATCCAGGAGACGCTGTGTTCCTCTGATGTTTCCTTTATGAACTTTGTGGCGGTGCAAATACTGTAATGTTCACTTTTGTTTCAGCAACCACCAATTTGTACATGTCTACTTCAATGTAGCGATGCGCTACCAGTGAAAGGGATCGGGCTATTCTTAGATGTGAAACCAGGCAGTGTCATATTCATTGCACTTAGTTTGATTATGTAGCCCCAATTCCGGCCATAAACCAAGATGCGCCCTGCGGCATCAGGAGCGCATGGCCAGTAGTAGCTACCCATTTGGCCCACACCAGATCTTGTATAATTGCTCTTGCTAGGGGTAAACTAGACAAGACTTTGCAGAACCAGCCAAGTACGACCACGGTGTTATCGCAAAAGGCAAATGGCAGGGTCTATGATTGTTTTGAGCGTTTGTCCAAGACTGAATCACCTCTAGCCACACACATGCTTAGTAGCCCATTGAAGGGTATCAGTGCGGGGAAAGGGGAGGGTATATGTTTTATTTTGTGGAATGCAGTAGGTTTAGCAGCCAAACAGCTGGACACCAACTGAGTTGAGTATTTAGGCCAATTTAATATTGTTTATATCCAAAACATCTGGTTAATAGATAGATAATTGTTGTGTACCAAGATACCAAGCACACACATTGAAGGCAGAAATATGCATGAGGAGGCGAAACAAGGTAGGCCTAATTACTATGATTAGAATACAAGGTGGAAGTCAATGATAATATTGAGTTTATTTGGTCTACTAGAGATCATCAGAATAAGTTATACTTCATTAAAGTATACTCTCCTCCAAATAAGGGGAAGAGACACTTTTAAAGATCTAAGGGACTTCCTGAGTGAAAGCTCAGCTGACGAGAATAACAGAAACTTTCTTGTGTTGAGATACATGAATGTTAAGCTTGGTCCTCCATCTGAAGAGCACAATGAGGGCAGATTCTTGGCAGAGGCATGTGGAATAACCAAGAAGAAACAAAAACAAAAGTGTTGTGACAGGACATTTCTTTTTTAGCAAAATAAGCAAAAACAAGTTCTATATGTTTTTGTCATGGGTTGTGGAGATCGGTGCATTTAATGCCAACCTATTATAGTACACCCCAATGAGTGAAGGGAGCAAACTGCCTCCAGGATCTAACCGTTGTATTTCGAAAAATTCATGAATAACTCATTCATTTGCTTTTTGAGGACCTGTGATATTCAGGTATTGTATTATATTTTATTTTATTAAAAGTAAAATCATAATCATATCTAGCCATCCTAGCAGTGATCATCAGATATGGGCGATTAAAAAAAAAATCGGTAGTGAAAATTTGATAATGCATGCATTAATTAAAACAAAGAGTATTTACAATTGATCATGTGTGGCTCTTTCTGTTAGATTTACAAAAAGATGAAGAAAAAGGAAAGAATGAAATCGAAAGGACAGAAAGAATGTAATGACAAACCTTTGCTAGTATATTACTCAGACAATTAATGAAATGGGTGGAAGATAACGATATATTGAGCTTGTATCAGACTGTATTTAGGCAACATTATAAAACCATAACAAAAACGTGCGTGGTTCAATATCTGAGGGCTGAGTCTGAGAATAAAAATATAAAGCATCTTTATTGCTGTTGCATCAATTTTTCTAAAGCATTTGATCTGGTTCCACGTGATAGTCTCTGGGTAAAACTAATAAAAATGGGCATAGACAAAAACTTACTATATTACATTCAATTGCTTTATACAAACACTTCAATAGCTATTCGTCTAAATGCAGCAGGCCAATGTACAGAATTTCAAAACACAAACATGGGTTTGAAACAAGGCTGGATTTTGGGTACCCATCCTTTATAATTTGTTCACCGCAGATCTGAAATTTATATTCATGCAGACTGCAAACGTCCCTCCAAGGATTAATGGTGTTACAATACCATGGTTGCCGTATGCCGACAATATCCTTGTATTTGATCAAACCCAGATAGGATTGCAAAGATCCTTAACAATGTTGGAAAAATATGCCAAGGATAATGCTATGGTAATAAATATAACGAAAACAAAAACATTGCGCTTCAGCAAAAAGAATATAGGGGGAAAAAATGTATTTGGAAATTGTAGGAATCACCATTGGTTAACGTTCTCGAATATAACTATCTGGGCTTCTTCATAACATCTAATCCTAGTGGTGATTTTTATAAGTAGAAAGTGAAGGAAAAGGTTTGGGGTAAATGGCTGGCAATTAAACATTACATTGCTCACTGTGGAGGTAACAATGTATAGGGTTTGCTCGAAATATGTAGATAACATATTATCCCCACAATAATGTATGGTTGGACAGCACTGAACCCCGAACAGATTGTATCGTTAGGCCAATTAGCAGGAAGAATTCTGTGATCAATAATTAACATACCAAGAGCAGTGCCTGTCGAGGCTCTACGTTTGGAGTATGGGGTAACCTCACTAAAAACACTTTGGCCTGTTCAAAGAATGTTGTTATTTGCAAAATTCACAAGAAGCAGTAGTGAGTAAAATTATTTACTTAGGTTGATGGGGGAATAGTTTGGACAACCAATGTAATAATAGTTTCCCATCATCACTCAAACAAAACAGCAGTTATGTTTATTGAACAACTGAATTTAGAACCGGACAGATTGGAACAAGATCCCAATTATGACAAAAAAATAAAAAAGAAGGCTAGGTTTTGGGACATGGTTTTTAATGTTGACAAGTTACATAATAAATCAAGATATCAGGACTTGCCAAGTCAGGGCTGGACAAGTCATACGTCATCTTTATACCTGACGAAACTAAGCAGTATGGAACTTAACCCTTTTGTCTTGTACTTACGTATGAATGTATTGCCCATAATGGAATTTACTGGAGCGTGGTCAAACAATCCTCATCTAGATAGATTATGAAGATTCTATAATAAGGAGATTGAAACTAGCCGCCATGTCCTAACAGGTTTTTCATAATCTGCAGTACCTATACGCCAGGGGCTATGAAAAGTTCACACATGATCTGAATAACTGTTCAGAAGACCAGTTTTGGTTATATATTTTCGGGGCAACCGCCATAAGCTTAGCCGTTTTTGATATTTGGAAGGAAATAAAAAAAAAGCGGATTGGATGGTTTGAAAACAAAATTAGGAAGTAATTAGAAAAGCCTGGGTGAACGTCTTCCTTTCAATATCATATGAAAGGGAAAGAAATATGATGTAAACACGTTATGGTTTTCTAAAGTACATAAGAGGAATTTTGTATTTGTCTAATTGAACAGAAACATTTGTAGTATTTTTTTTGTGTGTGTGTGTGTGTGTATGATGTATTTTGTTTTTGTTATAAAATGTGCTTAAAGTTTTAAATAATTAAACTAATCGCACCATTAGAAAAATGTAAAAAGAAAAGTAATGACAAATAGCTGCTAGTCCCAATATTGATAGGCGAAGTCTGAATATTACAGTCCTTATTCTGAGGATGTTATCAGAAAATTCTAATCATGTAACAGGGGTCTACGTAAAACTACAGTTACATATGCAAATAAATATAGAGCCTCATTCCTGTGTTCCATGTGTGTTGTCCAGGGGGCTTTACGTTTCAGCGGCAGAACAAGTCTGTATGCCACCTTCCTCAGGACCAAACAGAGTACTGCGACCCCTTATGCGAGGCGGAAGAGCGGAAGACTGGTTTATCTAAGCCATATCGGTCCCAGTGAATGGTAAAAACCAGGTCGATGGGCGGATGAATCCATGGCGTAGAATCCGGTTAGGCCGCCAAGTGTGCGGTCTAGTCCTACTGCAGGTAGCTCATGGAGCAGGATGGAGTATGTCAGCGCACCAGTGGATCAAAGTGCTCGATGTGGTTAGAGCTCGATGTGTGCTAAATCATGGTTGCTGTTGCCATAGGAACGAGCAGGATATTTCTGTGGTATAAACCAGGAAGTACAGGGTCCAAAGTTGAAAGCTCTTGGTGCTGCAGTTTCCTGCTACTGAAAGCCTTGTTTGTATCCAAAACATCTGGTTAGTAGATAATTGTTGTATACGAAGATACCAAGCACACACATTGAAGACCGGAATAAGCATGAAGGGGCTAAACAAGGTAGGCCAATTTTGGTTAAATTATTTGGAGCAACTGATGAGGCTGCCATGGTCCCGCCCCTTTGGAGGCGAGGAATAATTGTCCCAATATTTAAAAAAGGCAATCCGGATGATGCCCACTGTTATAGGCCAGTTTCTTTACTGGATATTACATCTAAAATGTACTCTAAGTGTATATTGGGTAGGTTGGAAGAATAGGTAACTCACAATAATACCATACAGCCATCTCAGGAAGGATTTAGGCTGGTCTTCTTGACTATAGATCACTGCTTCATTTTAAGCACAATCGGTTGTGTTTCGGATTCCCAGGTGAACTCATACCTGTGTTCCCAAGTACCAGCCAGAGAGAAACAACAAGAGGCTCCCTAGACAGTCATAGGTGCCACAGGCGGAACAGGAAGAAGCAGCACCGGGCCCTCGGTAGCTGAAAAGGAAACAATAGAATTAGGACCAATTCTTCAACACCCAAACCCTTTAGGAGAGTGACCGTTGCACAATCAATGTGTAGAAGACCAGCGCACCAAGGAGAGGGTCCAGAACCGGAATGAACCAGGAAAGGGCAACCTGTGACGGACGGCATGAGGGCGCATCTAATGGGGTGCAGAGCAGTTCAGGAGATGTTGCTGATTCCACCAGAGGTTGCAAAAAGTCACACAGTTCCAAATGAGGGATCCAGGTAATACAAGTCAAGTTCACAAAAATCTAGGAATGAAAACCAGTTCACCAAAACCCAAGAGTCATCCAAAAGCAATACAAAGGGAAAAGTCAAAGTCCAAAAGCCTCTACCAGGAATATCCAAGAGCAATACAAAGAGAGTAGCCAAGGTCAATATTCAGTTCACAAAGCACCGGGAGCATCCGAAATGCCACTAGCAGGGAACACTGAGAGCCTCTGCTGTGTAGTTGTTAGTTCCTTAAATACATGCTGCAGGCAGTTTGCTGATTGGCAGTGTCATGTGACCTGCCTGTGTCACTTGACAGCTTAGCTGCATCACCTGGCTCGACGGGAGCGCTGACGTACTCTGGCATCCCCCAGTCACCAGGCAATGCCCACCTGCGACACGGGACCCCGGAGCGTAAGAGAATAAAGGTGCGTCTGCTGCAATCTCTGCGCCGGCTGACTCGCATGGAAAGGAATGGGACGCTGCCATGCCGGCACCAGTCGGCTCAAGACACAATCATAGACAAGTATTGTAGGCTGACGGTAGGTTCTGTTTATGCAGCCTTCTGGATTTGTAAAAAAAAGCATTTCAAACTATTAACAGGGGCACTCTTTTGAGAAAAGGGAAAGCTATTGGGATTCCACCAGGGTTGCTAAGATTGGGGCATAGTGTTTGCCAAATCGAGTGAACAAGTATTATAACATATGACTATTGAACAACTGTTTTTATTGTTTTTTATATACTGGCTTTAACGTTTGTGGGGAATAGACTGACTCACAAGGGGGCTGATTGTGTGGTAGGTAATTTTGTTGTATGGATTTTAATGTTAATGGAGTAATCCGAAATAGAAAATTCCAGACAAACTGGGAAATGGTACATATGATGATGTAGTTGTTTGGGTCTGGTGTGGGTGTTAGGGAGAATTCTCATTTATGGCTAATTTCCCTCACCTAGTGAGTCCCCCAGCATCTTTGCTGGACTTCTGGAGTTTATTTTCTTTTCCACCTGGTAAAGGTGAGAGCTTCCCCTCCCCCCCACTCTTACCTGTGTTTTTGCTATGTGTTTCCATCTGTTTTTGTGATTGTGGACTCTGAAGTACACCACTTCAGTAGCCCCCTTCTTTGTGTGTGTCACACAGCACCTTCAGTGCCGTGGCACAGGGTTGTCTTTGAGACTTCACTCGACTCCATTTCTGAGGCGACTACTGTCCCCCAGAAAAGGGTAAAGTTACCATTAACTTTACTTAGTCAATCTACCACAGATCCAGTACACCCCATCTTCCATGGAGTACTGGAAAGGGTTAACTCGTATCCCTTTTTATCTGCACCTCCTAGAGCATTGTTTCGCTCTTTTAACATTTAGACTTGGCTGGTGCCAGTGGCATCTACCCTAACTTTTCTATCGCGATTATATTAGATAAACGTGGTACTGTTCTTGGCTATTATATTAGCCTCGAACATAAACCCGCTTGACCGAATCGTCTTTCTTTTGGCTCCGGTTGGTTTTATTCGCCATTTCTTTTTGTTAAAGTCCTTCTTGTGTTTTACTTTGTGCGGCAAACTAGGCTTGCCTTCCTTGTTCACTGTCTTTTGGCGGGCTTCTGCCCAGAAGCCCTCCTCAAGGCGCCTGGGTGTCTAGGTGGGCTGAATGTGAGGGAGGGGTGTAGTCACCCCCTGCACAGGGTATCCTAGGAAACCCAAGTCACACTTTGGCATGATTGGCCAGAGCAGTTGTCCGGGCTGGACAACCCTCCTGCTGGGTGATTGACAGCCAGGCTGCGTGAATGGGGGTTTTTCGCATTAAAAGGCAGAGGCAGTTCTCTTGGGCTAGAAGTCAGAGAGTCGCCACTGGAACTACAAGGAACCGAAGAGAAGCGGAGAGAACGACGGCTGCTGCAACTACCCCGTCCCGGCGAAGCCCTGCTGCAGTCCTGAGCTATCTGCCCTTCAACGACTCAGAGAAGATCCAGTCCGGAATCTTCTTCCCTTGAGCTTGGTGGGGATAAACAGCTCATCTTCTTCAGCCAGAGGATCCTCTTCCGTGGTCGAAATCGCTGCACACTGCTGTAGTGGTCTGGATAGCCACCTGAAGAGCCTCTCCTGTTTTTAAGGAGCGCACCTTTTATTCTGTGTCGCTGCTGCCGGCCTCATCCCTGTGGTGCAGACCCCCTTCGGACATCTTTCTTCTCGACGAAGCTCCAGGAATCATGGGTCTGCGGGAAACCAACAGGAACAACTGCCCGGCACCAGCTGCACCATTGGAACAAGGTACTGTGTTCTGTTGAGGAAACTGGGTGAATCCCTTTTTCTTCATTTCCAAGGCTTGACCTTGTCTTCCCTCCTTATAACTTTTGCTTCCGAACATTGACAATATCGAAGTACTTTTGGCTCCATTGAATCGTGAACTGTTAGACCGTGTGATCTTCGGCAACTGGCCCCAGTGTCTTTCGACCCTGGCTCCGGCCCTTTGACTTTTGAACTCCTGTCTCTTAGTGTTTCTTGATTCTGCCTGCCTAACCAAAATATTGCCTGTGATTTTTGCCTCTGGGTATCTCAGGTGCTAAGTGTGTTTTTACCCTGGTAGCATTTCATGTCACGATACGTGTTTGTTTAGTAGACCGAACTGTCAAAAAGTGATCGCAATCGTATTCGCAGTAACATGTTTTGTGCCTAACACTGGTTAATTCAAACACAGGGTAGTTACCTTGAGACTTACTGTACAAAGTGAATTGGTTAGTTTCAGTATATTTAACGTGTGGTTTTTATTGAAGTTTAAAACGAATGGTTTAAAAATAAATGTACTTATATGTTTCTACCTGAAACCTTGAGTCAGTGTTTGCTTGAGTCACAGTAATTGTGGTCCCTTTGTGTAATCTTTGCTACTGCTCATATACTCTTGAGATAAGCCTGGCTGCTCCGCCACTGCTACCACTATGACATAGTAGTACAGGCTTGTACCAAAGGTAAAACTTGTGTCACTACCTGTAGTCTTAATTGTGTGTAGTGGTCCCTAAGGGCACTGCACAGGATTCTGCCTAAGAGTGGGCCAAGGTGGGACCACTCTATGCCCCCCTCTTCCACTGTCAAGCTGCAAAAGAAGCAGTACTAGATAACCTGTAAGAAAGAGATTTTACTGTCAACTGGAGATAGGCCACAGTTCTGTGTTTTTCTCACTATGCAACACAGTCACCACAAGACGCCAGGGGTTTCATTTTTACCCCAATCGGTGGGGGGCAGGGTGGGACTCAATTAAAAGAAACATTAATTAATACCTACTGCCTGCACACCTCACCTTCAAAGGGAACCCCCCTACAGTGGCTGCTCAACACAGGGCTAACCTCCCTATGGCCCTCCAATTCTATGCTAGAATATAGCTCTGATGAAGACCCCCC
This sequence comes from Ambystoma mexicanum, assembly GCF_040938575.1. NCBI lineage: Eukaryota > Metazoa > Chordata > Amphibia > Caudata > Ambystomatidae > Ambystoma > Ambystoma mexicanum. The sequence continues at coordinate 129,080,427 of NC_090922.1, forward strand.
AACCATTCTAGCAGCCTTTAGCAGGCAAGCACTTCGAGTTTCCCTTACTAACCCCAGGCTTTTCCCACAACTATTACCTTTACGAACTCGCTCCTGTAAGGTTCACTATACCAATGTCATGTCATATACATGCATTTATTAATTTATTTATTGGTGACTTATTAGGCGCTTATACGATTAGCAAAACTGTTTCAAAGCTCCCACAGGGCAGACAGCGTGAGGAAAGGGGAAGGTAGACAATGAATTACAGCAAGGATAAATAATTGAATTAATAGTACAAACAAGTAATGAGAATAAAGGGCTGGGGAGACAAATCTACTAATCTACTATGCCTTGTGAGTTTTCAGAAAGTGCAAGTGCAGAGCGGGCCGGGTGAGGGATAAGGTGTTGTGATGCTCATGCAGAAGTGCTCAAGGTAAGTGCTAAGAGAAGAAGAACATAAGTGCAACCACCCATGCGTAGGGGGAGCCCAAGTAAGTGCAGTAGAAAGACAGTGGCTGGGATGAGAGATGTGGGGGGAGGGGGGACAAGGCCCTGTGGACACATAAGGGCCCTGCACATCAGTCACACTGCTATACGATTAGCAGGGAACAGAGGAGGAGAAGGAAGAGGTAAAGAGAAACATCTTGAGGCTTTTTCAGAACTTAAGGAGATCTTGCTCAAGACGCAGAGGGAGGCTGTTCCACAGGAGGGAGCCAGCCGAGGAAAGTGTTTGCCCACCAGCTCTCTGTTTAGCAAAGCGCTTAACTCGCAGGGAGTTGGTGCCAGAGGAACGGAGGAGTCTGAAAGGAGAGTATTTGGTCAGGAGCCGAATATGAGGGATGAAGGAAAGGGAGGGGTCGAAGATGACTCCAAGATTTCTAGCTACAGTGGAGCGAGCAGAGGGGGGCCCTTGGAGGAAAGCCAGAGTGCAGGGAAGAAGTATGGTGCAGGGGACACAATAGGGAGGATCTCTGTTTTGGTGGCATTGAGGCAGAGGTCATTGGCAGTGTACTAGGCCTGGATGGTAGAGAGGCGGTCAGGGACGAAGGAGGGTGCAAGGGCATCAGTGGGAAGTTTGAAGAAAAGTTGTGTATCATCAGCGTAGCACTGGAAGTTGGGGGAGAAGGAGGAAATTATTAGTGCTAGCCTGAGAAAGGTATATGTCAAAGAGCCAAGGTGAAAGAATGGAGCCCTGGGGGATGCCACAGGTAGCAGAGGAAGAAGGGGAGGAGAAAGGGGCCAGAATGCTTTTGGAGGAACGGTCAGTTAGGAAGGAGGTAATCCAGTCCTGTGCCCGCTTTGAGATTCCAAGGGTGTCATGGAGCCTTTTTATGAGGATGGAATGATTCACTGTGTCAAATGCATAAGAGAGATCAAGGAGGATGAGGACAGCAGGGAAGTTGGAGTCAAGAGATGCAAGCAGTTCTTCACAGGTATTCAGAAGAGCAGTTTCCGTGCCTCTGGATGCTCAGAATCCAGACTGGTGGTAATGCAGGCCACCAACAAGTTCCATATGAGGGTTCAGTTGGGGGAGGGCCAGCTTCTCCAGCAGTTTTCCCAGGAAGGGGGTGATGGAAATGGGGCAGTAGTTGGCTGGACAGGAAGGGTCTGCCGAGGGTTTGAGGGTTTTTTAAGGAGGGCGCGCACAAAGGAGTGCTTAAGGGAAGATGGAAAAGAACCAGTAGCAAAGGAGTGGTTGCAGAGATCAGCCAAAGCAGGGGCGAGAGAGGCGATATTTTCCTTGATGGTTATGGAGGAGCAAGGAGCAACCTGTTTGGACGACACCTTCATGGAGTTGACAACTCTGGTGACTTCCTTGGGGAGACAGGAGTGAAGGAGGCGAAGGAGGAAGGAGGAGGGTGAATGATAAAGGGGCACAGGGGGAAGGGTTGGGTTGGGAGAGTGCGTGACAAGGCTGTTCAGTATGTCCTGGGTTTTGCAAGTGAAGTGAGAGGCAAGTGCATTGCAGAGGGCCTGGGAAGGAGTAGGGGCAGAAGATGCTGCGGATTGGTTGGCAAGTTCCCTGCAGAGTTTGAAGAGTTCAACCGTGTTGTTGGCCGCATTGGACACTCATGCCTCAATGTGGGCTCTTTTTTTGGCACGGATGGAGATTCTGTAGCGTCTCTGGATTAGGTGGCGGGTCAGTTTGTCAGAGGGTGAGCCCCGTGTGTTACTTACATTCAGCAGCCCTGCAATTCTGTTTTTGGTCTGCAAGATTGTAGTCGTACGAGGTGTTACGCTTGAAAGCAGGTTTCAGGCGGATCCTCAGGACTGGGGCAAAGATGTCAAGGGTGTTGTTGATGGACAGATAGAGGTTGCTGAGGACAGAATCAGCAGAAACATCTTTGTTGGGTGGGCAAGGTAGAATGAAGGTGAAAAAGAAGGTATGAAGAAGGCGGTGGCCATCTTTGAATTGCTGCGTGGTGCCAGGAACAGAAGCCACTTAGATGAAATAAATAAGCCCCAGCCACAATGCCACTGCCCCAAGTGCAGGTAGATGCACCTACAATGCAACGCGGTGGTCGGCGTGCTTAAAAGAACATATAAGAGAAATGAAAGCGCTTTCTCATTCTTTTTAAAATAAATTCAAAAACATTTTTTGGTGGTTTTTTTGTTGTTATTTGCTTTTCTTCTTAAACGCTCCTACCGCATGTGATCTTGGTGGAATGAAGGCAGGCACCAATTGAGCCTTTTGGGGCAAGGAGCAGCTTCCATGTATCAGTCAGGGCTGGCAAGGAGTGCACATCCTCGTGACTCTGAGTGCAGGGATGAACAGCTGATGAGATTGTCAGGCCTAGAAGTGGGCTTTTGAAGAGGGGGCCGGCTAAAGCCTGCCGTTCCCCGATAGGCCAGATGAATGGAAAGGCACCCTATCGCGATGAGTGAAGCAGTGATGAGGGACTCCTAAGGCCTTCTCAATGCATGAAGAAGGAGGCAGCCATCTTTGAATTGCTGCGTGGTGAAGATATGATATGATAGGTTATTTATAACGCGCTTAATACCCAGAGGATTCTAAGCGCGGACCCGGGGATCGAACCTGTTTTGATCCGTGTCGTCTTGCTTCCAAGGCAAGCACGTTGCCGCTGAGCTATCCTCCCGAGACCTGTGCCAGGAACAGAAGGCACTTAGATGAAATAAATAAGCCCCAACCACAATGCCACTGCCCCAAGTGCAGGTAGATGCGCCTACAAAGCAACGCGGTGGTCTGCTAATTTATTGTAATTTGCTTTTTTTCTTAAACGCTCCTACCACATGTGATCTTGGTGGAATGAAGGCAGGCAGGCAATTGAGGCTTCCGGGGCAAGGTGCAGCTTCCATGTATCAGTCAGGGCTGGCAAGGAGTCCACATCTTCGTGGCTCCGAGTGCATTTATCTTATGGCTGCTGAAGGCATTCATACCCAAGTCTATCCTGACCCACAATGCTCCTTAAGGGAAGTTGCCCTGCCTCTTATCTAGACGCACCATTCCTAAATCGTTGTTCTTTAACTGATCCTGTCTATGGCCATCTGGAGCAGCCCTGCACTCTCTCTGAGACAGACCAGGGAGGGAAACGAATTCATTTTAAGCAGTGCCCCATGCCCAGTGTGGTGCTGCTGTTACTGCCAGTACAATATTCATTGCAGCGCTCTGTGCCCAGTTGCATACTTGCGAACCCTTCTGATTTAGGCGGGAGACTCCTGCTTTTTCAATTAAAAAATAGTGCTATTTTTTACTGTCTCCCACCTAAAATAATTATAACCTCAGTGCAATCCTATGGGAAAATTACATTCTCCCGATTTCTGTTGTTCTCAGGGGCACCAGAATGTTGGCATGTCTGCCCAGTTGAGGTGCTGCACACTCACTCACGACCGCTGGGCTAGGGTTCATGCCCGTCCACTCCCTTGAGGGGGGGCCTGCCCTTTACTTTCACTTTTCCTGTAAGGCTCTGGAGGGTGGGCCCACTTCTATTTCCCGCATGTGCATGGTATGCGTGGATCTCCTGGCTTGCCAGCCTCGTCACTCGGGCTGCTCCTCCTATGTGGCCTGGAACTTTGCCCTTTCTAACTTCCCCCAAGAGGCCTCGGGGTGAGCATCTCACCTCAAAGGCCACGCTGCATGATCCACAACCGTGCCGCTCACGTGACCCAGGCTGGGTGGCCATCACTTCACCAGGGCATCTGTTCCAACCTGCCCAGGCTTTCACTCTTCTCTGAACCGCGTGGCCTGGACCGCATTTGGGCCACATGGCATCTTCTGACACCTCTGGGCTCGCCTGGTCTGGCTCCTGGGCAGGCCAACTACTTTACAGGTCAGGATGTCGCTCTGGCCGCCCTACCCAGGTGGTGCCACGCATGGCATATGCAGCCCGACTTAAAGGACTTTTCAAACCCTCAGAGCTGATGACAGCAGAAGATCCCCCTGGAGCCTCAGCTGTTCCTCCCGCTCCATCTCTCTCGCTCTAACTGTTGTCCTAACGTTTCTTTCCAGAGTTCTCTCTCCTGTAAGGCCAGCCCCTTACTCCAGGCCAAGGGATGCCTATTCATTTTTTTTGTTCCTCAATGTTCTAGGTGGCCCCTGAGAGGGGCCTGACGGTGCAGTCTACTAGGAAATAGATAAGTCAAACACTATTAAAAAAAACACATGAACAGTAAATACAATATTTAACCCACCCTGGTGGCTGTGTGTATATTTCTCTTTAATCCCTCTGGGGGTGGGGAGGACAGAGCAAGGAAACCCCATCTAGCCGGGCACTGATTGGACCAGGGACTACAGTGGTCTATGGCATGAGTTCCTGAGCATATGGTGCCAATAATTGGCCAATGATGTACATCGGCAGACATTATGTCAATGACTGGCAAACATTGGGAATACCTCAGGATTTAATGTCAATACCTATCAAACAGTGTAGGTACTTGGGAAACAATGGAAATATCTGCTAAATTGTGTAAACAGTTGGAACTATGATAGCAAAATCTGGCATGTGTGAGTACAATGGCATTAGATAGCAAATGGTATGTGTACCTGAATTTGCAAGGCCTATACCGGACTCATGGTGTGAATACCTTGCTATGCAGCAATGCCTGGCAAATGGAGTGAGAACATGAGCATATACTGGTAATATAACGACAATGGGGGAATGACTGGCAAAGGATGCCTTACACACACGTGTGATGGCCAGCCACACACACCTACTCCCTACACACTGTCCTCCAAACACTGACCCTTTTCTCACACACACATATTGCCACCATACACTGCTCCCAAACACACACACTGTCCCCACACACATCCCACACATGCACTGACCCACACTCTGCTCACCAACTCTGCCTCCCACACACAATCCTCCCCACACACGGACCCCCACTGCCACCCATACACCTTGACTGCTCCATACTGCCACCACACACATTTCCCACACAGGCACACTGTAAACTATCAACAGGCATACACTCCCCCACATACACTGCCCCCACACACACACACTGCCTCTCACACACTTCCCCGACACATGAACGGCCTAAACAATGCCACCACACACACACACACATTTCACACAGAACAACTCTGCTTGCCCAAACACACTATCTGCCTCCTGCACACACTGCCAGTTCTCCCACACATGCACTGCCACTCCCCCCACAAAATACCACTCCCCCTACACACCTCCACTCCCATACACACTTCCACATAATGCACTGCTACACCACAGATTCACCACACAACCACATACACACCCCACACACACTGACCTTCACACACAGACTGACACCCACACACACTGGCTGTGCACACCCACTGCCCACACACCCACCCACTAACAAAACACACTTGCACTCACTGCCCACTAATACAAACACTGACCCCCCCCCACACACACAGCTTTCCCCCACACAGTGCCCCAAGCATGCTGACACCACACACTGTCTCTCATATTGCACCAGTACACACACCCACCTTGCCCCATGCACACTGCCTCACACACAACCCTGCCCATGCACGCTGTTTCCACACACACACACACACACACACACACACACACACACACACACACACACACATTGTCCCCACACCTGCATTTTCTCTCCTCTCTCAGACACACACACAAACCTCCCATGGAATTCCCGCCCCAATCGTGCTGCACCAAGCACTCCCCATGCACACCCACTGCCCACGCACACTACCCCTGCTCCCAAACAGAACCCTCCACATACAGCCCCAACACTGCCCCACCAGACACATTGCCCCCACACACATTCCCCCACACAGACTTCTTCTGCACACATTGGCTAGTATTACACCCACGTGCATCGCCCACACACACTAAAAATACCTTGACACTCTGCCTAAACACACTGCTCCTCACACACACACACACACACACACACTATCACTGTGCCTACAAATGAACACTGACCCCACACACCCACACACTGACTCCACATGCAAACTGCCCCCACACACATAGCCATCACACAGAAAAATACTTCCACAGGCACACTGTCCCTGCACACATGCAGACACACACACACACACACTGTCCCAACACCCAAGCACACTGTATAGACAGACACACACACTGTCCCCACAATGTCCATTCACACCCATTGACCCCTCACACTTCCCCCCACAGTCTCCCCACACACTCTCCATGCACACTAACTACCCACACACACAAACACTGTCTCTTTCACACACACACAAACACGCACACACTACCTCCTCATTATCTGCTCACCCCCAACACACACACAGAGAGAGTGGCATACTGCCCCCCACACCAGGTACGATGTCTCCCACAGAGACATCGCCCCCACAAAAATACTGCCCCAAATAGTGTACCCCCACACAGAAACACTGTTCCACATGCTTCCGCACACATGTAATGCCCACACACACACACAGTCCCACCCACACTGTCCTCCCACCCACACATTGGCTGTGCACACACATACACACTGATCCGTCCAACACACAATGACATATACAGCACACATGTGCGCAGAACCTGCCATACAGACGGACATTGCCCTCACACACACTGTTCAAACACACAAACACACTGCTCCCCACACACACTGCATGCATACACCAACACAGTGCATGCACAGACACCCACAAACAAAAACAATGTTGTGTGGACCTGTGCATTTCTGGGCAATTCATGCCTATGGATTATACAGTACCTATTAAAAAGGCCAAACTATTGGTGTTGCCAATGTTTTTTTTTTTACTGCTGTCGGCAGATGGAAATGTGTTTGTCCTGTCACAAGGTCGGCTCAATCAACTTACCACTTTCTCCACCTAAACAGGAACTGGGACAAATAATGGTTGGGAGTTGTGCTCCATGAACTGCAGTAGGAATTCAGGTTTGTGGAGGTGTGCTGGGGTCTGCTGCTGCACTGCTTATTTGACTAGCCATATAAAGAGAACGCAGTTTGCAGTGTGCATGCTTCTGTGTTTCATTCCTTGTGTTGCACTTGCATCAGGTTGAGGGTGTCAAGAGAGGCCTTTAATCGCCCGAGCGGAGGCACTTTCATCACTGCATGCAGTCACTGATTGGAGACACCGTAGGTGGTATTCCCTTGTGGTTACTCCGCCCCACTCCTGTTTCTTGCAGGTGCTGCGCTGCCCATGTGCCATCTAGCAAAGAAAATACTTATATTGGCAGCACCTGCATGTCTGCCCACAGCAGATTGCTTTTGCGACATTACAGTTCAAATGATACCAAGCACTTGCTTTAAAAATGATATTGGATCGTTTCTGACTAGACAATATGTATCTGTGTTTAGGTGATACTTTTAGGAGTTGTGGCAGGGTTTGAGCTATTTTTATGTTTTTGTGTTTTTTTGGCCACGTAAATCCATGGCCAGTAAAATGGCTCAAAAGTTACCACACTTCTTCCAACAAAATGAAGTAGCATCACTCTTGCAGCATGTGAATTAGTGCCCATCATCACTAGGTCTGGATTGAGAAAGCCTGAGCTCCTGTTGTTCCAGAAGCCTCCTGCTCCTTGATGCTGAAAAGGCTTCTGATTGGGGCACTGCATCAAGCTGTACCTCCTCCCGTTCATTCCTCTGAGGTCATCTCACGTTCTGACAGATGCCGCACCTGCTCCAGTCTGTGTTCCCCTCTAATGCTCAGACCCTTTTCTGTGTCCCCTTCTCCACAACCACTCCCTCCCCTCTTTGCTTTTGAACCTTTTCCCCCTGTATGCACATTCCCTCCTCCCTGTGTTCAGGGCCCTCTAAGTAAAATGGCGCTTTACATACACGTGTTGGCCTCCCACTAATGGTACGGTAACGAAATTATTTTTGCCTCAGAGCACTGCTGATTGGTGGTCTGGGATAAGAGGAATAGACCCTTTCTATGATAGTCCCTAGTTCTATTTAAAGTCAATAGGATGAAACGAGAAAATGCCTTTTCACTACACTACCAAATTAATATTGTCTCTTGTGAAAGGTTCGGCCGACCCTGCTGTGAAATAAGATTGTAGTTCAGCTTGATTCCTAACTTCCTAAAGAAACGTCATTGACCAGAAATGTAAAACCATTGGCAGGTTGGCCATGCTAATGTACCTTGAGAATAGCATACCAAGATAACAGCCACTAGGTCAAGCATCATTGAGGTGCTTGTAAGGTTGTTGTCTATTTTCTATTTCGCCTTTGAGAATAGTGAACAAAGCCCTCCCTGAACACCTTGAATACCTAGGGGACCTTTGGGGGATCCACACCAGCAAAGTAAACACTTACTACAAGGAAATGTGCTTTTTTTCTTTCACATGATATAAGCCTGTATCACCTGAATTGAATGAATGGGGGGGGCAGATGGAAATTACACCACTCTTGCATTAGAGGTCTTGTAGCACCGCTTTAATAACGGGAAAAGGAAAACTACAAGAGACCGAAAGCAAAGAATAACATCAGAATTGAAAGGGCTGCAAACACGAGAACCAGTTGAGAGCTCTGCAAAAACAGCTTTGTGTATTTGCCCCAGGTGATTCATTGATCAACCTCATCAAGGGAGAGGCTTCCTCTAACAAGCATTTGTTACCTGGTTCCTCTACTGGCCTGTCTCAATGTTGCTGCAAAATGGCACTACCACATATAAGATATGAAATCAGTAAACATTTGCTGAAATACAAATACAGAAACAACAACTAAAGACGCAAGTGGTGGTTTTATATTTTTTAAGAAAATAGATACAAACGCAAAACGGTACGACCGTTACATATTGAACATCTATATACATATTCAATCAATCCAAATTTGCTTTTGGATTTCTCCATTAACAATACACAAATAACACATAATTAAAACAACATAATAAATTCAACATCATAAAACCCAATTTAAGATCTTCCAACTACAAACATACATTTTTAAAACCAGGCATTCTAAACACATTTTGGGACAATGACAAATAAATCTAGTCACCCGCATTTTGCAAAATATGCGTTCTCATGTCTAAAAATTCAGCCAAGTCATACAGGAAAAAGGTATACTCCAAGTTAAGGAGCATAGACAGATGACGAGAAAGTGAACCAAATACTCGTCTAAACCTGACAACATTTACCAGATCCCTTCATCCAGCTCATCATTTTAGAGAGAGGCAATAGGCTTAAACGTGCTAAAATCAGCAGCCTTATTTCTGCTGCTGGAGAGTTTATCTTAGTAATTGGGCCTGGATCCATCTGAAAAATATCCACATCATAGTACCAGGCCAGAGACAAGAGGCATTTGCAATGTATTACCTCAGAGTTGAGGGCCTTTCCTTTTGACCAGGAAAGACTACCAGCCTTGGCATCCTTTACTGTGCCCAGCTCAGAATATTCCCCCACTCCTGACTGAAACTCCTGCCACAGAGTGCTCCCTGCTTTGAACCACATATATTTCTGTGCGCTCGACGAGGCCTCCATCTCTAGAAATCGAACATCAGGCTAGCATTAGCAACAAAAGCTAATTTGACCCTTGACCAATATGATAGGAGTCTAGATTGTACTAAAAGGTTAACACCCTGAAGTCCCAGCTCTACCCTGAAGGCACCACTTGGTCAGCCTGGCAGTAGTCCATGCAGCTGTCTCAGAAAACGATTCTGAACAGCTTCAGAAAACTTTACAGTCTTGGTGGCTCCAATCCTTGCTACCATACAGCAGTAGCGATGCAAACTTCAGCTTATAAACTTTCAGACATTTATCTAGTTTCCGGCTCGCAAACAGAAGATAGAATCACATTAGGCCCCTTAACCTGAGGGACGCTCTTTCTGCTTGGTATTTTATATGGCTATCCCATCTACCCGACCTAGAGAACAAAAGGCCTAAGTACAAGTTGTACCTACTTCTTCCAGTTATTCCCCATTTTTTTTCCAGCTACAGGGTTTGGGTCGCCTACCAAAAATCATGATTTTTGATTTATTTTTATTTAATTCTAGTCTATTATTCTCAAAGAAAGAATTTAAAAAAAAAATGTTTTTATTATTGTTTAATTAAAATAAGATTTTTACAATACTGGTGTCCATTCATATGTGTCTAAGCTGACTCGCTTTGAGCATTTCGTTGGAGCTTATTGTTTATTTGTTGTGCCGACAGCGGGTTCTGCGAGTTGCTGATTTTCCTTCAGCAGATTGTTCACAATGTATTCCAGCATTTTTGCTGTGGCAATTTGCCTGCTAGTTCTGTCGCCTCCTATAAGCCTACACCACCACATTTCTTCTTCCAGCAGTGAGTCTGGTCTTGCCGCGTGAGATATGTAGCGTTGTCTTATTGCGCGAGTCTTAGAGCAGACCATCAAGAGGTGACAAATTGTTTCTTGTGGAGGAGGCGAGATGTCGTGACAAAAACGGCAACTGGATGTTTGTGCTAAACCTCTGATGTGCAAAATTTCATCCGTTTCTAGCAGATTTAAAAGGGCTCTTAGTATCAGATTGTGTGACCGTTTGTTTGGAAATTTCTTTACGAAGTTTTGCAACTCATTCAATTTTTTTGTGTTGACAGGTAGGTGTGAGGTAAGTTTTTGTTTGGCAGCTATTTCGGTCGTCTTTCCCCAGTCTGCTTCTTTGATTTTACCTAGGATTCTGCATGGATTGCGAATGAGTTTGTCTTCGTCTGAGGCGATGGTGTCAAGTAGTAGTGTGTTTTCCTTTTGCCAGTTTGTTAACATCTCAGATTTGCCTCCGTCCATCTTGCGCTTAATCATTTTGAAGATTTCATTGCCGTCGACCATTCTGCCCTTCCTGTAGAGCATTAAAGCACTACAGCTCACCGTGCACTCCATGGACTGAAGACTCAGCTCCCGTCTTATTGAAACTCCCGAGGTAGAGTTTGGTAGCTTAAGCACCAATCTCCAGAATGAGGCTTCTATTTTGGGCCAGATGTTCTTTGGGATGGTTGTCATGGCCTCGGTGCCATAAATTACAGCAGGCACCACCTTCATTTTGTAAAAATGGATTATCGGTATTAGGGAAAATTTCCTAAATTTTCTTTCGATTGCCCTTGCCTGTGCAGCTAGTATTTTGATCTTTTGCGTGAAGCACTGCTAGCATAGTAACTTCATTTTTCGAACTGTCGAGTTGTACCCCCAAATACTTGAAATTTTGGACAATCTCAATTTTTGAATGTCCAAGGTGCCATTTTGGGTCTTCGGTTTTCTTTTTCTTTTTTTGCAGGATCAAGACTTTAGTTTTTTCTTTGTTAATATCGAGAAAGTTTTCACTTGTGTAGTGGTGTAGGAGTCCGTTAAGTTGCCGTTGCAATCCTATCGGTGTTTGGTCAAATAATGCGAGGTCGTCGGCATAGAGAAGTCGTCCAATCGCTGTGTTTCCAGAAAGAATTAGCGTATGCCAAACCCAGTTTGAGGGAGCTCGGGGTGTGTCCTAAAAGTACGGTGTCGTCCACATATAATAATGTGCTATACTCCATCAACCCCAATGTGCACAAAGGATTCTACCATCAGCTTTACCGCGGTCAAAGTCAGCCATGAACAGCGTAAACAGCAGAGGGGGTTAATGGACAACCCTGTTTTACCCCCTTGTTGGTGTTAAAAAAGGGGATAATTCCCCCTGCCCTTGTACACTGGACTGCCGTATTAGTGTCCCTGTAACAGACCGGAATCAGTTACAACAATCCCCCTGGCATCCCCATTCTGTCCAGCTTGTACCACAGAACTGCCCTGTCCATTGAATCAAAAGCTTTCTCGAGGTACAGGAAGGCTGCAAACAAGGTTCCCCCCAAACCCTGCAATATTTTTTGATAATTGTGCTCAAAATAAAGCATTGTCAATGGTCGAGAAACCCTGTCTGAAACCTGCCTGGAAGTGTTGCAGAGCATTATCCTCTTCAACCCATTCCTCCAGCCTAGATACATTTATTTTGAAAAGATTTTTAGGGGAATATCCAGTAGGGAAATAGGTCTGTAACGGTTAGGGCTGTCCGCAGTGACCTTTTTGAAAAGCAGGACAATTACCCCGCCTCACTAGAGTGCCAGCACCTCGGCACCCTCTGATGCTATATCAAACAGCTTGCCCATAACCGGTGCCCACCACTCTGGGAAACCCGAAGAAATATCTGAGGTAAACCCACGTGGGCCTGTGGTTTTGCCGTGTTTCATTTGACCAATTGCTGCAAGGATTTCTGCGTTCAAGAAATGTATATCTCCAACAGACTCCCCCTCTCTACTCCCTGCATCACTTTGAGACTTGTCAAAAAAGATCCCCTGAAAATGCGACATCCAGGTATCCCTGGAAATTGCTCCTTCATCAGATCTCTGAAGCATGTTGCTGTCTTTCACCAACAGTTTCCAAAATAGTTAATGGTCATTATTTGAGACCGCTGTTGCCTAAAGGTGCCGCTGGGTCTCTATATGCTCTTGCCTTTTGTTTTTAATAAATGTCATATACACACTTTTCAACTGCATATACACACTTTTCAACTGATGGATTGGGCCCGCCAAATATTTCCCGCTTTGAATTTCATTATTTAAGATACCCCTCGGTTTTATGCAATCAGCGTCAAACCAGGTGGCATGTGCTTGAGAAGAGAGAACACTCTGTGTTTCCTATCCCTCCTTCATGTAGATTAACATTGATCCTCTCAGTCAAAAGGGAGAAATGTATAACCAACTCCTCTCATTTGGCCTCCTTGTGGAGTATTGAATCCTGAATAGCTGTGATGTCAACTGAGGCAAGACACTTTCCCACTTCGGTGCTACTTGGGTGACCAATGGATTACCAGCTTTCCTTATTCCCATTTCCAATGGTTGGGGACTGGACTTCAAACAGATCAACCATTAAGGTCAGTGGGCAGTTTGAAAGAGAAACAATCAACCAGGATATAATCTAGGATTGAGGAGTAGGTCCCTCTTCTGAATGTGCGCTTGGGCGGGGCGTTGCCCATTAATCATTCATTCAGTTGCACCAGGAATAACTTGGCCATCAGATTGGCCAGGACGCTTCCCCCCAACCCCCTGTCCAGGGTTTTCAAAACAGAGCTTCTGTCCGGAACCCCACATAAGTCTTCCACAAAGCGTGCTTCCTTATGTCTCAAATGCATAGGCTAAAATTTCATGTACAGATCCCCCATTATAAGTAAGCCACAAGTCTCCCCCCTCAGCGGAGACCTAGGTTAAACAAATCACTCAATTCCCTCAACAAAATAGCATCCTGCCTACTTGGTGAATAAACGTTTACCACAAATGTCTTGGCAACCGGTTCATGTTAGACTCAAGGGGAACTATAACCATTGATCGAAAGCTGGGGTAACTCCTACTTACTCGTACCCCATTCTGCACCCGGACCAAGGTGATTAATCCTCTGTTATTCCAACCTCTCATGCTTCTCTCGGCCTTCACTAATTGCCCCTGGAATCCCGGCAGGAGAAATTCACCAGTAAGCCAGGTTTCCTGTAAACAGATGATGTCGAATTTCGATAAATAAACCACCCATTCTTTGTCCTGTAGTTTATTTACCACCCCTGTGAAGTTCCAGGAGAGTACCCCAGTTGGCCCAGGATTTTTGTGGATAGTTGTCCCCATATGATCTTCCAAAATACGGCTAACTAGAGGCAGGCCGATCTTTGTACCAAGGTATCCTTGTAATCCCTGTCAGTCGCAGGACCCCTTTGGGTCTATTCTCCCTTTCTCCAGCCCCTGGATTACTTAAACCATTAACACCCACTGCATACATGGCAGAGTGAGTGGGATCCCCTATCACTTGAATACAGCAATCACGTACTATCTGAGCAAGGGCCAATGGTTCTGCAGTTAACTGATTAAACCATGACTCATGAATATGACAGCGCTTGGCCTTTATGTCAAGAAAAATGTCAATTCCTTTTTCTGCCAAAGCGTCTCTACACTGTATTAAACAGGCTACAAAGTGTGCATGTTTAAAACCAAAGCGGACGTTGCACCCCACGCAGAAAATACAACCAGACAATATACAAACATGAGTAAACATTTTAAAAGACATTTCTGTTAAACCCAGTGTCTCTTGAATAGCTGCCACCAATGCCCGTTTATGGTAATTTTTGTTACTGTGATTGCAGCCTTTAAATATCACGATAAGGGTTTGCTTAGGATCGATAGACTGAGTGGCACTCTTGGTACTCAGTAGGGGCTCACAGGTCTCGGCCCGCCTTGCCCTCCAGGAGCTATCTTGGGCCTTTCCTACAGTAATTTGTTCTCTGCATTTTCGAATTCCCGATAATTAACAAAGGTAGATAATTAACTTTGTCCTTTGAACTGGCAGTACAGCCCAATTGCCCACCCCGAGCCATAACTCCACCGGCATGAACCTTTGCTTCATCTAGTTTTGAGCCAATCACACAGTTTGTGGTAGGTTTATTAGGTTCCGCAATCCTTAACTCAGTGCGCCTAGAGGGCAGAACTTCCATTTGGCTTTCGTGGGATTTATCGTGGTCGAGTTCCGCCCTATCAAATGATCGCCAAATCCCACTCACCCCAATACTTCTAACATATTTGGTTCCTTTGTGAGTATTGCCAAGCACATTCTATGACAAGACTGGAGGCGAGCATTATGCTTCAACTTCTTTAATTTACCACTCTTCAGCAGTTTCAACAAAACTCAAAAACCATAACAAAACACTGAAAACTTGTCTGAAACAGACTTTTCTTCCTTTAAACTACAATCCCCATAGTCTCTGTAGTCCATCTCACTCCATGCTCAGCTATGACCACATCCTGTCCCTGAGCTCCTCCTCTTCTTTTACTGCTCTTCAAGCAGATAAGTACTATTCTGGTTATCTCCCTATTTTGATATAAAAGTTAGGGTTTTAACTAGTATAATATGAGATTAAGGCTGTAAAAGCTATGCCTATTGAGGATGTATTAAGAATGCAGTGAGGAATAGGACGTTTAATATGCAGCTCGATTATATGTTAGACAGATGATAATACAGCGCGGCGGTGCGTAGAGTTTTTTCTAGGTTATAGCCCGACCGTGCGGGCTGACTTCGCCTCGACTCGCAGGCCCCGTGCCGTATGCCCGGCACATCAGGGGTGGCAGCGAGCGAAGGCGAGCATATAGCGGGTCGCAGGACCGTGTTTAAACTGAGTTCGGAGCCCCCCCCCGCGGGAATTACAGCGGCGGAGATCCGACCGCGACGGGCGACCCCCTCCCTTGGGAGGGAGGAGCCAGCCGCGTATAAGCCGCACACCCCCTCCTTTGCGGAGGCGGAGCCGAGGCGCGCTCGCTTCCGTGGCGACCCCCTCCCTTGGGAAGGAGGAGCCAGCCGCGTATAAGCCTCGCACCCCCTCCTTTGCGGAGGCGGAGCCGAGGCGCGCTCGCTTCCGTGTTATCGCATTAAGTACGAGCGACACGGAGCAGCGCGGTCAAAGGAGCCGGGCCCGGCGGTGAATTTTATATTGTCAAGCAAATAAAATGAACGGCCCATTCAGAGGGCGCGATACTGCAGGAAAGCATTCCTAACACACACACACGATAAGATCGCGTTCGTATCTTATTTGCACGATCGTGCGAGAGCCCTTAGGAGGCTCAGGAGGACGTGTGAGAGCACGTAATAAGTTCCCCTGACAAGGGGATTGGGAGAAGAAAGCCACCACAGGCAACTTGACTATCTACCCTCCGTCCAGCACAGCCACAAAAAAAAAAAAAAAAAAAAAAAGGAATTATATATTTTGCTGATTAAAGAAAGGGTCACAAGAATAAGACCCAGAGCACATAGAGTGAAAGGGCGTGCAGTGACACCCTTGCGGGTACAACAGGCACACAGCACCCACGCATAATGTCAGAATTAGAGAGCAGACCGCAGATCTGACTGCCAGCTTCAAGCAGGTGCTAGGAAATTCACTCATAGATGCAGTGGCACAAGGGGTGTATCCCCTGCAGGGTAGGCTGGAGCCCCTCGAAGCAATTTTGCACCAGCCCATAGACAGTGTCGGACGGATGGGATGCACGCCCACGGAACCCTCAGAGGAGGGGTCATTGGGGAGTACTAAGGCCCGTAAGAGGAAAGCCCCTCTTGACCCCCAGGGCCCTTCGGATGGGGCAAAAGAAAAGGCCCCGGAGGTCGTCGATGCCTTGGCAAAGCTTCATGAAGCTTATTTGCGGCGTCAGACGGTGCCAGACCTCACGACCCCCACTCCAGGGGACGAAGAATATGGAGAAGAGGACCCAGGCTCAGGAGAAGAGCTGGAAGAAGGTTTAA
Organism: Ambystoma mexicanum; assembly: GCF_040938575.1. NCBI lineage: Eukaryota > Metazoa > Chordata > Amphibia > Caudata > Ambystomatidae > Ambystoma > Ambystoma mexicanum. The sequence goes on from NC_090922.1 coordinate 129,097,068, forward strand.
TCCCCTCGCAAGAGGAGGAGGAGGAGGTAGTGATCAGACCTAGCGGAGCGGAGAGAATCCGCAAATAAAAGCACCTCGAAGAGGTGGAGGAGGACATGTTTGACCTGAGTAGCATTCGGAATTCGAGGTCCTCGGACTGGCAGCCCTCGCCTAGAGAGACACAATATATGACCAGGAGGCTGCGAAAGGCACTGGACTAAGAGGTCCGCCAAAGGCTCCGAGCAGAGTGGCCGAGACCAGATCTACCGGGGAAGGTGGCAGAGACGCCAGAATTGGACCCCAAAAGGCTGATGTCCGTCTCAAAGACGACCAAGTCCCCCGGAAAGGTATCGATAGGTCTCGGAGGAGAGGTCAGGAGAAGGTTCTAGACCGGGCAGGACCCCTCGCTAAGATAAGGGACCTGGCTGAGAGGGCCAAGGACACTGAGGAGGAAGTAGACCCCGACGCCCTAGCGGGCTGAGCGCAGAGAGCAGTATGCTTCCAGGGGAACGCCAACTGCGCTTTGTAGGCACCTACGCGTCTCTGGAGAAGGCGCAAGCCCCCATAAGGAAGATTTTCCCCAATAGGAGTTTTTTGGGAGGGGCCGGTCGCCACAAGGTCGGTCGACTAGTCGTAAATAAGGAGGAAGAAGGCCCCAGAATCCCAGGGCCCAGGACTGGGGAAATAGACAAAGGTTCACTCAAGGTGAGAGTTGCATATTACCCTCCTGTGGGAGGGAGAACAAGCATGTTCTGGAAAAGTTGGCGCAAGCTTTCCAGCGAGGCCTGGATTTTGCAAGCGCGCAGGCCACACCAGCAGCGTCTAGAGCGCGCAGAGCAGAGCCTGCTAGACCAGGAGTTACATCAATTAGTAATGAAGGGCGCCATAGAGTAATGTGCGAGAGAGCCCGTTTTTTATAAGTAACATGTTTCTGATGCACAGAAAGGGGTGGATTGTATACCGACATTTCAAGATGGAGGGCATACATCAGCTCCGAGAGAGAGATTGGTTGACCAGGTTAGATCGGAACGAGGCGTGCCTGACAATTCCGATAGCGGAGGAGTTCAGAACGTTCCTAGCTTTTCGCTGGAGAAGACAGCTCTGGCAGTTCAAGACTATGCCCTTCGGACTAGCTTCGGCTCCATGGGCCCTTATCTAAGTAATGAATACAGTAGCGGCGGCCATCAGAGAGAAAGTATAAGACGGATCAGTTATCTAGACGATCTACCGCTACTAGCAGAGGATCGAGAGACCCTCAAGTACCAGACAGAGTGGGTAATAGACCTGTTATCGTCTCTAGGGTTCCTAGTGAACAAGGTATAGTAGGAAACCGATCCGGCACAGGAGTTAGACCTTCTAGGATTCATTCTGGATACCAGGAAAGCGACCCTGGAACGGCCAGCTCGGAAGATGCGCGACATCAAGAGGGAACTCAGAGGATGTCTGCAGAAGGAGCTAGTATCCCTCCAGTCCCTAGCAAGAATAGTAGAGCTGCTTGCAGCTTCTAGTCAGGCCATCTTTCCAGACTCACTTCATTATCGAGCACTGCAGCGATTAAAGATACGGCATCTGCAGCAGGGTCTGCACTATCATCAGACAGTGCCGTTGGATCACGAATCCATGACAGAGCTGGAAGGGTGGTTACAAAATATGGATGACTGGAATGGGCGTGCCATTTTCGGAGACAGACCGGATCTAGCTATAGAATCCGAGGCCAGCCGGGTAGGCTGAGGCGCAAGGCGCGGAAACCTACAGACGAAGGGGAAATGGAGCGAGGAGGAACTTCGCTTACACATAAACGGTCTAGAGCTCCTTGCAGGGTCCCTTTGCGATAAGGGCATTCACGAAGGAGAAGATGAGATCTTGTGTCCTCCTGAAGAAGGGCAACATATCGGCAGTGCGTTACACAAATAACCTGGGAGGTACCAAAGGCAGGATGTTGGCCGAACTAGCGAAGGACTTTTGGCACTTATGTCTACAGTCAGAGACGTCCGTCACGGCGGAATATCTGCCCCGATCAGTGAACGTCATAGCGGACTGGAACTCTCGGTACCTCGCGGACTCCAGCGATGGGAAGCTGGATCCAGCAATCTTTCAGAGGATAATAGAGAGAGGGGGTCCAGTGCACATAGACCTATCCGCGCCCCGGTTGAACAACCAGACAGCAGAGTATTTCAGCTAGAGGCTGGTTCCGGGAGCTCGAGAGACAGACGCGTTCCTTCAAGACTGGAACGGAGGTCAACATTGCGCGTTCCTGCCATTAATGTTGCGGAGCAGAGTTCTAGCGAAGTGTCGGAGGGAGACAGCGGAGTTGCTATTTGTAGCATCATGCTGGAAGTCTCAAGTATGGTTCCTGACCCGCATGGAACTGCTAGTAGATTACCCGAGACTTCTTCCGGAAGGAGAACAACTGCTCACGGACCCAGCTGGGTCGTATCAACCTCTGAGAGTGAGGGGGACTCTCCCGCTCATCACGTGCAGAATATCAGGAGACGCTGGGCGCTGCCAGGCATTTCGGCGCAAGCTGCGCAGCTCATTGCAGATTCCTGGGCTTCGTCCACGAGAAGGACCTACCACGCGGCTTGGGCCAAGTGGATTAGCTGGTGCAAAAAGAGAGGTCTTCATCCCATTGCGGCCCTGTAGTGAGGATTTTGAATTTCTTAGCTCAGCCACTACAAGGTGGTGAAGCGTTTCGTACCATAGGAGTGTACAGGTCAGTCATATCCGCGGGGCATCTCCCTATTGAGGGAACGCCAGCAGGGGAACACCCAGCGGTAGTACGGCTTATTAGAGGAGCCAGATTTAGAGTGCCTCCGGAACCTCGATACAAGACGGCCTGGGATGTCCTAACAGTTCACAATCTAGTGGAGAGTTGGCCCGGGAACGGATATCTATCTATGAAGAGATTATCGGGGAAGTTAGCGATGCGGTTATGGCTAGTTTCTTGTAAACGAGTATCGGACGTAAGGGCCCTGGAGATTGACAGGAAGTCATTTGGCCGGAAGGTGCGACTTTTACAATCGTGGGACGAACTAAGATGGGGACATCTTCATTTCACTACCCATATTTCCCAGCTAGGCCTAAATGGTGTGTAGCAAGCTGCGTAAAAGAATACGAGAGCAGAACAGAGGAGTTCAGAGCAGCGAATACGAAGCAATTGCTGATTGCGCGCAGGAAGCCATTCAAAGGGGTGTACTCAGCTACTATAGGCAGATGAGTTAAGGAAGTGATGCAGGCGGCAGGAATGGATGTAGAGAAGTATGGAGCGCACTCTGTGAGAGGAGTAAGGGCGTCCAAAGTCTATAAGACAGGTGTATCCCTCTGAGATATTATGCTGGCAGCAGACTGGTTGAATGATCGAACTTTTAAAGAATTTTATTTCAAGACGACCGAGAGTTTAGCGGTCACGGTGTTGGGAAGCTTTGAACAAGCATAATGCTCGCCTCCAGTCTTGTCATAGAATAAAGATTACCCCTGCTATCTGCGCAGGGAGTATTAATTCTATTAAAGACTAGGAGGCGAGCATTAAATTCCCACCCAATTCATGTATTGTATAAAATGTGATCGTAAAGGATAATGTTATGATATTATCAGTAATACATGGACACCACCCTGATTTTCTGCTTTTTGTTTATTTATAGGAGAGGAGCAGAAGAACAATTGAAATAGGAGACTAGCAGAGGTAGTCGCCTGAGTGGAGGAAGTTCGACATTCGTTTGGAATGGTTCAAGTGGTTGACAGTTGCAGGACATGTGTGGAGTTCTAAATGGACTTTCAGAGCGAGTAAAAGAGAGGAGGAGCTCAGGGACAGGATGTGGTCATAGCTGAGCATGGAGTGAGATGGACTACAGAGACTATGGGGATTGTAGTTTAAAGGAAGAAAAGTCTGTTTCAGACAAGTTTTCAGTGTTTTGTTATGGTTTTTGAGTTTTGTTGAAACTGCTGAAGAGTGGTAAATTAAAGAAGTTGAAGCATAATGCTCGCCTCCTAGTCTTTAATAGAATTAATACTCCCTGCGCAGATAGCAGGGGTAATCTTTATTGGCAAGTTTGTAATACTACCACAGCCTTTATCTGTCTGCTGATTTCTCGACATCCATTCAGCTAACATATGTAGCGACTTACGTAAACACTGCCTATCCACAAGAGCTTCTTTTCTCAGAGTTGAAATCACCTGCTTCAGCTCTCCCATAGCGGATTCCATCCTCTGTACATGCTGTCATAATTTGTCCTGCATGGCTCTCTTGAAGGTGTTGTGGGAGGACTGCTGGGATTTCTCTAAGCTCAAGACCTCCAACATCTCATCCTCTTGCTCTGACAAAGTCATCTGTCGAGCGTCACCCTGCTCTTCGTGATAGCCCTCTGTACAGCTCAGTTTCTGGGTAGTCTTATTTTTTTAGCAATTATGATCTGCGTATGGGCTGCTGGTACGTGCCAGGCTCCTAGTGTCACATTTTACGTTGCTCCAGAGGTCTAAAATAATATTTTTAAAGAGGTAGAGTCCGGGGAGACTCAACCGCATACCCTCCTGGTGTTCCTGTTATGGGCCGCCCGGGTTCACCGGCTTCCACTATTTTCATGTGATTCAATTTGTACGGCTTGTCTGTGACTTTCCTTGCTCCCTTGGCTGAAAACGGAGCCTATCAATCGACATCTGAAGGGTCCTTACAATTGACCTCTTCGATGAATGCAGAAACTCTGTGGACTGCAGACGGTCCCGAGGGGGTTGTACCTCAGATAATAGAGATAAATCGTATCAATCAAGTAAAACGTGCCAAGTCCAGGGCCGGATGTATTCCAGCTAGAGATGTTATTTTATCCCCAACGACGGGCTGGATCTCCTTGCCACCCCCATTGGGCTCTCTCCCATCCTCCACCGGCAGTCCTAATGATGATTGGTTGCTGTGAACAGAGGCCAAGAGCTCAAAGTTGGAGGCACCAACCCCTAGCAACTCAGCACCTAACCTAGGCCCTGAGGGGCCCTGAATCTGCATTTCAGTAGCTACAAGGCTTCGGCTTGCCTCTGGGTTCCCAAATCTAGGCCCCCACCCCGTGAATAACCACCTATGGCTTCTGATTGTGTAGAGCCCACCTGATTGAAGGTTTTAGTGGATCCCGGGAGCGCTTCACTCAGGAGCAGGGCTGCTTTTACACCCACCTGACAGAGCTGCTTTTGCTTTGCTCTTTGGTTTAAGCTTCAGTCTGGACATTATTCTTGCTTAGCTGGTCCTAAGAGACAACACACAGAGTCCACTTATGACTCAGTTGCGAATCACTCTGTGGTTCACTCTGGTACCAAGGAGTAGGGGTGCAAAGGTGCATGGGTTAACCCCCCCCCCCCACGCTTGCTTAGCACCTGTTTCAGGACCAAACCGCTGATAAAAAACAGCTAACTGCAATAATCTGTAGGGAACATTTGGCTATGGCAAGAGAGCTAAGAGCTAAGGAGCAATGGAGGGTGGCAGGTGGACTGTCAGCTGCAGGGTGTGGCTGCACTAGCTGGCCCTAAACCACCACACCACAAATCAATGCCCTCTGCTTACACCTCATCACAAGTTGGGTGGTATAAAATAAGTAAGCCAGACATGTGATGTCATCAGTGATGTCATCAATGACATTTGTCATGTCATCTTTGATATCTTGGGTGTTAGTCTTAGCAGTGCACTGTGGTGGCGTGAGTTATGGTTGCTTAGCTGACATAAAACAAAGTGGCTAAACATGTGATGGCGTCAGTGATGGCAGCAATGACATGTGTGATGGCATCTTTCATGTCCGGGGTGGTAGTGGTAGCAGTGGAGAGTGCTGATGGGAAAAATGGGTGCTTAGCCTACCATAACTGCCGAATTTCAGGGGTTTTTAGATTTTACTTGTAATCATAACGTCCTTTTAACAAAGTTTTTGTACTGAATGGCATAGGTTTTTAATAGGGCAACTTAACCGTAACGTCCCTTTAACAAAGTTTTTTTTGTAGTGCATTTTGCACGTTTTTAGTAGGGCAACGTAACCATAATGTCCCTTTGACAAATGTTTTTTCAATGATTTGCATAGGTTTGCATTACTGTAAGTGATTCATTACATAAGTTGACCAAAATTTTTGTTCAGCATTTAGAAGGATTCCAATAGTAACACATAAGCATACTGTAAAGGAACATTTGACTTCACTGCCCATCTTCCTACGAATTGCACAGTAGCATATGCTGTTGCACAGCATGGCCACATGGTGCAGAACTCATAAACACTTCACAATAAGATGTGTGAGTCGTTGATAGTGCGGAAGGACATTGTATGTTGTTCTACGAACTCGTAACTGCAACACTTTCATACAGAACTCAACAGGGCAAGTTTGCACCACAATAAAACAAGAGTGCATACCGAGGTCTTTGGATCAGTAAACCCCATTCCACCCTAAAAAAATGGGTGTTGAATTCCATTGCCAATAGAGATTTTACGGCACTAACCTGTGGGAACAAAAAAAAGGATTTTTTATCTTCAACCGGAACGCCTCTGGCGTTCCCGTTTGAAGAAAACAAATCCTTTTCCAAGATGGCCACCATGGAAAAGGAAGGCAGGCGTTGCATAGAAACTCTTTTTGCGCTTTCCATTACAGCTGCCAGAAAGGAAAAAAGGAAAAGGTGTGACCGTAGTAATCGAAGAACATTTGTATTCGTTCTAAAATGTGTCGTTATCAACAACACCTTTAACAGAAAGGCAGTGCCTGGTGGACATGGCGACTTCAATGCAATGTTTTGTCTCAACCAGTAAAGGGCAGTATTTAGCTCCCCGACATTGTGGTCAATAACCATACCTACAACCTACCCTTCAGAGATGAAAGGCGTACCGTTGAATTGTTATGTACATGACGACACTTGTGAAATATGAAAACACTACCACATGTAAAACACAAAGGTGTTTGGACGTGCGCAATGAACTTATAAATATGTGGAACATACAGTAAATATATTTGACAAAAATGTGCGTACAGAAGGCAAAGGAGTAGTCTTCTAACGTCTGGACAAAATCACAACAAACCCTGTGAAGTCAAGTGCAATAACGGCAGAAATGTTGCAAGCAACACCATTACCACTGACCTGTGCACACATTTTTGTGTAAGTGCCACAGGTTGAATGGGGTGAAGAAATGTGTAGTGGGAAGGTATAACGAAGCATTGCTTTGCAAACGTTTCTGTACAGCAAACACTTTCACTGCACCTGATCTCATTTTTTCACTTTTAGAAAGATACCAAATCTGACAACATAGCGTCTTCATGCAGAAGTAATCTTGATAATTGGGGCATCTGGGTGACAGAAAGTAGCCTGACGGCACGAAAGCATAATAGATGGGCCTGAGCTTTAGGTAGCCAAACCAAGTGGTGTGCAATAGCGGTCTAGATAACGTACCTTGGCAGCGTAAAGAAATTATTCCATAATGACTCACGTACCGTGATACGGCACCTACTAAAGAACATTCTGCAACGTAGCTTGGCACATTGTGAAGGGAAAGATTAAATTGTTAAAAAACACACTAACATGTAACAATTAGTAAGGTACTTTTATTTCACAATGCACAGCGCTAAAACATCACCCTATTCTCATTTGCATAGAAATCTGAAGTTTGTGTCTGTACTGCACAAAGAAAATGGTAATTTTGACGGTGACGTTGATGTTTTCCCACACAGTCACTATGCGTTGGCGGCGCAGTTTTTTTCACACACACAGTATGCATTGGCGACACAGTAGTCGGTTTCCTCTCACACTCAGCGCCAAGACGGCGTCAATCGCTGTGATGTGGTCCATCAGAAAGCATGGTATGTTACTTAAAATGTTAGTGGTAATGGTGATGTTGTTGTTTAACCACACAGAAAATATGCGTTGTTGACACAGTAGTTGTATTCCTCTCACAGTGATTTACAAGGCCACGTAAATGGCTGTGAACTATGACACCAGAAAGGATGGTATGTTGCTTCTTACTGCTACAACTGTGTACGGACATAGAGGTCCGATGCGGTCATCCCATTCAATGATGACGCACATGCAACCGGTGACGAATAGCTGCACTTGACGATTGAAAAAAACATCACTTGGGCATTGCAATACATGACAATCACAATAGGGAAGGAAGTAGCTGAGGGGAAAATGAAAAAAAAGATCTATCAATACGAAGCCTTTGCGGAAATGAAAGGTGTAACACATAACATTTCTATGAACAATTAATGTTGTATGGGGAAATGTAGTGACACCCTACAAACGGCGACAATGTGCAATCTGCATAATTGCTAAAAAATATCAATGACACATACATTTTGTAGAAAATAGTGCAAATTGTAGTGACATCATACAGACGGCAGTAAAGTGCAATCTCCATAGTGAGGGTACATCATTATTAATATAAGACTGTGTGTTTCGTACTAGATAAGCAAGGAAGTGGAATTAAAACATGTAGCAGTACGCAAGCTCAGCACAAACCAATGGTGTAAAACGTACCCTTTTTTTAGTAAAGATTAACTTTTTATGGGGAAATATAGTACCACCTTACAAACCACGACAATGTGCAACGTGCATAATGGCCTTTGAAATTTCAACGGTACAGAAACGTCCAAATGCATTAGTAGTAATATTTATTTTTTTTGCAGCCTAAGTAATTAATGCCAGTTTAGTGTACAGGCCTGAAAAATAAGCTTACATGATCTGCACCGGCTCCATTGCGGCCTCCACAGTCACACAGTAGGTTGTTTGCAGGAAGACGTCCTCGGGGATTGATTTTTCATGTGCTTCACAAACCTTTTTGAAGCATAACTTATCAAAGGGTATGTTTCACAAACTGTGCCTCCCCACATTCTTTCTGTGTCTTCCCTGTACGTCAAGGTCAAAAAACAATTGACCCTTATGAGTTTTGGTACATGTGCGACCATACTGAGCGCCTACTGAAAAATTGAAATGAAGCGACCTTCACTCAGACCGCAAATACATTCTCATTTTGCAACAACATATCAGCAGTTATTCATGCAGAAGCGCTGTGTTTACGAAACAGTGCAGGTGGCTGTCTCAGATTCCAAACTATAGGACGCCAGTCTGACCGCAGTACTGTTGGTTATGGCTTTTTACATAGACGCAGTAAGGGCTTGTCGTACATTGCCTACCAAGTCCCACTGTACGGTATGATAGTGGTAACAAGAATAAAGTACTGTTTCACTTCCTACTGCCACATATAAGTAATGCTTACCTTTCGACACAGTGTTCCATAAGGGTTTGTTTGCTGTGATTTCGGCGTACAACAGAAAACAAAATAACCATGGCGGCCGTATCGAAAGAATGCTACGCACTTGACGCTGTGGCAGAACCAATCGGTGAAAGCGCAACATCTTGACGTGCAGCATGCCACAGATTAGCCAATAGAAATCTTTGCCACTGAGCGAACAGGGAAGTGGGACCGCGGAGCGGACATAGATATCACTAATTCTTAGAGTGCTACTTTTTGATCGTTTTAAAGGAAACTACTGGATGATTTGTCACAAAATGTACAAAAGCACGCTTTGGGGAACAAGCCCCTGACCATCCACAAAATTGATGAAAATCCGTCCAGTGCTTTGGCCTGTAGCTGTGCGCAAAGTTTTTGCCCCATTCAGTCTATGGGAAAAAAAGACGTTTTGGGACCCCCCTATAACTTTGCCCCCCCGGACGAATCCTTACCAAACGTTGCAAAACAAAACAGAGTGGCCCATATACTCTTTTTGCAAACTTTGGCAAGGATTCGTCCAGGGGGAGCCAAGTTATAAGCCGCCCAAAAAGTGCTCTTCCTATGGAAACAGCAACTTAATCATAACTACATGGCCACTACCATGGCCATGTAATATATATATATATATACATATATATATATATATATGTACATACTATGTAATACTATGTTTAAACACGCTTATTGATGACCTCCCAAAGGGTGCTTAGACAAGTGTAATTTCACACAGTACTATTGCCCAGTTCAAATGCATATTCCTCAAATGCAATTTTGTACCAGGACAATGTTTGCTTTGGTTCCCATCTCATGCCCTATTAGTACTATTCTAAGCATGGCCCCAGTGCAAACATGCATTGAAAGAATATGTTTTTTACATTCGGGAAAATGTTAACCTCGTGCTAATACCATGGAAAATTGCACTTGCACCGATGAACAGCTTTTGTAATGAGTCCCCAGTGTGTACATGTCACTATCAAAAGCAAAGGTTTTGCCAATGGAAATACAAGTTCGTGATGTACGGCTTCCATAGGATTCCATTTTAGCTACTGGCCCAGTGCGGGCCCCCAAAGCGGCATTGATAGCTATTTTAACCCCGCGATCTGTCCTGCGTGCAAATAGTTTTATTTCCTTTTTACAAAGCAGATGGCATAGCTCTCAACCATTTGTGTCGCAAGGCGGGAGAAAACACCCGATTTTAATTTTGGCGAGTGAGAGGCCCAATGAAATGAATGGGCGTGCAGGAGGCTTGGCAGGTGATTCAGCTGTTTACAAGGCGGGCGACACCCGCCAAAAGCGTGTGAGTTGGGAGCTATGAGATGGGTTGTGGATGTATTGTTCGAGCCCAATCTCCCATGGAAAAAAAACAAGATGGCTGCCATACCATAGTAAATAAAATGGGACTCTTTTCTATTTCTATAACAACAATCCGGAGAAGGGCTGGAGCTAGGAGCCCCAGGCAAGTGAGGGGAGATGGGGTGATGCAGGATGTCTTAGGGGAGGGGGAGGAGTTGATAGGGGACGAACTGGGAAAAACAAGATGGCTGCACCCGGGGAAGGGGCTCAGTGGCTGTAGGAATGTGGGCGGACACTAGCAGGTCTCACCCATGTTTGCTGTCACCTGATTGGCTGTGTGCCTTTCCCTGGGTGTCAAAATCAAAGAAATTGTTTCCTAAATGCTCTACTTGCCTAGTATGATGTCACAGCAGTGGAATATACATATTGTAGTGTTGATATAAGGCCTCGAAATACAGCATTTTCGTTGTCTCCAAAGGGAAGTAAACAAGGCCCAGGGCTAGTCCTCCCTAATTCGCAACGTTCAGTTGTCAAAAGCAGCCTGACATGCTGCCACAGATCAAGTGGCGAAGGTGGCACAGCTGCTGAGTGGCATCTCTGTTAAACTGACTTATAGCTCCCACACTTTTGGTGAGCCACACATGGAACTTGATCTTGGTAAACTAGGGTAGGTGGAAGCAGGCTTAATTTCTCTGCATCAGATGGGCCTCAGGTGGGGAATCGGCACCACTGCCCACTGCCTTCTCCTGTGCTTGATCATTTCAAAGTACACCATGGCAAACAGGAAGTGCTTTTCATGGCATCCATAGATCTGCATCTGGCATTTGGCATGGTCATTAGGCCTATGTTGTTGAAAGTGTTACAATGCATGTCACCATGTCACTGACCCACCATTTCTGGATGCCACTCGTGGACTACACACAGACCATGTGATGGTAACGCGCTACAGAAGAGCCTGATAAAAGGCAGAGTGGCTCAGGACTTACAACAGTCAAGGCAACATCAGCCAACATGCAACCTACACTAATTGCACCTCTGGACTCTACCCACAGTGTGGCACTAGACGCAAACTGCACTGTCCATGCACAAGATTTTAACCAGGGAGCACCTCAATAATATTTTGAAGAGATTTGGGCACCGGATGATCATTTATTCTTGTTTTAGTGCTCCCAAGAAGTTAATTTGATGAGTTATTAACTTCTTTTTATTATGTTGGCCTGCTACATGTTTTTGGATTGTTTCTTATTCATTTGTGAGCTTCAACTGCTTTATAAATTGCCGCTTTTTCTAGTTACTTAGAGTTTTCTATATGCACACAGTGTTGGCAGATTGGTGGTCTGACGAAATTGGGATTTAAACTTCAGTCTCCTGGATCTACAGCTGCCCACTACACCAATATCCCACATCCCCTGAAATGCAATTAGCAAGGTGTGTTTTTTAAAAACAGAACATATTTGCATATTATGTGAGTTGTGATGTGATACAATTGTACCACCCAGTTGCTTTATTACTCAACTTATTGCACCCATTTTATTCTTTTTACGTGTTTACGTGTAAAAGGCTGCCTCAACCAAATGGAAGCGTAAGCTTTGACCTTAGAGTTACACACACATTTCTGTACAGGTTACATGGACCCACTGAGTTGTCTTGGGTGGCAGTACTTCATTATATCTCTTGCGCATTTCAGAAAGTTAGAATTTCTACACATAAGCCAAACGGATGTATGTGATTTCACCGAATCCACGTCACCTAAAGGTGAAATCTTCCCCAAAAAATTCTTCTAATTTGTTTTTATTATGCGGGGGGAGACCAAAGTCCCCCTACTTCCACCTACCTTATCCTATCCCCTTACCCCACACCGTCTATATTTTGAACTGTACCCACTTACCCAACTAAATTGAAAGAAAATGTTTTGAAGATTGCTCATTAGGTGAAATTGGATTCAGTGAAATGTAGGTATCCCAAGCCAAAACTAAAGCAGAATTGTCAAGAAATCATAATATGGCTTTCACTACCCCGGCGGCAGGCAGACATAACCGGCAGCGGTCCGCCAGCCCGAGCTAAGGTTCGCTTTGGCCTCAGCTCGGGCTTTGGGCCGTTACTGCCTGCTAGGGTCGTGAAAGCCATTCGCACCCTGCAGTTTATCCAGGGTGCAAATGTTTATTTTTTTCCCTCGGGAGATTGGCTGCACAAGTACAGCCAATCTCAAGAGGGAAGGAAAAAAAAAAGAAAAAAGTAATGGCTGCCGCTATATGGAAAAGAGACTAAGGGCCTCCTCACGAGTTGGGCGGTAGCCCTCAAATGCAGCAGTAACGGTATTACCGCTGAATTTAAGGGCTGGCCCTATCATGAGTCTGGCTTATTTACCCCCAGCTTAAAGCTGGGGGTAAATTTGCTGAACAAATGCCAATTTTCAGCGCAATTACCACCGGCGGTATTACCGCACAGTAATTGCAAGTCCAATGGACCCAGGGCCTCATCACGAGTTGGGCGGTAGCCCATAAATGCAGTGGTAATGGTATTACCACTGCATGTAAAGGCTGGCCCTATCATGAGTCTGCCATATTTACCGCCAAGCTGTGAGCTGGGAGTAAATAAGCCAAACAAATGCCCATTCTCGGTGCAATTACTGACGGTGGTATTAGCGAGCAGCATTAGAGGCAAAAATGCCCCATTGGATCCAATGGACCTAATGGGGAAAGGGGAATTACAGTTAGCACCCAACCTGTGATCCTGTCGGTAATACCTCCGGACCGGTGGGTGCTAACGTGAATAAAGTTGAGCAGTATTACAACCCAGATACTGCCCGAATCGTGATGAGGTCTACGTCCTTTTACATTTCTATGGCGGTGGCCGGGATCTGGAGGAAAGTAGGGAGCAGAGCGCAAAGCTCCAGTCCCGGGAGGTAAGTGGTAGGGTGACCAGACTTCCATTATTGGGTGTTCTGTCCCCTGTCCAGAGAGTTTTTTTTAATTTATGCATTTGTGTTTATGGTTAATACAAACATGTACACTTGTTAAAATACAAATACAATTCATTGAAACCTAGGTAGAAAACATAATATTACAATCTTAAATGTACACAATTAAGCCGGATAAAATACAGTACAATAAACCTGATCAAATTATAACACAATATAAACAGTTAGACAGTTAATATATTCGATAAGATCATATTTTTTTATCTTTTTATTTTATTTGTTTTGGTTTATAACAAACCTTTACAAAAAGATACAAGAAAAAAATCAACAGCAAATGTACATGAATAAACGAAATGAAAAGCACAAAACAATATAATAGCGAAAAAAAACATAATCTCAAGTGAATTTAAAACACAATTGAATCAGTTTCAGAATAAGATAAGTTTACAAAATAAAAATCAGATAGTCAAACGGATTCATTGTTTTGCATAAAATACATATTCATAGTGGGCATAATAGGTAAAGAATCAATAAGATAGCTGAATAGACAAAAGCGTAACAACAAAGATCTTGGTACCGTTCAAACAAAAAAAAAATCACAGTAACTTTTAGAACCTAACATGAAACTTCTTTCATTAACTTAGAAACAGCCCTAGAACAATTTCAAACCAATTTCGAAAAAGAGGAGCGCTCTTTCACCACACTAACATAAATCGCAAACATTTCTTAGAAATGAAGTGACACGAATGTTCATTATTGTTGAATTCTCGTGTAACATTCTGTGCCGTATAAATTCTCTGTTTACCTCATAGGTGGAAGGAACAAATTGGGCAAAATAACTTATCCTATAAGGTAAAAGCCCAGGACACACCAACAGAATATGTTGTAGAGTTTCTACAACTCCTTCCTTAAGATCATATTATAAAATCATCACATAAGATTAGGGTAAGAAATGTCCCTTTAAATAAAATGTCTAATCACAGTATACATCAATGAAATAAGGGGTGACAATTAAATTAATTAAGGTCTATCAAATGATACACTAACTGGGGAATGATTCGGGAGGTAGCCTTCTTCCGCACATGGAAGGCAGCAGCTGATATAACAATAGATTCCACCGAAATAATTGCAGCCGAAAACAGATTCTCTTCGATGTGAATAATGTTAGGTACAAAATTGTCATAACCTTGTGTATATACTTCCTCTCTAGTTGTTTACATTGAGTGAGAATATATCTTGAGGTTTCAATATTGGTCCCACATAACCAACATCGACATAACCTTTAATTTCTTGGTATCCATACTCAACGCCCTGGGTGCTCAAAAGTAGGTAAAATGTTATATCGGAGATAAATAATAAATCTTCTGATTTCTTTAGAACAGATGTTCATACAACGATCAAATTCTTTTGCTTTCCATTTAATATTATTCATTCTATTGGGATTGAGTAAGGTCTCACCCAAATCCAAATTCAGTTGCTCAAGAAACTCCTTGACAGTTTCTTTCAAATTAACCAGAAATAAATTGTTACTATTTTTCTTGTATTGGCCCACCAAGAGTCTATAAATCGGTTTTACTTCTGTCAGGGTTAACATGATAGTTAAATACAGAGCACATTGTTGTGTCAATCATATAGATCTAATTGATGTAATACCAGGCTCCATTCGGAGTGCTGCCACAGGGACAGTCTGTGGAACACTCAATATAGTGCAAATAACTTTTGCCTCAATATTATCAATCTTCTCTAAATTACTTTCTTGGATAGTCGACAGGTCATAAACAAGGCTAGGAACAATACTGCAAGTATAGACTTTTAAAAGTCCCTCAATGTTGTTGTTGCCTTGCTTATACATAATTCTCCTAAGTAGAAGACCTTAAGTCATAGGTTAGTGCAATAAAAATCATTGCAAGGAGCATTCTTAATAGGTACACCCAGATAATTATAAGTATCTACTACCTCCAATCTGGTATAATTAATGTACCAGGCTGGTATTGCTGCTTTATATTTATGCCCAAAGATTATTTTTTTAGTTTTTGATCTGTTTATCTGGAGGGGATTTTTTTGACAGCATATTCCGCTAGTGCATTGAGTGATCTTTGTACCCCTATTGGGGTGCGATCTGTAATCATGGTATCATCAGCATAGCTGATTGATGGTACCGCTGTGGTCTCAATAATTGGAGGAAAGGTATGGACTGCTATATGTATTGGTCCATAGCTGACACATATAAATTATACAATGTTGGGGCTGATACACATCCCTGTTTAATACCTGTGTTGGTGACGATACCTGGTATAAGAGCATCTTCTTTATTGACCTTGATCCTTATAGCCATGTCAGAATATAGAGCAGTGATAAAATACAATAGTGTAGGATCAGTCCCCAATTTCCTAAGTATTTCTCATAGGCGTGGTCTGGCTACCGTGTCGAAGGCTTTACTGAAATCAATAAAGCATACATAAAGCCAATCATGCTTCTTTTGTTTAGTGGCAGCAATGAAGTAATTCAATAAGCTAATATTGGTCGGAGTGTTCATACCACTGCGAGAGCCCGTTTGGAAGGGTGGTAGAATCACACTCTCTAACCCATGTGTTTAGCTTTTTCAGAAGCAAAGCAGCAAATACATTTTGGCTGGCATCAACCATAGCCAAAAGTCAATAGTTGGCAGTGTTAGTGTGGTCACCCGCTTTAAAGACCGGCACCATAATAGATTTCTGCCAACTAGATGGGATAATACCATCACTTAATATTTTATTAAATAACTTTTCTAGTATGGATGCCCAAAAGTGTGGATTATCCTTAAGTATTTTATTATGGATCATGTCAGGACCTGGAGCTCTTGAGCTATTAATTGAAGTTAGAACTGTCATAATAGAGAATGTTTTTTATTTGGAAACCCCATCGTGGTTTTGGGGAAAGGGAGGGTGACTGGCCGGTTTTGGGGAAAGGAACTAAATAAACCTCATAAAACTGGAATTTTGCCATCTCCGGGTATGCTCCAACCACCAACCTTCCAGGTCCCAGCCCCATGCATTAACTTCTTATGCCACATAAAGTAGCTGAGCAAGCATTAAATAGCAAAGCATCAAATATCAATTAGAGAAGCACCCCCTTTGGTATTAACATGCTTAACTCCACAGTCAAAATCACACCATTTTATTTAGGAGCAGTGCTGGAAATTCTGTGGGAGGGGTGGGGGAGTGGTGCTGAGGGGTACTGCGCTAGTGGGGGTTGATGTGCAGCATTAAAAAGGGGGGCGGTGAGGTGTGAGTATGGTAGTCCTTCTTTTATGTTGTTGGTTGTCAAGGTTTTTTGTCTTGAAAATCTGGTCACCATCTAAGTGCGGCGGGAGAGGGAGAGAGGGAGTGGAAAGAGGAAGAGTTTGTTTTGTGGCAGGTGGGGAGGTAAGGAGTCAACAGGGAGAAGCTCCCTGTTGTCTCTGCATGTAAAAATAAAATAAATGTTGCCACTTGGAAAAGGGCCTTAGGTGGCTGGAAGCAGTGGGCAGAGAATATCTATTCTCATCCACAGTTCCAGCCACCTTATTGGTTGATGGCCCTTCAGCCGGTGCAAATACACTCTCAACATACAGCAAGCTGACACTTGGACCTTCAAAGAACACTAATTGCCATACAATGTGTTTTGAGCAAACAATCCATAGAACAAACCCTTCTTATCTCTGCCTGCTAATGACCCAGCTGCCAAAATTGAACACAAGAGATTTATATCCTTTATTGCACAGAGATGAAATTGGAAAAGACTCTGCTGACTGTTATTTTTTGGGTGATTGGGCGAAAATGCACCCTGGCACCAGACCTCTGCAGCTTTGGGGAGCTTGAAGATACTGCTTTTGAATTCTTTCACTCTGCAATTCCTGCCTGAGTGTTTTTTCTTTTCATAACGCTCTGGAGCTAGGTGAATTGCTGCCTTTTTTCCTCTGCTTTCTAAGGCCAGTGAACAGTGTTGCTGGTGAGTAGTAGTAGTAGTAGTAGAAGGATCCCCATTTCGTCTCCATCAAAAGTTTGACAGATGGCCATGCCCCCTGTTTCTAGCGTTAGTCCTGCCCCCTTTTGATATGCTTTGATATAAACTTAATATACATTTCATATAAAATAGATATCAACGATTGCATACATTTTATATCAAATGTATATTTTTATAGGAAGTGGGTATAGTTGTGTATCAATGGATATCAAATGTATATTTTATATAAAGTGGATATACATTTTATATCATTTCATGTAAGTGAATATACATTTTATATTAAAATGCTGTAAAGCTGAGAGCCTCCAGCGGGGGCGTTGTTTGGACGAGGGTTGAGGGCAAAGTGAGCTCTGAAGATGGGGACTGTGAATCTAGGGTTTTGGACAGTGATGCAGTGATGACATCGCAGAGGGATTCTGCCCTGATGTGATAGGAAGTAAAAAACATCAAATACATTTGATATCATTTTAATATAAAAATGAATATAAAAATCAATATAAAAATCATATTTTTTATATCGAAATGTACATTAAAATGTATCTTTTTTATATACCATTTTTATATGCATTATTTTATAAAGTACCCACCAAAAATGATATCAAACATTGTTTATATCAATTTTACAGAGTGTAATTAGAAACTGGCACGGTAGCCTTTGAGCGCATTCTAAGCGCTATGAAACATCTTTAATCAGCCTGTCTCAAAAAGGCCCTGAATATCAATAAATACAGTAGAACACGCCCAAAGCTGCATGCTTGAATAAAACCACAAAGATTGTACATTTTTAGAAGACTACACAAACCAATATCTTAAAGAAATCTTAAAATACCCCTGGGCTCACCTTTTTAATGTTGTTGAAACCAGCTGGAATAAACACCAGGCCCAATTTCCAATCAACACTTATGCAGGGGGTCTGCTAGAGCCAGGATCAAATCCAGCTGAATAACAAGGTTTCCCTGTAGAGTTACAATCAGCTCTTCCAAGTTAATTAGTGGCACCGCAGTCGATCATCAGGCCAGCACCCTGACAGAATTTCCAAGCCCAGACAAAAGGGGTACCACTGCTGGAGTCATGCTCCCCTTTTAAAGGTTTTTAACAGTTAAAGCCATGTACCCCCTCCCCATTGCTGTTCCCTTATCAACAACGCACATAATTCTATTTCTGCTTACTTTGCAGAAATGGGGTTTGTAACAAATCTAATTTTAGCTGTTCCTGTATCCAAGCTGTTTCCTGGGTCTATTTTGTGCATACTCTGCAAGAATTAGCGAGTGGTGCAGGACCCAGGAAACATCTCAAATTAAGCTCAGCCTGCAGGTGTTTCTCATGCCATAATTCCGTCAGTTGGGATTAGTTGATAAACAATGTCTGTGTGTATATTCCTGGGGGTGAATTTACACAGCTGTCATAGAACATCCTGTATTCTGGTGAGCTAAATATAAAGATCTGTCTGTGTTTCCTGCTGCCCTTGGCAAAAATGCATGAGCCTTGGTGTGAATAATCAAAATTGCTGGGATTCTTCACATTCCATTGTGTATCAATCATCTGTGGTTAGGCAGTTCAAAACCCCCTCCCACAGCAGTGCTGTTTCACATTTTCTCAGCTCGCCATTCCTCTGTCACGTGCTGTTTGCTGGGTCACAGAGCAGCAGAGAGACACATGCAAACTGCACAAGAGGTGCTGTAGACTCAGAAAGACAACAGTTTGACTTTTGTGTGGCCTCTGGGGAGTTCAATTTACTTATAACGTAAACTGTTTTTCATTATTTAAAAGAAAGATGCCTTGTCAAAGGCAATAGTTTGAACTTTTGTACAGACTCTGGGAAGCACACTTTAGTTATAAAGCAAATTCACGTAGGGCTACTATGCCAGTTTCCATTTATACTCTGTATCAAAGCTAGTTCATTTAACATTGAAATACATTTGTATATCAAAATTGATTAAAAAAAATGTTTGATATAATTTTTTGGGGGAAATGTATATAAACATTTTATATACAAATGGTATATAAAAAAAAGTATTAATTTGTATATAAATTTCTATATAAAAATATGATTTTGTATATTTATTTTTATGTACAGTGTTATATCAAAAATATTTTATATACTTTTTAATAAACATTTTTATATTAAAAAGATATCAAAATAGTTTGATATAATTTACTGCTTCCTATCACTTCGGGGCATAACCCCTCTGCAACGTCATCACCGCATCATTCTCCAAAACCCTAGATTCACAGTCCCCGTCTTCGGAGCT
This sequence comes from Ambystoma mexicanum, assembly GCF_040938575.1. NCBI lineage: Eukaryota > Metazoa > Chordata > Amphibia > Caudata > Ambystomatidae > Ambystoma > Ambystoma mexicanum. The sequence continues at coordinate 129,116,729 of NC_090922.1, forward strand.
CACTTCACCCTCAACCCTCATCCAAACAACACCGCCGCCGGATGCTCTCAGCTTCACCGCATTTTTATATAAAATGTATATTGAGTTATATCAAATAATATAAAATGTATTCCACTTTATATAAAATATACATTTTATATCCATTGATATAAAATGATACCCATTTCCCATAAAAAGATACATTTGATATAAAATTGATACAATCTTTGAGATCTTTGTTATATATCAAATTTACATTAAGTTTATATCAAAGCATATCAAAAGGGAGCAGAACTAAAACCGGAAACAGTGGGCATGGCCACCTGTCAAAATGTTGATGGAGACAAAATGGGATCCTTCTACTACTCTGGTGACCTTGAACAGAGGCAGCTGTGGTCAGTGTATTGTTTTTGGTTGGACGCTGAATCATATGTGTTGCTTTAGCAACCTGGGGAAGCAAAAACTATTGGCATGTATAAGGCTAGGTGGCCAATGTAAATAAACTGTGATTAACCAAAAGATGAACCTTCTGTGTGCGTATTTGTTTGATGTGGTTGTCACTCCTGTCAAGTTTATAAAAAGGGTCGGATTCCAGAGGCTTGAAAGAACTGCATTTTTTTTCTGAAATGTTTGCCTGTTTTGTGTTAATATTTTCATGTTTGTTTTCACTTGCAATGGCTATATATGGTTGTCCACTGGTCTCTGCATCCTTACACCTCACCAGAAGGGCCTTCTGGTGTTGCCATTCCTTTATAACACCAACTCCACTAAACCCTGTATTATTTTTTCCACACTTACCTCATTCTTGCCCAGGCTCGCTATTTCAATTTTGACTGATGTCACATTCTGTTCAGAACTGTAGGTCCCTGTCAAGGAAAATTTGGGAGGATCGCAGAAACAACTGCGACATCCACCTGTCCCACATTTTTACGTGTTTGAGATGTTGGAGGTTGTCGCCCAAACGGTGGGTTAATGGCCTAGCACTAGTGTGTCCCAATAGAAAGAAACGTGATCAGTACCATTCATTTATGTTATAATTGTATAACGCGTTTACCATACAATGCCGGATGCCGGATCATGCAGCGCTGTATACTCGTAAAATACTAAAAATACTTTGCAGTACTGTTTAACACACAAACAAGAGAAAACAGACTCAACGAACCACCTGCTCTACCTTCAGCTCCTCTAGCAGCATTCCTTGACACCCAGTGCCCATAGGGTGTGGCAGCCCTGCCTTTTTTTGTGAGAATTGTTTGCATTAAGTTACGCGTGTGCCAGGAGAAAGTGAACGTGTATGTTGTGCTCTGAAAACCTGAATGAACATCTACAGTATCATGCGTAGTGCTGGTATGTGTGGCAATGGGTTATGGGGGCAGTGACCACCATGTGCTTCCGTACATGACCCTTTAGCAGGACTATTCCTGTTTTTACAATGCTATTTTGATATACTTTCTTGTTCATAGGACTTTTGACTGGATAGAGGCCATGGCTGTTTTCTTTGTCAGGAGTTAGAACCCTGGTTTATGTAACAGGGACACATATGCATAATATTATTTCCACTGTATACATGACACAGCGCTGGGATGTTCCAGTGTGTAAGGTAATAATTTCACATGGTTTCAGAGCCGTGGGTGTGTGGAAGATTCTCAATGATTTGCCAGGCAAACACTCCTTCCTCACACCACCAGTTTATTTCAATGGCACATACACACATTACATTGAAAGGAGTCAACTTTGATTTGTGTCCAGTACAAAACAGAGAATCACCTATACAGCAAGTTACAAGCACATTCTCTTACCCCTCCCTCAACATTATTCAGAGTCATATTATATGCAACCCAAAGCCCAACAGACCATCTTTGGCTGCTGGAACACTTTTTTCATGTTTCTGTTGTTCTGTGGTGTGCTTTTTTGACATTGTGGTGAATGCATCTTAACTGACCCTACACTGACCTTGGCATGGTGTACTAACCCTAAATTCTATATGCATGATACGTTTTGAATGCAATAATGTTCATATTAATGTTAATGGTCTTGTACCACGCACTGTCGCCACTTGTGTGGACTCTTAGCGCTCTCTCATACACTCTGCACACTTTACACTTAGAAGGCACATATTTCCATCCTCGCACTTGGTTGTATCAAGCAGTAGTGGAGACAGCTTTTAGTGTCGGGGGAGGATAATAGGGCACCAGTGGAAGGCTGGGGCGGAATGGGCATGCAATGGGCACCAGGGGTGAACAAGGGGGAGGCAGATGCCCCCATGACCTACCCTGGCTCTGCCACTTGCATCAAGCTGTGTTGAGGGCACTGCAAAGAGACATGGATATTGGCATTGCATACATTGTTCTGATTGTGTTGGTTGTTCTTGTGTGGTGGGGGAAGCTGTTGTGGTTGGATACTCATGGCCCCAGCACGCAACTGTGGAGTCCCAGCGTTCGATTGAAAAATAATGAACCTATGAACAGACATTGTGAGGGTGAGATACCCTGAAGTTTTACTTAACTTCTGTGTGACCATCACTTTTGAGGAGCTCTCAACTGTGATCTCGTGAGGGTGCTGCAACTATTGAGCTGACCAGTGGGTTGGCCCATTCAGTACCCATAACCAAGCGCACAGCAACCATTGGGTAGGAAGGGAGGGGTTCGGGGAGGGGTATCTTCTTGCTCACTGCAGTGTAGTGCAAAGATGTAAGTATGGAGAGACCAAGAATGTATTTCATTTTGTAATGCAGCACAAAGAGAAGGTCTGCAGAAACATATGAAACAACCCTGTGTTCATCTCCTTTATAACACCCAAATAAGAATGGTTGGTCCGTATCTTTTGTGGGATTTTATTCCACATGGACAAGACACCCCTCCATTGTTTCATGCTTACTTCCTCAAACCTCAAGATCTTACTGGTCTATGTTCTCTGCCTGTTAAGGATGGTAGCGCCTATACGTAAGGACGAAATGTAAATAGAGTAGAATTCCTACTATTTGCCAATACAAAGGGTAATTAGTGGACAATGGCTATTTAAAACTGTTCCACAAATGGTGATTAAGAGATATGTGAGCTGATTGTGCGTGTTTCAATGAGTGACACTACGAGAACATACTATTTGGAAAAACCTTCCCTTTCTTGCTTTGGCGTGATACATGGCATTTCAATCTGTAAACGATACCCTACAAAGAGTTACTCCACTCTATAAATTAATACTTTTTCGCTCGGTTTTTGTGAACATCTGATACCCATGATGGCCGAAACTCGAGTAGGCAGGACACATAGATTAACTCTTTCAGAAAAGATTGTAATGATTTGAAATAATTTGTTCAGCATATTATGGTTCTGTGTAGGTGTAAATTCATTTTGTCGGCATGTGTTACAGAGTTGTGGGACACTGTGTTTCAAATACTCATGGTGCTAAGTGGTATGAGAGTATTGTACAAAAGGAACGAATACCAAAAGTTCAACTCCCAAAAGTCTGACCCCCAATTTTCCGCACATATATATGTGGAGGGGGGTAAAGTGTATAAAAAATGTAAAGGGGTAAGGTGGGGGGCTCCGAGGGGTCGCCTCCGACATATATATTTGCGGAAAAAAAATCTAACTTTTGGGAGTCGAACCTTTGGGTTCGGTAAAATCACACAGATCCAGTATGAGTAACCACTCTCTTACCTGTACTAATTGATTGAATGTTTCAGGACACAGCCTGTATGGCACTGTTTACACTGGTTTAATGTAATTGAACTTTAGTATGATAGGTTGCTAAGTATGGTTGGATGTATGTTTTTCTGTGGCATGAGTGTAGTGTTTTGATATATGGTTGGCTTCATGGTTGGCTAAATGACCATATGTACTGTTTTCACAAAATTGTTGTACATTTCTGCACCTTCCGGGGCAGCATCCGTTGTATGTTTACTAATTAATGAATTATTGTTGGTTTTCAAATTCAATAAAATATGAGTTCTCAATAATTTTACAAGGTATCTTTTCATTTGTGTTTGCTCTTGATTCCCATTTGATCCATTGTCTTTGAATTAATCTTTGTGGGACGACCTGAGGTTAGTGTTTGTTGCAATATGACCTTATGGCAGTCCCAGATTTCGAGGAAGATATAATATTCAGGGTTCATAAAATGCGCCTTATATGATATGGTTATGTAATGCTATGTTATTGGATCTTGTATATCATGATCATGGTTCTAAGTGTTAGGGGTCTTGTAAGAGAATGCAGAGGAGTGGTAGTGGGGTAGCAGGAAGAGGGCATGGGTGTTGTTGCTAAACCATTGGTACCAGCGTAGACCTTGCTCTGTGTACAGACGAGCATCTAACTTTGAAGGAACAGGTGGAGAAGTGTATATTGCTTCATGACTCATTAGGTACTGTGACAGGGTCCCCTCTCAACCTGGGGTGGGAGGCCAAACATGTTCATTTTCAGAGCCAGACCTCTCCCAGCGGTAGGGTGCAGGAGATGGGAAGACCCAAGTCTCTTTTCCGTCTACTTGAACCTGGCTAAACAAACTGAGCACCACCTTTTCTTGGCCCTACCTCTATTGCTGGACAGTTTCTTTGTGGTTGTCCCGTGGGACCACATCACCCAGAAGACCGAGCGGTGGAGAAGAGAGCAAGCAACCCAACTGAGAGGGAGTAAGTAAGTATCTTCCGGACTGCGGCACCATCTGCACAGCAAACCAGCAATCTCAGAGCTCTACACAACACGAACAGTGACAGCGGTTCCCTTACCTTCAGCAGAATGGTGGAGCGGTCTGCACATAAAGCCGGCACCCAAAATGTTAAGCACAACACAAACTGCCACAATATTCTTACCTTTGGCAGGACCGGGGAGCAGTCCACATATTAAACCGGCCCTTATATGAGCTGTGACATTAATTGTAATTTGAATGGGCCGCCATTTCCAAATGCAGACAGACCCACGTATGAGAAGGAGATGGGGACTGAAACCCCCTTTAGGCGTTTGCTTACCTATAATCCAACCACTGAGGAAACGAAATCCAGCGGTTGGCTGGTGGAACCAGCTGAGGAAGTGAAACAATGGAGTGATAAAGGGAGGATAAAAAGGGGCACAAGTTACAGGAAGGTGTGGGTTGTTCATGTGAGGTCAAGGGAGGAGAAGGAGGACCAAAAGACAAAGGGCCTCATCATGAGTTGGGCGGTATCCCCAGTGGGATACCGCCCAACTTTATTTGCATTACGGCCCACCTGTCCGGCGGTATTACCGCCAGATCACCGGTTGGTCGCTAAGCGTTACTCCCCATTTTCCATTGGGTCCATTGCAATGGGGAATTTGTGGCATAATTACCATGTGGCAGCACAATTACCATGCAGTAATACCTCTGGCGGTAATTGCGCTGTAAATTGGCATTTTCCCGGCATGTTTATCCCCAGCTCTGAGCAGGGGGTAAACATGCCAGACTCGAGATTGGGCGGAGCAGTAAATCCAGCGGTAACCCTGTTACCGCCGCATTTAAGGGCTACCGCCCAACTCGTGATGAGGCCCAAAGTGAAGTAATGATGGTGCAGAGGAGCATGGAGAAGGAATGCTGAGATATTGGTTGGTGGGAGAAAGTGGTATTTTGGTGTGATTGTGTGTGCAAGGTATGTGAGTGAGGCTATGAGAGGGATAGTAAGGCGTGAATAAAAGTGACTGGAAAGGTTAGTGGGAGATAAAAAGGAGGGTAATGGAGGGGGCAGGTGTGGATGGAGTGGCGTATAGAGTATTAGTGGAAAGGTGAGAGAAGTAGTGTGGAGTGGGAATAGCAGTAGTGTGGAGTGGGAGTAGCAGTAGTGTGGAGTGGGAGTAGCAGTGTGGAGAGAAGGGGAATAGTAAGGAACAGAGCAGGGAACAAGTAAGAAAGGAGAGACAAAGGAGAATGGGAAGAAGAAAGGGAGGAGAGTAGAAGGGAGAGAGAGAAATGACAGAACATTAGGGAGAGGAGTATAAGGACGTGCAAGACAGGGAATACATGAGTTGAATGTTTTGAAAGGCACTTCTTCTTGTACTAATTGTATCGTGAGACCTCGGTTAGGATCCACCTAGATTGTTCCCAGAGGGAGAGAAAGAGAAAAGGCATTTGCCCTTAGGCCAGCACAATAAGCCAGTCAGTGTTTTGAAAATGGGGGGATACCGACTCTAGCCACCATCCTGGGATTAGGTATACCTGGCCTAGGGAGGGAACCACCCAGGGAAAAGGAGAGAGATGGGTGGCACTTATTGAGACCTTTCTCAATTCCTTAAAAAAAAAACGCTTGATCTGTCTTTTAGAATTGGTGTGTTCTTGAGGCCATCTGTGACAGCCCAGAAGCATCATCCCGTTGGGTGTGCGGGTAATCGTAGTGAGGTGCTTTGTGTGTCTGTTACAGTGTTTGCTACAGTGTGAAGTAAAGGGAGAAAGTGAGAGTTTTGGGTGTATGATATGATATGGCATTTATAACGCGCCTATACACAAGTGTTTCAAGGCGCGATATGTGGCTACCTCCTATACTTCAAATGTAGAATTGTGTGAGGCCAATGGTGGCTGCCAGTGATGAAGGGTCCCTGCAGAGTGGTACTTTAGAGGAAATGTGGCTGTAAATTAAGGTATAGCTCTGAGTGTTAAATGTAGTTTTCAGAATAGTTGTGTCATTGCTGAGAGAGGCCTTGTGTATGGGGTAAGTTCATCAATGGGTCAGCTGGTGGGTTGCAGCCGAAGGCCAGTTATGTCTCAGTTGTCCAGGTTTTGCTTACTTATTTCAGATGGTCCAGAAATCTTGATTGGTGTTGACAGGTAGGTTCAGTTATGTCCTTGTGACAGAATGACCTTCTGTTGAGGGTGAGATAGCCCAATCTTTGTTGATATTTATTATATAAATTGACAAGTGATTTTCTTTCTGAATGAGAGATCGGCTAATCATACATCCCTTTCATTCATTTTCACATCAAAATTATAGTGTAAACACGTGCCTTTGCTGAGATAGTCTGCAATTAATTAATCAAAGAGAAGGACTACTGAAAAAAGGCCACAGTTTCCCGAACTGGTATCATCAAGGAAACTAAACATAAACAACAGAAACTGTGGATTTAAAACAAAGTCAGTCCCTATTGTCAACAGCTTCTAACAAATACATAAACAAATGGTACATATTGTGGCGGGTCAGAAGATGGACACGGACTCTGGTCGGTTATATTCAATTGCTTTATTAAATGGAAAAATGAAAAATCTCCTAACATTCCCCCTACTTAGGAAGTCCCCTACCTAAACAAACTAACTAATGTGCTCGTCTGTCATCTGTGGTAGTCCAAAAGTAAGATCTGTCCACTGTCCAAAAACGACCCTATGCTGACCATACTACTATATATAATAACATAAATCACAGGAGAATGACTCCCTTCTCCTGTGAATTGGTTCTTCACCACATTCAGTGCAGTACTGAATCTTTAACCAGTTCTTAGTAACTACTCTTATCAAGTTCCATAGTTAGAATACTGAATTGGTATATGTTTCACATGCTCTTTCTATTGGGTGGTTCCTTTTCTCTTTTTACCTTCCGCTTGTTTTGTTCTCTATACTGTTCTTACTACTCAGTTGCAAAGGTTTAGTTTTATTCAAAGTCCATTATTTTTCTTAGTTCTTTATATTCCAACAAGAACTCACAACCCCTTTGCTTATTCTCAACACGGTGTCTTTATTGGGACAAGTATGAATGCTCAAATAATGACTTCCAGTCTCTTCACTTATTCTTGATACTTGGTCTCCACTGAGACGAGTATGAGCACTCAAATAATGATTTTCACTCTCTTCACTTATTCTTGCTACTTGGTCTCCACTGAGACGAGTATGAGCACTCAAATAATGATTTTCACTCTCTTCACTTATTCTTGATACTTGGTCTCCACTCAGATGGGTATGAGCACTCAAATAATAATTTCCACTCTCTTCCCGTATTCTTGATACTTGGCCTCCACTGAGAGGAGTATGAGTATTCAAATAATGATCTTCACTTGTTTCACTTATTTTTGATACTTGGTCTCCACTGATACGAGTATGAGCACTCAAATAATGATTTGCACTTGCTTCACTTATTCTTTATACTTGTTCTTTACTGGGATGAGTTTGAGCATCCCAGCTGTGACTCTCTTCCTTCTCATACACTCTTGATAATTGATTGGTACTGGGAAGACTATGAATGTTACATTTATTTTCATTCACAGTCCCCCTATCGGGTCTCAAGCTCTCCCTATTACTTGCTTTCCTCAGGGATAACGTCACTTGGTTGTATGCACATGGGGGACCTTCTGATTTCAATGGTAAGATCAGCTCTCTGTGGCCACCATATCAGCATTGCTGTGCCTGCTGCATTGGTGTGCCCTGGTTATTTAAGTCCTGTGGTGTGCTGGTGCTCTGCACATGAATTTGTGCCATGGCATGTGCATGTGGTGGCACAGTTGTTTGCGTGCCATACCGCCCTGAAGCAAAGACAAAGTGGAGAAGACCTAAGGCAATGCCATGTGTATGTCTTTTGTGATTGTGATATGTGTGTGTGTGCTGTGTGTGTGTGTGTGTGTGTTTGTATGCTTGTGTGTGTTTGAATGTAATGCATTGTGTGGGTGTCTTTGTGTGTGTAAGATTAGTTGAGTGAGTCTGTTGCTCTGTAGCTGTGCATGTATATGAATTATGTGTATGTTAGGATCCAAGTGTGTCTGCATGTATGTGGGTCGGAATGAGTGTGTGTGTGTGTGTTTGTATGGTTGCTCAATGTAAATTCCACGTAGCGACTGCTGGCATAGGTAGGCTGTGTCAGCATCTTCATGCATGTGATTTTCTGTGACTATTTCTGGCACAGATAGGTTGTAGCAGCAGCTTTATTCATGCGATATAAACAGGGTTCGAAGTGTAAAAAAGGAAGTGAATTATGTCCTGCCCTGCCCCCTTCTTCCCTCTTCTATCCCCACCAACACCACACTCACCCTAACCCCCCCCCTTTAATTCAAGAAAATGCATTTAAAAGAGGAGTGTATGTTTCGGTCATTGTCCTCCACAGCATGCCGCTGTATGCACCCTCACCTTTCCAATCACCCACCATTCGCACCTCTTAAGGCACATGCCGAGTACTATAACCCTAATTACCTGTACAGAGCACTGCCGAGCGGGATTTTGTGGCGGCTCGTGAATGGGCGTAATGTCCAAAGCAGTCTATTAAAATAAACAAAAACAATCCATCGCAAACGATATATAGCTCAGATGTGGCACGGGTAAGTGTGACACAGGAGTGTTACCAGCAGGGCATAGTTTTGAATCCCCAACAGAGGAGATGAAAATAAAAAGCATCTATTCCCTCTCTTCCTGAAACGGTGCTTCAGGTGACCTATCTCTCTCTATATATAAGGGAAACTTGTGGATATGTGTTTGTGGCTGTTTGAAATGTTCGCATACTTTCCAAAATGCTACAAACCTGAAATTTGGCATGTGGGTAAGTTCCATGGTGTAGACAATGTAAAAAGTATGAAATATACATTTTTCCAATACATTTTTTTAAGCGGGTTGCAATGCTTACCCCTGCCATATGGCTCTTTGCGCCGTAGTTCTGCTGTAGTTCTATGTTCATTGTTCCTAAAGTTTATCAGTTCATGAAAACTTCAGCAATGTATTGTTCCTAAACTTTCCACACTATCAGCATTCTAACTGACTTTAGCGGCACTCACTTTTGGAGTCATATGGGTGACAACATACAGTGCTTTCGTAGGACTGCGAATGACAGGAAACAGTGCATGTCTCTTCAATATTGTCGGCAACAACGTTGTCTGTCACATCGTGGCAAATCTCTCATGATAATTGCAGAAACTTCATTTCCCACTGAAGGTGATGAATGTATGCCATCTCAACAGTATGAAGCTTACATGCTTCAGCCGTACACGTACGGTACGGCACTTCAAACTTACATGCTTCAGCCCTACATGTACAGCACTTAAGTTGAGGTTGCTGCCGCAGCTATTGATCGGGACACCAATGATGTTGCTGCGCAATCTCAACGCTCCAACTCAAAATAGCTGGAACCGATTTACGGGATTCATACTTTTCTCATGGTCAGCTTTATGTAGCTTGCTGCAGAATTGAAAACAAAAACAATGTGTTCACACAAGCAGGAAAGACTAGCAATATTGTCTACAAAGAAGCATTGGTTTAGTTCATTAAATAAACTTCAAACTCGGACTGAAGTAGGAATTACTGTGCAAAGCACGGGTACACCTGCTAGTATAATATAAGGCAACAATGGCTGATTTCCCTGAAAACTAGGGAAACGTCATACCCTTTAGTTACCACCCACTCTCACCACTGGATTTAAAGTGACCCTTACTGCTATAGATAGGTTGTGGCAGCAGCTTCATGTATGTGATTAAAAGTGACCATTACTGGCGTAGATAGACTGTGTCAGCATCTTCATGCATGTGATTTACTGTGCCTATTTCTGGCACAGATAAGTTGTAGCCGCAGCTTCATTCTTGTGATATAAACAGGGGTTGAAGTGTTAAAGTAGTAGAACTATGTCTTGCCCCACCCCTTCTATCCCCACCAACACTATACCCACCCCAACATCACCCCAATTCAAGAAAATGCATTTAAAAGAGAAATGTATGTTTCAGTGATTTTCCCCCACATCATGCAGCTTTATGCACCCTTCCCATTCCAATCACCCACCATTCGCACCTCTTAAGGGACATGCCAACAACTATAGCCACACCACCCCCTGCCATTACCTGTACAGACAGCTGAGCATGCTGCAGATCAGTGCCGAGCAGGATTTTGTGTCGGCTCGGGAATGGGCATAATGTCCCAAGCAGTCTATTAAAATAAATAAAAGCAATCCATCGTAAACGAGATATCTCTGTTAGATGTGACACAGGTAGCTGTGACACCAAAGTGTTACCAGCAGGGCATAGTTTCGAATCCCCAACAGCAGAGAAGAAATAAAAAAAGGTCGCCTTCATTTTCATCCTGAAATGGTACTCTGGGTGATATAATGTATGGAAATGATGGTGGATTTCCCTGAAAACTATGGGAACGTCGTACCCTTTAGTCCCAGCCCACTTCAACCTCTGGATTTAAAGTGACCCTTACCGGTATAGATAGGTTGTGGCAGCAGTTTCATGCATGTGATTAAAAGTGACCATTACTTGAAAAGGTAGTTTTGGCAGCAGCCTGATGCAAGTGATTTACACTAACCATTAATGGCATAGATAGGTTGTGGCAGCTGCCTCATGGATGCAAATGCAAATTACACTGAACATGCCATGGAATAGATAGATTGTGGCAGCAGCCTCATGCATGATCATTACTGCATAGGTAGTTTGTGGTGCAGCCTCATGAAAATGGTATAAAGTGATGTTCATGTGTTATTCTAGAAAAACAACAGTAAACTGTATGGCTTTTTACCGAATTTTTGTCAAAAATGTTGCTCCAAAATGTATCATCTCACCACATTATTTAAAAAAAAACTCTCGGAGTGGGCGTCTCAAACAACCTTTAAATATTCTAGGCTGCCTCGCTACACTGCTTGCTTGTGCTAATTTAAAAAAATATGTAGCCCCCCCTACTGAAAAGAATTCACCAGGCATGACTACCCATGAATCATGAAATTTACTGGATATTGTTCATGTTTCTCTGGAGAAAAAATTGTAAATTGTATGGCTTTTTATCACATTTTAATAAAAATATTTTCTGTAAAATGCATCATTTCGAAACATTATTTAAAAACATTTTCACTGGGGAAAACCCCTGTATCCTCCTTAAATATTTTGGGCTGCCTAGCTATGCTCAGTCCCTCCCACTAATTTGAGGAAATATTTAGGCTCCTCCACACAAAATATTCACCACAAATGACTGCTCATGAATCCCGCCTCCCCCCGGCCCTGATTGGCCTCTGAATCCACTGCCAACCCAGGCCAGAAACCTGCAAGCAGCGTGGCATCGGCACCATTTGCCGCAATTCCCTGGGCAAGGTGAGTTCTCTCTAACCCCCATGCTCCCTGCCAGGCCCATAACATTATTGCTAGTGTTTTTAAAAGCATGTAGTGCTAGGATGCAGCATGGTTCCTACAACCGGGCCATCCCCGCTTCCTGATCGTGCTAATCCCACCTTGCCCGGTCCTGATTGCCCCTCCCTTGGCCATAACTGACCCTCCTAGGGTAGCCCTCTGCCCAGCAGCCCCTGTGGCTAAGGGTGGCTCCTACACTGGTGGCTCCAAAAAGTGTCTGCCGGTGTCCGCAGGGGAAGCCAATGAAGCCAGCAGTCAAGAGACACCAACAAAAAGTGTAAGTGTGGCATGGGTGGGGTGTAGAGCAATTACTCTACTCCAGAAAGCCCCTGCCACTCTATTTTACCTTTCCATAACATAGACTGCCATAGACTTACACCATGCATACTTAGAGAGTTCTGTAACCAGCAGCCTAAATCTATTCATGACTGGAATGTACATGCTGCCTTACATTACATACTAACATACTTGCCAAGGTTGACTAGCGCCACACTTAGAGAGTACTGCGAAGATTAACATGCTTCGAATCCAAATAGGATTATGAATGTTAACATGTGCCACACTTAGATGAAATTCTGAACTTTAGCTTGCACCGCATCTAGATAGAAATGTGATTGTTAGCATGTGCCACACTCGCATGGAATTCTGAACTTTGGCTTGCACCGCATCTAGATGGAAATGTGATTGTTAGCATGTGCCACACTCGTATGGAACTCTGAGCCTGGCTTGCACCGCATCTAGATGGAAATGTGATTGTTAGCATGTGCCACACTCGCATGGAATTCTGAACTTTAGCTTGCACCGCATCTAGATAGAAATGTGATTGTTAGCATGTGCCACACTCGCATGGAATTCTGAACTTTAGCTTGCACCGCATCTAGATAGAAATGTGATTGTTAGCATGTGCCACACTCGCATGGAATTCTGAACTTTGGCTTGAACCGCATCTAGATAGAAATGTGATTGTTAGCATGTGCCACACTCGCATGGAATTCCGAACTTTAGCTTGCACCGCATCTTGATAGAAATGCGATTCTTAATATGCACCACACTCGCATGGAATTCTGAACTCTAGCTTGTGTCACATCTAGATAGAAATGTGATTGTTAGCATGTGCCACACACAGGATTCTTAACTTTAGCTTGCTCCGTATCTATATAGAAATGTGATTGTCAACACACACCAAACTTAGAATTCTGAACTTTAGCTTGCGCTGCATCTAGATACGAATATGATGGTTAGCATGTACCGCAACTAGATGGAATCCCATAATTGCAAGGACAGCAATGCCAACTAACCAACCAACTAACAATTCCATCCCTCTGCATACACCTCTCAAACTCTAACCAAACACAACCACAAGCCTAAAACGCAGCAATTCGCACAAACTTCACAACATTGCAACAACAAAACAAACCACACATAGATTTGCACAACAGCACACGACGACTCCCGACCGTAAAACACCCCAAGCCCAGCCAACGGACCCACCGGGTTGAGGCTGCCAACAGCACATCACTGCTCTGTTGCACTTTTCCAGCTTATTCCCACCCACCCACCCCCTATCCTCCCCTTTTTCAGAGCCGCCAAAGCGCCAGGGGACCACTTTGGTGGTGATAGTGCGCCGTACAAATGTCCTTTAACATTAACATGAAATTTACTGGGTATTTCACATGTTTCCCTAGAGCGGCGGTATTAAAAATGTGGGGCGTGCCCCAGCAGGGGTTGCGGGTGCATCCTTGGGGGGCCGTAAGAGCCCAGCATGAAAGGTTAAAAACAAAAAAAACATTTCTTTTTTTTAGATTGGAAGAAATGGGCAGGGGCGGCTCAAATGGTCGGGCTGAAGCATGAAACTGTCTGGGACACGAATGAAAAAGTGACCCACAGTTGTAAATGGATACTCATTCCTTTAGTCACAGACTGGTTCAATAGTACCCAAGGAGGTGCTTTGTGCTCAAATGTAGGTAAATTGCGATATTTAAACAATATTTATTCAGCAACAATGGTCAAAATTACTAACTGCACAGTGAATTAACTCATCAAACTGGTCCACATTGGCCAAAAAGGTGGCCCGTTTTGACTGGCCCACACTAGCATTTTGCATATTTGGTACAGGCATTGCCCTATTGCCCTTTAGGACAGTCTGGGCCTTGTGGCTCATCCATAATGGCGAGAGGCCGCCCACCCATTGGCCCCCTCACCCAATATGGAGGAGCTAAGGTGCCAGCCCAGTGAAACAGTGAGCACTCCCTCAGCTGCTTTTTCCAGCAGAGGGAAAGCTCCTGGGCTGGCTGAACTGTCAAAGGGAAACACTATTTCCATTTGAGAGTTCAGCTCAGTTCCACAGCCGCACATGCTCACTGAGCCATGCAAGGCTGGGGCGTTTTGCTTTGCCAACATTGCATAGCTCATTGGAAATGCTGGTTAGGGCAGTGCATGTCTGTATGTGCGAGGGGGAGCTCTTGCGCCTCCTCGCACATACGGACAGAGCAGCCTGGAGCAGGGCGTTTCAGCACCCACAGGCAGGCCAATGCAGAAGGTACGTTCATTTTATTTTTTATTTAAACATGTGTATGAATGAGTGTATGGTGATGGATACTTGTGTGAATGATAGAGTGATTGCTGTATTAGTGTGTGTGTGTGTGTGTGCTAGTTTGTTTTGGTCAGTTGAGCTGATTTTGGCAAGTGGTGGATAGAGGGTGGAAGGAGGGTTGTACAACAAAGGCATTTTAAAAATGCCTAAATGCCTTTGTTGCACAATCCCCCTACCCACCTGCCAAAATCAGCTCTCCTTCTGAGGTGCTGTGGAGCCCAGGGGACCGGGATTGTATTTTTTTACTGGATTTCTATCATAGATGTCCAGTCGAAATACCATGCTCTCCCCCTTGGCACCCTAGCGCCTTGCATACACACATAATCATGTTGATTGTGTTAAGCCCAGTGGGGCTCAGGGGACAGGGATGTTATCTTTTTACTGGACATCTATCATAGCTGTTCAGTAAAAAAAATGTCATCCCTGCCCCATAGGCCCCCCCCAGCAACAATTGCAAACTGTTTGACTATTTACCCTTTTTTTAAAGTATGCTCTACAATGCAACATTTTAACCAATTTTTTTTTAATTCACGAGGGAAAACCCCCCTCAGCGCCCCTTGAGTGGTTCGGGCTCCCTCACTGCTCTCGGTCACTATTGCATTTTTGGAGGAAATAGTTATGCCCTTTCACTTAAAAAATTCACCAGCCACCACTGGCCCTCGGACTGTGTTGGGAACGGGATGGGTGGAGCCCAGGGACTGTGGTGGGGGCAGGATGGGCGGGAACCATGGGATAATGGTGGGCACACGTTGGGGAGACCCCAGGGTGTATAATGGGGTGGGGAGAGCCCAGGGACTGGGTAGGAGTGGGGTGAGGGAAGCCCAGCGACTGTGATGGGAGCAGGTGACTGTGTGCAATACATACTGTCATTTGGCATTTTTGGGGGGGCCCGGCCTGCCCAAATTTTGCTCAGGGGGCTGCCAGGCCAAAAGGTTTGAGGTCCACTGCCCTAGAGAAATAAGTCTAAATTGTATGGATTTTTACCCAATTTTTCTCAAACACTATGCAGCAAAGATGCACCATTTCAGCACATTATTTGAAAAGCTTTCCTTGGGGGGAAATCCCCCACTGAACCCTCCCTCAATTTTTTTGCGCTCCCTTGCTAAGCTCGGTCGCATGCACTACTTTGAGGAAATATTTAGGACCCTCCTCTGAAAAGAGTTCAGCACCCATTGAGAGCTGAACCGAGAAGCATTTAGAATCAAGGAGCCCCATCAGGAGCTATCCACCCACCCTAGCACCAAAAGCTTCCTCTGTTACTGGTTATTGGGCATCAGCCGCCTCGTGTATGAGGACAGGATGGAGATTGTTGACTTTACAGGATAGTGCGAATTAAGCTAGAAAGATGTTCTCAATTTGATTTTCATATAGTTAGTTGAGAAAATGTAGGCAGAGTTGAGGAAAGAGAAAGAATATCATGATGGTGGCCTGGTTAAGAGCACTGGGCCTCATTCAGAGTTACCCGTAAAAACTATTTATACCAGCAATCCGGTATTAACGTTTCCGGCTGGGCATGCAGCGGAATCCCCTCCATACTACGAGTACACAGGCGCGTGCACAAACCCATGTCGGAAGGGTTACTACCGGATTGCCGGTATCAACGGATGGAGTGAGAAAACAACCAGCATTAGTGGACAAGAAATGGCATCCCTACTGGTTCTGCCAGAAAACCAGCAGTAACACCAGATTGGCTGTAATACCGGCGCCGGAACCTGAAATGCAGCAAGAAACGGGAGCTGCTTGGAGCAAGGCCGTGCAAGACAAGCTGCCAGAGGAAGAGCACCATAGAGCACCATATGGGGTGAGGTGGTGGCCAACGTCACAGCTGTCGGCAAAGGATTGCCGCAAGATGTGGGATGACCTCAAGGCCAAGGTCTGATCAGCCATTGGAAAGCACAGGAGAGAGTGCACAGCCACAGGTGGAGGCACTGTGGAGCCACGACGACTCATGCCGTTGTAGGAGCGCCTAAGCAGCATCCTGCACATGGAGGGGATTGAGGGCATTGGAGGCTCTGAGGCCAGTGCGGGGATACAAGGAGAAGGCAGTCAGTAAAAATGCATGTACATGTGCACCCTCCCGTTTGCATGCCTCCACCATCAGGGCATTGAGCAATGGGCAAGCCAAGTGGCCTGACCCATGGCATGGAACTCACTGTCCACTCTTCGATGGCTGTAAAACCCCGAGGCGGCCGAAAAGGGCGGGTGGATAGTGGTTTGGGATGCTGGAAAATATCACAATGAAGTATTACGACTTCTGCACATCCCTGGCCATTACATGAAAATTGCATAAGATCCTTCAGAGATGATAAAACTCAAGATATTTCAACTCACTGAGGAAGTCAGTCACGCAGGCTTCCTCTCTGAAAAGGAAGCCGAATTTATCAACTTTTCGGAAGACCGCTTGCCTCTTTTTTACATCATGCCTAAAGTGCACAAAGATATGGAGAACCCTCCGGGACGTTCCATAGTCTCGGGCTGTGGTTCACTACTTGAACCCATATCGAAATATATTGATTTTTTCATCAAACCCCCAGCAATGGCAACCCCCACTTTTCTCCTAGACTCAAGAGATGTCATCAATTTGGTGGAATTTAAAACATTTGATTCCAGTACACAAATATTGGTCACTCTTGATATTGAGGCGCTCTATACACATATACCTCAAGACAGAGCCGTCTTGAGTCTAAAAACAATGCTAAACAGGCGGCAACTACCACATGCTGTCCCTACAGATTTTCTTTGCAGGGCAGCCAAATTGGTCTTAAAGAACAGTTTCTTTAAGTTCAAGGAGGAATTCTTCCTACAATGCAAGGGCACCGCAATGGGTTGTACTTTTGGGTTGTACTTTTGCTCCCAACCTGGCCATTATTTTCATGGCCCTGCTTGAAGAAGAAAAAATCCTAGGGGCATTCAATCCTTTTAGAGACCAAATCAAGATATATCGACGATAGATCAACGATATATTTATGATTTGGGAGGGTACTCAAACATCACTAGTGTTATTTGTAGAATGGCTCAATGGAATAGACTTAGATATCCATTTCACCTTTGAATATTCAGTCTCCAGAATTGCTTTTTTAGATTTATCTATTTTTGTTGAAGAGGGGTATTTACATACAGAATTGCATAGAAAACCTACAGAAAGGAATACTACACTAAAGTATCAAAGCCAGCAACCTGCTAGTCTGCTTCGCAACTTGCCTTATGGCATGTTTCTATGGCTACGCCGTAATTGCACGGACATTGCCAATTTTGTAAAACATGCAACAATTTTGGAAAAAAGACTTTTGGAACGCGGGTACCCAAAAAAATTGATAAAACATTCAAAAAAGAGAGCGTGATATGCCAATCGAGACCAGATCCTATTACCTAAACGTAATATTGAAAAAAAGGAGGAGCTGGTGTGTGTTTCAACTTTCTGCCAACACAGTAATGCCATCAAAGGCATTATCCTAAAAAATGTGTGCATTCTTAATGCCTCTGGCATTAGTTTGCCTAAACCGTTGTTTGCTTTCAAAAAAAGCAAAAACTTGAAACAAAAGATCACTTGCGCAAGTAGAATGCCATTAAAAATTCCTATGATTCGAGACTCTCATCTAAATCCAGTGGTTGGTCATTATCCATGCTTCATGCATTGCCTGCAAATTTTCAAAGAAAACCATTTATTTCAATGCGCAAAAGAAGAATTGGGACCTCTGTACATTTACCACATGCGGGAGTAAAAATGTTATTTATGGCATCCGTTGTCCCTGCCAGCTGTTGTATATTGGATAAACAACCCGTGAGGTCAGTACCCGTATTAATGAACATCGTTCAAAAATTAAAATACTCAAAAATTAAAATGGCACCACAATAATTAACATCAGTACATTGAGTGCCGCAATTCTTATCATATCTGTCTCCTTCACAGGGGACTTCCAACTTCTGTACAGCCATGCATTTGTATGCCTTCTCGGCTCAGAGTGAGTGTGGATCCTTAATTAGGTCCAACGTCCAATTGAACTTAATTCCTCACGTTTGGCAGGGGTCCATGGCAGGCAGCCATTTGAGTGGCTATTTACTTAGTTTACCCTTGCAGGTTCTTTGAATATGGACGAGCCCACACCAGCTGAGGCCACTCATTAGAAGATAAGTTACTGCCTCTATTTTATTGCGCCGTAATTTATGGCAGCATGCTGATGAAACAATGCTCTTTTGCGTCAGCAGTAGTCGATCTATATAATCAGGCACTGCTGGCCAAAATTTACAAAATTGATACAATTGGCAGTTTGAGGTTAATTATTATTATTATGGAATCTGTATCGAGAGATACAAGTCTTTCTTTACCTCTTAGTGTTTAGTTAATTGTGCACAACACAGGGTTCCCACGACATCATGACCAAGTACAAGATCATGTGACAAAAATCTTGATCACATGACCAAGGGGACGCTATATTAACCTAAAGTGAAAGCAATGCAGTGCTGCTGCACGCTTGCGTCCGCTCGAGCTCACTTGTTCCGGGTCATCCAACTGGCAGTTGCTATTTGAGCAACACCCCGCTTTTGGTGAAAGGTAAGCGGAAAATTTTGTACGCAACAACCTGCACCTAGTGCTTCTGCTGTGGCACTTGGACTATAGGCACGGCTAAAATTAGATAAGCGAGGACGTTGTATGCTGTTTCTTTAAAATTTTAAATCTGAACATTAAACTGTTATGGGTCTTGAAGACTTGCCTCAACACGTGGGGGTTTAGAATATGTATCACTCCTCTCTTCACATATGTCATAGAAAGACTGAGGCCTGCCTGGCTACTTAGCTTAAGTGACGGGCTCCTTTATTGTCGTTTTAGGGACGTAAGACTCCTGTGTGGCCCAGCGCGAGACGCTCGCAGCCTGCACTTTCATCCTTTCATCCTTAGAGCTTTATTACCAACTTGATACTTTAGGTAAGCTCTTGTGTCCGGATTATTCACATTGGAGATGGGATTTAAATGTAATTGCACTAAATTATGGTAATGATCCGACAGGGCATTAGCTTACTGTGAACCAAGCACATTGTCTGTGCAGGAACCAGTGTCTGGACACTGCTAATTCAAACAAACAGTTGTTCCAGTGATAATAAAGGAGTGACGGATTGTGTCCACTCCTTACTTACCATGCCAAGGTTAGTGTCCATTAATATTATTATTTTTGCAACCTTGTGGTAGTACAGCATGCCTAAATACACAGGAAGGTCTATATGTAGATTACTGTTCTTGAATATTCAAAACCATGGGGCATTCGTTTCTTGAGCAGGCTTTTCCCATTTTGTCGTTTACAAAAGTGACTATCTCCTTGCCTTTTTCTCACCATTTCTAAATTGAGAGATCTTCTGTTGCCTGTTACATTCTAAATTGAATATATCTATTCTTTGGTGCTGTTTCTGTCCATGACCCGAGTCCACTGTAGTTTAGGACATCAATTTATAGGGGTAGCACTTTTCCTGTCAGACGCCTACGGTTTGCTTCAGAGATCTGTACTCTGGGTGACAGCAGGTTATTGTTTTTTATGTTTTTTATACATTGATTCATAATGTTGTTAGTATTGTGCATTTGGTTTTAATTACACCACGTTTTTCATCAAAAGATAAGGGACTCATGAGTTTATGTTTCCTTCTTTTAGAATGTAAATTTTTATCTCCTGAAGAAGACGTCACTATAATAAAGTATAAACGTCGAAACCGGTAGAGGGAGATTTGGGATGAGGTCGTGGTTGAAGATTCTTTGGACCCATCTCAACCTGTTAGCCACTTTTATTACCTATTGTGGCTATGTTTATTGATTTCACATTCATTCTATAAACAATCTATTTGATGAATTATGTCAGGATTTGTATAGATTCTATATTTTATACTCATTGTTGTTTTGGATGAGTGAATTGATGATTAATGGATGCCTGTGGATGAATGGTTGCATGGTTGAATAGTATGAATTGTATGATGAATGGTTGCACGGTTGAATAGTATGAATTGTATTTTATAGATGTGTTCTTAAAAAGTTCTTTCCTGCTATGTAATTTTTAGCAGTAAGTGCAGATTAAATCATGATTCAAGTCATATTAAAAATGTGTCAGGTCTAATAAATTCCTTTGATACTCATTTTCAAATTGTACCCTTTGGATGTTCTTTTCCGCAATCGATTGTTACTTTAAAACCCTAATCCAGAGCATGGGGTTCCCTGGGTCTTTCAGAAAAACACATGTACCACCCCGATAGACACACATGCATGCACATTGCACACATCCTGCATGTACTCTCCCCCATCCATTAACCCCACCCCTGCAAATTCATCCACCTAAGCAACAAGACCCATGTCAGACACATGTCACTAACAATACAGTGGGCCACACTTCATGTGATGTGTATAATGCCTGACTGAGGACATGTGTGGCAAACAGCTGACAGCACATGTCATCTCCCCAACAGGTACCCACTCCATGGACTGCGATGAGGCAGGACCATCGTAAGCACCCACCAGGAGAGGCACCACACCTGTGCAGGCCAGACACACTATCAGATTCAGCAGGCAGCATGGCAGTAGGGTGACACCAACACAGCCACCAGTGGGAACATCTGCAGGTGCCCAGCCACCACCACACCAAGCAGTGCCAGCCTCCACCACTTGTGGCAGCATCAGTCCAGCCTCCACAACCTGTGGCAGTGCCAGCCCAGCCACCACCACTGCAGTAATGCATGGACATGGTGGTCACGCTGATGCATACTGTTGTGGACTCTGAGTGGGTAGGGTGTTTTGAGGGATTTTGAGTGGGTAGGGTGTTTAGGGATTTTGAGTGGGTATGGTGTTTTGGAGGTTGGTGTTGGGATGGCATGTACACTGCATGTATATCCAGAATGGCACTTCAAATCAAAAAAAGAAAAATCACACTTATATCTTTGAATGGACATCAATCTTTCTGTGCATGCATTTAATGGGTGAGATGAACAGTGAAGTGAGCATTGCCCAGGTAAATGGCAGGCAGCATCAAAGAGTACCATGTGGCCACAGGGCACATGTGTCACCGACAGAGGGATCATTGTCAGGGGAGGCTGAGTGGTGAGGTGGTAAGGATGCCAATTGGGTCATCCACTCATCACTTAATGTGAGAGGACCCGCCTATCAATAATGCGCACACACCACATGAGTATGGGCCATGGTTGTGGGTGCACAGGACTGATCTGGCTAACATGCCATGTCTTTGCCTGCTGAGGTGTCACCCCATTGCTTGCCATCTGGTGCACATCTGTAAAATGGAAATGTACTGCACTGAGTGACAGTGTGTGCCCCATTTGTTAGGCTTGCTGTGCCATGCTGTGTATCTGTGGTGCTCTATCTTGCATGTGTCGTTGTGCACACTCTGTGTGTGTCTATGGCTCTGCATCCCATGCTGACCCACAGTGCCATGCATTCCCGTGATGGGTGCCCTTGCTGCATGTGTAAGTTACCATCGGTACAGGGGTGGGGTGTGTTGTTGCATGTTGATGTTGAGATTGTTGTGGGACTTTGTCGCTCCCATGCACATGTACTTGGCTCACCTCTGCATCAATGCCTGACCACGATGATGGATCATGCTCTTTGAGTATCTCTCACTGTCGCATTGTGGTACATGTGGTCATGTGTGTCTGCTGCTTGGGTAGCACAGTTTGGGCATCCAGTGCTGCTCTTTCTTTTGGGTCACATGACAGAGAGCAACAGCCACTGATGTGAGGCGGGGGTAGATCAAATGGGGAATTCCCAGCCCCACTCATTGTCATTGTGTCTACCACCTCCCCCCACAATCCAGTCTCTGTGTACTATGCTTCCTACTCACCCAATGCCCAAGTACATTGTTCTCTGTGCCTTTTCATGTATGCAGTCAGTGTGCTGTTACGCAATACCATGGCATCATGTGGTGATCCTGGGAACCGGGCACAGCAGTGGGTGATCGTGAGGTCGGCATCACAGGTGACCTTGACGTTCAGTGATTGGTACTGTTTCCGGTTCCTGTATACTTCCTCCTGGGCATGGGGTCCAACTAGCTCGACAAGCGTACAGTCCAGTGCTGCCACCACATTGGGCATACCTGCCATGGCTTAGACTCTTCCCTTAGTGGCATTCACCTGTGCCAGGGTGGTTGGGAGTGCAATGTGCTGTCTCACATGCAGCAGGAGTGCGTCCAGCACCTCCACCAGTACTTTGGAAAATGTGGGTTGCGCTAATCTTTGCAGCTGACTGAAAATATTCTGGAAGGTGCCTGTTGAGAGGAAATGAAGGACAGACACTACCTTCACCAGCGGTGGTATGGCTGTGCCGATGCCAATACTGCTTTCAATGTCTCCCTGGATCATGCTCAGGACGTACTCTATGCTCTTCCTGTCCAGGCGATACAGAGTAAGTATTTGCATGTCCCTGTGGGTCCGTGGGGTGGCCCATACACGGGGTATGGGTGCAGGCCTTGCACAGCACCTCCTCCACCTCCTCTGGTTCCTCATCCTCAACCTCCTGTCCAGTGCCTCTTGGGCCCTCTGTTGGTCCTCCTGCCACTGCAGTGCAATGCTGACTGCAGCTAGTGGCAGCATTTTGAAGTTTGGGAGTGTGGTGTGTTGAAGGTGCGGCCTTTTTCACCTACTCCAGGCTGCATTGGGTGCACCTGGATGCATTAGGTGCACCTGGAGCCTCAATCAACACACCTGCATGCATTTACTGCCATTTACAGCTTGCTTTTAGGTGGGGGTTTTGCAGCCTAGCGTTTGCCAGTGGACATCAGTGCCGTTTTCTTCGCCGCCGTTCTTGCCATCTGACTGTTGACATCGGCAGATTTCCCACCTTCTGGGGCCTCCGCCTGACTCGTACTTTGGCGGTCTGGTAAAAGTGGCGGTATCCTGTATTACCGCTACTTTTTTACCAGACCGCCACACTCGGAATGAGGCCAATGTCTGGAGGCTAGGTCTCAGTTTTTCAACCCTAAAATGACAGGTGCTTGTGGTAGCTGACAGAGAAAGTATGCAGGAAAGGATTGTGCACTAACTAAGCACACTCATGCAGTGTTTTGGGTTAAACGAGGCATGTGCGGAGCGAAAATACTTGTTTGAGTCAAAGGACGTCCCAGTTATCACACTATGAAAGCCAGGCTTTGTACCTTGAACCCTGTATAGTAACTCACTGCTGTGCCCTTCTTTGTTCACATAGATGCCTCATTGGCTACTTGCTGCCTCAGTCAGATTGTGGCTTTGCTAAGGAGGAAATTGCTGAACTGTGCTAATCCACGTAGGAAATGAGCCGGAACAAGAAGCTGCGGAGTGCAGTCAACGTTTGTCTTGCTGGAGCTCTGCTGTGTCTCGAGGCCCAGGAAACTAACCCGAGCTCTCGCAAGCCTTGCTTCAGTAGACTCAGCGCTGAAAGACTGAATGCAGAAACAGCTAAAGCCTCACATACTGTTTAGCAGCTGTCCAAATTGGTAAATATGTCTTGCAATGTGTAGACATTTTTTTCTCATCGGCGCACTATTGAAGTGAATATGGAGCGGCCCGGTTTTCATTAAAATAGGGCACTGATGCATTAGCACATTTTTGTTTCACTTTCCGGGGCGCTGCCGCCGCTAAGGCTGGCCATGCTGGCGCCTACGTGTAGGAAAGTACTGTGATAAGGAAGAGTAGGACTGGGAGTAATGAAGATAACTACTAAGTAATCAAAGCATGTGGTCGTTTGAGAGAAAGGTGTAACTGGACACAAAATTGAAGCGAGAAAGGCAACCATGCAAGAAGGTGGGGAACAAAACAATCAAGTAAATTATCCTAGAAGCATAATAAATAGACCCCTCACCCCAAACTCTGACTATGCAAAAAGGAACCCAAATTCATCAAAGCATGTGGAAATACTTCTGGAAAGCTGTTATTAAAACCGAGCTTGCAGAATCACCTAACCACTGCAGAGCCTGGCAAAGAAAAAAACTAAATATCACGTAATACAGTGAATCAGAGACAAGCAGGGCATGGCTACAATACTGCGCCATTGGCCAATGTACTGAAGAATAAGGAAATACTGTTTATTAAGAACAGATGGTGATGCGCCCTGGCACCAGCTTGAAAGCACGCGCAGCCTGTGCGCATCCGTTTTGGGACTGATGCAGTGTACAATACATGTCCAGAAATGCAGGATTTTCATTTCATAAGAAATTTGAAATGCAAGTTCTTGATGGTTGCCGCCAACACAGGCAGGGTTTTTTTTTTTATAGAGCTGAGCGAAAGACTGACTGCACATCAACACAACTTCCTAAGCTCCAAGGCTAACAGAGAGGCACCTAAGAGTGCCCTCTAGTGGCAAAGGCAGGCGGGACGAGGGATTCATTACAAAATCCTTAGTCTATCTGGCATGGTTTGCATTTCACATTCGCCAATCTAACAAGCTCGTGCGCTGCCCCTAATATTAAGAGCCATTTTACAGAATCCTTGTAATTCTTCTCCGGAGTAATATATTTATCAGCGTGCAGGTATCTTAATCATTCTGCAGGTATCTTAATCATTCCACTCACAAGAGAGCATGCAGGCATCCCCAGCTGTCCCATGACATGGTCAAGACAACAACCAAAATTGACCCTGGAATTTCATTTTTAATGGAAACGCCAAACTACAAGTACCAAAATGCAGAGAAGCAAACAGTACAGTTTTCACATTTCACACCTGACACAAGGCATAGCTAGGTCATCAAACTGCTGCACACTAACCATGCTCTCCAACATGATCTCAAATGCCAAATAAAACTTAGGCTGTCTGGTGTCATGTGCGACCAGTCCATCAGGTCCTGATTCTTTTTTCTTGGGATTCTGACACTTCCGGTTCTACACTTCTAGTGGAATAAGAAAAAAGTGTGAGTGGAAAAGTGCAAGGAAGCAAAGCACAGTAAACCACTCATCCCTGACATGGTGTGGGGGAATAGATCTATTCTCCACAACTACCGTACTAAGTAGGTAGTGGTAGGAAAGTGCTAATCAGTGTCCATTTTTGGTTTTTAGTCAGCAGTATTCTGCTCTTAATGTTTTGTAGGTCCATAGTAGGGGAAAGCAAAACTACAAGTCCCAAAATGCAAACTGCAATTGACAAACGCAAAGCCAGGATGAAAGGGTTGGACAATGCTATGAAGGTGCTGTCTTCAACCGTTGGTGCCTCACAAATAAATAAATAGATATATTATGGGACCACTTTAAGGGGAAATTCTCGGAGGAATTTTATTGGCCCAATGGATAGGGCGTGTATTTTTGAGCATATATCAATCGATCTGAATTTTTTTCTCCATAGTCAGGAATTTACCAGTATTTGTATTTCTTAATTCAACGGAAACAGTCAAATACATCCAACAATCCACACAAACATTTGGCACGAATCAGTCGAAGATCAGAGCCATAGTACTAATTTTTAGGTCTATATTCACATTCCATGCAATCTTCCCAATGCCTTTGTTTCATGTTTTAATTTCAGTACTTGAATTGTGCAAGTTTTGTGGAGTAAAATATACTTCCATTCGGTTCTTTCATCTATTTTCTATCAAAGCTCATGGCGTTCCGTTTGGGAGAAAAAAGGTTTCATTAAACATTGACAACAAAACATTGCTATCCACATGCATGCATTGCATAAATGCTGGCATGTTCGTCCGGATGACGGGCATCGCAAATGGGCAAACTTGGGAGCTCGATCATATCAGAAGATGCTAAATCCAATTCTGGTTGAAGAACCCATAGACAGGCAGATAGTTCCCATGAAATACACACATCTTTATGACGTAACTTTGTACAGTTGGGAAACATATATTTTAGTACCAATTGGCAAAATAAGTAACACAATTAACAACATTTCAACAAAAATTACTTTTTATGTAGAATTTATTTTTAAATTTAAAAAATCGTCTGTCTTTGCGTCAACTTCAAGATCAATGTGGCACATCGTTTCTGGTAAAGCACACATTTGCATAAATATTCTAACAATACCGAAAACTTAGCTTACAATTTTAGAAATGTAAAATGCAGGCCCTTCTCGTTCAACGGATATTACGAATAGAAACTTGAATTTTGCCCATTGTGTTTCTTTCAAGTCCATCTTATCTTTATCTGTCAGTTTACTTGATATAGTTTATCCTTGCAAATTTTACTATGAGGGATTCAGGGACAATTTCAAAGAGCCTCTTCATTGTGTGCTCACAATTCCAAGGGCCCCTTTGATTTCGGTTTCGCATTTACTGCAGAATTGACAAATATTATGTTCCTATTTCAATTGTGACCTCTACATAAACAATAAGACAGTGGGCCTCATTACAAGTATGGAGGTAGCCATGCCGATTTTAGCGGCATGGCTACCCCCATACTGGGTACTGGGCCCGGGTTCCCTGAAGGGGGAAATACCGGGCTATTCCGACCTTTGAGGGCCCAGTATTCGGGCCTGGTACATCCCCATTCCTATTTGAACCCCCATAGGGCTCAATGGGAATGGGGAGGATGCTAACAACGGGCCCGTTAATGACGGGCCCTTTGTTAGCATCCTGGTCTGCTCGCGGGTCCCGCTAAGGACGCCTGGTTGCACCAGGCGTCCTAAGCGGGACCCGCGAGCAGACCTCGTAATGAGGCGGTAGGGGGTTAACAGCGCCGGCAGCTCTACCAGCGTCTTTAACCCCCTACCGCCTGGGTCGTAATGAGGCCAGTATCTTTACTCTTCACAAGTACAAAACATATACATCCAATGTTACTATTAATATACACATTCCTCATCAAACCATATTAAAATATTATTAATTTATCAATCAAGACATGAACATGCGGAAGAGTGTTCTGGTGTTACTTCGGGTCTGCCACTTTTAAAATGCATAAAGATTATTACTGGTTTTCCCAGTCACATTTATTTGTGTAAAATGAATAATGACTAACTTGTTTTAACCCAATTAAAAAGTGTCCTATACTAACAATGAGAATTCAATAACATTTTTACTGTTATTTGAATAAAAAAGTAAAGATTCACAATATAGAGTCATCTCGGTCTACAATTGCAAAAACCAAGTACTCTCTTATACAGTGATGTCTGCATGGTAGGGCCAGGGAGGACACACATTTCACTTACAAAATGCTGTGCCTCCCTTTGATGATAGATGAATATACATTTGAGAGGGGTAATAGAGATGAATGTAGATAGAGAGATTGATAGAATGAGAAGTATGGATACATGGAGATGGAGAGCCAATATAAGTAGATGTTGACATTCTTATACATATGCAAAGATTACTAGAGATGTAGACATAGAGAATGATGGAATCTGATGGAACTGTCCGTATGAAGACATGCAAAGACAGGTCGGCAAGGACAGACATAGAGAGATGAATACAGTGAGATATAGAGATGCATAGAGATGTAGAAAACGAGGTAGATTGCTATAGAGAGATGGACACATATATATGGTATATCATTATATATAGACAAGAGGAAGCAGTTGTTGTCATAGAGATATTGAAGAAGAGTCATCCTATAGTGCTTCAATCCCCCAATGCTTTTGCAATGCTACTGAGATGCAGTGATAAACCTGTCTCAATTTCAGCAATGTTGCTGGTGTACCAGGTTGGCCACCGCACATGGGCATACAGATTGACTAATAAGGATGGCAAAGAGGATACCCAGACATATGGTTATTTCTCCCAGTGTCAAACCTTGTTGGTTATATTGGCACCATTGGGGTGTATGGCCGGCCAGGAGAGAATGGAGAGACATTCTCATAAACTCTGTGCATCACTGTCTATTGTGAACTCCCAGACCACACTAATACTCTCAAAAAGCCCCATTTTCCCTCTTATCCAAGTCATGAATTAACTGGTAATACTGGGACTGGCGGAGGGTCTTCTGTGAAGCCCACGTCCAGTGGTTTAGGGGGGTGCTGAGATTAGGGATCTAAAACCAAGATGGTGGCCGGGAGAGCAATCAGTGCTGCCCAGGGAGGATTGCGGGCTCACCAGCCCACAGCATCATGGTAGCGCCGAGCAAAGGTGTACCCAGAGCTCGTGACCTGCCCTGGTGCGGTGGGAGCCGTGCTCTTATGCTGGAAGCACAGCAACTGCATTTGGCTGTCATATTGGGCAGCAGGGGGTGCACTGTGGGGATGCGGATTGGATCACAGTGGAGCGAAAGAGAGTGCTGCATGGAGAGGAGACACTCTTATCGCCAGCCAACTCAAGTGGGCCCAAGGCGTTCTGGGTCCAGGAATAATGCAGCTGGGGAGGCGGATCTCTGCCCTTCTTCCCCCCATAGTGGTCAGCATGCCAGGAAGGCTGTAAGAGGAGAAGCAGCATGAGGAGTCCCGCTGGAGAAAGGTCAGGCAACCTCAATCTTGGTGAGAGGGTGGGTTGCTGGAACCAGCTGGGCAGGGGAGGAAAGCCTCCAGACAACAGTCTTCCTGGCTGGGGTGGCAAGCTGGTAGGTTCCCCACTGGGTGAAGCAAAGGAGAGAAGGCCCAAAGATTTATGACTGCACCCTGTTTGGAAGGTGTTGATGGTCCTGAACTGTTGGCGACCCTCCTCCACGAGGGATTGCCTTATTGAATATTGTGGAACTAAATATTTTGCCAGCTGCTGGTCTGCCTCAGCTTGGGACTGATCCACATTTAATGCTTATCAAGGCATATGAGTCTTGCTTGAAAGGCCTGAAGAGTTCAGTCAACCTTCTTCACAGATCATGGCAAAAGGGCTTTAAAACAAAAGGGCCCTCTATCTGGTTACATTAAATCAATGATGCTGGGGCAGGAGAGTGCCAAGCAGAACCAGATACAATGGATGGTCCAGGTTCACGTGCCACAGAGCCTGAAGCTGCAATTGGAGGACGCCCCGACAATGTGCTCAGATTTGCCGATGATGCTCCTGGAGATAAAAAATAAATTAAAGACAACATCTCTCACCTGGTCAACTCAATCGCACAACTGGATAAAATGCCTTGGACATGGAGGTGTGAAACAATTGGAGGAAGTGGAAACAACCCTTTGTGATTAGGGACATGAACATTCAAAACTGGCAGGAAGAGTAGCAGACCTCGAGCAACAACTGGAGGTAGTCTTAGCCAAACAGGAAGATGCTGTCAGCTGCCTACCTGGCTATGAACTTTGGATTCGCTGGAGGCTGGCTTTAGCATTGACATTTTGACGTCCCATGCCGTTTCATAGAACGTCGGCGGATATGTCGATCGCGGATCGTCTCGTTGCACTGAAGTCACAAGACGGTTTCCATCCTGTTCAGCATAAGGGCAGTTGCAGGAAACGATAAGACGAATTGCAAATCTTGTTATATGTGCACTCCTCATTCTGTGCTCTTCTTGGTTCTTCATTCCTTCTTCCCCCGGCTTACCTGTTTCTCTGCCCACTGTTGCTCTGCTCCTCATTCCGTCTTCCTAGATTCCCCAATTCTTATACAGCGAAGTCTGTCTACTTGGAACCAGAAACACCTGTGTCATCAAGTTATTTTCTTCTGGTTGGGAGTTTTTCCCTTTTGGGGTCTGTTCCCTAGTGGAGCCGTTGGCTGGTGTTATTTATTTATGTATTATTCGCTTGTTAGGTGTTTATACAGGAAGTGAATACTGTATCAAAGCGCCCGCAGGGCAACAGGGAGGGAACATGGAAAAGAAACAAAATAATATACAAAGAAATATAAAGTACAGTGAGGGAGAAACAATGGATGAACCTACTATGCCTTGTGAGTGTTCAGAACGTGCAAGTGCAGCAAGGAAGAGGGCAGTGGGTGTAAGTGGTGGGGTGTGAGACACAGAAGAAGTGCCAGGTATGGAAAGTGCTACACTACATGGAGCTGCGTTGGATGGCAAAGTGCAAGCCTCCAAGGTGTATGGTGTGCAGAAGTAAGTGCTGGAGGCAGACAGAAGCTAGGAGATTGGGGTTGAGAGATAAAGGGCCCTGAAGAAGCACAAGGGCCCTGTACACCAATCACAGCAACTGTGAGATTAGCAGAGGAGAGAAGAAGGGAAGGAGGAGGTAAAGAGGAATGTCTTGAGGAGCTTCCAGAATTTAAAAAAGTTCTGTTCAAGACGCAGAGGGAGGGGGAGACTATTCCATAGGA
Organism: Ambystoma mexicanum; assembly: GCF_040938575.1. Lineage (NCBI taxonomy): Eukaryota > Metazoa > Chordata > Amphibia > Caudata > Ambystomatidae > Ambystoma > Ambystoma mexicanum. Next base: position 129,147,390 of record NC_090922.1, read on the forward strand.
GGGAGCCAGCTGAGGAAAGAGATCGACCTCCGGCCCTCTATTTAACAAAACACATTACACACAGAGAGTTGGTGCCAGAGGAACAGGGAGGTCTAGAGGGAGAGTATTTACTTAGAGTTAGTTGCAGATAGTGTGGTCCCCGTCCCCAGACATCCTTGAGGATGATGCATAGAGACTTGAATTTGATCCGTGCAGCCACCGGGATCCAGTGAAGACTTTTTAGGGCAGGAGAGATGCAGTCCCTGGGCTTAAGGCCAAGGATAAGTCTTGCTGCCCTATTCTGGATTAGCTGGAGGGGTCGCAGAGTGGAAGAAGGTAGGTTCAGGAGGAGGCTATTGCAATAGTTATGCCTAGAGAAAACCAGGGCTGGCTCGGGTAACATTGAGCTTCTGGGGGACAGTGAGAAAAGGTAGAATTCCTTTGAGAAGGAAGAGCTGAAAGTGGGACTTCTTGGCAATGTCCAGTGTGTGAGGGAGGAAGGAGAGATAGGAGTTGAAGATGACTCCAAGGTTTCTGGCTTTAGAAGTGCGAGCAGGGGTAGGCTGGCCAATGGAGGATGGCCAGAGAGAAGAGAAGAAGGTGGGAGCAGGAGTCCCAATGGGAAGGCAGAGATGGCTGGAAGTGCACCCAAACTAGATGGCAGATAGGCAGTCAGGGATGATGGAAGGTGCAAGAGGGTCAGCAGGAGTTTGAAACAGAGTTGTGGGTCGTCTGCATAACACTGGAAGTTGGGGGAGAAGGAGGAGATGAGGAGTGCCGTCTGAGCATGGTAGATGTTAAAGAACCAAGGGGAGAGGATAGAACCCTGGGGGACACCACAGGTGGAGAAGGAAGTAGGAGAGGAGAAGGTGTCCAGGATGACTTGGGAAGAGCGGTCAGTTAAGAAAGTGGTCAGCCAGTCCAATGCCCTGTCCGAAATACCAAGAGGATCATGGAGCCTTTCTATGAAGATGTCATGCTTGACCGTGTCAAAGGCAGAGGAGAGATTGAGTAGGATGAGTACAGCTAGGGATTTGGGGTTGAGAGAAACAAACCGTTCTTTATGGGTATTCAGAAGAGCAGTTTCCATGCCTCTAGATGCTCGGAATCCAGATTGATGGTCATGCAGACCACCAACAAGTTTAGTGGGCAAGTTGAGTTGGGGCAAGGCAAGTTTCTCCAGCAGTTTCCCCAGAAAGGAGGTGATGGAGATAGAGCGATAGTTGGCTGTACAGGTAGGGTCTGCTGAAGGCTTTTTCAGGAGGGGGTGCACAAAGGAGTGCTTGAGGGAGTAGGGGAAGATCCAGTGACAAAAGAGTGGTTGCAGAAATCAGCGAGTGTGGGGGAAAGAGTGCCAATGTTGTCCTTGATGGTTCTGGATGAGCACAGGGAAACCTGTTTGGAAGAGACCTTCATGGAGCGGACAATTTTGGTGACTTCTTCTGGTGTGACAGGGGTGAAGGATGAGCAGGAGGAAGGAGGTGGGTGAGAGGCCATGGGCGGCAAAGGGGTGTGGGATGGGTTGGGCGGGCAGGAAACTAACAAGGGTTTCAGGATGTTCTGAGTTTTTGTGAGGCAAAGTGAGTGGCCAGTGCATTGCACAGGGCCTGGGAAGGAAGAGGGGAGGAGGAGACTGCAGTAGGGTTGGAAAGTTCCTTGCAGATTTTGAAAAGTTAAGCCGTGTTATGGATGCACCAGATACCTGTGCCTGAATGTGGACCTTTTTTCTGGCACGGATGGAGAGTCTGTATTGCCTTTGGAGCAGACGGCAGGCCAGTTTGTCAGAGGGTGAGCCAGAGGTTTGCCACATTTGTTCTGTCACTCTGCACTTTCGTTTCAGGGCTGCAAGTTTTGAGTCGTACTAGGTGTTACGCTTAGAGGCAGGATTCTGGCGGATCCTCATGACTGGGGCACGAATGTCAAGAGTATTGGTGATGGCAGAGGTTGCTGAAAGTCGAGTTGGTGGTAGAGTCTGAGGTAGGGAGGAAAGGGGGGATTCATGTGGAAGCGAAGGTAGCAAGTGACACTTGTTTTATTGAGTGAATGTTCTTGAATGAGGTTGGCAGGGTTTATGAGTGGTCAGGGAGCCGAAGGGACCCAGGAGGGAGGAGAGGAGAGGATAGTCAGACCAAGAGAGAGGAGTGACCAGAGGGGGGAGAGAGAGAGGTCCGAGTGGATGAAGGCGTCCAGGGTGTGCCCAGCCGAGTGGGTTGGACCAGAGAGGAGAATGGAAAGGGTTAGAGAGGTGCATAGGTCAAATAAGAGGCTGGATGCTGTGACAGTTGAGTCCAATTGGATCTTGAAATCACCCATGGGTAGTGGGTTGGAGTCGGTTGAAAGTAAGGAAGAACAGAAGTCAGCCCATTCTGAGAGGAAGAGGGTGGAAGCGCCTGGAGGCCGGTAAATTGTGGCAATGGTCGGGATGGAGGAGTCAGAGATGACCAACTTGCATACCATGCTCTTAAAGGACGAGTAGAGCTGAGTGGGTAAGATGGAAGAGGGATGCCACTCAGGGAAGATTAAGGCAACCACACCGCCAGCATAGTGAGGTCGAGGCTTGGAGATGATCTTGAAGCCGTCAGGGAGGAGGGTGTCAAAAGCAGTGACTGAGCTGGCATTGAACCATGTCTCGGTAAGAGTGAGAATGTGGAGGTCAGTGTCTTCAAGAAGGAGGCAGATGTCAGCAGAATGTTTTTTGGCTGAGCGAGTCCTCTGATGACCAGCCTTGATCTTCTGGTGTCATGGGGGAGTGAACAGTGCCTGTACAGGGGACCTCACTCACATACTTCCAAAACTGTTCATGCTGCTAAGGTAAGGTGCATGCTGAGAGTTGTGCAGAACAGGTTCAGACGGAATAGCATAAGACTACATAGTATTCTTAAATCGGTCGTGAATGGGGACCTGTCAGCAGAGGTGTAGACAGGGTAGGGCATGAGCCGGCAAGGCCCACCCAAAATCTGTAAAAGCCCACTCAGCAGCACGATGTGGGCATTTACAGATGTTAATGTCACTGTGGTGGGCCCAACTTCATTAGCTTCAGGCTCCACTTGTTAGACAATCCTGGCTACGCCTCCGCCTGTCGGCCTATGTAAAAGCGCTCTTCCGTTGGATTTTGGGTGCTTCCGCGGAAGAGGAGATAGTCCTTGACAGAACCCATCAGGTCTTTTCCTCCTTTCAGCAAAGTAAAAATCTTCTGCCGGATGTCCGTACATGGGTGTATCTATATCAGATCAAGAAGAAAATCAAGGCGGCGGCAAGGAAGCAAGACAAGATGTACTTCCTGTAATGCCTCTCTTTTGGTCTGTCACAGTCGGGCCCAAGCAACATTGCAGAAGAGGAAGAGCCTTTGCTTAGTCACTGCTTGGCTCAGGGGCAAAGGAGTGCCATTCCCATGCAGTTTGAAATTTGAATATCAAGGAAAGGCCTATCACATTTTCAAGAAGGAGGAAGCAGCGGAACTGATGGGCGCAGAGGAGGGGGATTTACCAGTAGATTCATCCCTAGAGGGGGCTTGAGGAAGACGACTGAAAAGACTGCCAAGAACTGAGAGATGAAAAGGGTGTCATTCATATCCTAGAGGAAGGGGAAGGAGAGGGGGGGTGGCAATGGTCACGAGAAGGGTCTGGAGACTAGCCAAATGAGGCATGGGGTTTCCTGAATTTTGAGAAGGTGTGGAAGAAGGGCCAATGGAGTTTCTGCAGTAGGGTTATCTGCTTTGTTTATGGGTCTATTAGAGATGCAACTGCACCGTTGGAGTGGTGACTTTGTGGTTCCAGGCAATGTGTTTTGTTTGGAACTAACAGGTAACATTGGAGCTAAGAAATAGGGGTGGGGAGTACGATGGTCGTGGGCACAGGAAATTGTCCCTATGTTTCGAGGGATGCATATTCTTTCCTGTAGGGGGAGGTAGAAGGTAGATTTTTGCTGGGGTTCTGTTTGGGCGAAGGGGGTTGGAATTTTAATGTTACATATCAATTGTAAATGTTTATGGTGGCAAACACAAGGTGGTGCAAGGGGCAATAGGTTAATGGCAGCCTGAATAGCGCAAGATTTTAGAATATAGAGAAAAGGGAATTGGTGAAATGGACTTGGTGACCCTTAATGTTAGTCGTCTGAATCCCCCCTCCAAGAGGTGCTCTATTGTAAGGCAGTTAATGGAGCTTAAGACATCAGTGGTTTTCCTCCAAGAAACACACTTATCACCAGAAGATGAAGTGCGCATGAGATGTAGGGCATTCCACAATCAATACTGTGCATCCACAACACCCGAGGCAGTGTGGACTGACTTCTGATATTGTAAACACAGACATCTCAGGTACTGTTCAAGGGTAGCATTAACCTGTTTGGTCTGGCCGTCAGTTTGAGGATGGAAAGCTGTGCTGTATCTGGCGTCTATGTGAAGAGCGCTGGTTACAGCCTTCCAAAAGCGTGCAGTAAATTGCGGACCACGGTCGGATAAAATGACAGCCGGTAGACCAAAGAAACGAAATACGTTTCGTAAGAAGAGATCTGCAAATGTGGATGCTAAGAGAAGACCCGCACAGGGCACGAAGATAGCCATCTTCGTGAAAAAGTCAATCACGACCCAAATAGTATCCATACCAACCACCGGAGGCAGATCCACGATAAAATCCATGGATACCATGTACTAGGGTTTGTGCAAAACAGGAAACGGTTCAATAGACTGACCGGCTTGGAAAGGGAGGGCTTGCATTGAGCACAAACAGAACAGGAGGCCAGATAATCAAAAACATCCCTGGACATGGCGGGCCACCAAGCCCAATGACGTAGAGAATCTAAGGTCTTCTGCTGATGGGCTGTCAACAGGGAGTCGTGAGAGCAGGCCAAGGCATGCTGACGTGCTTCCCCCGGAGGAATAAACAGACGTCCCTGGATATATGGAAGACCCTGTACAACATCAAGATTGAGGGAAGTGCACTCCTCTGGATGCAAGGACACCCACTGTGAGATGATGGAACATAATACAGACTGTGGGGTGCAGCCACACTCCACCCGACACAGTAACAACAGGTTGGGCCTATCAGTGGGGTTGCATGACTCCAAAGAAAACTGCGATAAGGCATCTGCACAAGTGTTGAGGCGGGGCGGGCGGTAAGTTATCAGGAAGTTAAATTGGGGGAAAAAAGGTACCAGCGCGCCTGTCGAGCCATAAGGCATTTCATGGATTTAAACGTCAGAAGGCTGCAGTAGTCAGAGTACACTGTTACGGGGAGGCGTGCCCCTGACAGGTGATGTCGCCATTCCGAGAAAGCCTCCTTTATTGCCAGCGATTCCCGTTCGATGATAGGGTAATTCATTTCATACAGGGTGAGCTTCCTGGAAAAGTAAGCCACAGGAATCAGGACATCGTTGTGACAGAACGGCCCTGATGGCGGAACCAAAGGCATCAGTCTCGACCAGGTAAGGCAGGAGCGGGTCAGGGTGTTGAAGGACCGGGGCCGAGGAAAGGGTGGCCTTCAAAATGTCAAAAGTCACTTGAGCCTCTGGATTCCAGAGAAAAGGCCACTGAGAACTGGTCAAAGCCGTAAGGGGGGCCCAAATTGCCGAAAAAGAGTGGATGAAACACCTATAGAAATTAGAGAAGCCCAGGAAAGATTGAAGAGCCTTGACAGAACCTGGTACTGGCCACTGGAGGACCACTTTGACCTTGGACTGGCTCATTCGAATGCCGTGATCAGTAAGGTCATACCCTGAAAATTCGACTTGTGTAGTATTGAAGACACATTTTTCAACCTTCACAAAAAGATGATTATCCCTCAACCTCTGGAGCACAGGACAAAAACAACTTCGGCATGTGATTCTTTGGTAGGAGAATAGATCAGTATGTTGTCAAGATAGACCACCATGAACCTATCCAGATAGTCGTGGAATATCCTTCATGAAGTCCTAAAATGTGGCCGGGGCATTGCACAATCCGAAGGTCATAAACAAGTATTTGAAAAGCCCATAACGTGTTTTGAAGGTGGTTTACCATTCATCCCCCTCTCTCATGCGTACAAAGTTGTAAGCCCTGCGTAGATCCAATTTAGTGTATATGGCTGAAGACCCCAATTGATCTAGAAGGACAGAGATGAGCGGGAGGGCAGTATTGATTTTTTACCGTCACTGCGTTCAATGCCTGTAGTGAATATAGGGGCGAAGATTACCCTCCTTCTTGGGGAAAAAGAAGAGGGGGGGAGGCGGCAGAGGACCTGGATGGTCTTATGAACCCCATTGCCAATGTTTTTTCAATGTAATCCTTCAGGACTTCATCCTCCGGGACTGTGAGCGAGTACACCCTGCCGGACAGAATCTTGGCACCAGGGACCAGATTAATCGGGCTGTCATAAGGCCTGTGGGGGGTAGGTGTTTGTCACAAGCCTCACCCAAAACCGTCTCTGGCAAACCCATTGGCCAGGTGGAGTCAGGACTCGGGCCTCTAGAGCGTGGCATCCTCTTCAAAAGCCCTCATCGGGCCAGTCCTGGCGCCTATGGCGCCAGGCTCATACACCATGAAAAACAATGTGCTTGGGAACTACTTTATTGTATTGTCAGCCAACATGGAGGCATCCACATAGCTTGGTTCCTAAGAACCAAGCTATGCGGTGTAGTGTTTTGGGTGTGACAGCCTAGCGACCACTTTACCTAGACTATTTTATTGGGGCTATTTAAACCACACCCGAGCAAGACAACACGCTTTGCGTTACTTTGCAGCTTGCAACGTGACGCTCACCGTGTCCAGCTATTCCCTCGAACCTCGGAGAAGCAGAATTGCAAGGAGACAAAAGGAACATCATTAGCAGCAGCATATTACCTGCAGTCTTCATCTTTAAACACTCGCAGCTACTGAGAACAGCTTCCTCAAATCTGCACGCCTCCCGGACAGAACGACCTGAAAGAGGAAGATAGAGGCAACATTGAAGAAAGCAGTAGAGACATTTACAAATTACGAACTGCTCAAAAGGCTTACCTGGCTGGTCGCCTCTCGGCTGGCACCATTCCCGACATTCCACTCGCGCTGAAGAACACTGCGACCTACAAGGAAGGAAAACACCGGTTAGCAAAGGCAAGACTTCGCAGCGCTGCGCATAACGCTTACTTATCGCATCATAGCGCTCTTAATGCACCATCATTTACCAGCGGGGCTCAACCAAGCCAGTTCACCACGCTGAAGCTCCACATACCTAAGGGAGAAAAAAGCGACATTTTAAACAAAGAAAGGCATACAGGATAGCAACAAAACTAAAGAACAGCAATAAGACCTACCTGAACAATATCAACCGGGCCGGCGTCAGTGAAGTAACTGGACCGCACTCGCCCATGAAAGACAACGCGCCCCTGCAAAGAAGGCAGGATGGAGAGCATGCCTAATTCTACCACAAGGCAGAACCTTCCCCGCAGACCACATCAGGGCAAAGCTGAGAAGAATGCCAACGAGTAACCCGGCTGGGTGGCGTCCCTGTGAATACCAGGTGAGCGTAACAGTGTTCAGCCACCTTCTAGTCGAACATGTCTTGAAATGCAGAATATTCCTCGGGGATACTCAGATCTGAATGGGATATAACAGCCCTGATGAAAGCCATAGAAGCAACCATGGCTTGTGAGGATGATTCTGGCAAAACCATCGTACTGCTAAAACAGGTCTCGTTGCAAACCTGCGATGGAAACTGCAAGGTTTGATTGGACCAATCAATTGCCGGATTGTGAAGCTGCAACCAAGGTATACCAAGGTTTACCCTGAATTGGGGTGCCTTGATCAAGTCAAAGGAAAGAGTCTCTGTATGGCCTTCCTTGGTTTGCATACGAATAAGAGATGTAGTCTGTGTAACCAAACCGGATACCAGTGAAGTACCATCCACCGCATGGACCGCCTCCAGCCGCTCTTTGGATAACACTGGTACAGCGTTACTAATGGTGTAGTCATAATCCATGTAGTTACCAGTGGCGCCGGAATCAAAAATTGCCAATGCTTTAAACTTTTTCTCAGGTAAAAGAGAGAAAACCACAGGAAGACCAACCGGTGTGGTGGGAGAGACACCACCAATGGAGGAATCCACAGAAAAAACACACCTGGCATAGGGGCTCCATCTACTGTCGGGGTCGAGCGTTTCCCGACTTCTTGGTGGGTTTTTTGGGGCAATCCTTCAGAACATGTTCTGCAGAACCACAGTACATGCACAAATTGTGCGTTCTACGGTGTTCTCATTGAGCCGGCGTCAAGGGGCCTCTGATAGCCCCTACCTGCATAGGCTCTGTAACCGATGTCCGAGGACCAGAATCCAGTGCAGACAGGACTGGTTGTACCTGTTTTCTTTCCCCCTTGTGTTCAGCTCTACGAGCATCGATCTGTAAAACCAGGTCTAGGAGTTCACCATAGACAGTAGGGACCACAGGAACGGTTAGTTGCCAGAGTATCTTTGAGCTCGTCGGAGAGTCCTTTGTAAAACACTGCCGACTTTTTCTCCTCCGGCCAGTCTTTCTCAGCGGCAAGTTGATTGAAGCGGGTTAGATAAGAGAATAATGAGGAGGAACCTTGTCGAAGACTTAGGAATTCCAAGTCAGTCGCCTGTGACTTTTAACGCGTATCGAATACTCTATTAATTGCTGTGATGAGTGCATCGCAGTCATACAGCATATAACTGTTTGTCTCCAACAATGGATTTGCCCATGCAGCTGCTGTGCCTCCCAAAAGAGAGAGAGCACAAATGCAGCCTTGGTGGTAGAATTAGGAAATGCTGTGGGGCGGAACAAAAAGTGCAATTTGCACTGATTAATGAAGGTCTGGTACTGTTTTGGGTCTCCGGAGAAGCTTTCAGGCGGGGCCAATGGAAACTGGGTGACCACGAGGACTTGTATTTGTTCACGGCCTGGGAAGGATGAGCCGGAACCAGAGGCCATTGCCTCAGAGGCATCAGCCCCCGAAGGGCGGGAGCTTGCCATCTCATGCAAGGTATCCATCCTATGGTGCACTGCATCATTAGCAACGATCAATCCGCTCGGAGATCGGCCACCAACTGTGTCAGTGTGGTCAAGGGGGCCGCACCTTCCATGGCTTCCAATTCTGTCACTCACCGGATGGAATGCCTGGTAATCCCGCAGAGACACGGACCTGACTTGATTGCAGAGCCCTAATTAGACCTAAACCAGGGCCTCCTCTCTGTTGAGGGATAGAACTATTTTCATTGATATGCCCCAGACTGATTTAGATAGACAGTCAAGTGAGGCCGATCACTTAAAAGAGCCGGAGCACACACCACTACGACCACCAGCCAAAAAGGAATAAATACTGTTTTGTATTTTTAGGTGAGAGCAATGGTTAAACATAACTGGATAGGACTAAGATATACCAGTGGCTTGATCTTCCTCTAAGTAACACCACCTTAGAAAAAAGAGGATGATTAGCTACCTATGTATCGGATGGGATTGAGGACAAACAATATACAAGGAAGGAAAGAATACTCCAGTGATGGTATGCTAGTTCCCCGTGTTGTTCGGAGGAGATAAGAAGATAAAAATGTCCCACAACGACTGGGATAACATAATAAAAGGGGAAAGATGAGAACAGGTGCTACTCCAACGGAACGAGGAGCGTATTAGGGTCAGGGTGGTGCACGTTGCTGCAGAGCGTCCCCAAGTGCACGTGCAGATGGAAGTCCTTCAGAAAACTGCTGCAGCGTAGAGGATGGTTCACAAGAAGGAGTGTCTAACGCAGAATAAGGTAGACAACACCAGCAGGAGTAAAAGGAGTGAATACGGGTAACAAACAAGAAAACAATACTTGCTGTGGGGTGCTCTGTAGAAGGCGTGATCAGGAAGACAGTTTGTGTATGCAGGCAGGAGGTCTGGTACACAAGAAGCGGCAAAGGTAGCAAAACGAATCCGAAGGCAGTACGTGTATGCAGGCAGGAGGTCTGGTACACGAGAAGCGGCAAAGGTAGTAAAATGAATCCAAAGGCAGTCCGTGTATGCAGGCAGGCGGTCTGGTACACTGGAAGCAGCAAAGGTGGTAAAACGAATCAAAAGGCAGTCTGTGTATGCACGCAGGAGGTCTTGTACACGGGAAGTGGCAAGGTAGTAAAACGAATCCAAAGGCAGTCTGAGTGAGAAGGCAGGAGGTCTTTTACACAGGGGGGGTTGATTCTGAGCAAAACGAAGAAGGAACTTCACGGGAAGAAAACGCCAAAGCAACTTCAATTGGAAGCAGCATTCCACATTCATTATGGAGTTTTGTGAAACTCAAAGTGAGGCTCTGGGCTTCTATTGGAGGCATCAGGGAGACTATGCAGGGGACATGGGAAATGTACTCCTGCTGTGCTGCGGGAAGCAGCCGCTATGGCAACAGCCCATATCCATAGCAGTTTCCATTGTCTGTGAAACGGGGCTGAGAAGCGACAGATCTTATGGCAGAAAAGGGTGCCAGACCTCTGAAACTGTTTCTGGGCAGCTGGATAAGCGTGCACATTCATTCTGTAGGGTGACACTGTGCCCCGAACTGTAACATCCTAATCTCAAAAATGAGTTGCTCCCAAGTGACATTGGTTTGGCAAGCAACATCATTTGTTAGTGGTGTGGTCTGAGTCTTCCTGTTCTACTTCTTCCTAGACTTCTATTATTTCTTTCACACCCACAAAACACATGAATATTAACATTTTAGTCTCATACCAACAAACATATTTCCAAATAACCATGTTGAAAAAAAAACGTAAAAGCCTGGTTCGTGTTTACCATGTTTTTGCGAGTGTATTTTGATACAGTGAATCTTGATATTCCTTTTTCATCCCCAATCGGTAACAGAATGATCACAATAAGTTCAAAACAACTGTGAATATCGTCAGTTTCAAGAAATAAAAATACACCAGTATAGACTATTTCACTGTTATAAATACTTTACACAATGAAGGCTACATTAAAAGTCAAATGTATGATAAATGATGACGTCACTATTATTTGTATACATGTAGTCCTTGTGTCTCTTCAATCTCGACCAATTCAGCAGTAGACTCCTTATACATAAAACACATGCAATAGACATTGTATAATAATTAGCAATCTAATGTTAACAAAGATTACATCTTGAGAAGTGACTCTGTATACTTGACGAATTTCAACAACAAGCAATGCAAACCGCAAAGTACAGTTAAATATATTGAAAAAGAAACGCTTTTTTGTAACTGAAAAAAAAATGTATAAAGAGAAAATCAACCATTATAACTAACATTTTAACAATAATTCATTTTGAAATATACCTGTTGAACTTCACTGCTATCCCAAGAGATTGACGTTACAGATAGCTCAATTCTCTCAGCCCATAAAACAAATGTGAATACATTATTTTCAACAAAATGTATTATAATGTTTATTTTCATTTCTTGTACTTTCACAGCAACAGTATATAAATGCATACACAGAGCATTTGGAGGATAAAATAATCAATTTAATTGATCTACAATCATACTTTGAGGAATGGATCACTGTCATTGTTGCATGGTGGAAGGTGAATGGCACTACTACATTGACGATTGCATAAATGCACAATTCTCAAAAATGTTATTACTTGTAGAAAAGAAATGTGAAACTTTCAATTATTTCCACAATCCAAGATAACTTTGATTATTTTCTAATGCATTTTATCATTTTGTAAATAAATAGTTCCAATGTAAATTAATATAATATTACGTGTCATACCTCCTCTGCCTGACCGGTTGCAATTGAAGAAAAGTATGTTGCCGAAGTACTGGCATCCTCCTGCATATAAACTTGGATTTTTTACAATGTTTATTTTTTAAGAGAATTTTAGTATTATAGATTAAATTAAAAGGAGACTAAGTAGCGTCATAAGATTTCACATTGAAAAAAAATGGTCAAAAAGACAAATAATTAAAATTAATGATAAATAAATTTGATAAAAGTTGAACTTCACCATAGACATCAACAGCATACTTGCACACAAATCTAGAACAGACAAATATTACTTGAAGTGGATGTGAGCTGTCTGTTGATTCCAGAATAGCACATCTAGAATAGAGAAAATATTACTTGAAGTGGATGTGAGTTGTCTTTTGATTCCAGAGTAGCTGTCGATGCTGAAGGTGGATCGTTTATTCAATTGATATATTCATAACAAGGGTCAATAGAAGAACTATATTATTTATAAAACAGACAATTTAATACAGAATATAACAGCTTCTGTGCATGTCAGTAGGGCTCACCATTTGGTTATTGGAAGTGTTTGTGGATTCTTCTGAGGTAACTGTCTGGAATTCCTTCAGTGTGGTATATGGAATGACAGAAATTGTAATCAATACATTTGAGCAACAAGCAAACTAAAGATACGCTATTAACCTTTCATAAAGGCTCACATTGCTTTGAACTTTTTGTGTACACCAACATTGTGTATATATCCAAGCTCAATGTCTAAAATTTAAAACACTTGTAAATAGAAATAATTGAAAAATTGAGATTAAAATATCTATACCAATATTTTCCCCCAAACTACCCACCTATCATCCCATTAGTAACTGGCACACAATTTCAAGAAAGTTCAAGCAATTGTGTGATCAATTTGTATAAATATATATTGCCGGCTGTATTACCCTGCTGCTAATTTTTAACATTTAGGTCCAGTCCTACTGTTTTTAACCTGATTTTACATCTAATCGTGGTTGACCAGTTGTATTGCATTGTCTATTTTTAGTGTTGGGCATGACTTTTTTCACTGGACTGACTATGCATTTATATGGGGTGTTTTTTTAATGTTGGTTTATTTATTTTGAGTGTGGCTCATTATATCTTTTATGCTATGCGATTATCACACTGTTATCTCATGCACTGTGTATTGATATGTTGTCAAGTCCCCTTATATGTATTTTTACATGTTTGAGGCCCTTTTTGCTTAATTCAGAGACTATGGTGTTGTACTCTTTAATTTAACACCCGGGTCAGTCTGAGATTTTCTCTACTGATCATTGATAAAAGCATCTGCCAAACACTGTGCTCTAATCTTTTAGGTTTTAGCATATATGCACACTCCCTTCCAACATGGCCGCCCCTGTTCCCTTGCAATTGGTAATAGCTATTGCCATCGACATAGTTGAGGGACCATCATTGATGATGTATTTACACTGTCCAACCTTCTCCCCCTTACGTGACCAAGCGCTCAGTATAGAGCGAAACGCGTTGTTTGCAGGCTGCTGCCCCTAGGCGTCCTGTTGTTGTTCTGTCTTCTATGTGCTGCTATGTATCGGGTACTTGCTTTTTGCACGATGCGTTTGGTTTTTAACTTATCAAAACATTAAAGACATCAGTAATTCCTATACTGTGTCTGTTTGTTTTTTCCGAACCCTTTTGAACCTGGCATTCATGTTTGTGCCGGCGGGAGTGCGATTCGCTCTTTCCTCCTTTTTTTCCATATATATATATATATATATATATGTGTGTGTGTGTGTATAAACATACATAAATGATTCATGTTTACTACTCATGTGACTCTGTATGTGATGAAACAGTTGGAACAGCATTGCAAATTAACTTGCGAGTGAGTCTGGGGCAATGCTTTTTGGTGAACTTTGATGGTTCATACATACCTTCCGCGAAGTGCATGCTGCAGATGCAGAATCGGTTGCCCCTCACATCCTCCAAGACATTCTTGGCTCTGCTGTCAATCTCAGATACTGGAAATCCACTCATGACCAAGCATGTTCGTTTCAACAACATTGGGAAAAATGTGCATAAATGCACCAGGAGTCTTATCATGGCTGATATTTGGGCACCCAAAAACAATACATGAAGGCATTGTTTTATGCTCAGGAAGATCTAGTAAAGAAATTACAAAAAGATGCAAATGTATAAAGTATGACAGTGATTGATTCATAAATAAAAACCTTGCAAAGACAAAACGCTTCAGAGTTTGATAACTGCTCTGTAAGCTATTCTGATGCGCCAGGCTAACCACCAGCTTTTATGTCATGGTCTGGCACATGAAGAAACGTGTTACTGGTACTTTGATCATCCATTGTGCCACAGAAAGAAAAGAGGGATGACAAAATATTAGATTTTCAAAAAAGACCCTATCATGTGATGCAGGAATAAAAGATGTAATAATACATAGAAAGGTTGATAATGGAGAAGTCGTTGAGATATATGAGAGTTCAATTACCTGTAATAGGGAAAATCTACAAGGCAATTCAGCAAAAAAGATAACAAGCAGTTCGAAGATGATATCCATAGTAAATTGCAGGGATATTTTCTTGCTAAGGATTTGAATTAGTTTATAAACACTTTGAAAAGTGGATGTGTATGTGAATTTGTCACGTTGAGGCACTGTCCCTAAATTTTGTTGGTCTTTATTATTTTAGAGGCGTGATGTAATGTCGGTACATATCCATATGGTATGGTGGGTATGTGTAAATATTAATGGAGTTGAAGGGTTGATGACATCAAATTTCAAAGAAGAAAGTGGGCACCAACAGAAAACGATTGCCTTCCCATGGTCCAAGTGAGAACTGCCTTTGGTAAGGGTGGTGGGTGGATGTGGATGTAGCAAGCAGAAAAGGCCTGGCACCTTGTCAAAGGACACACAGATATCATGATTGCAGGGACAGGGTCTTCAAAGGGGAGTAAGGAGAAACCATATCTGGGGTCGCTATGTGGCCAATGGTCGCCATGCGAAAGACCCCTTTGAGTTGTACATGGTATTCAGTACCTTTGTGCGTTCGCATCCACCCAACCCCATTGAGAGAGCATGGTTCAAGTGGCAACTTCCTTTGATAAGGGCGGGGTGGATAAGGATGAAGTGCGCAGAAGAGCCTATTGTCTTGTGGAGGGTCACATACTTATCTTGATTGTAGGGATGAGGTCTTCAAAGGGGAGTATGGAGACACCGTGTCTGGGGTGGCTGTGTGCCGATGGTCCCCAATGCGAAAATAGCCCTTTGAGTTGTACATGGTATTCTACACCCGGTGCGTTCCCATCCACCCACCCCCATTGAGAGCACCTGGCCCAAGTGACAACTTCCTTTGATTTTGATAAAGGCAGGGTGCATAAGGATAAAGTGAGCGGAAGAGCCCCTGTCCTCATGGATGGTCACATACACATCTTGATTGCAGAGACAGGTTCTTCAAAGGAGAGTATGGAGACATCGGGTCTAGAGTGGCCATGTGGCCATTAGTCCATAGAGGCCAAATCCCTTCCAGTTGTACATGGTATTCAGCACTTTGTGGTATGTTCCAATCTGTCAGCCCCATGGCAAGCACATGGCCCATTTGAGAACTGCCTTTGATAAGGGGGGTGGGGCGGATGTGGACCTAGCGAGCGCAATAGGCCCGGTACCTTACCAACGGGCACACAGATATCATGATTACAGGGACAGGGTCTTCAAAGGGGAGTATGGAGACACCGGGGCTGAGGTGGCCATGTGGCAAATGGTCCCCATGCAAAAGACCCCTTTGAGTTGTACATGGTATTTAGCACTGTGTGCGTTCCCATCCACCCATCATTGAGAGTGCATGGCCCTAGTGAGAACGGTCTTTGATAAGAGAGGGAGACGGATGTGGGTGTAGCGAGCGCAATAGGCCCAGCACCTTGTCAAGGGACACACAGATGTGTTAAATGCAGGGACAGGGTCTTCAAAGGGCAGGATGGAGACACGGGGTCTGGGTGGCCATGTGGACATTGGTCCCTAGAGTCCAGAGCCCTCTCAGTTGTACATGGTATTCGGCACTTTGTTCATTCCCATACATACAGCACCATTATGAGTGCAAGGCCCAAGTCAGAACATGCGTTTGATAAGGTTGGGGGATGGATGAGGACGTGGCAAGCACAATAGGCATGGTACTTTGTCAAAGGACACACAGATATGTTGATTGCAGGGTTGGGGTCTTCAAAGGCGAGTATGGAGACAACAGTTAGGTGGACAATTGTGGATAGATGCAAGAGCTGGTTGAGTTGTACATTGACTTACACTTTGTTGAGCCAGCCAGCCTAAACCCAAACCAAACAAAAAAGTTCTGAAAAAATGATCACAGTGCATTGATAAAGGAGAGGTGTTTGAATAGATTATGGTTGAGTGTGATTGATATTGGCAACGTATTTAGGGCAGTACCAATAACCTTTGTTTATACTGCTGGTATAGCATAGCATTTTTATTAGTAGACTTGGCGCCATTGGTGACTTGGACAAACACTTCTATTCACTTGTCATTGTATTACTTCATTGCTCTTATTTCCTATGACTGTCAACGTGTGATGATTGTCAACATTTAATAAAATGACTTGTGTATTCCTAAATAGAATCAAATGAAATTTAGAGTACTTAAAACAAAGAATTATCATCTGAAGAAATAATAAGAATAAGAAATGCAGTGCCCCGTATGGTGCATGTACTGAGTATTTGGTATTTTGACTTTACGGTTTGTGCTTTGTTGTATGTGGTTGAGGAAGATAGGAGAAAAACTTGAAATTTGCATGGAAAACCAAAAGCTTAAAATGAAATACACACACTTGAAATAATTGGAAAGTGACCAATGCAAAATTATTAAATACAGCTATGTTTTATTTAAAGTAAAATATGTTTATAAAAACTACATTTTATTTTTAAAAAAAGGTTGATGGTATATAACAACTACAAGTACTGTCTGTAAAAATCCATTGAATTGTCCGGAGGCACTTGGAAATTGTTCATGCATGAATGGCCCGAACGACACAGGCAGGTATGATACATCAAACCCGAAATTCAGGTCTTCCTTGTATCCACCATGTAAACTATTGATAGGCCACAAACCTGTACCATCTGCGCAAAAGCTAGGGAAATAGTTTTATTGAATCAATCCAATGATTGCATATCTTGTAAAAAATAAGGCATTGGTAGGAATTCAAAAACATACTTTGTGAGTAAAGTAGTCACAGTCCAATTCTTTAAAAATCAGGGTAATATAATAATGTATAATTGCTTTTGAAAAAGAAAAGACAGAAAGATCATTTTCTCATAGCTTTTAATTGACTAATATGACATTGTTGATTCTCAAAATAGAAGATGGAATCATTTGGCAGGAACAAAGAACAAAACATTTTCCAATATATCAAAATATATATTGTGAGTGAACTCATGATATCACAATGGTCTAGGAGAACAACATAAAAGGCTATGGTGCAAGGTTGGCACAGATAAAACTGATAGACACAATACTTACTAATTTCTAGGAGATCGACGGTGAACAGTTGAAATAAGTTTGTGCATCTGCACCATCCCCATTCTCAACATGGATCATGTAAGGCATGCTGCCCTGAAGTCTTGTACCTGGCCCACGCATAGTGGTGGAGGTTCTTCTTGGGTTTTGTAGGCTAAGCACCCAGAGTTTTCTCTGCAACAACTGTTCTCCACCAAAGTTGGCATTGCCACACATAGATGGCATATACACCAAGGTGAAACGTCTTCCATGCGACAAGGATCAAGATCCTTCGAGCTGTCGTCGCGACTTTCACTGGATTCACCATCTTTTTGTGACTTTCTCTCTCATGTATTTCCTCTTCGGTATACTCAGGCTCATAAAGGTATGGTTGAATGGATGCTATAATTATTGTGGATTGAAGAAGTAGAAAATCAACTGTGGGAGCAAAAAGAATATTTAGTAATTTTGATAAAATTATGCATTGATGTTTTATTTTAAAATAGCATGTAGATTCTATAAACCCAGGACTTTAAGGAACATTCATATCAGATAGAGACTGCAGTAGACGAAGGAGCGATAGGCTCAGGAAACAGTGTTGCTTTGGTCATAACTTTGACCTAGTTTGGTTCGGTTAACTCTAAGGGAAAGGGGTGGGACAGGTGGGTGAGGATGGGGATACTGGGGGGAAAGTTGAAAGCCATTAACAGTCTCGATGCCAAAGTTCAAGTAGGTTAAATACTTTGTTTTCATAGAGAATAATGGTTGTAATACTGCTGTAACCAAAGGCTAACTGTTGCCTCCCGTTGAAAAGATATACAAAATGAAAATAAAGTTGGTTAAAAAAAAAATAGCATGTAGAAGAAAATTATGAGCAGAAGAAACAGACATGTTATAACAACACATAGTGCAAAGACAACAGGAATAGGATAAAGTTGGAAAGTTATTATTGGAGCATGAAAAAGCAAACATATTTAAACATGCAAATTTAATCTGGTTTACCAAAGAAATGAGTCAATCGTATACATATATATATTTGTGAAAGTGTGTTTGCATGTTCAGGATTGGCTCCAGCCCCATAACAGTTGGTGGGCTGAAGTTTTGGACATGGTCGGCATACCAGTCTGGGGTGTACTGGCGATAGTGAAATTTGACCAACCTCACCCATTCTACCCTGCACAGGGGGCGAGGTTCGGTGCTGTGCTATCAGTATAGGCGATTTTGGGAGATAACCAATTTTGCGATTGTTGGCTCCAGCCCCACAACAGTTGGTGTGCTGAAATTCTGGCCCGAGGTCGGCATACCAGTCTGGGGTGTACTGGCGATAGTGAAATCTGACCAACCCCACTCATTCACCCTGTACAGGGCGGGGTCCAGCCCTGTGCTATCAGTATATGGAATTTCGGGAGATTAATGATTTCGTGACTTTTCCACTAACAAGAAGTTAGGACACTAGGTCAGCATATCAGTCTCGGGTGCACTAGCGATATTGAAATTTGACCAACCCCACCCATTCTCCCTGCATAGGGATGGAGCGGGGTCCGGCCCTGTGCTATCAGTATAGGCGATTTCGGCAGATTTCGCGATTTTTCAAAAATAGAAAGTTATGACACAATAAAACATACAGAAGGCTTTAGCAGACCCCTACCTTTATGTCAGCTACAGATCCGTGCAACGCTGTGTGGTACAGCTAGTTATGTTATAATTATTTAAAGTGAAAGCGCTTATAGAGAAAAGTCCTGCAGCGAGCCAAGAGCACAGGTGTTGTGCACCTGCTGGCACCGAGGTAGTGGGGGTAGGAAGTAGGGGCAGGAGGCCACCCCCACTGATCTATTTCTTAGACCGTTGAGCCCAGAGCAGCGATGGCCGCAGCGAGCCAAGGGCAGAGGTGTTGTGCACCTGCTGGCAGTTTGGCGCCAGCAGTGTTGCGGCTACTGACAGTCCATCTACGGTCGAAACTCTCCATTTGTTTGCTGTTGTTGGACATTATGGCTATGTGTTGGCAGTGTTTGTAGTGCCTGGGTTGAGAAAGGTGAGGCACCCTCTGTTGCTCCCATGGTCGCCATTTAAGAAGATATGGACTCTGGGTGGTTATAAGCAGTGTAGGCCAAAGTCTTTTTCTCCCATGCTTTCCTGGACCTTGAGGACTTTGTATTTTAGCTGTGTGGAGCAAGAGAGGGAGACGGTCTCCGGCAGCCCCTTCAGCAAGTCCTGCATGCCTTGCTCTTGCTTGTTGCGACAATTCAATTTTAGGAGATGCTTTTGTATGACCCTGCATCAAACTGCGCCAATTTGCTTCAAGTTACTGACTTGTTCCAATTGGAATCGCATTTATTTTATTAACATTTTAATTTGATATTAACATTTATAGCTGCTATTTATGATTGCGATTGTTTTTTTTTTAACCTCCTTGCACAGTTTTAACTATAATTATGTGAAAGTCCATTTCCAGCTTTCCAGCTATCATTCTCATGAAACGCAAGGCTAAGGAAGGGCAAATTGGCCCTAAATTTACAAAATAAATTAAGAATATTGAGGGAAAGAAACAGGGGCAATCCCAGTCTTTGTTGGACTCGTATTGGTTAGAAATGGTGGCTAAAATTGAAGAACGTATATTCATCACAGAGGGGGCTATAGTGGCAGCCAATCAGAGCGAGGCTCTGTCTCTCGCCTCTAATATGGAACCGTTATAGGCCGAGGTGGGAGGCTAATTTCTCACCTCGAGGTGAGGCAGGAAGGTGGTGGGAGTGGGGTGCCAGGGCAGTACAGAGAAGCTGATGTGATCCCTGGATCCAAAACAGGGCCTAACATTACGGGCTCTGATGTGGTATTTAGATCCCAGGGAACGATGCTGTTCAGAATTATTTGGAAGTTATTGAGGTTGTAGATGGTACTCCTACTAATGCTCTGTTTTGCACTACGAAGATGTTAGCCCCTAGTGAACCTTGTAGCTCTCACTCAAGAGCCCAGTTAATATCTTTGGGAGAAAAGCAGCATTTTACAAGTTTGGAGATTTAGTATTCCGATAGTGAGGTGGAAGTGAGGAATTATGTAAAGATCCTGGGTAGAAATTTGCAGCAAATCTTGGACTCTCTCATTTCCTTTAGGCAACTGTTTTAACAAGGGCCGTCATTTCACCAAAATGCCAGAGGTAGTGGAAGTGACATCACACACCCGGTGACATCACAGGAAGTGATGTCATATGACCTTTGCCCCTGATGGCATCACATGACATTTAACCCTGTTGTTAGCACCTAAAGTTACAGACAGGTATAAAAACACACAAAAGCTTACATTTCATGTAATACCAAACTCATATGGAAGCAGACAAGCCTTTTATAGATACCAGTCACCTTTTAAGAATGGAGCTGCCTTAATATGCCATGGAGGAGGGCATGTTATGGCAGGGGTAGACACTGTATAACCAACATACTCCAAGGCAAGGACACTGCCATGCATATGCTACTTTAGCATCATATGGCAATTTATTGGCAAATGATACCTATTATTGCTGCACATGTTAGGTGAGGTAATCATATGCCAAGTAAAGCCCCACATTCCCCGGCGCCGCCATAATACAGAGTGGCTGTTGCAGCCTTTGATGATGCTGCCACCCTGTGTCTGTTATAGCCTTACAGCCTACGTATGCTAAAAAAATATGTGAGTTACTTTATATATCCAGTTGCTTATTTCATAGGCACAGCGCATCCTTAAATGTCCAGTAATGCCACCCAATATCAGTTAATGACTCATCCACCTGGTAGGGGATAAAGTCAGAGGAACTGTCAACTGACACAGAATCCCACACACTGTATGTACAGTGTATATAAAGAACTCTTTATATATTTTTTTGATCACAGAAAAATGTCATCATAATATCAAAGTCAGGTTTGTAGAGGCAATATAATCAATCATGTTTTAAATAAAAAGTTCATGCACAAACTGAAAGGGAGTACATACATGGTTCATCATCATGCAAACCAAGAGGCTGACACCACAGCATTACACTACTATATTCCACTGACCTAATATGTTATGAACCACTCATGTCTGAGCTATATGGTCAGTGGCATATATGGTTGAGTAGAGCTTGCTAGAATTCAAACCTATGACTGGCAGAACACACATTGCATTGAGCACTTTAACCCACTGAGTTATCTTACCAGCTATTTATCCTTACGTGTGTATACCACAGCATTTTTAAATGTGTTAGCTGTCGGGGTTACATTTCTCATTAAGGTGACACTTATTATTACACTGCTTAGAAGCAGCAGAGATATGTCATACCGCACTAGTGACCCTGGTAATTGTAGTGCTATATTCTTTTTAAAAGGACTCCTGAGGTTGGTGAGTAGATATCCTCATAAATGTTCCTTTTTAACTGCACAATTGATTCTACAGCATATTGTGTCGCAATTGGATAGCTCAGAGAGTTTAAATCACATGGCTTTTTTCTATTGCTGCTGCAAAATGTTCTGTAAAATGTGTTATTTCGACTTGAGGATGGGTTCAGCTCCCTTGTGTCAGTCGGTGAGGAAATCCCATAACAAAATCAAAAGCTTCCACCCATTAATATATGCACAGTAAGTGAACATATCTTAAAGTGAAGTATGCAAATTTAGTTCAATTGACCTTTCCCTTAAGAAGAAAGTGCACAAGAAAAATTAGTATTTGCCTTTCAAAAAAAGTCATCAACACTGGAAAATAACCTGAGAGAGAAGCATTTCCAATAACTATGCAGGCAAAGTATAAAAGGTGACCACCTTTTAAACCCAACGATGTATAATGAAATATTCCAAGGAAAATAAAATCCAAACAGGAGATGTGTGCTTTGATGGCACTTGCTCTCGCATCCTTACTCATCTCACCCACACGTTTGGATTTCAACAATACTCTGTTTTATAAAGAGAACTTGAAAAGTACAAAAACCATAGTAAAGTACTCACACAAATATATTTAAAAAATTACAATTCTGCTATTATTCCCCCACCTTCAATGACATGATAGGTTATTTATAACACACTTAATATCCAGAGGTTTCTAAGCGCGGACCCGGGGATCAAACCTTTGTTGCTCTATGTAGTCTTTTATAGTCTTGCCTGAAGACTATAAACACCAGCATGCAATTTACCAAAAGGCAACACAATTACCTGTGGATTTGGAAAATGTACTTTCAAGTCTTAAAGACTATCTGCACTATTTCGGCTGTCCACAGAAGGGACATGAAAGGAAGTAGCTACAATATTTATTTGCGTATAAACTCTATTCAATTCTGTGGGCACTTTCAATAGCCCCGTTGCACAGGCCACCTACTGTATGTTGTTTTTAACTTTCAGAGACCATGGCAAGTGACTGACCCCTTCCAAGCGGAGCCACTGTGGTGTTCACAAGGAAGGGACACCCAAGCTGAACTCTGCCCCCAAGAATAGCCGGCACAAGCAGATGGTCGATTAGCCGCAACAGCCCACACTAGGCCCCTGTGCCCAGTTGTTGCATGCTCAGTTTCCACTCACTCTCGATTCCTCCCCTGCATTAGCCTCTAGCCCCATGTCCCCAATGCCCTCCCCCATGAAATAACAAACAGACTCTCATTGTGGGTGGGTAGGCCACAGTTGCTTTATTAGGCAGGAGGTATCTCACAGGTGTTCCTCTTTTGGCAGTGCAGCATCTGGGTTCTGCTCGGAGCTGAAAACCCTTACACATTTCTAACTTGGCCGAGCAGCATCCAGTTTCGTTCACAGCTGACAGCCTTACACTTTACTAACTTTCAGACACTCCCCAGTTTGATCAATGGCTTTTCAGGTAGAAAACTTCAACATTACGACTTTTTCCAGGTGCAGGAACGTTAAGCAGTTCTTTTTCCCTTCGCCTGACTCCTCCCTTGCTTCCCTGTTGCCCAGGTGCCCTGCGCTCTTAATCTCTTAATTCACCCTGACCCCCAGTTTCCATGTCCCTACCAGATTCCTTGCCCCAGGGGTTTGAACTCTCTTGCCTCCTAACCCAATCCTCTGGTGCCTTAACCTCTGCCTCTTTTCCCCGGTCTCTTGGCCTTCTACACCGTTCCCCGTTGCTTTGGTGACTTACACTCTTAAATGCCCATTTTTGGTTTCCTTTCCTCATTCCCCTGTTGCCCTTGCCCTCTTCCCATTTCCCCTGGCGACTTGTCCTCTTCCCCCTAGGTTGGTTGCTGCCCCCCCATGTTGTTGCTTCCTCCCCCTTGTTCCCCGGCCAGTTATCCTTGCCTATGTTTTCCTTGCGTTCCCGGGTCTCTGGACCTCTCCCGCATCCCTTGGGTTCCTTCCTTTCTTGGGGCCTCATTCCGAGGCTGGCGGTAAGGGGTTAATGGCACCGGTAAGGGGGCCAGTGCTGTTAACCCCTTACTGCCACATTAAGAGGCCTTTTAGTGGGTCCCGCTAAGGGCGGCTGGTTTTACCAGGCGCCCTTAGTGGGAGCCGCTAAAGGACCAGGGAGCTAATAACGGGCCAGTTGGTAGCTCCCTCCCCATTCCCATTGAGCCCTATGGGGATGGGTTCCCTGAATGGGGAAATACCGGGTCCTCCAAGGTTGGAATGGCCCGATATTTCCCCATTCAGGGAAGCCGGACCCGGTGTGCGGTATGGGTGTAGCCATGGCGCTAGTAGCACCATGGCTACCTCCATACTCATAATGACCCCCTTGGTCTCCTTCTGCCTCCCTTAGTTTCCCTGCTCTCCCCCACTCTCTTCATCCTTTGTTCGACCCATGGTAACCAACCACTTGTCCTCTACTAACTCCCCAAGTTTCTGCGCTGCTTCTTCATACCTTTGGCCCCCTGCCCCTTTCCCTGACTAACTGGATTCCTCAGCGCCCTGTTACCTTGATGCCTACCAGCCCCTTCTGCCTGTTGCCCTGTCCCTGTAATTTTTGATCCTTAGACCTCCCCCCTTTCTGCCCCCACACCTCCCCTCCCCCAACTTACCAGTGGCCTACGGAGTTAAATCCTCCGCCGCTGACAAAATCGGTGACTGCACAGTCCCTTGTGGTTTCTGACAGCCCTTCCAGCCTGGATGCACCATGTAACTCCACTGCAATGGTACTGCTGTAGATTAGACAATCATGACACATTAAACAATTCACATTTTTCCACATTGGCATCGGGTGGGCGGGCGGGAAATCCTTTGTCCTCACTGCCTATCCTGGAAAATAGAGGGTGTAGGCCTGTGGGTGCAGTGCTTATAAAGCACATTTTTGGGATGGATCAACCTTCCTTTCCTGCCTGCCATTTTCTCACCTTGGGGTTCGCCCCCCCCCCCCATTTCCTGTCACCTGGCGTCAACCGGTCTGGGTGAGACCCCCATCTGCTACTAACAAGAGGAGGAGGGGGAAGGCAGGGGGCCTCCCGGGGCCTGATGGGTGATGCGGCTATGGAAACGTCCACGCAGGCCTCCCTTTGCTCGGCTCGTCCCCTGGCTTAGCCGCAACAGCCCACACTAGACCCCTGGGCCCCGTTGTTGCATGCACAGTTTCCACTCACTCTCGATTCCTCCCCTGCATTAGCCTCTAGCACCATGTCCCCCCTTGAAATAACAAGAAGACTCTCATTGTGGGTGGGTATGCCACAGTTTCTTTATTAGGCAGGAGGTAGCTAACAGGTGTCCCGCTTTTGGCTGGGCAGCATCCGGTTTCATTCAGAGCTGACGCCCTTACACTTTACTAACTTTCAAACACTCCCCGGTTTGATCAATGGCTTTTCAGGTAGAAAACTTCAACATTCTGACTTTTCCGAGGTGCAGGATCGTAAAGCAGTTATTTTCCCCTGTCGCCTGACCCCTCCCATGCTTCCCTGTTGCCCAGGTGCCCTGCGCTCTTCTCCTATTAATTCACCCAACCCCTTGGTACCCCGACACCCAGTTTCCATGTCCCTACCTGATTCCTTGCCTCAGAGTTCTTGAACTCTCTCGCCTACTAACCCATTCCCCTGATGCCTTAACCTCTGCCTCTTCCCCGGTCTCTTGGCCTTCTACACCGTTCACCGTTGCTTTGGTGAATTACCCTGTTAAATGCACATTTTTAGTTTCCATTGTTGCCCTTGACCCCTTCCTGTTTACCCCAGTGACTTGGCCTCTTCCCCCTAGGTTGGTTGCTGGCTCCCTCCCGCCCCCGATGTTGTTGCTTCCTTCCCCTATGGTCCCCAGGCCAGTTATCCTCTCCTATGTTTTCCTTGCGTTGCCGGGTCTCTGGACCTCTCCCCCATCCCTTGGGTTCCTTCCTTTCTTGGTCTCCTCCTGCCTCCCTTGGTTTCCCTTCTCTCCCCCACCTCTCCTCACCCTTTGCTCGACGCATGGTAACCAACCACTAGTCCTCTGCTAACTCCCCAAGTTGCTGCACAACTTCTTCAAACTTTGGTCCCGCCGCCGGAGAGTTAGCCCACCTGCCTTTTCCTCTGCCTAGGTAACAATTCCACCCGGTACCCTCTCCCTCTTCCAGGTTCCTTTTGTCGCCCCATCTAGAAAGAACCCTTACCATTTAGTTTCTTGGACCCTCAGGCATTCCCCCACCCCATTACTTCAAGCCCCATGCCGACTACCATGTAGCGCGTTGACTTTGTTCAAATCACATCCTGTTGTTCATACCTTTGAAGTTGGCTCCTGCCAGGTTCCGTCCCCCTCCCTTGCCACTGTCGGCTGTTTCTCAACTCCCGCCCTACTCCCAGTGCTTAAAGTGGGCCGGGGCCTGCCGGGGCCGGGCCCCGGCAGTCTCCAAAAAGTGGGACTGAGCCGGGGCCCTGCCGGGGCCCACGTCCAACCACAACATTGCCGGAATGCATTATCCCGTCGCGGCCGCAGCCGCGACGGGAGATGCGCCTGCCATGAAGACAGGCGAGCCGACAGAAGTGGCAGCCAGCCACAGCGACGCTGTGACTGGCTGCCACTTCCGTCAGTCATAGTAACTGCATCTGGTGACCCCTCGCGCGAGAGGTCACCCGAGGCAGTTACTGTCCCTTTGTTTCCCCAGGTCGCCGAGGCGTCTTTAACCCTCGGCGAACCTGGGGATTCCTCGACGTTTATAAAAGATGGCTTTGAAAGTACACATTTCAAGCCATCTTTTATAAAGCTTTGTCGACGGACAATTTTGTCCGTAGTCAAAGCTTTATAAAAGATGGCTTGAATTGTGTACTTTCAAAGCCATCTTTTATAAACCCGAAATCTTTAAAAAAAAAAAAAAAAGATGGCCTGAAAACTAGGCAAACCGTAGGATATGCACACAAATATATTTTAATGTTATATATTTGTGTGCGTACCTTACTATGGTTTGTGTACTTTGCAAGCCATCTTTTATAAACGTAGAAATATGTTACATATCTCTATGTTTAGAAAAGATGGCTTGCATAGTACACAAACCATAGTAAGGTACGCACACAAATATATAACATTAAAATATATTTGTGTGTATACCCTACGATTTGCGTACTTTTTAGGCCACGCCCCTCCCACAAGCCACGCCCCCAAATGAGGGCCCCCCCCCTCGATTTCTTACCCCACTTAAAGCCCTGCCTACTCCCCTTGCCAGCTATCTTAGCGGCGTCCACCCAATCCCCATTCTTTCTACTGCTACTGTACTGTATTTCTTACTACGCCTTTGTATCTGCAACCCAAGCATTCCAATGTCTCCCTGAGACCCATTCTCATGATTGACATCCATACCTCTGACAGGTGACCCCCATCCGTGTCAAAGTAGCCAGGTGTCCTCAACGTAATTAAAGTGTGCTTTATGCAACCCATGCCCATCCCTGTCAGAAATGTCTTGAACTCTGTAACCCACCGGTCCCCACTCCTTGTTCGAGTGTCAACCTAACGACCTGTCTGAAAGATCCCTTACAGCTCGAACCCTCAGACTTTTTCCTCCCCCCGGTCCTGACGCCCCATTTTGGCTAGCATGTAGAGGTGTTGGCTTTGTTCATGTCACATCCTGTTGTTCACACCTTTGACATTGCCTCTTGGCCAGGCTCCCTTGCCCTTTATTGCCACGGTCTGTGGTTACACCCCCCCTATTCCTCTTGCCTGCTAATGTAGGAGCATCCACCCCCCCTTTATACTGCTACTGTACTGCTTTTCTTATCACGCCTTTGTATCAGCCCCCAATACTTCCGATGCTACCCTGAAACCGATTCTCATGATTGCTCTTGTGATAAGATTGGCCCATTACCTGTGCCCCTGTTGCCCCTGAGGAGAAAATAAAGAACCCCATAAGTGACTCCTCTTGTCTACCTCCCCCTCATGCTCCCTCACTTATACATGTCAGTCCACAGCAACGCCACTAGCATGCCATACTTACCTTATTTATTCATGCTGACTCTTGACAACAGCCCAGCGACAGGCGTGTTGTGGAGAAAGAAAACACAGGAGAAGATAAAGGAAGAATGCTTCTTATATCCCGCTTAAGGATCATCAAAAATGTCTAATTTTGTGGGGTATGTATCTGGGAAGGCAGTCGGCCTTCATGTAGTAAGTACTGTCACGAAGCGGGGTAAAGAAGTAATTAAACAAATTACAGTCCAGGTTCGAAATCGGGGGGAGCTGGGAGCCATTTAGCTCCTGCTTGTAGCCTAGAAGAGCCTGGTTACCTTGATATCAACAGCCACCATGAACTGCTTTTGGCTCTCCAGGGCAACCGATGCCGAACAAACCCATGTGAATTGAACTCTGTGCGTTTGGGACAATCTATGCATAAGCATTAGGACACATCAATACGACATTTAACCCAAAGAGTTCATAAATAACAGACAAAATTATATGTTTGCATCTTATGTGGAAGTTAGATTTGCGATTCATCTCCTGATTCCCTCCTGGTCACTTGTTAAAACTGGCTAGAGGGGAGCTGCTTTTACCTTCTGCTTATCCAAACTTAATTTCCATCCAAGCAGTCAAAATCAATATCAATATACCTTATTTCAGAATTTTCAGAATTCCATAAAAGTAAAAACACAGTTCAGTATGTAATAAAAATTGTAAACAAAATCATGGTATCATCTAATGTCTTTCTCCTGCAATGAAATATACTGTTTTTTATGTATGTTGAGGCCACTGTAACATGCAGTTTTAACATGTAATGTTGACCAAATGGGACCATAATGTGCACGTGGTGTTTACAAACTATGCATACGCAGAGGAAGTAATGAGCATGTAATGAGCATGTCATGTATTGCAGAGCCCCCAACCCCAATCAGTTGCCCTAGGGCTAGGTAGTTGCCAGAGCTCCAAAGCGGTATTACCTCGGGTAATACCTCCAAAAGGAAATACTATTATCCCACGCAGTGCCCATATGGTCACGTGAAGGGTCTGCATGGTTTATTCATAAATCCTTCCATTATTGCCTGTTTTGGAGTCCGGTAGGACCCCCTGGGGATCGGTACTTGCTGCAAGTTGTAATTGTTTTGCATGGAGGAAACGTCTTATACACAAAACCAAATTCAGCTTTGTTTCGGTAGGAAATACCATAAAAGCAGCAGCAACGTGCTCGCCTTGGAAGCAAGACGGCACGGAGCAACACAGGTTCAATCCCCGGGTCCACGCTTAGAAACCTCTGGGTATTAAGTGCGTTATAAATAACCTATCAATAAAACCTATGCTAAAACACCAGGCACCGCTAACGTAAACATGTTGGTTCTGCACCTGGTACAGAGAATGCACAAGGGGGGCCCCAGGGGAAATGCGAAGCGTTACCCCCCAGGGTTGTTTTGGGCACTACACAGGCCAACGAGCGCTGTAGGGGTATTTAAGGGGGGCAGGGAAGGTTCGAGAGCAGATGGCGGTTAGGATGAACGTTTGTCAAGGTCGCCTGCTCCCAAGCCTTCCCTGTGTCTGGGCCTGTTAATAGGTTGTGGCGGAGGTGAGGAGTTTGGTAGTATAGCTGTTAGCGGGTGATGGGCAGGTAGTTTAGTGACAGGATATATTACAGGATATATTTGTTCTTTTTTAAAACTGTCAATTTTAAATAGTCGGGGGTACCGCGGTGGAGTCAGCTCCGTTGGGTTACACTGTCGGGTAGCAGGTGGTGAGCTCCGGAGGTGAGGAGGATCCTGTGTGGGCTGCGTCTCGCGGGGGTTATTGAGCAATGTTTTTTTCCCCATTTACAGGGAGCGAGCTTCCTCTGGGCGTTGGGGAGCCTGTTTGGGCGGGGGCTGAAGAAGGAGTGTCAGGGTTTAGACGCGCGGGCTCTGCCGGCTGGCTCCCGGTATCTGTGTCATGTTAGCGGGTAGCGGACAGAGGGGGCAGGGCTAAACTATTAAAGGGGCTGCGTCTATATTATTAGCGCCTGGTCCAAGGCAAGGCAGCCTCTCATTGAAAGGACCTTACAGTGCAGTGCTGGCAGCGCGCCGCTAGGGGGTGGTAGTTTTTTTTTGCATTTGTCAGTGTGGGGAACAGGAGCATCCACGTGGTTGAAAGGCCCTCAGCCTTACAGAGTTAATGGTGGGGTTTAGGGTTAACAAGGGGCATTTTGGGGAATTTTGCCAGGCAGGAGGGAATATATGAAAAAAAAAAAAATAATAATAAGGGGAATAATTAAGCTAATAAATAAAGCATAATTATAAATTTAGTAGACAGGTTCTGTATTAAGGGTATACCAGTTAAGTGGTATCACCCCCCCTCACGTAGTTTCCCCGGGTAGGTTTTGGCTCAGGGGTTAGTTCATTTAGGTTAGAGCATCAAGGGGCATATTTTGGCACCCAGGTATATTAATTTTGGTTTGCCATGGTGGGACAGGGGTCCAAGAAAAAGGGACTGGTGGATGCTAAGGCCCTGAGGGAAGCTTTAGAGATCATTAGCAGGGCATCCAAGGCCCAGCTTGAAGGGGCTGTGGGGGAGGTTATGTGTGAGGGGGGACGCCGGAGAGAGGCCACAGCGGAGAGCATCGGCAGATGGGGCTCTTGCGGTAGCGGTGGCATGTAACCTCGTCAAGGGGTAGGAATATTAGGAGGGAGATTGACAGGAGAGCGTCCGTGGGGGAGGGGAGCTAGGAGAGGGGTTAAGGAGAGGTGTGGGGGGAAAAGACCAGTTGGAGGAAGGGGAAGTTAGGAGTTCGCACAAAGGTCGGGTGGGGAGTAAAGGTGGGGGTGACAGGTTGCACAGAGGGACGGCAGGGCGGAGGGGCAACGGAGGAAAATACCTGCAGAAGAGTGCAGGTGGGAGGAAGAATGAGCGTTCCCCTTCAATTAGTGAGGAAAGGGAGGGGGGCGGAATGGCCTCCCGGCTAGGAGGATTTCGGGCAGAGGGCATGGAATGGCCCCCGCTATGGCAGAAGGGGAACATGGAGAGGGTTTAAGAAAGGCCCCTCCGCAAAACGCAAGAGGACAGCCTAGAGGGTGCAGCACAGCCCCTAGCGAGGAGGACCACAGGGTGGAGGAGAGGACCTCTCACCCGAGAGAAGAGGACCAGGAAGGGGTTTCTGCGGCCCTGCCGAGAGTTACACCGATGGAGTGGCGGGGCGGACAACCCGGGCTCACACAAAGAGGATCTGCCTGGACCGTGCATGAGCTCGCAACAGCCTTGGTATTACATGGGGGATGATGAAGGGGTGGAAGAATACGTGGGGAAGTGGGAGGATGAAGGGTACAGTGTTGTAAGGAGGAGGGAGGGAGCGAGAAGGAGTTTAAGGTGGGAAGGGGAAAGCCAGGAGCAGGGAAGCTATGGGGCAAGAGGTCGGGGGGGAACTGGCTGGGTGAGACTGTTGACATGTTTTGTCCCCGCAGCAGGAGCCCAGTAAGGAAGGAGATGAGGAGCGTTGGAGTGGAGGTCAGGCTGCAGACGGGCAATTGCAGGGCAGAAAGAGGTGAGCGGGAAGGGGAATGGTCGGCGGCATGGCAGAGGGGGAACACGAGTTTGGGGCCAAGAAGGGAGGGGACAGGGGCGCAAGGGGTGAGGAGAGAGATTGGCGTGCAGGCTATTGGAGCCTTGGTTGGGGAGAAGGAGAATTGCTTGGTGGAGGTGCAGACAGACAAGGTGATTGAGCCCTTGGCACCCGAGGTACAGGTTCCAAAGGAGAAAGAAGTGGCGGTAAAGGGCAAAGAGAAAAAGCTGCCATACATGGGCATTACAAAACCTCTGGGAGCACATTTGATGACTACAACAAAGGATAAGATATGGGCAGGGGAAGTTTTGGACGTGTTCAAGCTGCTTCATAGGGAGGTGAGAGCCAAAGAGGTTCTAAAGAGGAGGAGAGGGAGCTGGCCTCGCGTTCAAGGGCACCGGTTACGATCGAGAATTGGACGTCGGCTTTTATTGTCTATGCTAGTGTCTATTGTGAGAAATGTCCAGAGAGATGTGTGGCCAGGGGTGTTGCTAGGTCTGGAAAAGATCCGGGGCTACACTAATGTCGGGACTGTCGGGACTCAGGGCTAGCTAGCCTTTTGGTTGTAGACCCTGAGATTCTATCAGGGGCTACAACCATATGACCCTGGGCTATAGCCCCCTAACCCCCCCTAGCAACGCCTCTGTGTGTGGCTCTGTTGAAGTACATGGACGTGATTAGAAAGGCTTTCTGGAGTTTTTGAGGTTTTGCATGGGTGCGTTACGAGGAGTTTAGAGCAAGGTAAGCGAAGGACAGTCAGGCGGTCTGGGGGGAGATAGACATGGCTCTCTGGTTGCAATGGATGACGCCGACGAGGCCAGCGACAACGGAACACACAGCAACTGGCTTACCCGTGCCTTACTGGCCCTTTCTTGGTCGCCCCGCCCTGGAAGGGGCAGGGGGAGGAGGCAGAGGTCAGCCCTCAGCAGCATGCTGGGCTTTCAATAAAGAAGGATGCACGAGGATGATGTTCAAATTTAGACACAAGTGCAGCAGATGCGCGGGTCAGCACCCGATTACACATTGTCTTCAGGCAGGGGACAGGGGAAAAGGGCCAGGAGCGAGGCAAGGAGTTGGGGGGGAAGGACAGTATGCCAGTTAAAGTGGGGGTTTTCTGTAGGTGGGCTGCAGTTTAAAGGAGAGGGTGGGGGGGTGCAAAGGTGTGGGAAAGGTTTTGGGGGCGATCCCAAGGGAGTAGGAAGTGGGTGTGAAGGAAGGTCTTTAGATAGGATGGGGGAAGGTTGCAGTGGGGGGGGGGTAACTGGAAACTGATAGGGGGTGATGGCCGTCATTGGAGGGTGTGGAAGACGGAGGCGAAGCCCTCACGCTTGCAGCACGACAAGGTGAGCAAGCTTTGGGGGCGTGAGAGGGTTATAGCGGCACAGAGTCAATACGGAGAGACTGACTGAGGTTAAGAGGATATCACAACTTCAAGCGTACGGTAGTAGCCCGGTTCGCGTGAGGGACAGAAGACACGGCACATGCTAGGGCAGGAATTGAGTACGCACAACACGGGAGGAACTTGGCCCGTTTGGCCCTTGGGGCAGTGGGGGCAATGAGGAGAGGTGACTGCATGGACGGGGGTGCAGGGGAACCCCCCTGCTGCAGTCGGGGGAAGTGATGAGATGTGACTGCATGGACGGGCGTGCACGAGGGCCCCTGGTGCAGGTGGGAAACATGGTGTGATGGACGCAAGGTGCTGGAAGAGTAAGTTATATGGATTGGATTTCATGGACGGGGCGCACGTTTGACCCCTGGTGCAGTAGCGGAGAGGATTAATGAGGAGAAGGGCCCGCATGGACAGGGGTGCACGTGGGCCCCCAGTGCAGGGGGACGACACGGTGCAATAGTAGAAAGGTGATGGAGGGTGGGGGCAAGTGTCAACAGGAGGGTAATAGGATAGAGAAGAAAAGGGGTCTAAATTGGGGTAGGTGCATTGTTTAGAAGTGGGGTGTAAAAGGCGTGAATTAGAGGTGGGCCAGGTAGGAAAGGAATGGGGGCTGTTCCCGTAGTGGGAGTAAGGAGGGGGTCAGATGAGGATGGGTTGTTTTGGGGGAGACAGTTGGGGGTAAACAAAGGGTGGTTTTTAGGAGTTAGGTTTGGGTCTGAAGCGCTGGCAGCAAAGGTATTAGGGGTCACAAGGTGGGTTTTGAGGAAGTGGGTGTCACGACCCTCGCCCAAAACCCCCTCTGGCAAACCCATTGGCCAGGTGGAGTCAGGACTCGGGCTTCTAGGACCTAGCATCCTCTTCCAAAACCCTCTTGGGGCCACTCCTGGCACCTATGGCGCCAGGCTCATACACCATGAAAAACATGTGCTTGGGAACTACTTAATGTGTTGTCAGCCAACATGGAGGCTTCCACATAGTTGGTTCCAAGGAACCAAGCTATGCGGTCTAGTGTTTTGGGTGTGGTAGCCTAGGGACTACTTTACCTGGACTATTTTGTTGGGGCTATTTAAACCACACCCGAGCAAGACAACACGCTTCGCGTTACTTTGCAGCTTGCAACGTGACGCTCACCGTGTCCAGCTATTCGCTCGAACCTCGGAGAAGCAGAACCTGCAAGGAGACAAAAGGAAAATCATTAGCAGCAGCATCTTATCTGCAGTCTTCATCTTTAGCCACTCGCAGCTACTGAGAACAGCTTCCTCGAATCTGCACGCCCCCGGACAGAACGACCTGAAAGAGGAAGATAGAGGCAACATTAAAGAAGGCAGTAGAGACATTTGCAAGTTACGAACTGCTCAAAAGGCTTACCTGGTTGGTCGCCTCTTGGCTGGCACCACTCCAGACATTCCACTTGCGCTTGAAGAACACAGCGACCTACAAGGAAGGAAAACACAGGTTAGCAAAGGCAAGACTTTGCAGCGCTGCGCATAGCGCTTACTTACCACATCATAGCGCTCTTAATACGCCATCATTTACCAGCAGGGCTCAACCAAGCCAGTTCGCCGCGCTGAAGCTCTGCATAGCTAAGGGAGAAAAAAGAGACATTTTAAACAAAGAAAGACATGCAGGATAGCAACAAAACTAAAGAACAGCAATAAGATCTACCTGAACAATATCAAACGGGCCGGCATCAGTGAAGTAACTGGACCGCACACGCCCATGAAAGACAACGCGCCCCTGCAAAGAAGGCAGGATGGAGAGCACGCCTAACTCTACCACAAGGTGAGGAGAGGGCTCCAGAGGGGCAGAAATCATACGGGAGTGGAGGGAGGATACTTACCCCGGTCGGTCAGCCTTGAACACAGTCATCCTGTATTTTCAGGCAGTACCTTCCCCGCAGACCACATCTGGGCAAAGCTGAGAAGCATACCAGCGAGTAACTCGGCTGGCTGGCGTCCCTGTGGATAACAGGTGAGTGTAACAGTGGGACGGTGAGCAGAGGTGGCGATTGTTGCCTGAAGGAGGTTGTCGCAAGGCATGGGAAGGCAGTTGTAGGGGGACTAGCAGAGGAAGGGGGAACAAGGGGGAGAGGCGCGGGATAAGGGAAGTTCAGGGATATAAGTGGAGATTTCTGGGAATTGGGGGCAGATTGGGAACGAGGGCAGGAACAAGGAGGGGTGGTGTGGAAGTGGAGAATTGAGACTCGTATCTATTGGTTTTTGCAGATGCAGGCTTGAAGGAGAGGTGAGTTGCCGTGGACATGGAATTGCGGCCTGTGAAGGGTTATTGGCGTGGGGTATGGGGCGGAGAGAGATTGGATTGTTTGGACGCAACTGAGGATACAGTCATAACTGTGTTTTATGGAGATAAAGGGGCTTAGAGGGGTCTATTTGCTGCCCATGTTGGCGGTGGGAATGGAGTGTCATGGGGTTTCAGAGGAATTTATAGTACACGCAGGAGGTATGGCTTAGAAAATTAATGAGGAGTAACTTTGCTATAGAAATAACAGGGGACCTAGCTGGTTTTCGGGAGTGGAGCTCAAGGTAATGTGGTTGGTCAAAGTTGTCACCGAGAAGGTTTGCAGGGGAATGGTATTTGAAGGGGCAGCTGGCAGGTCTAGGAGGAAGCTTTACGGGTAGTTGTTGTGGCAGTGGGGGGTGAGCGTTGGTGCTCAGGGACACATCTGTGCGAGGATTGCTTTTAAGAGGAGGGAGGGAATCTATCAGTTTATGGGAATAGTTTTTGAATTAGGGGGCAAAGTGGGCGGTCCAGGACATAATACAAATTTGAAGGAGAGGTAATTTGGGAGGGGTGGGGCAGAAAGAACACCTCAGTGGAAGGTTTTTTTGTTGCCGGGAGCATGGGCCCTTTGGATGAGGGGGGAGTGAAGCACAATGGGGGAATAGCGCAGGAAATAATGAGGGTGGTGCTGTTTGCACAAACGGGCTACCCAGGGGTAACAGGTATTGAAGATGGACGGGCATGGCCCCGAGGAGAAAGCGGGAAGCCTTGCGAAGATGGTAAGGAGATGTTAGGGACCAAGGGATAGGTAGGGAGGAGGTGGAACTGATTTAATTATTTAATTGTTGGGGGAACTGAAAGTGTTTAATTATTAATTTTTTGGCAAGTTGTTAAAAAACAGATTTCTTAGTCTGTAAGGCCAGGGGCCAGGTTAGCGTTTATTTGTGAGCTTTGGCCTGTCACATTAAAGCAACCTTTTCCACTACAAGCGAGTCTGGGTGTTTTGTGCAGTAAGCCCAAAACAATGCACAATCAAGATCGGACTATGAATTGTATGCTAAGTTGTAGAGGCATCTCCAGTAACGCCACACCACTGCAAGCTTTCGGCATCATGCAAAGAAAACATGCATACAAATCTAACATCAACAACCCAAGAAGAACTACGGCTAATACTTTGCAACTCAATAAGGCAAACCATACGAGTTAGATGGGGACTAACCCGAGTGTTAAACAAGTCAATAATATTTTAATAGGATCTCAGAATTCATAGCCATCGTAAAATGCAAGTGCAATTCAAGTGCTACAAAGTACAGACAGGAGAGCATTCCAGAGGGCAGCTGTGTCAGCCATTCCAGCTTACTCTAAGTACTAAACAAAAACAGTTAAAGTGCTACGGAATGCAAGCACAAAGACTTGATGGGGGAGGATATCTGATATGCTATCTTACCCACAACACGGATCCCGCGTATTGGCTCCTATAGTTCAAAGTCATAATAGGAATAATGTTACGCGGGGTATTATGATAGTTTGGCCAGCCTCCATTTCAAGGCCCTCATGAAGTAATTACCTACTGAGTGTACTGCCAGGCTGTCACTTGAAGAACCAGTAGGGAGAAAATAACAAGATGTTCAGGAGACACCTGAAAACCTAGCTGTTTAAATAAGCCTCAGTCTCAGTTTAACTAATGACTAGAATAACGCCCTAGAAAATAAGAATGAGGTTTTTTTTCTCCATAAGTTTGTCTCTGTTTCATGTTCACGCGCCCTGATGCCTGCGGACTTTCGGCGTGCTACAAGTACATACATACATACATACATACATAAATAAATAAATAAATAAGGCAACCCTGGTTTACTCCCAACTCTATTGGCACAGCTGAGGTCGTACTACCATCAACACCCCATCTAATTACTGCCTCATTCACTGTGTATAAATTCTGGATAGCCCTTAATAGCAGATGCCAAGCTTTAAGAGAGTGCCCCATAACCTGCACCTCGGCACCCTGTTAAACACTGTTCTTAGGTCGATAAACACAGAGTAAATAGACATCTTCCTTAGAGTGACATTTTTTTCACACAAACAGTCGCAACCACAAACTTTGATCAACAGTGCTTGTGCTACTCTGAAAACCAGCTTGTAAATGGCTTAGAACCCCATGTTTCTCAATCCAGGTCTCAAAATGACCCAAGATGGCTATAGCAAAAAATGTTCCCCCATTATCCAATAAGGAGATTGGTCTGTAGTTGCATGCTAAAAGCCTGCAGCCCTTTTTATACATGGGCACTATCTCCGCTTGGGTCCTCCATTGAACAACTTGCTTAAATAAGGGATCCAAACATCTGGTTCTGTGGAATAAAAAACAATGAGAATCTTGTTTGGGTCCAGGGGCCTTCCTGTTTTCTTGGCTTCGGGGAGCTGTTCTGACTTCCTTGTTGCTCATTACTAGTGGGGACTAGTCAGGTAAATTATCACATTCTTGCTCAAGGCCCTGGATCCCCTGATCTCTAGTTTTGTGGTAGAAGTCTTTAAAATACTCTAAACATACTAATTGAATTATTCTTTGGGACACAGGGAGGCCTGTTCTCATAATTTCCCAACATGTTGGGGAATCATTGCTGTTAATAGCTGTCAGCAGGGAATTCCAGGTTTCCTCGACATATCACAATTTCTTGGACTTAATTAGGGTACGGTAATACTCCCTTGCCTCACGCAGCACTAAGGCTCCCTCTGCCATTATCCGCTTTGCTTATCTATTTATTTATTGTTTAGTTATACAGCGCTTGTACACAGGTGAAGTGCTTCAAAGCGCTTCAAGGCGGGAAGTGAACAAGGGAATACAGTAATCATTCTTAGGCCTTGAGGATTCCGAAATGATCAAAACAGAGAAAGAAAACTAGAATACTAGGCCTGACGACATTTCTCCTGGTGTAAGTGCATGAAGTGTTATAGTTGCGAGCAAGCTCGGGAGGGAGAGATGAGAAACGGTGGGGGGAGGCACAGGACAGACAATTAACTGGTCCTAGAACATTTAGATAATGCATACGTACATATGGAGGTGCAGGGAAAGGGAGGGGGGAACAAAAACAAGTCCGGTCCAGCAGGGCCCTCGGTAAAGTGCAGAGAGGGTGCCCCGCTCATGGAGCGTAAGCTGAGAGTGCAGTAATGCTGAAAAAAGTGCATCAGCCCAGAGGCAAGTGCAAAAGACTGGCAGGGGAGCCTGAGACCTGTTAGGCTCTGGAGATGAACCAGGCAACCAGTCAGCAAAAACTGAACAGAGTCAGAGGGGGAGAAAGGAAAGGAGGATAGCAAGAGAGAGGGAGAGAGAAGGAGGAAGAGAAAAGGAAGGTCTTGAGGAGTTTCCAGAACTTAAGGTGTTCCGACTCAAGACGGAGAGAGGCACCTGCAGAGGATACAGATCTACCCTCAAATCTCTGTTTGTGGAAGCGGCTCACCCGCAGAGAGTTGGAGAAGGATGAGCGGAGGGCTCTAGAGGGAGAGTATGTAGGAAGAGAGCGTTGTAGATAGTGCAGGCCTCGGACCCAGGAACCCTTGTGGATTATCTAGAGGATCTTGAACTTAATCCTTGGAGCCACGGGTAGCCAGTGGAGGGATTTCAGTGCCGGAGAGATGCGGTCCCAGGGCTTGAGGCCAATGATAAATCTTGCGGTTCTGTTCTGGATGAGTTGTAAAGGACGGAGAGTAGAAGTAGTAAGATTGGGAAAGAGGCTGTTGCAATAGTCCAGCCTAGAGGGAACCAGGGCTCTCCGAGGTGTTGAGCTTCTGGTGGAAAGTGAGAAAAGATAGAATATTTCTGAGGAGGTACAGTTGGTAATTGGATTTTTTTGGAGATGTCTGAGATGTGAGACGAGAAGGAGAGAGTGGAGTCGAAGATGACGCCAAGATTTTTTGCCTCATTGGTAGGCGAGTGTTAGGTAAGAATTGATGTAGTAACGGTGTGTGAGACTACACAACACTTATCTGCCTGGTATTAGGTAACCCACTTTTTGGTATAGGTCTGTACTATACAAGTTGGTAGTGTGACTGAGCTGCCAGGCCTTTCTCAAGAGGGGTAAATGTTTGCTGTAGAGCTGTAGCAATGAAATTCCCAAATACAAGTAACCAAGTAACACTCAAGGTTTCAGTTATAAATATTTATTTATTTATTTAACATCAATTTTTAAATAAGCATTCTTTAAAAAGGACAAGGTATCTAACAATCAAATATACTTTAGAAATATGTACAGAATCAGCAGAAGTTAGTGGATACTCTTTAGAGATGCTTTTTGCACACTTCCTACACCTGGAAAGGACTTCATTGACAAGGACAGTAATGGCATGTATATATCACTAGTTATACTTTGCAGATTCCGAGGTTGCAGAAAGGAAAGGCTAAAGGAAGGAAAAAGGTTAAACAGGTTCTCAGGGCATGTGAGTATACTTAAATCTTCCAATGAACTCTAGACAAGCCTTTCCCAGCAATAACAGTCTAAAACAAGTTACCACCTATGACGGACAGAAATATCAATGTCAATGGACTAGAAAAGTCTGCATGGAGCCAGGACAGCCAAAGTCAATTGGAGCACAGTCTATGGAGCTGAGGCACTTCTTAGATAATAAAAGTCTTGCACAAAGTTAGAGAGCTTTGTAGAAATCACTTGTAGGGTCACAAGCTGTTAAGCCTGTGAAAAGCAGAGTTGGAATCAACTCTAAAGTAAGTCAATGCAAGTCTCAACTGAGAAGAGCACAGCTCAAAAAGACACTGAGGTAAATACCCCAAGTCTAAACAGTACCTCTGGTTTGAAGAAGAGTGGTCCAGCTGTATTTTTTCCTGTTGCAGCGATGTAGCTCCTGAGTTCCTGTGCCTCACTCCTGGGGACAAGAGGGAGGACGTCTGGCGGACTCCTGCGGCAGCAATTTGGAGTTCGTCGGCAGCTATGGGCTGTTTTCGGATCAGCGGCACTTCACAGTATAGGCGTGCAGTAAACGGCACCACCGCGGATCTCGTATACCAGTTGGGATTCCTTCACTCCTTGAGTCCTGCACTCTGGCGAGGGTACTCGAGCCCTGGTTGTCCTGCTTCTGGAGGGTCCTTAGGAGACTCCTGGAGTTTCTGGCCGGATTGCAGACGTTGCACTTTACTTTGGATTCCTCGAACCCTGGCACTCGGTTCTTGCAGCAGCGAAAAAGTACAGCCAATCAGGGAAGATAGTCCAGTGGAGTTCGTCTCGGGGTTAGTTTGTCCCACTAACCCAAGGGAAGAAGTTGTCCCTTCCGGAGCTTCTCTTGTCGATTAGAAAAAGGAGTTCCATCACAGCAGCAGGGCTTCACCGGGCAATTCAAAGGTCCAGGAGTATGCATCAAGCCTCGTTCATGGTTTCTTCGTCGAGTGTTTCTCCCAGTGGTCGACTCTGCCTCTAGTCCCAGAACCCTTGCATTTTAAGCAGGTTTCTCCCATTCATGCACATCATAGGCTGTCAATCACACAGCAGGGATTGCTTTCTATGGGAAGTGGTTTTGGCGTTTTCAGCCGAGCGGTGGAGAAATGGCAAACAGGATGTTGGAAGGATGGGCCCTGGGAAAGTAAGAGGGAAAAGGATAAGAGGAGACCGGTATCGGCGGAATTGCTAACAAGGTTGTGTCAGGCTGTGATGGTGGGGTTTGCTGGTCGGCCTGGGAAGGAGAGTTGTTTGCGACTTGCTTTACTTGGCTATTCTTCGGGGCCTTTAGGGTTTCTGAGCTGGTGGGGGGAAAAGGTGGGGTAGGAGGATTGCGTTGCGAAGATGTTCAATTTACCGAGCTAGGTTTGAACATCAAGATCAAGAGGTCTAAGACAGATCAAAAAGGAAAGGGCTCTTGGGTTTTTCTGGGGTGGGGGAGGAAGGATTTATGCCCGGTTAAGACAGGTTTGGTGTGGAAGGAGCGTTGTGGGGGGAGGACAGGTTTGGTTTTTCAGCATGAGGATGGGGCGCCAGTATCAGCCGCACAAGTTCTGGGGGTCCTACGAAAGGTGCTGGTAGCGGTAGGGGAAAAGGCAGAGGATTTTGCACACATTCCTTTAGGATGGGCGCAGCATCTGAAGGTAGTAGGCTGGGCTTTTCGGAGGATAAAGTGAAAGGTTTGGAGCGTTGGAGGTCCGGGAGATACAAAGGGTATGTCAGGGATTTGGTTAAAGGGGATGCTTGAAAGAAGCTTTCAGAGGGCCTAAGGAGAGTGGTATGTGGTAGGTTGGTTTGATTTGTAAGTGATTTTGTAATTTCTTTTTCAGATGCTGCTCGGAGGTCGGGGGAGATGGCGCAAATCTGGATTGGTTGCCATTAAATTGTTAAGTGGGCGGGGAAGGAAGCAGAGAAGAGGGTTTTTGGCAGGCAATTGGGTTGCAGCTATAAGGAGGTATTGGTAAGATGGTCCGGTTTAGGGGGGCTTCGCTGGGATCAGTTACTGCCTATGTTGGCTGGGTTGAGGGAACGCTATGGGTCTCCAGATGGGGTGATTATTCATGCAGGGTAAATGACCTGGTAAGAGATACGTTGTTGCCACATAGAGTTTGGAGGGGGCGAGAAGTGAGGGAGCGATAGAGCGGGCAAGGAAGGGGATAAACAGAGAGATGGTAACATTTTGTGCATCGGCGACAGTACAGGTTTTGGACCACAAAGAAATAGTTTATGAAGGATTCATGATATTTAGAGAGGATGGGGTCCATTTGTTAGTTTTTGGAAATACTTATTATTTGTCAGAGTTGATCTGGTTGGTGAGAGACATGGTAAAGAGTTGGAAGTAGAAAGGAGTGGGGGGGGCAGAAAGAACACCTCGGGGGAGGGTTTTTCTGGTGGTGGGGGCATGGCCCCTTTAGATGTGGGGGGAGGGAACCACAATGGGGGAATGGCGAGGGAAAGGATGGGGGTGGTGCTGTCTGCACAAACGGGCTACCCCGGGGGAACAGGTATTGAACCTGGAGGGGCATGGCCCCGGGGAGAAAGCAGGACGCCTTGAGAAGTGGTAAGGAGACGATAGGGACCAAGGGACAGTTAGGGAGGAAGTGGAATTCATTAATTATTTAATTGTTGAGGAAAATGAAAGTGTTGAATTATTAATTGGTTGTTTAAAATATATTGTTAGTCTGTAAGGCCATGGAGCCAGGTAAGCGGTTATTTATAAGCTTTGGCCTGTCACGTTAAAGCAACCTTTTCCACTATAAGAGAGTCTGGGTTTTTGTGCAGTAAGCCCAAAGGGGGAACCTGGGGGGAGCGCAAAGCGTTTCCCCTTGGGGTGATTTTTGGTGCTGCACTGGCCAGCGAGCTGGCCTGCGTTCAGAGCGCCCACCGTGGGGTATATAAGGGGCAGGGAAGGTTCGGGAAGAAGGCGATGGTTGGGACGTGAGATTGACCCATCCTCCCACCCGCTTTTTTCTTTGGGTTGTATGTCAGGTATCTGGTTTTAATGTCTAGGGGGGGATCCCTGTAATTTGTTTCTTTCGGGTATTCCTTCTTTTCAATTCTTCAAGGGGTTTTAGTCTTTGTTTAAGGTCTTTATTGTTCGGTAGTTTTGTGTGATAGGTTAGGGCACTAGTGGGGAATTTATGATGTAAAATTTACGTTGCTGATATGGCAGGTCAGACTGGCTGCAGGTCATAGGAAGAGGGAGATTGGTGTAGAGGGGAGCCTTTATGGGTTGGGAAGTTGTTTTGGTTGGCGGGGCATGGCCCCTTTAGATGTGGGGGGAGGGAAGCACAATTGGGGAATGTGAGGGAAAGGATGGGGGTGGTGGTGTTTGCACAAATGGCTACCCCGGGGGAACAGGTATTGAACCTGGAGGGGCATGGCCCCGGGGAGAAAGCGGGACACCTTGAGAAGTGGTAAGGAGACAGTAGGGACCAAGGGACAGTTAGGGAGGAATTGTAATTATTTAATTATTTAATTGTTGGGGGAAATGAAAGTGTTAAATTATTAATTGGTTGTTTCAAATATTTTGTTGGTCTGTAAGGCCATGGAGCCAGGTAAGCGGTTATTTGTAAGCTTTGGCCTGTCACATTAAAGCGACCTTTTGCACTATAAGCAAGTCTGAGTTTTTGTGCAGTAAGCCAAAATGGTCACCCATGAGTGCTATACTGAGGATTCAGCCTGCGATAGAAAAGCATAATGTCGGAAAATCAAACCACTGCCACCAGCCATTTAAAGTAGTGAGGGTAACATAAAAAATGTTACATGAGAATGTAGGATAGAGGGCTACTAGTTAACCCCCCCATCACTCGACATAAGATGATGTGTGCTGGACCTACAAAGAGAAAAGGTAAGTAAAGTAAATTTCACTTTACTATTCTTGGGAACAGTAGTTCACACAAGAAAAGGTATTTAAACCTTTTGAGAAATCAAACAGATTTCTCTGTGACACTGCACTGAAGGTGCTGTGTGTCACCATACAAAAAGTAGATAGATGCCTATGGAGTTTGTCAGACTCCAAAAACAGAGGAAACAGATAATCCAAAACAGGTTGAAACACATGAGAGAGTGAGCAAAAGGTCTCAGTCACTCCACAGTTAAAATGAAAAAGGCCTAGTCCAGCAGAAGAGCTGGGGTCTGTAAAGTTCAAGGGAATTAGCACAGAAATGAGAATTCTCCCTAACAGCGAGGGCACAGGGCCAAGGGAGGCCGGCCAGTGAAAGTGGGAAAGTGGGAGCAGGGGTCCCAATGAGTACAATCTCTGTCTTACTGGCATTCAGGCAGAGATCGTTAGCAGCACACCTGAATTGTGGATAGACAATCCAGGATAAGCGAGGAGGAGGAGGCCGAGGGTAGCCTGAAAGAGAGCTGCGTGTCGTCCGCATAACACTGAAAGTTAGAGGTAAAGCTAGAGATCCTGTGTGCCAAGGGGGCCATGTAGATGTTGCAAAACCAGGGGGAATCAGAAGGCTCTTGGCCAACAGCATTCCTCGTCATACCAAGTTGTCCAATGATGCGAGTGCTGCATCACCACTTTGTGCGGTTTGGGGAAAAACTTGCCAATGTTTTTTGTGAGATTTTCATGAGCATCTACTATTTTAACGTAATTATCGGGGTTTATAGTGAAAAAAAACCTCAGAGGATGGAAGGATACTGCTATAAATATCAGGACGCAGATTATCGAGACCCAATTTAATGGTACGCCGAGCATGGCCAACTATGGACAATGCTACATTAGGACTCACAATTTTCTCTGTCACAGCTCCAACTAGTGCTCTGTCCATAGAAAGAACCAGCAGATAACGGTTGCTTTCTGTTCTCGGTAACACTGCAAAGTTCTTTATTAATGCTCATGCTGCCACGTAGTCAATCAGACTCGTGCAAGAACCCCCATTGAAAGTTTTGTTCCTCAAGAATATCGGCTATGATGTCTAGTGGCTCGAATTGTAGGTTAAAATCCCCCATAACTATAGTTCTTATTGAACTGCAGCGATTCAACCTCTGTGCATCTTGCCTCTCCTGGAGGAGGGAAAAAAGACTTACCCCTCCTTCTGTCGAGTGCCGGTTATGCATATTGATTAAGAGTGTTTCAGTGCCATCCGTGAATCTCTCTTGCAATTCCAAGAGAACCTTGGACCCATTACCAATAACTCTAACGGTTGAGAAAGACACTGCATTTATCCATTTTAAGACTCCTCCACCTGGTCTGCCTTACTTGCCTTGGACGGGTGGGATGGTTGACGTGGCGTATCCTTGCAAGTGAGGTGCTTCTATTGCCCAAGTCTCCTGGAGGCTTATTATCTCATGTGCATGGATGAACTACAGCCAATCCTCATCATTTAAGGGTTATATGTGATTTTACCGACCACAATTACAGAGTGGGAAATTTCATTGTGGGAAAAATACAGAAAAGCACTGAAATATTTTTGCATTTTTTTATTTGGGGGGGTCCTGCCACCAAGCCCCCTGTTCTTTTACCCTTATAACGCCACCCCAACCCCATCCCGACCCATTTTAACCCCTTTACCCCACTACCCTTTATTTAATTAATTAATGTTTGCAGTGTTTTTCGGTATTATAGTCCACTCTGAAATGTACCACTCTGTAATGCTTTAGATATATTGACTGGGTACCTTGTTTAAGTGCTTAGTGACCCCAGCGATATTCCACGATATAATACGCGCTTCAGACAGGGGTGGACTGGCCTACAAGGTACTCTGGAGATTTCCCGTGGGCCTCTTTTGGATTTTATTTTTACATTCTCTCATAGGAAAAGGGTTGGGCTTGCTTAATATGTGTAATTTGGGGCCACTTTGAAAATCATTTCCAGGGCCTCTTCTGGTTCCCAGTCCACCCATGGCCTCAGACCCAGAAGGGGACTCAACAGTGGGTGTGCGTGA
This sequence comes from Ambystoma mexicanum, assembly GCF_040938575.1. Lineage (NCBI taxonomy): Eukaryota > Metazoa > Chordata > Amphibia > Caudata > Ambystomatidae > Ambystoma > Ambystoma mexicanum. The sequence continues at coordinate 129,192,324 of NC_090922.1, forward strand.
GTTGGTGTTAGTAACAAAGGAGGTTGTATCAGAGGTGAGGTGCGAGATTCGTCAATCTGATGGACCTGGGGTCAAACTGCGTCTTGGACTATCTTCTTTCGTCAATGCGAGATCAATAGTTTCTCCCAGGGTGCAACCTGGAATTGCTGCCAAGGGCATTGTGGAGGTTGAAGGCAGAATGCCAGTGTGCGCCCTCGGGATTGGGCCTGGAATTTCTGCCTGGGACATTGTAGTATTTACAGGAGCTTGGTTAGTTCTAGAAAAATTACCACTCATTTTGAAACTCTGAATTTGTTGATGCAGAAAATATCCTGTTGCTGCCACTTTTTTTACCACAGGCCCTTAGCCCTATTATGCATACAAATATGATAACTGACCTCTGAGCAGGCAAATAACGATATGAAAAGTTAATTCTAAAGCACTGAATATCCATAGGTTTCTAAGCACAGAGCCGGGGATCGAAACTGTGTTGCTCTCCGTCGTCTTGCTTTCACGGTAAGCACGTTGCCGCTGAGCTATCCTCCAGAGACAAAGTGATATTTTGGATTACTACTACATAAAGGCTAACAACAAATTAAAGGCTAACAATAACAAAGGAGAATAGGGATTTGGGCACAGTGACTACTTTTCCAATTATTCTGATGCCACATGTAGAAAAGCAATATTCTGAGAAATGTTTTCAAGAGAGACTAGTAATGGCTGATAAAGAACAGCATGCCAAATGAATGATGGGCAACGCAGTACGCTTCTGTGTAACACAATTACCCAAACCCTGCCTCGCCCTCCATCCCCTCCACTTCCATCCCAGACCGTCTCCTCCCTCCCCCCGATCTGCCATTCTAGCTGTTCTCGCGTTTCCTTCGCTGGGCGTTTGCCAGGCGCTGGCACACAGCAGCTCTCCGGGTGAAATGACAGCATGGCGATCATCTTACAAGGGCTGCACTTGGCAGTCCAGTCAGGCCGCAGACATTTCCTTCTAGTGTCACACGTCGGGAACGCAGGAAAACAACCGCGTGGCGCGGGCGCTTGTTTCCCTGCGTGCTGTGCTGCGCTGCAAACAAGAACTATATCCTGCAGGCAAGACACTACGTTGTTTTGAGTTTTTGATCTATTGGAGAAATCTAGTGGGACAAAAGCGCCTTTACATCTGAAATGATTTATTTGTGTGATTTAGAATATTTGTATTGAACAGAACTAGACCCGAGGAGCTGCCTAGCAGTCTGTGGGTCTCATCACGAGTTGGGCTGAAGCCCTTAAATGCGGCGGTAATGGTATTACATCCGCATTTAAGGGCTGGTCCTATCACGAGTTGGCCGCTAAATGGCCTGTTTTACCTCCAGCTTTTCTCTAGAGGTGAAAATCCCATTTAGTGCCCTGTATTACGGCCGGCTGTATTAGCGTTCGGTATTAGCGCCAAAATGTCCCATTGGATCCAATGAACACAATGGGGAATGGGGATTTACCATTAACACCCTACCCGTGATCCGGCGGTAATATCGCTGGACCGGTGGGCGTTAACGCTATTACAGCTGGGCGGTATTACAACCAGGATGCCGCCCAACTCGTGATGAGCCCCTTAGTAGAAGAGGAATACTCAACATATCACAGTGTTATGTTTCGTTTTTCTTCAATCCCACTACCCAGAGAGCGCACCACGTCATGCCACAGGGCAAGGAGTGGGAGAAAAGACTCAAAGGCGACTATGGCCAATAGGCGGGAGCTACTGGCGAGAGCTACTGGGGTGGTGATGTCCATGAGTATGACAATTTGTAGCAACACTTTATATAATTAAAAAAAGGAACATACTATCTTTTACCATAGTATTGATAACTTCAAAAACATCTTTATTTCATTATTTTTGATTAGTACCTGTCTCCTAAAAATTGTCATGCAATCACAATGTAGGAAACCAGTAGAGACATTCAATGTGAAATCTAAGACTGCATGCTATCCACCGTGCTCTGTAATCTGGTGTAGCTTGAAACATCAACAACTCCCAGATGCTGTCAGATGGGATCAAAGTTTTGATTTCCGGAAGCTCATGTCTGGAAAAGGTAGATTTGCAGAGACAGGCAATCACAATTGGCTGATAGTGCAGATACCCTCCTTGCCACAGTGTTTGCACCTAACTGCACACCTGACACGGCAGACATAAATTCAGGACAGTTTTCAAAATCTCTTACAACAGACACAGCCACAGGAGTCACTGCGCCCTTCACAATTACAACTTCTCTAAACGTACATTTGTTTTTCATCAAATAATTAGCAACTTTGAAAGATGCCTCTGTAACAGTATTTGCATTCCAGTGTTTAGTTTACCTACTTTTTAGGATCGCAGGCTTCCTTTGAGAAAAATTATTTTCATAATTTGTGTGTATTATTGAAAAATGCCTCTTAACGGTACTCCTTTTTCCCCAGTGTATCTTGAACACGGTCAGTGCTGCAAATGGACACAATATACTGGGGGAACTACCCCCACCTACTCCCCCCCTTCGCTTACGCGGGGAGGGGGGATTGTCAGTGCTGTGGGCAGGACTGGGGCCGGATTGTCAGTGTGGCCAGGACTGGTGGGCGGAGCTAAATGTCGAATGATATGAGTGCCCTCAATATAGGATGCTGGCTGCTTTGCATAAAAACAAAGTGCATTTTGGGAACATAAGGAATGACCACCAATTTATCAAACATGTATGTGCAAATAATTCCAATGTTCATTCCTTCTGAGTATGTAATGCACACTTAGTATGGTGCTAATTTCCTTTGTCAGAATAATCACCCTGACGGTAAAATGTGTGCAAAGAATGAGACATATATTAATAGCTTGGGACAGTTTCATTGTTTAAGTTTGGGCTGTTGAGCAAAGGAGAACTTTCAGATGCAGTCTAATGGCAGTCAACAACAAAGAGCTTTCTCAATTTAGGGAGGTTCTTTGTGTCTACACTGAACGGTGCTCAGGCAAGACAGTTTTTGCTGGAGTACCGTAGACTAAAGATGCACATTTTCTCGTTATGCTGGATGGGGTTCTATGTCCCTACATCAACAAACAACAGTTTTTTTTAAGTCATTTATTTTCGAAAAAATTACTCTGAAAAATCTCATTGAATTATTTATTTTTTATTTTGGGGGTCCCACCCAAGCCCCCTCTTCCCTATACTATTATCCCCTTCCGAACACCCACCTCCCCTTTTAACCCCTTACTCACCCCCTATATATTTCAATTTGTTTTTTAAAAGTAATTTTCATTACAATTACTTTGAAAAAACACCTGTCGATGTAACAACGCGATACCCTGGATGGAAATGGTACATCTTTTGCCTTTTGTTGGACAGTACGTCTGCATCTGCTTCCAGGAGATCAACAAGGGTAGTTTAATTGTTTCTTTTGGGGTTTAAAAAAAATGCAGCATATACCATGTTCTGCTTTGTCAAGAAATGAAATCCAGTGCCAGTTTAGCATATCCCCAATTCTTTCAAATTTCTCTCATGCCAAGTCACAAAATTCAGCAATTGAAAACGAAGCTGAAGACTACGTTGTTGACTGGCGTTAAAAGTTTTTATGTCAAAATAATGGGCAAGTTTTTAAAATAAAATGAACTTGTGGAAACCATGTTATCACGTTTTATGCAACAACGTCTAAATCACATGGCTAAAATAACATTCAGTTTTAAAGTGGTGACTTGAAAAGTGCACAAATCATATAACAACCCAACCAGACAGTATATGAATCGTTATATTGGCATTTGGAGAGAGTATGGTTGTAGCAAGCTACAATTTATTCTCAATGGGTGATGGCCTGCCACCCATCTGTTCTTTATGAAGGATGCAGTATCACAGAGAATAACTCACAGGATCGCTGCCTCTCCCTGCAGGAATCATGCAGGTCATTCAGGTGCATGACCAGTGGGTCATGCCTGGCTTGCACATGCAGCTCTCTCAGACATATTTAGGGCTCAAGTATCACAAACGTTGTTTGCAATGGCATCAACATATGGTTTACATTGGCAGTGCTAGCATATCCCGCATACTGTTTGTAACCATGGATCTATTGGAATTACTTGTAAATTGTATGATAGTGTTTTGCCCAATTTATAGCAAATACAGTGCTAATAAATTGCACCATTTCAACACAGTATTGAAAGGCTGAAAATCCAGTGCCAGAATTCGAACATATGCATACAGGCTCCGTGCAGATCGTTGTAGATCTCCCAGTTTGTGTATACAGCCAAACCGGATCAACCCTTTTAATGACAGTGCTCTATTACTTAGTAACTAGGTTTAAGATATAGTAATTCTATACATATCAAAATAAATACATACAAACCACTATTGATTTTTCTAACCTAATTACTTCATTCATACTCTTGTTTCAAAAAACATAGGCTGAAACAGAACTCTTAAATCATGTTTTTAAGTCTGGAATGCAATGCAGCTAGTAGTTTCTCAGATTTATTTAAATGTAAAATTGCTGTTATCGCTTAATTTCCTGTATTGGTACACTCATAGAGATGGGCTCCTCCATATCACAGCAAATTCCATCTTAACCTTTACTACAATTGGACAATTGGAGTATATCCGTCTTGAAACAAAGAACTCACTATCTTCAAATTAAAAAAGGTATTCACAGTTTACCATAAACAGCAACATGTACCACTGGAGTCCTTTTTTTCTCACGAGTTTGGACACACACGGATTGTCCGTTCTCTATACACAGACACACACACACACAAGCTGAGAAAAAACGATTACAGCTGTAGATTTATTTTCCCTACTCTGATTGAAAGCCTACCATGACCAGCATGCAAAGTAATGCTAACCAAATACATCTAAAGAAACACAGTGAGCCCCAATTTTGCGTCACATGGCATGCAGATGTATGCACCCCCTCCATTTCTAATCAGCCATCATTTGCACCTGTAGCGACAATGGATACAAAACAGATTTCCCCATCTACTTTTGTTAACCCATTGTTGGGACACTGCCCCAAGCGCTTCAAGCCCAGATGCAGTCCCTCATCTCACCATGCGCACAGCTTTTGACTGTTTATATTGCAGGAAGAGGCTACAGCGCTCATATTGGTTTCTGAAGTGAGGAGCTACTGGGAATCCAGAGGCGAGCTACCAGTAGCTCACGATCTACAGGTTGGAGACCCTGGATATATACTAATGATAGAAACTGCTGAGCACTGTGCAAGTTTCTATATGATTAATTTAATGCAAAAAACCAATCAACATTAATGCTTGTTCAACTGGCGCACATGACTGAGAGCTCCTGCCCTGTCACTTGCGCACCCATGAATATCTCCCCACCCCACGCATGTGCATTTCCCTTTTCCCCAGCCCACAAGATCTGGCTGGGTTGCTGGGGATCTCGCGAGTAGTTCTCCACATATCTCCTTTCCTTGAAAAGACAGGTTAAGTTCACCCCAGAACAAAGTCCTTGTAACAAGAGGGGTTCCTCCTTGCACTGTTGTGTCTACCCTGCTCACTGTTCTTGAATGTCTCTGCCCTTTCACTTCAGTTCTCCTGAACTAGTGGTAGTGACTGGTCCTCCTCTGTGTTTTGCACTGGTACGTCTTCACCTGAAGGTTCATCTCCATGTTGTCATTGTCTATGGTGTGGTCATTCCCTGAACTCCAGCCTCTTGCTCATCCAGTGTCTCTTTCAGGTTGATCCAAATTATATTCTGACACCCACTCATTCTCAGCTCAATTCTCTTTGATTTGTCTGTCAAACAGCGCCACTTGGATTCCATTTCCTTCAATCTACCATGCATGTGCGATTTGCCCCTTCTATTGATCCCTTTTTTACGATGACTGTATTTTGATTTGATCCAGTGATCTTGTCTTTATATGGCACCCTTATCTTTACCATGTCACCCGTTTTTATATCTGTTCTTTCCACTGCTGTGTGTTGGTAGTACCATGTGCTCTGTTTGTCGTTCACTTTTTTGGCTATCCAAATAACCTTCTTATTGTTTATTTCAGTACGTTCACTTACTCTGGGAATCCAAAAAGAACCCAATGTGGATGCAGCCTTTCTTCATGTGGAACAGAGATAGGGCATAGACCACATTGGGAGTTGACCTAGGAGCTGCACTCGTTTCAATATTAGTCTCATAAGAATCCATAGCTAGAGCAGCGGCTAGTTGAATTGATCCTTTCCCAGTCGGTTAGCTCTCTCGACTTACCCATTCAACTGGGGTGGTACATTGCTGCTTTCAATTGTTTAATGTTTTGATGCCATAGGAATTTCCCCATTATCTCTGCAGTGAGATGGACTCCATTGTCTGCTACCATCTCTTTGGGTTGACCTTCTCTCATAAAGAGTATCTTGAGTGTCTTGATCACCGTTTTTGTTGTAATATCATGCACACAAAAAACCTCTGTCCACTTGGACCAGTAATTCACTATGCCAATATCTTATTTGTGCTCCTGCTGCATTGCATCTAGGGGCCAATTAAATCTACCCCTATCGTATCCCATGCAGCAGTTGATATTTGCTTGGCTATCAAGGGAGCCTACCTCACTTGCACTCACTTGTCACTGTTGGCACATTCACGACAGTTCATGAGGGCTGTGTCTATGTCTGGTTCCATTCTGTGCCACCAGTATGACTCGCTTACTCTTCTCTATTCATTGTTGTTCCAAGATGGCTGTCATTTGCTCTCTTCATTATCACTTTCTTCAACACTTGCAGAGGTACGACTTTCACTGTGAAAAGGTAGTCCATTTTCTACATACAGCTCTATTGCTACCTTCCAAAATGGCCGTAAAGCCTCTGTAATTGTCCTTTTTTTTTAAGCAAACCCATTTTTGTCTACTTTTTTATTTTTTAAGATGTCGTCTTGGAACTAGGAGACATTTGTGCCTTATTACGAGTCAGCAGTAAGGTTGCCTTCGAACTCGTAACCCCGTTCCGCCGCCTGATATCCTGGTGCTACCGGGACAAGTCTCGGCGGCTCGAGATGACAGGCGGCGGAAAGTGTAAGTCCCCATTCCTGTGGAGTCGCACTCCACAGGAATGGCGACACGGAAGCACCAGCACCGCTGCTAATGTGGCCCTTTCTCTACTTTGCGTAGTAACGTGCCCATCATCCTCTGGAAGACTGAAGCAGCAGAGTAGAGACCAAAGAGCATGCAATTGAAATGAAATGTTCCAAACGGTATGGTTAAGACTGTCAAGGGCCTGGATTGTTTGTGCAGGAGTATCTAATGAGAGCTGTATCTCATGTCTAGTTTGGAAAATAATTGTGCTTCTTTAAGCATCAGTATGAGTTCAGATACTCAGAAGTGGATAACTATCTGTAACTACTTCTTGGTTTAGACTGTGCAAGTCAGTGACATTTCTTAAATCCTTTGACTGGGATTTTCTTTATCAAGCCCGCAGGATGGCTTCTTGTAGCATTTCCTGTCATTGATCCTGAAGCTCTTCCCTTGCTGTGGCAGTAACCGGATGAACTTTATGCTTTACAGGGACTGTGTCCGGTCTCAATAGTATGTCATGTACATAGCTTGTATACATCCTAGGAAGTCTGACTCAGCTTCAGCAGTTTATCATTATTATTAGGGTATTTATTGAGCACCCGCCTCGCTTCAGAAAACAACTGAGCGCTTCACAATCACAGGGGGAAGAACAAGGAGAAACATCTGCTAGGAGCTCACTCTCCTCGGGCACAAGGAACCTCTCACTCTAGGTATGTAAAATCATCCTTGAGAAAGCCCAGCTCCTCATGATCTTCACATTCCTTAAAAGTATAATAGAGTGGTCCTTGGGTGGGCAGTTCTGGCTCCAGAGCTAGCATACATTTCGGAGTTTGGTCAGGCACCTGCCTCCTAGTGAAGGGAGAATGAGGCCTCTCTGCAGGTTTTCAATTTTGCATAGTGCTTGCAGGTCTCCGAGAAGGGTTTGTGATTTCACTCCTCTTCCTCCCCATATCACAAGTTGTTGGTGGGATTACACACCATTTTTCTGGGTGTGTGCTGCGCCTTCTGCACAATTTTATTACATTTTCTGAACATTCAGAGCAATGAAAGCATTAACTTATCGGGAAACTGTTCCCAATCTGTGTCTTCTTCCTCCATGGAATCCGATGTGAAAATGATATGTCACTTATATAGCGCTTTCACCAAAGTGCTTAACATAGAACATATTTACATACACTATCACCCAACAGAAGTTGGTACTCATTTATCGACTTCAGAAGGATGAAAGGCTGAGAGATTTGAATCTGCGACCTGCAGATGACACACAGATCGCAACAGTGAGCACTGAACCTGCTTGGCTATCTTACCAGCATGTGTCTGGATGTGATAAAGTGGAGGCACATTCCTCTGCCCTTCAATGATTCTTAGACCTTCATCCATCTTGCAATTGGATTCTGAAGGTGCATTTTAAAGAATGTTTCGGCAGCTGATGGAAGTTCATTGATGGTTGAAATTCGTAGGAGGGTAGGCACTTGCAAAACCTCCACATTCACCACTGACAGGTGTCACAAAGTGAAAATAGGATTAATAAGTCGGGCTGAACTCAAAGGGTCCATTTCTTAACACTTTTTACTTTTGAGTTTCTTCGAAAACTGTATATGTGTTTAGACCCACTTGAAAGCACACAATGGAATACATTCCATCTGTGTTGAAATGGTAGGCGGTTGGAGACGAAAGGGGTAGAAGCAACAGGAAGCGGAAGTTGGAGTTCAACATCAGGAAGTGGTTGGGTGGAAATAGGAGGAGGAGGCTGGAGTTAAACACCAGAAGTGGTTGGTTGGAGACAGGTGGAGGAGGCAGAAGTTGAGCATTCATAAGAAGTTTAAGATAAGAGTCAGGAGCACCTACTGGAGGCTAGAAAAGTGGTAGCTACAAGGCCTGAAAGGAACGACGAGAAGGCAGGTTTGCCCCAAGGCAAGGAGTAATGGTGAGACCCTGATCTGAAGTTGTCAAACCCACAATGGAATGAGGAACAAGCAGGTTGCATGTTGCTGCGGAGGAGCAAGACCGGAGTAAAAAAGCTATGAAGTTGGAAATAGTTAAGGACCTAAAGAGTATGGGACAGGCACCCCATTAACTCTGTCTGCAGAAATGAAGGACGGCAAACTCAGCTGCTTCAGAAATTAAGATGAAGAAAAACTGAGAGACTGTGATAAGACCAGAAGGGTGAAGGAACCCCTAAATCATGATATTAAAAACAGGGGAGGGGGGCACAAATAGAAGAGAAGAAAGGTGCAGGAACCACTTAAACCTGCACTTACGAACGCAGGGACGAAACCCAGAAGGCTGCAGAAAGACCTGAAAACCGAGGTTAAGGGTAAGTGGGAAAACCCTGATGAAGAAACACAAAAGGTCCACGAACCCCTTAAACCTGAGCTTAAGAACAAGGAGACCAGACCCCAAAGGGTGCAGAAACACCTGAAAACCGAGGTTAAGTATGAGTGGGAGATCCCAGATGAAGAGACACAAAAAGATCCAGGAACCCCTTAAACCTGAGCTTAAGAACAAAGGGGGATGGGCGGCAGCTGGATGATGCCGAGGTGATCCCCTGGAGCTCAGCTTCCCGTCTCCAGAATCTGTTTGAAAATCCTGTTGAACATGAATGGAAAGTTATCATAAGTGGTGACTTGATCTCCGGAAGTTATTCTTCAGTTATGGCGTGGATCCTGGCCCAGGCAAAGGGAGATCCTCCTCCGGCATCTGGCAAAAAGAGGTATTCCAAGGTGGTGACTGACAGCACCCGATTTAAAGGGACAGAGAGGCGACATGTGGCAAAGAAAGGCAGTCCCGGAGCAGCACAGAGAAAGCCGGCCGGTGCAATAGGACAGGGCTGGGGGGGTCCTGAAGACAACAGAGAGTGAGCCTAAGGTCCAGTGTGATTCACATACCAGTGTGAATCACATACTCTGGGTGATGAGGTGCCAACGAAACTCTGAGGTGCCTTGGGGCTGAGAAGCAGAAGGTCCCAGAGAGGAAGGGCAGCAAAGGTGTGTCACAGCTGGAAAGTGCCCTGATAAGATTTGTAGCCCCATTCAGACCAGCAGTGGCTGAAGGTGAGAGGATGGCCCACTCTAAGCGGCTAACTCATGGGGAAGGACCATGGCCCAGTGAATGGATCTGGGCAATGAAAGTGAATGTCTCTCTCTAACAGAGCACGATGAAGAGGTGCGGTTGGAGTTGTGTGGGAGCAGCAGATAGGCATGTTGTGAAGCAGCAGTGACATCCCCACAAGACCCCCTCCTGTGACAAGGGAATACGTTGGAGGAGGTCAGAACATTGGAGCTTCGTGGCAGAGAGCTATGATACCCTGAGTCTCCCCAGAGACCAGGAGAAATGTCATATGGGAGGAAGGTTCTTGTTGGGAGAATCCTCCCCCTCAGTGATTTTGCTCTGTTTTTCCCATATTTTCCTTATAGATTGTCCCTTCCGACAGATTTGACCCCCCGTGAACAAAAAATAGGGATCACCCATTTATTCAAACCTACTTATGGAGGGTTCATGTGTCTGTTGCATGTTATGTTTTGTGTAAACTCTTGAGAAAGTGATAACATTCCTTTTTTTAAAAAACCACATCATCACATAGGGAAATACTTATTTTGCAGAACCAGACTCAAGGCATGTCTATTCGTTGCTACCAGTAATGAAAATAGAGTTGCATTTAATAAGCAGTACAGCCAAATGATGACACCGGAAAGTACCTTGCTGGTTGTATTTATGCTTAAATATTACATTACAACACAACTCATAAAATAACATAACTTTGCATACAGTTCTGTGACAGGGTCCACAGCCCAGAGGCACAGGAGTGACATGAACCAACCACCCACACTGCAGTTTTGGGACCCGCTGTAAGTCGATGCTTATACAGGGCCCCGCAACCCCAGCAGGGAAGTAAGGTTAGGGTGATGATGGTTGGATAGGAAGGGGGGAAGTAGGGAACACGGAATGAGGTTTAGGGAGAGGTTATGGATAGGTTGGGGATGTTAGGGTAAAGTTTTGACAACTGCGCATGATTCCAGCGAGCTGTTACACATCACTCATACAAACATACGTCCCTGCTTCTGACTCTACACACATATACAATATCACTATTGCAGTATACAAAGGCACAGCAGCATAATAAACACACATGAGGTAGTGCAGCACTTAGCTTAGGAAAGTTGTCGCCCAGAGTGTCCCTTGTTGTCTCCTGCGGTTTCGTTGTGCCAGGATGTGTCGTAGTAGCTGTTCAAATGCTGCAAGAGAGAGAGTGCTGCAATTAGTGCACATAACAAACACAGCTGCATGTGGGCTGCTGTTCACGTGCATGTACACATGCAGGAGATTTAGCGAGGCCACACATAGCTACTAAACATGCACGGTAGGGGCCGCATGTGGCTCTGGTAAGTGGTAACGGGTTTGTTAGGTATGCAGGAGTAAGCAGTTAGTAACGGCTTTGGGTGCAAGAACTGAATGGACATAGAGGCCGAACGCCATGAATGGCTCTGCTTTCAAAGTGTTAATACCCCTATGCCTTCAGGCCAGTATTAAAGACCCAATAACGTGCCAGTATTAAAGACCCAATAGCCTGCCCTGCCCAAATCCATCTACCCCCCATTTAGCAGACAATGGCTTAATACATTGCTCACTGTTTTTTCTTTTTGTTGGCTATTAGGTGCCGCTTTAAGCCCAAACTATTGCATTAGAGTACAGATAGGGAGAATGGTAAATGAGGAGGGACACAAAGATTGTAGGTGTTGTTTGGTTATTTGCCCACCCATTGACTGCCCATGGCCATGCTAATCCTCATGACCATATCCTCCCAGTTCCTGTCCCACCCGTCTAAAACACCTCTTCATGGTAATTCTTTGAGCTTGCTTTAATCAAGCCTTACCATCAAATGTTGCAGTGTTTTCTCAGAGCAGCCTTCAAGAGTTAAGGACTTCATTGGATCTGTAAACCCGCTAATGGTGTAATAAAACATTTCTTAGACAGGTCTGCCCTCAGCCCCTATGTGTGTCCTTCACTGAAGTCCTATTAAAAACAGGCATTGGGAAAGCCAACAGTTTTGCCTTATGTATACGTATTAGGCATTTGCCAGGCACTGCTATTATATGCCCATGTCACAACATTTTGCTGCTACCATCAACGGTCAGTTAATATCACTACGACAGGGCCTTTCCCATACAAAACACAAAAACCCAAACTGTTGGCATTACCAATGCTTGTTTAAGAATGCTCCCATCTCCCAAATTATCATCTCTCAGCAGTGTGATAATGGCTCCACAGCACTGTCATGCTTAAATGAAGGGTTGGGGCGGATTGTAGAGTATAAGGGCTTTTTTTGTCAATGGCTGGCACCCCGCTCGAAAGTTGGGCCACATGTGTGTGCAGACACTTAATTAGCCAATCACCAGCACTTTTTTTCCCCTGGACGCTCCCTGCTTGAAAATGTAAAAGCAACGAGATGGGGAATAAATCTGAGATATGCGAGACTAACAGGCCGATTCATGGAATAATTAGCGCGGCGCAAGTGGGCAAAAACGTGCGATTCGCAGTGGAATAGCGAAAATCGCAGTGCAAGTGCGAAAATCGCACGAAAAGCAGCGCACGTCGATTCATGGAAGGCCGTGCGCGAGAAAACCAGCGGATGTGCGATAAAAAAGTGCGCGGCGCACGTTGGCGCACAGGCCATCTAACAGCGTGCGCCAGGTCACAGCGAAAATCGCACAGGCCACAGCGAAATTCGCACATAGCGCAGCGCACGCAACAAAAGTAGGCGGAACACGGGCGTAACACTCGGAATGGGGAACAACTTGCCAAAACGTGGGCGTCACGGGGGAAGTACAGGGCACAAGTGCGCGGAACGCCCACACGCTCGCCTACAACACGTATTCATGGAATAGAATAGGGGAAAAAAGCGCACGCTCAAACCAGCGCACAGGCACAAACACGACCGCCACAAGAAAGCAGGCGGTAGCGTCTCTGCGGCTGTAAGAAATGTGCGCCAAAAGGTGCGCCAACAAATAGCACCTATATACTGCCATGATGAATGTCCCATACTGTGGCCCTCCAGGAAAAATGACGTGCAAAGGGGTACCCACAAACACGGACACCCGCTGACAAAAAATACGTGTGCGTGTATACCGGGGTGCGCGGGAAGTCTCACACGCGATTTCAGCAGGGTACGTGCATCACAGGGGTTCGCGTGAAGTCATTCACGCGATCGGGCCTGGGGGAGCGGGCTACGTGTATTTCAGGGGTTCGCGTGAAGTTTCTCACGCGATCGGGCCTGGGTGAGCGTGCTACGTGTATTTCAGGGGTTCGCGTGAACTTTCACACGCGATCGGGCCTGGGGGAGCGGGCTACGTGTATTTCAGGGGTGCGCGGGAAGTTCCACACGCGAATAGCCTGTGCGCGTGTATTTCAGGGGTGCGCGGGAAGTTTTACACGCGAATAGCCTGGGCGCGTGTATTTCAGGGGTGCGCGGGAAGTTCCACACGCGAATAGCCTGTGCGCGTGTATTTCAGGGGTGCGCGGGAAGTTTTACACGCGATTTCTGCACGGTACGTGTATTTCAGGGGTGCCGGGGAGTCCCACATGTGATTTGACAGTGTGGGTCCTCCCAGGTGTACCCTGTACACCCTCCACGGCCCCTGCAGGCAGCCCACACCACAGGGGACTACCCTGCATCCCTGGTCATGTCCCGCAGGCAGCCCACCCAACAAGGGCATGCCCCCCAGCAAAGGCACATGTCTCCTTGAACTAATGAACACCAACTCATGTCCCCTTGCACCCCCACCCCCCAGCACTGTGGGGCACCTGCCAGCAGGCCCCCATCCATGTCCAACTCATGTCCCCCACCAGCCAACCCCCCAGCACTGTGGGGCACCTGCCAGCAGGCCCCCACCCATGTCCAACTCATGTCCCCCAGCACCCCCACCCCCCAGCCACCAGGGTCACCCTCCACCAGGCCCCCACTCATGTCACCCACCATCCCCACCCCCCTGCCACCATGGGCAGCCCCCACCAGGCCCCCACTCATGTCTCCCACCACCCCCACCCACCAGCAGTGCAGGGGAAGTTTTACACGCGAATAGCCTGGGCGCGTGTATTTCAGGGGTGCGCGGGAAGTTCCACACGCGAATAGCCTGTGCGCGTGTATTTCAGGGGTGCGCGGGAAGTTTTACACGCGATTTCTGCACGGTACGTGTATTTCAGGGGTGCCGGGGAGTCCCACATGTGATTTGACAGTGTGGGTCCTCCCAGGTGTACCCTGTACACCCTCCACGGCCCCTGCAGGCAGCCCACACCACAGGGGACTACCCTGCATCCCTGGTCATGTCCCGCAGGCAGCCCACCCAACAAGGGCATGCCCCCCAGCAAAGGCACATGTCTCCTTGAACTAATGAACACCAACTCATGTCCCCTTGCACCCCCACCCCCCAGCACTGTGGGGCACCTGCCAGCAGGCCCCCATCCATGTCCAACTCATGTCCCCCACCAGCCAACCCCCCAGCACTGTGGGGCACCTGCCAGCAGGCCCCCACCCATGTCCAACTCATGTCCCCCAGCACCCCCACCCCCCAGCACTGTGGGGCACCTGCCAGCAGGCCCCCACCCATGTCCAACTCATGTCTCCCACCACCCCCCACCCCCCAGCAGTGCAGGGGCACCCCCCACCAGGCCCCCACTCATGTCACCCACCACCCCCACCCCCCAGCAACCAGGGTCACCCTCCACCAGGCCCCCACTCATGTCACCCACCACCCCCACCCCCCAGCCACCAGGGTCACCCTCCACCAGGCCCCCACCCATGTCTCCCACCACCCCCCACCCCCCAGCAGTGCAGGGGCACCCTCCACCAGGCCCCCACTCATGTCCCCCACCACCCCCACCCCCCAGCACTGTGGGGCACCTGCCAGCAGGCCCCCACCCATGTCCAACTCATGTCTCCCACCACCCCCACCCCCCAGCCACCAGGGTCACCCTCCACCAGGCCCCCACTCATGTCACCCACCATCCCCACCCCCCTGCCACCATGGGCAGCCCCCACCAGGCCCCCACTCATGTCTCCCACCACCCCCACCCACCAGCAGTGCAGGGGCAGCCTCCACCAGGCCCCCACTCATGTCACCCACCACCCCCACCCCCCAGCCACCAGGCCCCCACTCATGTCACCCACCACCCCCACCCCCCAGCCACCAGGGTCACCCTCCACCAGGCCCCCACTCATGTCACCCACCACCCCCACCCCCCAGCCACCAGGGTCACCCTCCACCAGGCCCCCACTCATGTCACCCACCACCCCCACCCCCCAGCCACCAGGGTCACCCTCCACCAGGCCCCCAGTCATGTCTCCCACCACCCCCCACCCCCCAGCAGTGCAGGGGCACCCTCCACCAGGCCCCCACTCATGTCACCCACCACCCCCACCCCCCAGTCACCAGGGTCACCCTCCACCAGGCCCCCACTCATGTCACCCACCACCCCCACCCCCCAGCCACCAGGGTCACCCTCCACCAGGCCCCCACCCATGTCTCCCACCACCCCCCACCCCCCAGCAGTGCAGGGGCACCCTCCACCAGGCCCCCACTCATGTCCCCCACCACCCCCACCCCCCAGCACTGTGGGGCACCTGCCAGCAGGCCCCCACCCATGTCCAACTCATGTCTCCCACCACCCCCACCCCCCAGCCACCAGGGTCACCCTCCACCAGGCCCCCACTCATGTCACCCACCACCCCCCACCGCCCAGCAGTGCAGGGGCAGCCTCCACCAGGCCCCCACTCATGTCTCCCACCACCCCCCACCCCCCAGCAGTGCAGGGGCACCCTCCACCCGGCCCCCACTCATGTCACCCACCACCCCCACCCCCCAGCCACCAGGGTCACCCTCCACCAGGCCCCCACTCATGTCACCCACCACCCCCACCCCCCAGCCACCAGGGTCACCCTCCACCAGGCCCCCACTCATGTCTCCCACCACCCCCCACCCCCCAGCAGTGCAGGGGCACCCTCCACCAGGCCCCCACTCATGTCACACACCACCCCCACCCCCCAGCCACCAGGGTCACCCTCCACCAGGCCCCCACTCATGTCACCCACCACCCCCACCCCCCAGCCACCAGGGTCACCCTCCACCAGGCCCCCACCCATGTCTCCCACCACCCCCCACCCCCCAGCAGTGCAGGGGCACCCTCCACCAGGCCCCCACTCATGTCCCCCACCACCCCCACCCCCCAGCACTGTGGGGCACCTGCCAGCAGGCCCCCACCCATGTCCAACTCATGTCTCCCACCACCCCCACCCCCCAGCCACCAGGGTCACCCTCCACCAGGCCCCCACTCATGTCACCCACCACCCGCACCCCCCAGCCACCAGGGTCACCCTCCACCAGGCCCCCACTCATGTCACCCACCACCCCCACCCCCCAGCCACCAGGGTCACCCTCCACCAGGCCCCCACTCATGTCTCCCACCACCCCCCACACCCCAGCAGTGCAGGTGCACCCTCCACCAGGCACCCACACATGTCCCCCTGCCCCCAGGTCATGACGATACTCAATCATGGCAGTAATGGCCAGCATACCCAGCACAAACACCCAGGCAAGGATTGCATCCACCCACATAGTGAATGCAATTACATGATACAACCCCAATGGCAAGTCTGTAAATGAACACATGTCCGTCACACACACATACACAATGGGTGCAAGTGAATGTCAAAACCCATATCATGACATGTATGAAACCAATGAGAAAATACCACAAGTGAAAGTTAAAAAAACATGTATTAAAGATGAAAAATAAGTAAAAAAATCAAACATACAACAATGGGGATAACAAAATAAATGGTCCATGTCCGAGAACAAATGTAAAAATAAAAAAAACAAAGTAATCCAAAAACAAATGTTGTCCAAAGCAAAATCATGTGGAAGTAAAATAAAGAAAAACCATTTCCTCATGCTGAACACAATAATTAATAAAAAAAAAATTTCTTCAAAAAGCTAACTATATACACGAAAATTCCAGGGTCCATGAGCCCAACACCATAAATGAAACCTACTACTACCTAATGAAAATAATATATACAAAAAAGTGGCCATTGTCCGAGCGGTCCAAAAATACAAAAATTAATAAAGGAAACCTAACACTAACTAACTAAATAACTATATACAAAGGCAGCGGGCAAGTCCTGCGGCTCACTCGGTGATGTTGCTGGCCAGGGCATCATCGAACTCCATGTCGATGTCCTGGAGGCGGGACTCTGTCCTGGCCCCGAGGTCTCGCAGGGATAACCCCATGTCCAGCTCAAACTCCCTGCGAGCTTCCTCGAGGCACTCAGCCCGCCTCAACGCCCGACGCATGGAGAACTCCGCCCTGACCATGGTGAGCCGCTCCTCTTCCGCCCGCTGCCGCTCCGCACCTATCCGCTGGACCAACTGCTCCCACACGGAAGACACCACCATCCCAGGGTTGCCCTGCCCTCCGGCCGATGCCTGCCCCTCTGATCTTGAAGGCCCGAGCCATGATGCCTCCCACGTCGAG
This sequence comes from Ambystoma mexicanum, assembly GCF_040938575.1. Taxonomy (NCBI): domain Eukaryota; kingdom Metazoa; phylum Chordata; class Amphibia; order Caudata; family Ambystomatidae; genus Ambystoma; species Ambystoma mexicanum. The sequence continues at coordinate 129,209,829 of NC_090922.1, forward strand.
CCTGCTGCTGCCTCCGACGCCACTGCCTCTGCCAGCACGACGGCATCCAGGCTGATGGAAACCACCGACGCCGTCGTGCACGTGCCCTGCCCGATGATGCTGTCACATCTTCCATCTGCTGGGGTCCAGTTGCTGTGTTGTCCACCCCTGCTGGACCTCCGACTCCCAACTGTGGCAGGGATGGGATCCCCACCAAGCTGGCTGCATTGGTCGGGGCAGGTCCACAGGGGGCCCTGGTGGCATCTGGGCCGGAAGACGGCAAGGAGAACGACTGGTGTATAGCCTGCACAGAGGAGGAGAGGGCCGCCAGATTGGACAACACATGCAGGAAACCCCCGAACATGGCCGATCCCAATTGGGCCACGTCGGCACGGTGCACTTCGTGATGACGTGCGTCCTCCTCCCGGGAAGCACGCACGGCATCACGAATCACAGCCGTGCGCATCGCGACCCCAATCAGGACCTTCTCCACACGGCCAGGGGTTCCCACGTCCGCAGGTGGAGTGGAGTCAGGTGACATGGACATCCCCTCTACCTGCGGACGGGCCTGGGACGGGGCATCCCTGCTGGTGCATGGTGGTGCACTCACAGGGTCAGGGACAGCGACATGCACAGGCCCCTCCACGGTGACCTGTGCTGCCTCCTGGCCCTGGACTGCACCACTTGCACCAGCAGGGATGCCCCCACCAGGCCCCATGTGTGCCCCAGTGGCGGCCTCCTCCTCCTCTGTGCAAACCACCAACCTGGATGGCTCCTCACCGTCTCCCACCGTAGCAGGCCCCTGTGGGGGCTCACCCACCCCTTCCGCTGCAGCCGTGGGGGCATCCCCGCCGCCTTGCTCCACAGCGCCGTCTCCGCCCTCTTCTTCACTAGCCGCTGCGTAGAGGGAGACAAAGAACACAAGCATCAGGGCACTGTACAATGGTCCCCTAGACAGGAAGCAATAGCAGATGAGCACCACTGTCAAAGTACACTTCCATCATGTCCCTCCACAACACATGGGTCAGTCCAGGCAAAACACACACAGTAACAGGCATGGTGCATGCCATGGACATTTCCATGCATGTCCAATGGACTCTTGAAACATTCAATGATATGTAACTCACATGCATCATGGCTCATGCCTATCACATGCACACACTTCACCTCAGTCACATCCATCTGGCCCCAAACACACCAAACACAGCGGATACAAGGGTAATTTGGCTGCTTCACTGAATCTGTGCATTGTCACACACATGTGTCATGCATCCATGGCATGCACAAGTCACAGACACGCAGGTCAGGCACACAGACATGGCTACCATATATGTACCTGGCATCAGCACCCATCCCTCACCCCCACCCATGTCCAGGTACAGAGACTGGCATGCTCTCATGTTCAAAATCTGCATAGGGCTCCCCATGCGGCATCTGAACACATGCAACAACCATGTGGTTCACACATCACTGGTCGCACATGCATTACCATGATGTCCCTGCACACATACATGCATACATGGCCTATGGCACACATACAGGCAAGTATCATAGAACCAGCACACCGCAACATGCCCTGTCTCACACAGTAATGCTTGGACACTTACCGCTCAACTCCAGACGGGCCTCCCTCTCAAGGATCTGGGCGTGGAGCGCTGGGCGTACGCGTTCCAGGACCCTCATCTGGATGGAACTCATGCGGCCCCGGCCCCCCTCCACGAGGCGCCGGCCCTTCACAAGGGTCCTGGACCTCAAGTCCTCCCAGCGCTTCTTGATCTTCAGGACGTTGCGGGTTGCCACCCCCTCCGCGTTGATGGCAACCACACAGTCGGCCCAGATCCTCTCCCGTCCTTCCTTGCTGGCGCGGGACGATCCAAAGAGGGCATCATACTGCCCCAGGACATGCTCCACCAGGACACCAACTTCGTTGTCAGTGAAGCTGGTGCCCCTCTGCCCCTCTGGCCTGGGGTTGCCACTGGTGCCAGATGTGGAAGTGCCCGACATGGCAACCCCAGGGGCAGGTGTGGGTGGGCAACTGGGTCCTGGGGCTGGGCTGTGGAGCAATGTAATCCCAGTCGGGAGTCTTCAGTTCCAGCAGGGGTGGACACAGCAACTGGACCCCTGCAGATGGCTGATGTGCAGGCACCAAATGGCAGGGCACGGTGGCAGCAGGCAGGCAGGCAGGCAGGCAGCAGCAGATGGCACGTGGGAGGCTGCTCGGGGCACTGGGGGGCAGTAACTCGGCCTTCTGGGCAGGAGCGTGGTCTTCCGTGTGTTTTCGCGTGGCCAGCTTGATACGGAGTGATTTGGCATGTGAAAATCCTGCACGTCAGCGTGAAATCCGAGGAAAGGCCCTTAGCGCGTAAGCGCGTCAGTGTCATGATCTCTGCTTCCAAAAGGTCAGAGTTTTCCCAACTCCCTTGGAAGCAGACCCATAACCCAGGTTCCGAGTGCCAACCAGTCCCAATTGGGATCTTTTGGACCCAGTCCTGGCGCCAGTGGCACCAGGCTCATAAATATGCCCAGTCCCAGCGCTGGAAGCGCCGGGCTCATAATGCTTGGGTGGACTTACCTGCAGCAGACCATGCTGCTTACTTGCCTGCCAGTTGAGCCTCTGATCCTCTTCTGTTTGGAACTACTTTTCCTGTTGGGTGGGGCAGGAGCCACTCCCTAGATTCAGAACACTGGAACTCTTCTGGAAAGCAGGAACTCTTTTCTTACCTAGGCGTGGCTGTGGAAGGAGACACCTAAGCACTACAGGAGGCTATTTAAACCACACCCGATGGATGAATCTTGCTTTGCGTTATTCTGCATCCTCTGCAGCAGAACGCTCATCGTGTCTTCTGCATCTGATCCTGGGCCTAAGGAAAAAGGCTTACCATCCTGAATCCAGTCTTCAGCAACACCTATAAAGACAAGAAAGAACAGGTTAGCATTACGATCTTCAGTGACAGCTCTTCACTTACCTGGTCCATCGGCTGTCACCAACGCCTCGCGCTGCATTCCGGCATCTGAAAGACAAAGGCTTACCTACTCTTCGTGCGCTCCGGAGGTCTTCACACTGCATTCCGGCATCTGAAAGACAAAAGCTTACCAACTCTTCGCACGCTCCGGAGGCCTTCGGCGCTGCATCCCGCATCTGAAAGACAAAACAAGGTGCGTTGAAAGACATTGGGGAACTTTAATACTCACGTGCCATTACTCCTTTCCACATCTAACCCAGTGGGTATTCCGGCACCCTGCAGCCGCTCCGAACTTGTACCTGCAAAATAAAAAGACAGTTAGAGCGCATCGTGAAGCAGGCAACAAGCACTTACTTACGTGCTTCCAGGCGCTTCTATTCATCACACGGGCTCCATCTTCAACTCACTTCAGCCCGTCATCCGCCATCGCCGGAACCCTGCAAAACAAGAAACATCATTACTAAAGACTTTAAAGACATTAGAATTACTCGAAACTTACCGTTCGTGCAGTAAACGACGGACAGCAGTCCTCTGAAGTCAAGAGGCCTGCTCCCCTTATCCAGTGAAGAAACTGGTTACAGCACCCTGCCCCGAGGCAGATGGAGAGCACGGCGTTCACTTACCTAAGGTGAGAGCTTTAACCTTTGGGGTTCTACAGGAGAAGAGAAAGGGAAGACGAGAGAGACATTCAATAACCCAGTTCCTTAATCCCATATTTTCTATCTGCAGACATCTTACCCTTCAAGTCAGACATACAGTGCACAGAGGTCCAGCCCAAAGAGCCAGCCGTGTGTTACACATCACCTTTGCAGATACGGTATACGCCCCGTCAAGACCGGCGCCTCTACGGGAATCAGGTGAGCGTTACAGTCAGCACGCATACGCGATTCTATTGGACCAGAGTCCCTCAGCGCGTAAGCGCGTCTGTGACGTGACCCGCACGGGTGTTCCCCACTCAGCACGTGATGACGGAGCACACGTGGAAATACTGCACGTCAGAGTGTCATCGCGTGTAATTGGACAAAAGTGCGCGTACACGCGATTGGCCTATGTACGTGTATTTCATGGGTGCGCGGCCACTTACACACGCAAGTACGTCAGCGAACCTGTATCCCGTGGTGCGTGTGAATTTCCACACGCCATTGGACTGTGAACTGGATTCCAGGGGTGCGCGGGTCACACGCTCGCCTAGAACACGCGCAAAGCATAAATTTGCGGACTTTAACAATAACAAGCTCAGACGCCAGGATGAACATACCGTTCCTAGCAGCAGTGGCAGTGGGCTACCAAAGGAGGAGGAGGAGGATAGTCAGGGCCAGAATATTCACACCCAGAACCAGCCTTTTCGGGATGCCTGATGACCAGGTGTATGGGAGGTACAGGTTTCCACCACACATTATACTGGACCTGGTGAGTGAGTGGGAGGATGACCTCACATCACCCACCCTGTGCTCCCAAGCACTCAGCCCCCTGGAGAAGGTCCTCAATGTACTGCACTTCTTAGCCACTGGATCATTTCAGCGGACAAGTGCCATAGTGGGTGGGGTGTCACAGGCCACCCAGTCACGCTGCCTACACCAGGTCTTGAACATCATCACTGCACGCCCATCAGTCCGCAGGCACATATACCTGCCCAGAACACCTGCAGAAAGGCATGCTGCCGCCCTGGATTTTTACGCTGTGGCACGATTCCCCAAAGTGCTAGGTGCCATCGACTGCACCCATGTGGCTCTACGTCCCCCCAGGGCATCTGAGCACATCTATAGGAACCGCAAGCACTGGCATTCCATCAACGTGCAGGTAGCATGTAATGCCAAGGGAATCATCACCTCAGTATATGCCAACTATCCCGGCTCCACCCACGACAGCTTCATTTACCGAATGTCCACCCTAAGCCGGGACCTAGAAGCTGGGCGGCATGGCGATACATGGCTGCTTGGTGAGTATGTATGCCACTGCACATGCATGCATGTTGGATACTGAGCAAGGTCACAACCCCACCAATGATACCAATCACCACCTCCACAGGGGACAGTGCCTACCCTCTCAGCCCCCACATGATGACGCCAATTCGGAACCCCACCACGCCACCCGAGGTAAGATATAACACAGCCCACATTACAACCAGGGGCATAGTGGAGCGCACATTCGGAGTGCTAAAGTCACGCTTTCGCTCCCTTGACCGTTCTGGCGGGCAGCTGTTATACGCTCCCCCAGTAGTGTGCAGGATCATAGTGGCAGCATGTGTCCTGCACAACGTTGCAACACGCCGGGGCCTGGCCGTGGACATGGTGGTGGCCCCACATCCCCAACCACATGCACAGCCGCTGCGCATGGGAGGGGAAAGGGCACGGGGGGAGGCAGCCCGTACACAGCTAGTGGCTAATTACTTCACATAGAAATCACACCCCTGTGGAGTGCACACTGCCCTGCCACATTCCATCTGACAATCAATGATGACTCAACCTGACACTGATCCTGAATGTCTGGAGAATGAACCGTGAATACCATATCAGCCTGAGATTGTTCACCTGGAAGTGTCACAATGTGTGCATCCCTACCCACACAGACACCACCAATGCAGTTTTGTGAAGTTACACATTCAAGCAGCTAAAATGAATACCCACTTGCAAAATGCAACAAGAGGACAGTGCCATGTCAGCCAACCCAACCCCAGCACCGCCACACGACACACCGTGCCATGTCATGCTAATTGCAGGTAAACAAAGTAATCCCCACAACATGACATCAGTCTCACTATGTACAGTGTCCCTATTAGAAACCTGCAACACCTGAAATGCTCACAGCAATGCCGGAACAACAACATACTTGAGCACGTACTACCATTAACATGACATCACAAATGTTACATATTAGTAGTCTCACCACCTGGAAATGCCTGCACTCCCACCACTACCAACTGTGCAGTGTTGGCGCCATGTAGAGTTGTAGGTGCACTGCTGCCAACATGGACCCCATCTCCAGACTAGAGGTCCTTGTGTAGACATGAGGAAGGGACCTGCAAATTGGGAGGTAGACACAGAAGAAGAGTTACACATCAATGCAACATGCAGTGTACAACACAACAGCAATATGCACTAGGAATGTATACACAGTATTGACTACAGACTGCTCACACAGCTCATGGGAGTCCAACGTCACTGTGTAATTCACTGTCACTTGGGCACACCCTTTGCAAGCCCATGGAAACGGGAAGCAGGAGGGGTGTGTGTGACTCAAACCCAAGCATCTGAACCAAATACATTACAAGCCTGCATGTGCCCAGCCACAATGCAGCGTATGCCCACAGGAACCACGGAAGCCAACAAATCGTCCCAAAAAAATTGGGAATAAAAGAAATCAAAATAAAAATAAAAATAAGAAACAATCAAAAATGGCCATTGATGGGCCCGGGGGGGTTGGGGAGGCCACCCAGGAGGTCCGAGGACAGGATGCACACCAGAACCCACCTGCGTGGATCCTGGGAAGATAAAACACCTCCATGGGCTCATGGCCCACACGGCTACCCTATTGTGGGAGTATCACTGCTGTCGCTATTATCACCCTGTGCAGCTGCATCCGGAGGTGGTTGCACTATGGGAGGCAGCCCACGCAAGGCCCTAGTCTGCTCCTCCATGGCTGCAAGCATGCGGGTGTGGTAGGTCTGGTTCTGGAGGATGAGTGTGCGGAGGTCCCCATGCAACAACTCACGGGATGCCCGGACCTCCGCCCTCGTTGCCTGCATCTCAGCTGAGAGCGTACGGGTGAGACGCTCCAGCTGCTGTTCTGTCCTTTGGTGTGTTGAAGCCTCAAGCTCAACAAGAGTCGTCCTGAGGTGAAGGAGCTCCTGCCTCAGGGCTTCCCTGTGGCCCTGGGACTCAATGGAGATGGCCTCCTGCAGAGTCGCCAGTGCCGCCCGCCTGTCCCTGTTGGACCCCAACATGTCCTCCCTGTGTGACTGGCAGATGGAGTCGGTTGCCTGCTCTAGTCGCTCCATCAGCCTTTCTGGGGGGACAATGGAAGTGGCCACCCTATCCATGGCCTGAGCCATCATCTCGGATGATGCAGCCTGTTGGGTTGCCATACCGTAAATGGATTGCTCCCATGCGGTATTGCCGGGTGGCGTACGGCCACCACGTCGACGGGCACCACACCTGTCTGGGGCAAGGCGAACTGCGCCTTGCTGTGCCGGCACTGCCTGAGGCTGCAGGACTGCATTCCCCCTCTGATCTGCTGGCCCAGGAACAGGATCAGATGTCGCGGAGTGTGACCCTGCATCCGTAACCACCGAAGGCGTAGCTGCCAACACTGACATCCCCATGGAGGGTTCTGACCCTGGTGCAGGTGGGTGAGACAGAACAGAATCCCTCCCTGGAACACTCACCTGCGACGGCACGTAGGTCTCATCCGAATCAACACCTGAGTACAGCTCGGGGGAGGTGCAGCCAGAGACACCCCTTGAGAGCACGACCTGCAGCACTTGTGGGTTCTCCCCCACCACCACACCACGTCCCTCACTGGTGGTTGGTCGGCCTTCGGACCCCTCCTGGGTCTGCACCATCTCCACAACCCCAGCAGTATCAGGTGCATCTTCCCCTGCAAAGACATGAAAACAAAGAAATGGAAACAGGCATTAGCACCATGGCACACAATGAGGGCTGAGAAGCAAGAGAACCAGTACTTGATTGACACATGTCCCACATGACTAAAACCCTCCCATGCATGCACCCTCACTGCGTATGAAGTGCAGGCAAATGGCACACACTGATGACACCAAGATGGAAGATGAACACATTTTCTGCATGCTGCCTGGCAGTGGCATCACACATTGGCCTGTGATTGCCAGGTGAAACACACATGCCATCACACAGATGGCATGTACCATTGCTATTGAGTGAAGATGGAGAGGAGGGCAGCACCTATTCATTCAGTCCAGTTCCCGCATGTAATCGCTTTTCTAATTCTAACAGGTCAGATTTTTCACCTGGAGCTGCCAGTCTGAAATGGTCCAATTGCACAGGGACATGTGTGTACAAATGATATCCAGGTAACAAAGTCACTCCACTTTACCATAGCCATGTCAGACATGTGACTAGTGGACAGCGACATGCCTAGTGAAAGTGGTGGAATGCAAACAAACTGAATGAATGAACAGTGAAAAATAAGCAACTATGTTGTGGCAAGGTGACACTTCAAGGGCAACTGGCGTGCAGTTGGGCTAGATGTCTACTGTTGGCAGAAGGGATACTGCTATGGCCAAATGCAGCTGCGCAGGAAGGATTGCATGAAGCACATGGCTGACCCATACGACTCAGGCGCACACACTCTCACCTGGCACACAAACAGAAGCCCTCACACACACACCATGCACATGGATGACACACACATGCATGTGCACTCACCGGACAATGCCTCGTAATCAGCCAGATCTCCCACGCCTTGGATCTGTTCCTCCGTGACGTAGGTCCCAGCGACTGACTCATGTGGAGTGAGTTCCATGTCTACTACTGGAGACCCACCTCCAGTCACTAGAGTTGCGGCATGACTTGAGGCCAGCTTACTCTTTGCCCTGCGCTTTAGGTCATTCCAGCGCTTATAGCAATCATTGGCTGTGCGCCTCACGATTCCAAGGGCACTTACGATGTCCGCAACGGTCTGCCAGTGTGCCTGGCGTTGTGCAGGTGTGGTCTTGGATCCTGCAACAATGACCATCTCGTTGTCATGTCCGGACACATACTCGACAAGTGCATTCAGTTCGTCATCCGTGAAGCTGGGCTTCCTGGATGGGCCGGACTGTGTAGCCGTGTCTGGGGCATCAGCCAGTGCCGGACGAGCACTCTTCCTCTTCCGCTTGGAAGGTGGTGGTGATCCTGAGTGTCCTGCGCCGCTCTGGACACTAGGGGCAGGAGCCCTGGTGGACTCTGTATCAGGAGTGTGGGATTGCACACTCAGCATGGGAGTTGGTGCAGGCATTGGCTCTAGTGTGATGGTGTCAGGGGGAATGTCAGCAGCATGGACTAGGACCGACACTGTCCTGGCTGGGTGTGTGAGCGCTGGGGTGGATGGAGCCGCAGCTGCCCCTGCAGCCTCTCCGCCCTGCCTCCTTGGTGCAGCAGATGACCTTGCTGGCCCAGATGCACGTGGCATGGTGACATCAACGTGCACCAGCGCACGTGTCATAGGCCTGCTGACCTGGAAGTCAGCCATGGAGTCAGCCAGATCTGGTGCCACAATGGGCTGGTCCAACAAGGGCTGAGCATGGATGGTGTCAGCCACATCAGCCTCAACGGGAGGGGGGGGGATTATGGGTGCCCTTGACTGGTCCTCCACACATGGGGGGACAGGCTCACCCTGCAAGTAACGACCACGTCCCCTACCGGATCCACCACGGCCACCACTTGTGGCTCTTCCACCTTTGCCACCCTTACGGAATCCTCGCCTCCCAGCCATGGCACTGATGTAAATGTGCATATGGGAGTGGCTGGAAACTATTGTCCTGGGCAACAGGGGGTCAAAGGGGTTGGGTACCAGATGGTAATTGTACCCTAGTGCTCTTGCAAGGCTGATTGTAACCCCTGGGGAAAGATGACGGGTCACGCTACGCACAGGAGCCCCAAAAAAGGGAGATGACGTGCACGCAACCCCTCCTAGACCACGTGTGCAGAAAGAAAAACCTGCACTACGCTGTGGCACCCAGTAACACAAGAATGAACGTATGCGTGTCACACGCAGCCTAGAATGACCTCTGAAGGGGTAGGCTACACACGGGGCAAGCACAGATGTTAGATACGTACGTGACTCACCGTCTGCCTGGTAAACGAGCGTGTAAAAGGAGCACGTTTGGTTGGCAACACCCCCGCCAAAAGAAGATTTGTACGCTGTCTGCGGAGACAGGACAACAGTAGAAGGGAACACTGTTTGAGGGAACAGGCCCAGGTAAACCAGTAAAAGCGAAAAAAGAGAAAAAGCTGTCAGAGGTAACAGGGAATACGAACTTGAAACGCCGTGAAGTAAATCGCGTGTGAAACGACAAGAAGTACAGAATTCACCCACTCGCTCTCCACGAAAAGCACGTACAAGGAAGTGGTGTTCTACGCGTACCTTTTATACAGGCCCACACGTCCAGCGTCACTTACGCGGCGTGTACGCGCTAGGGCCATTTCCACCAATTACACGCTTTGTCACTTCTGCGTGTAGGGACATTTCCTCCAATTACACGCTTTGTCACTTCTGCGTGTAGGGCCATTTCCACCAATTACACGCTTTGTCACTTCTGCGTGTAGGGCCATTTCCACCAATCACACGCGATGAGACTCTGACGTGCAGTCTTTCCACGTGTGCTCTGTCATCACGTGCTGTGTGGGAAACACCCGTGCGGGTCACGTCACAGACGCGCTTACGCGCTGAGGGCCTTTGGTCCAATAGAATCGCGTATGCGTGCTGACGCGCTTACGCGCTAAGGGCCTTTCCTCGATTTTCACGCTGACGTGCAGGATTTTCACGTGCCAAATCACTCCGTACCAAGCTGGCCACGCATAAGCACACGGAAGACCACGCTCCTGCCCAGAAGGCCGAACTACTGCCCCCCAGAGCCCCGAGCACGCTCCCACCTACCATCTGCTGCTGCCTGACTGCCTGCTGCCCACGTGCACTGCCATTTGCTGCCTGCACATCAGCCAGGGGTGCTGTTGCTGTGACCACCCCTGCTGGAAGCGAAGACTCCCGACTGGAATTCCATCGCTCCACAGCCCAGCCCCAGGACCCAGTTGCCCACCCACTCCTGCCTCTGGGGTTGTCATGTCGGGGCAAACACCATCTGTGACCACTGACAACCCCCGGCCAGAGAGGCAGAGGGGCACCAGCTTCAGTGCCACCGAAGTTGGTGTCCTGGTGGAGCAAGTCCTGGGGCAGTATGATGCCCTCTTCGGAAGTTCCCGCGCCGACAAGGAAGGACGGACTCGTATCTGGACTGACATCGTGACTGCCATCAACGCGGAGGGGGTGGCAGTCCGGGACTTACAACATGTCAGGAAGCGCTGGGAGGACTTCAGGTCCAGGACCCTGAACAAGGCCCGGCGCCTCTTGAAGGCAGCGGATGCCAAGGGGCGCCGGGGCCACTTGTCGGAAGAACAGATGGGGGTCCTGGAACGCATATCCCCAGCGCTCCACGTCCAGGTCCTGGAGAAGCAGACCCGTCTGGAGTCGAGCGGTGAGTGTACATGCATCCTGATTGTGAGCAGTGCGTGTGGTGATTATTCGGTATTGTGCAGGTTGCACATCTGTTTGTATGGGGTCGAGTATGGGTGGGGGTGTACATGGCCGTGGGGCTGACACATGCGAGGGCTGTAATGTGTGAGACATGGATGGTGCTTGTGTGTGTAGGCTTGCATGGCAAATGCAGTTGTGCGTGCACACATGTTTGTATGTATGTGTATGTAAGTAGACATATCCGTGATGTCACGCATGTATGTTGTTTTGGGCTGCATGTATGAGCACTGTGTACATGTGCATGTGTGTGTATTTGACAAGGGTGCAACAGTGATGCAACATGGATGCATGTGACTGCGGTATGTGTAAGCCTGATTGGCAGATGTGACATGGATGCCCGTCTGAACAGTGCGACACTTGGCAGAGGTGTACACATGCATGCAAGTGTGGTGGTGTGTGTACATGTGTGGTGCACTTCCTGTGTTGCATGTGATGTCTGGGTCACCTTTGGCTGCTCATGCTGTTGTATGTGTATGGATGGTGGTGGCAGTTGCGATATGGCTGTGGTATGGCTCATGTGTGCGAGTTGCAATGACGTGTGTTGGGGATTGTGATGACATGTCTGAGGTTTGCCAATGCCACTCATGTGCAACTGTCATGTGTGTATGTGTCCATTGTACAGTGCCCTGATGCCTGTGTTTTGTTTCTCCCTGTCTGCAGCGTCAATTGATGAAGAGGGCTGAGAAGGTGCTGTGGAGCACAGCGGCGGGATCCGACCGCCAGCCGGAGACGCAAGGCCCGGCTACCCTCCCGTGTTGTCATCTCGTCGGGGAGTGAGGAGTCCGGTGCCGCGTCCCAGGCCGCAGCTGCCGGGGGGAGGTCCAAGAGGCGGAGGTTGGAGTTGGACTCCTCGGCAGCAGAAGGGGCAGCTGGGACCCCACAGGGCCCAACAGGGGAAGATGGCACGGAGTCATCCAGGTTGGTGGGGGGTCTGGTGGAGGAGGAGGCCGTGCAAGCACCAGAGACGGGGTCTGGAGGTGGGGATCCCACTGGTGCTAGTGGTGCAGTCCAGGACCAGGGACAGGAGGCAGCACAGGCCGCCGCGGAGGTGCCTGTGTGCAATCCTGTCCCCGATCCTGTCCCTGCATCATCTTGCACCAGCAGGGATGCCTACGTCCAGACCCGTTTCCAGGCAGGGGATGAGCTGACGTCAACTGGCCTTCCTCTGCCTGCGGACGTGGCTATCCAGGTCCGGGTTGAGCCTGTCCTGGCTGGTGTGGCGTTGCGTCAACGGGCCATGCGAGGTGACCTGCAGTCTTTTCATGGAGAGACTGCACGTCATCTCGAATGGCTCGTTGACCACGTCAGCCTGCTGGGACAGGTCACCCAGACCGGATTCCTCCGTCTGATGGGGCTTGTTCCGACCCCCTCCTCAACTGGACCCCCTACGCGCCAGTCGTCCTCTGTGCCATCTTCCCACCCATCAGTCACCTGAGTGCCCTGTGGAGCTGCCTCTGACAGTGCGGCCAGGCTGGTGGAGGAGGCATCCCTGCCACAGTCGGGAGTCGGACGTCCAGCAGGGGTGGCCACATCAACAACTGCACCCCAGCCGGCGGAGGATGTGCAGGCAGCAAGAGGCAGTGCACGGGCAGAGGCAGAGCAGCAGCAGCAACATGGTGGGAGCCATGAAGGCTCGGGGCCTTCAACATCGGAGGGGCAGGCATCGGCCGGAGGGCAGGAGGACCCAGGACAGAGAGTGTCTTCCGTGTGGCAGCGGTTGGGCCACGCCATAGGTGCGGAGCGGCGGCGGGCGGAAGAGGCGCGGCTCACAATGGTCAGGGCGGAGAACTCCATGCGGAGGGCCCTGAGGCGGGCCGAGTGCCTCGAGGCAATCCGCAGGGGGTTGGAGGAGGACACGGCGTCGTCCCTGCGGACCCTCGGGGCCATGGAACTGGACCGCCTCCGGGACATCGAACAGGAGTTCGATGATGCCCTGGCCCGGAACACCACGGAGTGAGCCGCTGGACTTGCCCGCCGCCTTTGTATATAGTTCTTTAGTTTTAGGTTTCCTTTGTTTTTTCTTATGATTTGGAGTCGACGGACACTGCACCACTTTTTGTATATAGTTGATATTTAGGTAGGTTTTTTAGGAGGTTTCCTTAGTTCAGTTGTGATGATGGACCCTTGTTATTTTTGTACATAGTTCTTTGTTGCATGGAGAGTTTTTACATTTCACTTTGGACAACATTTTTTGGATTTGATTTTCTACTTTTGTGTTTTTATGCGGACATGCAGCTTATTTTTTCACATTTACATTGTAGTTATTTTTCTTTCTTTACCATTCGTATTTTTGTCCAATACATTTTTTTTTCCATTGTTCACTGTGTGGTTTCATCTCATTGGTTTCATGCATGTCATGTTGTGTGTTTTCCCATTCAATTGGAAAATATGTGTGTGACGGACATGGGTTCATTTGCTTCATGGACATTGGGGGTGTAACATGTGTTTTCATTTCCATGTGGGTGAATGGGTTACTTGGTAGGGCTTTTTGGCTGTGGAGGCTGACCATTACGCACATGATTGGGGATTGTGAGGACCTGGTGGGGGCTGCACATGGTGGCAGGGGGGTGGGGGTGGTGGGAGACATGAGTGGGGGCCTGGTGGAGGGTGACCCTGCACTGCTGGGGGGGTGGGGGTGGTGGGAGACATGGGTGGGGGCCTGGTGGAGGGTGCCCCTGCACTGCTGGGGGGTGGGGGTGCAGGGGGACATGAGTGTGGGCCTGGTGGAGGTTGACCCTGCACTGCTGGGGGGTGGGGGTGGTGGGAGACATGGGTGGGTGCCTGGTGGAGGGTGACCCTGCACTGCTGGGGGGTGGGGGTGGTGGGAGACATGAGTGGGGGCCTGGTGGAGGGTGACCCTGCACTGCTGGGGGGTGGGGGTGCAGGGGGACATGAGTGGGGGCCTGGTGGAGTTTGACCCTGCACTGCTGGGGGGTGGGGGTGGTGGGAGACATGAGTGGGGGCCTGGTGGGGGCTGCCCATGGTGGCAGGGGGGTGGGGGTGGTGGGAGACATGAGTGGGGGCCTGGTGGAGGGTGCCCCTGCACTGCTGGGGGGTGGGGGTGCAGGGGGACATGAGTGGGGGCCTGGTGGGGGTTGACCCTGCACTGCTGGGGGGTGGGGGTGGTGGGAGACATGGGTGGGTGCCTGGTGGAGGGTGACCCTGCACTGCTGGGGGGTGGGGGTGGTGGGAGACATGAGTGGGGGCCTGGTGGGGGCTGCCCATGGTGGCAGGGGGGTGGGGGTGGTGGGAGACATGAGTGGGGGCCTGGTGGAGGGTGCCCCTGCACTGCTGGGGGGTGGGGGTGGTGGGAGACATGGGTGGGTGCCTGGTGGAGGGTGACCCTGCACTGCTGGGGGGTGGGGGTGGTGGGAGACATGAGTGGGGGCCTGGTGGGGGCTGCCCATGGTGGCAGGGGGGTGGGGGTGGTGGGAGACATGAGTGGGGGCCTGGTGGAGGGTGACCCTGCACTGCTGGGGGGTGGGGGTGCAGGGGGACATGAGTGGGGGCCTGGTGGAGGTTGACCCTGCACTGCTGGGGGGTGGGGGTGGTGGGAGACATGAGTGGGGGCCTGGTGGGGGCTGCCCATGGTGGCAGGGGGTTGGGGGTGGTGGGAGACATGAGTGGGGGCCTGGTGGAGGGTGACCCTGCACTGCTGGGGGGTGGGGGTGGTGGGAGACATGAGTGGGGGCCTGGTGGAGGGTGACCCTGCACTGCTGGGGGGTGGGGGTGGTGGGAGACATGAGTGGGGGCCTGGTGGAGGGTGACCCTGCACTGCTGGGGGGTGGGGGTGCAGGGGGACATGAGTGGGGGCCTGGTGGAGGTTGACCCTGCACTGCTGGGGGGTGGGGGTGGTGGGAGACATGAGTGGGGGCCTGGTGGGGGCTGCCCATGGTGGCAGGGGGGTGGGGGTGGTGGGAGACATGAGTGGGGGCCTGGTGGAGGGTGCCCCTGCACTGCTGGGGGGTGGGGGTGCAGGGGGACATGAGTGGGGGCCTGGTGGGGGTTGACCCTGCACTGCTGGGGGGTGGGGGTGGTGGGAGACATGGGTGGGTGCCTGGTGGAGGGTGACCCTGCACTGCTGGGGGGTGGGGGTGGTGGGAGACATGAGTGGGGGCCTGGTGGGGGCTGCCCATGGTGGCAGGGGGGTGGGGGTGGTGGGAGACATGAGTGGGGGCCTGGTGGAGGGTGCCCCTGCACTGCTGGGGGGTGGTGGGAGACATGGGTGGGTGCCTGGTGGAGGGTGACCCTGCACTGCTGGGGGGTGGGGGTGGTGGGAGACATGAGTGGGGGCCTGGTGGGGGCTGCCCATGGTGGCAGGGGGGTGGGGGTGGTGGGAGACATGAGTGGGGGCCTGGTGGAGGGTGCCCCTGCACTGCTGGGGGGTGGGGGTGCAGGGGGACATGAGTGGGGGCCTGGTGGAGGTTGACCCTGCACTGCTGGGGGGTGGGGGTGGTGGGAGACATGGGTGGGTGCCTGGTGGAGGGTGACCCTGCACTGCTGGGGGGTGGGGGTGGTGGGAGACATGAGTGGGGGCCTGGTGGGGGCTGCCCATGGTGGCAGGGGGGTGGGGGTGGTGGGAGACATGAGTGGGGGCCTGGTGGAGGGTGACCCTGCACTGCTGGGGGGTGGGGGTGCAGGGGGACATGAGTGGGGGCCTGGTGGAGGTTGACCCTGCACTGCTGGGGGGTGGGGGTGGTGGGAGACATGAGTGGGGGCCTGGTGGGGGCTCCCCATGGTGGCAGGGGGGTGGGGGTGGTGGGAGACATGGGTGGGGGCCTGGTGGAGGGTGCCCCTGCACTGCTGGGGGGTGGGGGTGCAGGGGGACATGAGCAGGTGTGCAGGGTAGTCCCCTGTTTTGTGGGCTGCCTGCAGGGGCCGTGGAGGGTGTACAGGGAACACCTGTGAGGACCCACCCAGCCTAATTGCGTGTGATAATTCCCGCACACCCCTGTAATACACGTACCTGGCCAAATCGCATGTGAGAATTCCCGCGCACCCCTGTAATACACGTACCCAGCCGAATTGCGTGTAGAACTTCCCGTGTACCCCTGTAATACACGTACCCAGCCAAATCGCGTGTGATAATTCCCACGTACCCCTGTAATACACGTACCCTGGCCAATCGCGTGTAGAACTTCCCACGCACCCCTGTAATACACGTACCAAGCCAAATCGCGTCTGATAATTCCCACGCACCCCTGTAATACACGTACCAAGCCAAATCGCGTCTGATAATTCCCGCGCACCCCTGTAATACACGTACCTGGCCAAATCGCATGTGAGAATTCCCGCGCACCCCTGTAATACACGTACCCAGCCGAATCGCGTGTAGAACTTCCCGTGTACCCCTGTAATACACGTACCCAGCCAAATCGCGTGTGATAATTCCCGTGTACCCCTGTAATACACGTACCCAGCCAAATCGCGTGTGATAATTCCCACGTACCCCTGTAATACACGTACCCTGGCCAATCGCGTGTAGAACTTCCCACGCACCCCTGTAATACACGTGCCAAGCCAAATCGCGTCTGATAATTCCCGCGCACCCCTGTAATACACATACCTGGCCAAATCGCATGTGAGAATTCCCGCGCACCCCTGTAATACACGTACCCAGCCGAATCGCGTGTAGAACTTCCCGTGTACCCCTGTAATACACGTACCCAGCCAAATCGCGTGTGATAATTCCCACGTACCCCTGTAATACACGTACCCTGGCTAATCGCGTGTATAACTTCACGCGTACCCCTGATATGCACGTTACCCGCTTTGCGTTCCTTGTTTGGCAGCCCTGTGGACTGGTCCAGGGTTAGCACTGCCCTTTGCGATGATTTAGCGATTTTGATGGCTTTTCCTTGCGCGAGGGCGTTCTTGGGGGCGTTACTGGCGCTGCTGCAGGGTCGCTGCGATACTCTGCGCCACGGCTGGTTTGGGAGCCTATAATCCATGAATACGCTGTGCGCGGAAATCGGTTTTAGCGCACGTGCCTGGCGCAGACAATCGCACGCGGACACTCTGCGCCAGCCGCTTGCGACACTTTTCTGCGAAATTCTATGAATTACCCTGTATGGCTCTGCGAACATCAATTAACCACATTTAGTAGAAAAATGTCTTCTCACTTGCAAGGTAGGATTTGCCAGCAATGTCCATGCAAAAACAGTTCCGCCTGCATGCTGTGCCATATAAACCACAAATCAACAGTAACACACAAACAATACAGTGGAGATCCACTCTAACCAGCACATGCTGGTCCTACAGTGAAAATGTGCCACACATTGAATGGGCTGAGTAGAAACACATTGGCATTGCATCTGCTATACCTGTATCCCCTCCGATTCCATTTCTCCCTCCAGTCTAATACTGCACTATCATTGTATCTCCATTGCCTGTGGCCCCTCTCTGCTTATATTTTACTCTCTAAGTGCCTCCTACACTCCCTCACCCCAACCCCCACACACACAGCCCCAGCTTCCTCCCAAGCTGAGCACTCTGCTGTCGTAATTGATCTGCCCCCTTCCCCCGCACACAGAGGTTGATACTGTCACAAAGGCAAGCTGTTTATGTTTTACTAAGTTCACCTTTTATAAAATGCTGAGGGGAGCAGGAAATGGCTTGATAACCGATGCAGGGGGACGTGAGCTTTCTGGTGCCTCACGGGCCTACGACCATAGGATACAGAGGGCTGTCGGGCACAACATTCTGTGATTGCTGTGAAGGTGGCAGCTTTTTAATGTGTCCATTTATTTTATTGGTGTGATTTGGTAAACCTTTCCTGTTTGCAGGGACCAAACCACTCTACCTTTTATAGAAGGATTTCAAGGCATTGCATTCTGGCCACGTCCAAAATGGCAGCATGTTGGGTTGGCCAACATGGCAACAGTGAATATTGAACTAAAGACGCTCATTCCGATCATCGTGGCTGTGGACAAATACATGATTGCAAATTTATTTTGCACATTCCGGTTGTCTTGCAGCACATAATGTGTATGCATTTGGACACCGCCGCCGAGTGCAGCACCGAATCAGCAGCTTTGATAGATTGCGTCAGGCTTTCATGAATCTTCATGAAACCGAGCTCATACATTTTCCTATTTCATTGGAGAGACAGTCATCAAATCCTGATATTAATTTGAATTCTGGGATTTGTAGGTGTCTTTTTCATTTACAATTTGAGACTAAGAATCCTTAAATTCCACTGCCTCATGCATGGGATTGAGAAACTTGATCGCTCTGGCAAAAAACCTGGCACAGACAGTCAGAACCAATGGTGGCATGGCAGTGGTCATTGCTGCAATGTGTCTGTCATTCCTAGTGTCTAGTTAATCGCCACCCCTCTGTCCACTTGATAGACATAGAGTGAAAAAGTTATAACCCCCAGATAATCCCCCAGCATGAGGCTGTGCAGACTACAGTCAGCCCTCAATATGCATGGAAAGTTGGAAACTTCAAAAATTAAGTAAAGCTTGCTTCTTACCTGCATTTAATCCAGAAGTGCAGCGTCCATCGTGTGACTGAAAGTAGAAAAGTTTGAAGGAGACAGTACATCAGTATGCTTTTATCCTCCTTCCCTTGAGGTAACCCAGACTCAGCAGCTCACACGTCACCCAGCCTCAGGATCGGCCCGCCCAAGTACACCCCTAACCCCCAGAACCTTAATGCACTTGGAGGAAGAAGCAATTTGCAATTTGCAAATGCACACAGCCTGGGACTCATGTTACTTACAATTCACTGGGAGCTGGCCGGGCTGCTCAGCCTGTGCTCAGGTGCGGCTTATTGAAGATTATCCAGCATGGGCAGTCACGGTGTTTGGCGTGGAGAATTCTGGACTAGAGAGGGACGCCGGAGGAATGTTGCAGTACCTTCATCCCAGGCTGCGGTGGTGAGCACGGTATCGTTCCGGTCTATGCAACGCTCTACTGCTTGATGTCTGGGTTGCAACTCAGTTAAGTGCTTAGTGCTTGTTTGAACATTATCTGGGGAATTTCCTTGCCAGTGCGCTCCTCGCATCGACAAACTTATGGCAAGGGGCTATGCCGACATGATTATTTGTTTCCATGTTTAAGAAAGTATTGAGAACAGGGATTGAGAACAGGGAAGACTGCAAGATTTAAGTTTTTGGCACAATATTAACAGCCAGGAGGGACACACGCCGAGAGACACCATGCTATTAGACTATAGGTTGTCTAGTGGGTTCAGCGTCATAGCATGAAGAGAAGGAAAAACCCTTGAATGTTATGTCCGGTCCAGTTTGCTTTTGCTTGCCCAACAGGCCATGTGTTTGTTCATTCATGAAGGGAAAATCCCTTGTGTGTTACATTACTCTTGCTCTTGTGCCTATATGTGTTACACGTGCTACAAACCATTCTATGCTTCATGTTGCCAGGTTAAATTGAGTCTATTGCTATGTGCTTCCATGTGGGTTTTGAGCTGATGTTACATGCTTCATGTTTGTTACGCTTTATGTCTCATGGGCTCATGTCATGTGTTACATGGTGGAAACTCCACACTTCAGTAGTTTAGGTATAAGGTTCAGGTAGAGAGGTACTAGGTTATGGTTTAGGAACTTATGACATGCAGGGTCATTTGTAGGAATGGGTCAGGAGTGTTAATAGATGCTTGTGTGTTTCTTTTCCATAAAACTCTCCCAAGCCTATCCAAACTATGTTACCCTTACCCTCTTTCCGATTTTCCTACCATCCCCTACCTATCCACAACCTCTCCCTCATCCCTCTTCCCCCCATTGGCTGCCACGTGGTTACCTGTTTCACAAACATTCAGGGGCCTTTGCCAACCACGGTGGGAGGGACGATCTATTCGGCTTCTGTGGTTCGGGGGAGGGTGTTGGTACCCTCACCTCTCTTGGTCCTTGACAGAATAAGCCGCCCCTGATTTTGGGGTATTTGAACCACCTAGGCCAAATGGAGTCGAATCCTCCCCGTTTAGCCGAAGTGCTAAAGGCTTTGCAAGACATTCAGCTGGAGTTAGCTCATGCTTGACAGGAGTCTAACACTTTGAAAGCACAAGTGCAGGGGTTGGTGGCGCAAGGTACGCCATTGGAGGCAGCCGCTGCCGGTTCCTCAGGTGTAGTAACAGTGGGCAGGGCTTCTACTGTTATTGTACAACCAGCAAGCAGTGTGCCATTAGCGGCACCAGAAGGGTTTGCCGGATATACCCGGAAATATATGATGTTTTGACCCAATGCAAATTAAATTTTTTGTGCAAACCAGCTATGTTTGAAACCATTAAGGCCAGGACGGCGTTTGTAATCTCGTATTTGACTGGGGATGCTGCAGCATGGGCTATGCCCTTGTGTCAGAAAGATGACCTGTTACTGGATAACTGGGAAGGATTTTTGGCAGAGTTTGGAAGGTTGTTTAACCGACGTGAGGTGTCTTTGGCGCAGGATAAAGAGTTATTGACTTTAAGGCAGGGGGCACGTGATTTTGTGTCATATCTGACCCAGTTTAATAGACTGATAATTGAGACGGATTGGCCAGAGACCAAACAGACGGTGCTGTTTAATCAGGGTTTGAGGGAAGAATTGAAGGATGCAATTGCAGAAGTGGAGCCCCAACCTAGTAACCAGGGACGTCATTTGGGGGGTCGCCAGAGGTTGCAAGTGCGACATCTGAGGTCTCCCTTGTGAACTCTTAAAATAAAAAAGATTTTTTTTGTGCAATGCAAGCTCCTGGCATGTGGCCAGCACCATGTGGCTCTTTAATTCTGGAGTGGCTAGCTTTCGTGTTCAGGCCCCTTAAAAAAAGAAGAAAAATAAGAACATGAGGGCCACAAGTCTAACACTTTCAGCACTGAACCTAAATAAGAAAGAATAGGAATGCCAAAAAATGTCTCTTTCTGGAATTCTATACAATAATTGTTAGACTCATTAAAGGTTTATTTCAGGCACACTTCAGGGGTGAGTCACTGATTTAGTCTGTTCTCAAACGCCTCAACTCAGCCTTTCATCCTTCTGAGGTCGATAAATGGGTACCAACACAGGTTGGGTGATATTGGGTGTATATTTCTTCTATGTAAAGCGCTTAAGCTTAAGTGCTATATAATAACACATCATTATCATTTGGTCATGGATATCTGCTTGCAATCACAGTAATTTGGTAATATGGGCCTATACACACTGATCTTAACGATACATATGGCGATCCATTCAGGTATCACATGTACATCACATTATAGTGATATCGTAACCTTATTTTTCGTAGTGTACAATGCTATGTGATGCCACTTACTGTGTTGTCAACAGGTGAAAGGTTGTGTTCCATCGCTTCCCGCGATATCACTTTAGGGTGGGGTCAAATGACATCACTTCCTATGATGTCATCAGGAGTCAAGGGTTGTGTGATGTCACTTCCGCTACACCTGGCATTTTGGTGAAATGACATCTCTGCTAGTAACTGTACGGCCATGATTGACTTGCCTTTAAGGCTTGACCACCGCATGAATGAAAGCAAAGGGGACAAAAAGAAACTGGAAGGGTTACCCTTTGTGAGGTTGGATAAGGGTAGGGGAAGCAGGAGTGGAGAGGGAGAACCAATGCAAATTGAGAGTGTAAGAGGGTCCTTGTTGGTAGCAGAGAAGGAATTGTGCAAGACCAATAATCTGTGCTTGTATTGTGGGCAACCTGCACATTATATTCAGACTTGACCCAATACTCCTAAAAAAGGGATCAGGAGTGGTTCAGAAAAAGGAGGAGTCGGGAAAAGGGTTGGGCCGGCCTTAGGGGGAGCTCAGATGTCAGGCCCGTCTGAAGGAAAGTTCCAAGGTTGGGTACCAAATACTGTAAGAAACAAGAATTCACACTTGTACATTTTGGTAATGTAGGTTTTTGCACTAACTAAGCATTTGGTGTCAGCTATGGTGGACTCTGGGGCCACAGGGAATTTTATTGATATTGGTTTGGCTGAACAATTGGGGTTGCCTCTGCAGGGCAAGCAACAGGTGGAGGCAGTGCAATCAGTGGATGGGTCCCCATTAATTTCCAGGCCCATTCGACAGCAAACACAACCAAAATAGATGAGGTGTGGGTCTGGGCATGTTGAAGAAATTGTGTTTGACTTAACAGCGGCCCTGCAGTTTTCTTATTTTAGGAATGCCATGGTTGGTTCAGCACAACCCACAGATTGATTGGGCAACCCAGGAAGTGTTTGTTGAGACACAGGAGTGCGGGATACATATGGAGGGAGGAATGGGTCCTGACATTTTTTTGGCAGACAGGGTACAAGGTCTGCAGGTGGTTGGAGCTGTGGGAACAGGGATTCCGTCCAATTACACAGAGTTCGCTGGGGTGTTTGACAAGGGTGGGGCTAAGAGGTTGCCCACTCATCGGCCCTATGACTGTGTGATTGATTTGGAACCTGGGGCTAAGTTGCCATGTAGCAGAATTTACGCTTTAACTGAAGCAGAGAATCAACACCTGAGAGAGTATTTGGATGAAATGTTGGAAAGGGGTTTTATTAGGCATTCTACTTCGCCAATTTCCTCACCCTTATTTTTCGTGCCCAAGAAGGAAGGAACACTCAGGACTTGCATTGACTATCGGGCATTGAATAAGGTGACAGTTAAGAACAGGTACCCATTGCCGTTGATTTTTGTATTATTAGATCAAGTCAAGGCAGCAGTGGTGTATACTAAACTGGACTTGAGGGGGGCCTATCATTTGATACGGGTGAAAGAAGGGGATGAATGGAAAATGGCTTTCAGAACAATATTTTGATTATTTGAATACCTAGTGATGCACTTCGGATTGTTTAATGCTCTGGCCGCTTTCCTATACTTCATGGAGGAGGTGTTGAGTGAGTTCATTGATATGTTTCTTATCGTGTGTATTGATGACATTCTGATTTATTCATCCTCAAAAGATCAGCATGTAGAACATGCGAGAGCAGTGTTGAAAAGGTTGCAAGAATACCAATTAAATGTCAAACTGGAGAAATGTGCGTTTCGCAGTAGGCAGGTTAGGTTCTTGATGTTCATTTTGAACCCTACAGGAATTGTTATGGACAGGACAAAGGTGCGGGAAGTCACTGAGTGGCCTGCTCCTCAATGCATAAAAGATATCCAATCCTTCCTGTGGTTTGCCAACTTTTAACGAAGATTCATTTAAAACTTTGTGCAGATTGTTGCCCCTATAACAAAGTTGTTGAGAAAGGCCACAAGTTTCAGTTGGAATACAGAAGCGGAAGGAGCTTTTCAAGAATTGAAGTGAGTGTTTACTTCAGCCCCAGTCTTGAGACATCCAGATCCTCTGAAGCCTTTTCAAGTTGAGACAGGTGCATCTAATGTGGCGGTGGGGGCAGTATTGTTGCAGAAAGATGAGGACGGTATCTGGCATCCAGTGGCTTTCTATTCTCGCAAACTTACCAGCTGCAAGCAGAATTATTCCATTACGGATAAAGTTGTTAGCAATCCGGGCTGCCTTTTTAGAATGGAGAGATTACTTGTTGGGAGCCAGGTATCAGGTGGTGGTAGTGGCAGATCATAAAAACTTGCAATACTTTAAGACTGCCCAAACTCTTATTCCGCGGCAATTACAGTCATGGACGTCATTTAGGGATTGCCAGTGGTCGCAACTGTGACCCCTGAGGTCTCCCTTGCTACCCGAGTGGTCTCCCTTGTTACCCCTAAAATGAAATCTAAAAAAAGTGTTTTTTTATTTTATTTTTAAAATTGAGGGTCATGAGCTATGGCCAGCAGCATGTGGCTCTTTGTTTCTGGAGTGGCTGGTTTTCTGATAGCTATAGCTAGTAAGATAGCACAGTCAGTTAAGCGCTGGCTGCTGCAATGTGTGTGATCTGCAGGTTGCAGGTTCGAATTCCAGCAAGGTCAACTCAGCCTTTCATTCTGCTGAGGTTGATAAATGAGTACCAGCCCAGGTTGGGTGATATTCTAATTTTTTAAAAAAACATTTATTAAACATGTTATGGTTTATACAAACCTTTCATGAAAGAGAGAGAGAGAAGAAGCTATCTTGAAACTCCCATATCATTTAAGATCCAGCACCTCCATAAAAATGTTTGCTATTGCCAATACCATTTTCACTTTTTCTCCCAGAATGGCACCTTCCCACCATTCCTCTTTCGTTAAGGTTCCACATTCCTGGACAACCTCACTCAAAAATGTCCCTCTTACTAGCTCTAGTGCATCGCATTCCATGAGTAAGTGTTTAGTTGTTTCCAGGTGGATCTTGCAGAACCTGCACATAATCAAGTCCACCTTTTTATCCCTCCTATATCCCAAGATTTGGTCGGGAGGATGTTCAACCTCAGTCTCATGAACACATTCCTATGTTTGCTTGAAGGGAATTTCACCAAGTACTTTGGGACTTGGTTAATGACTCTTTGCTCCCTCTTGATGGTAAAACAGACTTTATATGCCGGCCTCACATCTATGGTCTCGATCCAATCCAGCCTTCTCAGCTTCATTTTGATCATGTCCGGCTTTCTTATTATCGTCTCCTGTTCTGAGCCCACATCCTCCAACACTGCTTTATATTTAGATTTCCAGGCATCTACAATTCGATCCCTTGCTGCTCCCTGATTTTTTTGTTCACTTTTCAGAATACCTAGGACTGGGGGACTGGTTTGCAGTATTGTTTTCCTATACAAGGATAATGACCTCCATCTGACCAAAGAGCTGAGTGACTGCAACCCTAGCTCGAATCTTATTAGTGACACAGGCAAACTATTAGGGAGGTCCAACACACTCCTCCAAAATATCCCTTCTAAAAGATTCCAAAAATACAGAGGGATATTCAATGCCGTTTCAACTCCATATAGCAAAATTGGAGTGACCTTTTGCTTATAAAAGGTCAATGCGGGCACCAATGTGTACCTACCAAATGTCCTTAACATTTTTTTGTCTGGGTCACCAATCTGGTGCATTTTCGCCTTAGCTCTTCCGTCCAGGTTGTTTCCTATTCATTGTTATTTATCCTAACACCTAGATAGGTTATAGATTCCAGACGATCAATCTTTTTCATGCCTATAAACCAGGCCAGCTTGGAATCAGCCTTCCTACTGGATCTAGTAAACACCTTGATTTTCATGTTATCAGTGTTTATTTGAACTTCATTGGTCTTGAAGTGCACGTCTCGTTGTGTAAGCCTCCTTTGCAGCCCTATTGGGGTACGATCAATTACCACCAAATCATTCACGTACCATACCCACAGGATATTTTACCTGTATATTTGCAGTGGAAAAGCTCTAACCCAGTCTTGGCTTAAGGACATTTCCGAGAGGAATAAATTAAAGATGGAGGGAGCCAGGGGGCATCCTTAATTCAGTCCCCTCCGAGTTGGAATAGAAGCAGAGAGGCTTCCCCTGGCTGTCAATCTCAACTGAATAGAATACAAACACTTCATATTTTTTTTTTGTTTTATGGGCCAGGGCAGACACGGAGGTGGAGTTGCCATGCAGGGACTCTGCATGTTAGAGGGGGCAGCGTTGCCTCGCAGGGGCACTGCCATGATGAAGGGTTCTGCAGGGCAGGGAAGGCCCTCTGCCTGCAAGGCCGCTGGCACAGGGCTTCAATGATCACTGCAGGCAGGAGTCTGTCTGCCACCACCTTGCCAATACAAACACTTAATACATCCAGTAGATCTTTCCCCAAAGAATTTCTCTATTGATACTGTTGAAAGCTTGCGCCAGATCAATGAACGCCATATAAGTGTTCTGTTGGGACTCCATGGCTCTCATCTTCAGAATACTAAGAATAAAGAGGTTCAAACTTGTCCCAACACCTGGCACAAACCGTGCTTTCCTGATGTAAAAATGTGCTGATGCCCGCACCCATGAGTTTAGATGTTTTATGTATGTATATTTGTTCTATATGAAGCATTTAAGCTCCAGTGCTAGCTATATAATAACACATCATTATCGTTTGGCCTTGGACATCTGCTTGCATTCACAGTGATTTGGTAATATGGGCCTATACGCACTGATATTAACGATACATATGGTGATCCGTTCTTGTATGAAATGTACATCACTTTACAGTGATATCATAATCATATTTTTCGTAGTGTACTTAGAAAGTATGCTATGTGATGCCACTTCCTGTTTTGCTGAGGGATGAAAGATTGTGTTCCATCACTTCCTGTGATGTCACTGCTGGGTGGGGTCAAATTACATCACTTCCTGTGATGTCATCAGAGGTCAAGGTCATGTGATGGCACTTCTGCTACCCCAGGCATTTTGGTGAAATGACGTCCCTGATTAGGGTGGTCACAATATTTCAATTAATTCGATTTTTTGGGGTGACTTTCTGGGCAGGGAAGAGAAATGGGAAGGCTGATGCTCTGACAAGGCAGAAAAATCTGGAGAACGTAGTAACAGAAGTTAAGGCGATCATTCCCTCAAAGAAGGTGTTGGGCTGTTACTGAGAAATTGCTTGAACAACTAAGGAAAGGTATGAAACACATTTCTATGGACTTTATTACTGATCTTCCTCCCAACAATTAATATGACACGATTTGGGTGTGGTATTTAATTCAGTGGTTTGGTTATGGTCCTGAGGACCGTTTCGTGGGAACCAACAAGTGCTGTTCATGCACCAAGAGTGGTGCGTCAATTTCACTTTAGACACCCAGAGAGGCCAGGTCCTCGGAAGAGCCCTGGAAGAGGAGGTACTGTCAGAAATTGGGCTGAGGCAGAAAAAGGCATGCAGTGCACGTTTAAGAGGAGTTTTGATAAAGCAAACTACAGTTCCCAGCAGCCTTGGAAATAGATTGTAGTCCTTGCGCTTTGTGCGCATGAGCAGCTGGTGTTCATTAGGTTTCGACTATTCAACTGCCGGCCACTCGTGCTAAGGTGCAGTTTGTTGAAGATTATCCATTACGGGTGGTCACGGCGGTTGGACTTGAGAATTCTGGACTAGAGAGGGACACCGGGGGAATGTTGCAGTTCCTTCATTCAGGGCTGCGGTGGTGAGCACGGTATCAGTCCGGTGTATGCAACGCTCTACTGCTTCATGTCAGGGTCGCCCCACGGGGGCCCAGACACTCAGTTAAGTGTTTGGTGATTGTTTGAACATTGTCTGGGGCATTTCCTTGCCGGTGCGCCCCTCGCCTCAACAAACTTATGGCAAGGGGCTATGCCAGCATGATTATTTGTTTCCATGTTTAAGAGAGTATTGAGAACGGGGAAGACTGCATGCTTTATGTTTTTGGCACAGTATTAACAGCCGTGAGGGACACACACAGAGAGACACCAGAGTATAGGGTGTCTAGTGGGTTCAGCGTCATAGCATGAAGAGTAGGGAAAACCCTTGAATGTTATGTCCGGTCCAGTTTGCTTTTGCTCGCTCAACGGGCCATGTGTTTGTTCATTCATGAAGGGAAAATTCCTTGTGTGTTACATTACGCTTGCTCTTGTGCCTATATGTGTTACACGTGCTACAAACCATTCTATGCTTCATGTTGCCAGGTTGTATTGAGTCTATTGCTATGTGCTTCCATGTGGGTTTTGAGCTGATGTTACATGCTTCATGGTTTGTTACGCTCTATGTCTCATGGGCTCATGTCATGTGTTACATGGTGGAAACTCCACACTGCAGTAGTTTAGGTATAAGGTTCAGGTAGAGAGATACTAGGTTATGGTTTAATAACTTATGACATGCAGGGTCATTTGGAGGAATGGGTCAGGAGTGTTAATAGATGCTTGTGTGTTTAATTTCCCTAAAACTCCCCAAAACCTATCCAAACTACGTTACTCTTACCCTCTTTCCGGTTTTCCTACCATCCGCTACCTATCCACAACCTCTCTCTAATCCCTCTTACCCCCATTGACTGCCACATGGTTACCTGTTTCACAAACATACAGGGGCCTGTGGCGACCACAGTGGGAGGGTCGATCGATTCGGCTTCTGTGGTTCGGGGGAGGGTGTCAGAACCCTCACCTCTCTTGGTTCTTGAAACCGGGCCTATTCTGATCATGCAGGCTAAGGCATTCATCAAAGAAAGGTAACACTTTGGTGTTGCCTTTCTTTGATGTTGAATGCATCTGAGATGGGCCACAAAGGAAAGCAATGTAACTTACGTTACTTAAAGTAGCATGTTACAAATAGTAATTAAACACCCAAACCGGCCCAGGCGTGGGCTTCAGAAACCGGCCCCCAGGGCCTCGCCCGCATCCAAGTGATTTCGGCCTGGCCACAGGCCGAATGACTGATGACCCAGTCCGACCCTTCCTCCCAAATGAAGTAATGGAGATTTTGCTTTTTGGCCAGAAGGCAAGCAACTAAGTCTTTGTACCGCTACCATTGGAACACATTCTGCAGCTGTTGCAGGGACAAGAATGTGGTCCCTTTGCTATGCAAAACACCAGAAGTGTTATCCTTTCTATTGTACCTTGCCAATCTGGGGCTCCAGGTGGGGACCATTAAAGATTATTCGGCAGCTCTATCCATCTTCAAGCACTCGTCTGAGGAAACTTCTTATTTTAAGATACCTTTGGTGATACAATTTCTGAAGGGGCTCACTAATGTGTTCCCTGCATCTCCCTTTCAGGTCTCGTTTGGGACATAAATATGGTGTTAAAATGTCTTATGTGTGCACCATTTGAACCTCTACATTCATGTCCCTTAAGGTTGCTAACTTTCAAGACCATCTTGTTGGTAGCATTAACTTCAGCCTGTAGAGTGAGTGAGTTGCAGGCACTATCCTCAAAACTTCAATTTACAGTGTTTCACCAGGACAAGGTCATTCTGAAGGGTTAGCCTTCATTTTAACCTAAGGTCATTTCAGACTTTCATTTAGGACAAAAGATTGTGTTGCCCACTGTCTATCCTCCACCTCAACCTGGCAAGGAGGAGGAGAGGTTGCACAGGTTCGATCCACGTAGGGCTCTGAGCTTCTACATTTCAAGGCTGTTAAAACATCGCCTGGACGACCAAATATTCATAGGTTATACGTGTCATAGACTGGGTAATGCTGTGATGAAGCAATCCTTATCCAGATGGGATATTCTAGCAATTTCAGAATTCTGCAAGCTGGCGGGCAAGGATCCTGCAGAAGGCTTGAGGGCCCATTCCACTAGGGGCATGGTTACCTCCTCTGCTTTGCAAAGAGGTGTTCCTATTAAAAGCATTTGTGAGGCAGCTCTGTGGTCCACAATACACACTTTCACTAAGCATTACTGCCTTGATTCTACCCTAAGCCAGGATGGAAGCTTTGGAAAGGCTGTCCTCCATTCTGTTCATGGAAACCATTAATGACAAAATGATTACCCCCTCCAGCAAAACTAACACTTATCTGGGAGTCTATCAAAGATGAGGAATATGCGGGAGGACTCAATCCATTCGAATGACCAGTTACTTACCCCTGGTAACGTTCTTTCAATTAGATGTTCCTCCAACGCATTCCTCATTGCTCTCCCCGCCGACCTCTCAGTAGAATTTCCCATAAAATTACAGCTTTCGCTCCTTCAAAGCCTTGTATGGTCAAACCCGTTTTGATGCGGTTAGTTCTACTTGAGAATGACACGAAAAAACAGAACTGAAGCCAACAGGCACTCCGCATGCTATTTATGCCTTTGATGGTATCATCCTCGAGACGGAGGCCCTTGAAGGACATCGAGTCGACTGCATCGACGCACAGCACCCTCTGTCGAAAAAAAATTTCCCCAGCCTCTGAAGCTGGATATTGAATATCAAAGATGAGGAATATGTGGGAGGAACATCCAATCGAAAGAATGTTAGCAGGAGTAAGTAACTTGTTCATCTGATAAACCGACATCTTTTTCAGACACAGCCAAAAAGATGCTTCTGAGGCATGTTTGCTAACATGTTTCAAGTGTGCTAAGAAATGATACTATCCACCTTAAATTGGTAAATACCTCTTTGGCATTCAGGACGTCGCAAACAGTGCACCCGCAGCCCACCCCTGCCTAAGAAAGCTCTTGGCGAGATCACATCACCACAACCTGCACAAGGTGCCACAATCAGGCCACAGGCTGGTCCCCTTTGCTTGCTCAAATGGGCTACCTGGTCGGACACAAATGCAGCCACAAAGAGGGACAGAGTCAGCTTCCACCACCCAGTGTGAGTGCTAGGAATGTATGGCCGCTCTACACAGTGACCATGATCGGATACTACCAGAAACCACCCAGCGTGCGTTAATACGTGTACTAAAAACAATAAATAAGCAGAATAAATAGCTGAGCCTTAGACTTCACAGGATGGAAACCTGGAACGTATCAATACAGTGCCAATCTTTACCAAGTGGTGCATTATGGAAAACTATATATCTCTAGCTGTACACGTCTGTCTTTTATTGTGCACGTGTGTATTCCTTTCTGCGTCTCAGTTTTTGCTTAAAAAATTACCATTGTGCTGTTTTGACCCACCAAGGTTTTCATTTGTTGCAGTGCATCTTAATGAAAAGGTCAGTTTGGCGCAGCCTTTCAATGCCAGAAGACTATGCCTACATCTTTAACAGATGTGGCAATTATTTGCGTGCTAACTAAAGTATTACGGCATTAGTATAAATACTGGCGGGAAAGTTAAGTTTGGCATTGGAAAGGTGCCGTGTGTGCCACAATAAGCGGAACATTCTGAACAAATGCAACCGGTGCTCCATGAAGTATTAGGCTTTAGTAAAGTAAAGCGTGCATAACGTGGACATATGGAAGATTCCAAGGTAGGCGTGGTTTTAGAACCATGTTCATTATAAGAAATCACAAACCATGAACTTAAGAGAAGCAGAGCACTGAAGTAACATAACCTGGGCATCTATCCATTATTATGTCAACATAAATCACCCTTGCTCATTCTCTCGGCCCATTCCTTTCCCCACCATTAAGGTTTGCTTATATGGGGTTTGGCCCGCCCTTTTCTTTTGTTGCCCTTCCCTGGCTTTCCAAACGCTTTGGCGCACTTGGGCTTATCCCTCCCCCTTATACAGGGGAGAGGGAAGAGGAAGGAGGGCCCTGCCCCGGTTATGGGGTGCCTCCTCCATTTTGCTCGTGTTTCTGTTGTCACCTTCATGACCTTCATTGGGCAGTCCCAGCTCCTATGGGATCCTATTTCCTTTAAAGTAAAACAAGGCCTATTTCCGCCGACCTCCGAAGATGTTCATCCATGTCAGGACAAGATGCCACGGCTAACGCTGGCTTGGCATCTCACCCAGTGGCAGAGGCCGTTTATAACGCATTGTGTGTTTCTACACTAGTATACTGCATTGGGAACGTTTCTTTCCGAGGTATTAGAAGATGCAAGCTTCCTTAATAAGCGTTGGCTTAAAGAGGACTCTGCTGCCATGTTATACAGTCCTCTTAGCCCAGAACTACATCGGATGTGGTTGATAAATTGTAATTAAATTGGGTGATGATGAGACCTAGTGCATTGCTGCTTAAATGAAGCGCCGTGAAAACGTAATCATATTATTATTATAGCTGGAACGGGCGGCTGTTGTCGTCAGTATTTGTTTTTGTGTGTCAGCTTTTATGAGGAAGAATAAGTCAAACCACGGCGTCTGCCTGGAGGAGGTTCTTTTTTGCTGTAAATACAGGCATATTAGGTCATGGAAAAGTCTTCCCAGAATTCTCATTAAAAACCTGCTAGTAATTTGAAGACGAGCCGGGATGTTTGCTGAGTTAGCAATAGGTAACTACATAAACAGATCGCTTGTGGTCGCGCATGAAGAGCCCTGGGGTCTCTCCCAAACCACAAGTCTGTGTTTGCATTGGCTGCCGTGCTAGCTCTCTCTTAGTGAGTGCATTGCTGTGTTTTTATTTTATGTGGGGGCGGATGGAGTAGCAGCAGTGCAAAATACAGTGGCCCTGCTCACAGTTCCTTTTGACGA
Organism: Ambystoma mexicanum; assembly: GCF_040938575.1. NCBI lineage: Eukaryota > Metazoa > Chordata > Amphibia > Caudata > Ambystomatidae > Ambystoma > Ambystoma mexicanum. Next base: position 129,241,857 of record NC_090922.1, read on the forward strand.
CGTTCCATCAGTTCGAGCCTCTCACTGGCTGGATTGCTCACTGTATAGAAAGACAGACTGTCCAGCTGCAGAATTCGAGCCTTTGATAGTGATGATTAATGCACCATGGTAAGTTGCTTATAGATCTCCTTACAACGCGCCCAAGCCACCTTCTGCAAACCTGCCCCCCTCCCACCACCCTGTAGTGCCACCAAGTGCAAGTGCAGTCAACAATTCGCCCTCCAGTTGCCTATTCAGCCCACGGCTAGAGAACGTAAATGGTTAATATGCAAGGAGTTGTGGCCAATGGTCTGGAAGAACACTCTGTACAGCCGCCCCCACACACACCTTGCTGCATTTCAGAGTAAAGCAGACACCTGGGGAGACGAAGATGAGAATGACAACGAATCAGATGACTTGAGATTAAAATGTAGCCATCAGGGGAGAACGCCAGAATGAAGATCAACAAATGCGATCACGTGAGAATGACTAACAGACCACGTTCTGCTCGCGCGAGAACGATGCTCCACAAGGAACATCTGTTGTGGTTACTCTTGTGTAACCCTAAAAAACATTTAGCCAAATTTGAGTGACACTCATGTTTCATCTGTTCATCTGACAGTTGACACATTCACAACATCTGGTCGCATGGGAACGAAACGAATAAACTTGAAATGAGGTGCCAACACCGTACTGTGAGTAGAATATATATTGATTATGGTAATGTATATCTATTGGAGCTCTGCTAATTACCCTGCCATTCCTCTCCACTGCATTCTCTGACCGTTGGCTGTTCCCTCATTCCACTCCAGGCATCCATGTTCTGCCCACCAACAACCATAGATACAACACAACCACATGTGATCACGTGTTAATGAGACTCATCCTCAATCACAGAGTCCATGATAGAAAATCCAGTTGCTTAAGAATGTCGTTGGCAATTGTAGTTGCCATTCCCTCATTCCATTCCAGGCATTCACGTTCTGCCCACTGGCAACCATGGACCCCCCCACCTCCTTTTTTATCCAGGAGCAGCTTCCTAACTCCACGTAGTCTCGTAGGTACTTTGGCTTCCTCCTGTGTCTTCCTCACCTGGTCCATCCTAGCTTGCACGCCCTCTCATGCTTACGCCTTCTTTCGTCTTGGGTATTCACTTCCTTCCATGTTGATGCATTAGTTCTAGGAGCTTGACTTTTCCTGTTTGCTCCCAAAGCCCAGGCATTCTTGTGCACCTTCTTATGCAACATCACTCTCTCCATGTTCCACACTTTACCATCAGTCGTATGTACTCTCTCCATGTTGCACACTTTACCATCAGTCGTATGTACTCTCTCCATGTTCCACACTTTACCATCAGTCGTTTTTACTGCGTTGAACAATATTCTCGTAACTTGTATGAGCTGCGACCACCTCAGCATGCTCTCTCTCATGGCATTAGACAGAAGTATCCGCACCCAATACCTAACCTTGGGATGCATCGGCGCACGCACCACCCACTCTGTGATGTGCTTTCTTGTTTCTTGTGTGTGATTCTCTTATCCCTCACTCCAGGGGAGTTGCTAGGTCTGGAAAAGACCCGGGGCTAAGCTGATGTCAGAACTGTTGGGACTGGGGGCTAGCTAGTCTTTTGGCTGTAGCTCCTGAGATTCTATCCGGGGCTACAACCAAAAGATCAGGGGCTATAGCTCCCTTAGCCCCCCCTAGCAACGCCCCAGCCTCACTCTCTCCTTATCTACTACCCCAGTTTTAGCCTATATTACCACAGGGGTGTCAGTTTGGTGCTGGATCTCCTTCCACTACTAAGATCAAATGGTGACACCCCTGTTGTTGAATATGGTGTAAATCTGTGCGCTACCACTGCATGCGCAACCACTGCATCTTGAACTTCCAATCCTTTCTGTTTGTCACCACCAATCTAACGGTCTCCTTCAGTACTCTATTAAATCGTTCCACCAGCCCGTTAGTCTGGAGAATCCATGGTTGCCACTTGGCCTTCAATCCTGCTGTCTGCTGCAGCTTGCGCCATCACTGTCGTATCCCATCCTCGTCACCACCTGAAATGTGGTGTGCCAACAGGTTTATAGACATAATTTAGAAATCAAAAATTTCGAAAGTCAAAAAGTCGAAAAAAAAATGTCGGAAAAAATAATGTCGAATTTATTTTTTATGACGTTTTTTTTTCGAAATGGGGGGGTTCCCCCCCAAGCCCCCATTTTTTTTGTTTTTTTTGTTTTTACCTATTTTTTTATATGAACTACAGCCAAAAAAAATATCGAAAAAAATAATAATTCAACATTTTTTTTTCGACATTTTTGATTCGACTTTTTTAACATTCGAAATTTTGTATTCGATATTATGACTGGACACCGTGCCAACATCCTACCTTGAGTAGAATATATATTAGTACTGGTATATGTATATATATTGGAGCTCCAGTGCCAGTACAGCTACTGCAACAGATCTAAGACAAGGGGGGAAACCTGCAGACAGTGGCTAGTGTGGTGCTATAATATGGAAGTTGGCAGTGTTGTTCTGCCATGTTTTTGAGTTAGAACTGTCAGTGCACCCACATTTCATTAATGACAATACAAAGTACGAATGTTTGTTATAATCTGCCCACCCTACTGCAGATGCATTGGAGAGCATGAGTTTGACTGCAGGGGATGCGTGTTCAGCTTCTGAGGATCATAGCACTGACTCTGGTGTGTTTAGCTTGTTAGCTCCTGTAAGGGTATGAACACGGATGCATAATGCAGCATCCGTTGATGCCATAACCAAAAAAGTTGTATCTGTGTGTCATAGTGGTGGGTCGGGGTACCTTTATTATTTTTTTGCTAGCAGACGGGTTTAGGCAACAATATCGGGTCTAGGTAATGAAATCTTTCTCGATACATTGGCATTTCCTGGTTTAGATGCTTTGTGACCCAACTGAGGTAATGCTGTTAACAGCACCAATGCATCTGGCTTGCAAGCATCAGACGAGGGTGCAGCTAACAGAAGATCGTCCACACATTCTACCAACACAGATTTTCCTGGCAATGTCATGTTATTGAAATCTTTTTTCAATATCTAAGTAACAAGGTCTAACCAACGGTATCAAAAAACAAACATATTTCTGGGTGTACTGGAATGGAAAAGAAAGCAGAAAAGAGAGGTACGACAGAAAAGCAAGTACCTGAGGGTAGAATTCATGACAGTATAGTAGCAGTGTAATGCAACGCTTGGAAAGAGAGTAACACCACTGAATTTGTTGCACATAGGCCCTGTGCAAACCGATAAGTGTCCTGACTCAGATTTTTCAAATCAAGGATCAGTTATTACAATGGTTATTTGTTGGGCTATTATTCCCTGCTAGAATAGTGACTGAATTACTGAGGTAAACACTGTCTCGGCTTCAGGGCATAACTGATAACAGGGAATCTTTGGCAATTGCTTGGAGAAGTCCGCTCATTCCGATGGGTTCGGTGTTTTGAGTGCGCCCTAGTTCATAATCATGTGAGGACCATAGAGAGTGGGGGACTTGGGAAAATAATTCATTGAGCTCTGTGGACAGCTGGCTGTATTTTGGCTTAGGGTCTGGAGCATACCCTGCTGAAAGGTTGCTGATACAGCTTTTGTGCTGTTACTTGGGACCTCTAAAATACTCTCACAGGTAAACATATAGTAAAAGCAGGCTTACTCAAGAGATCATGTCCTAACAAATGAACAGGGAATCATGGACTCAACAAAAATGTGGATTTGTCTCTTATGGGCCCTTGAGAGACAGATACAGTCTTCTAGACAGGGTGCGTTGCAGGCCTATTGGAAATACCAAAAGCATTGATGGCAGAATCAGAAAGAAGGATAGTCAGGAACCTTTTGGGCTATATGGCTGATTTACTCTCTCCCATATCTATGAGACATGAGACAGACTGCCCTCCTATGACACATTGCACATAGGGACTTTCTAGACAAACATGTATCCAGGGATTTTTGACAAGCTTATCATTTTTCAAGATGTCTTATTAGAGGTCCTCATTTGGGGCATTAGGTGCCATATCATCTGACATAATATGGGTTCCGAAACAAGGGCAGATTCGGGAGTGTGTTTTGGAATGTTCGTTAGCAGGTCTTCTGGGACATTCATTTGTCCAGTGGCTCTTTGCCTTGCAATAATGATGAGTGTTGGGGCCCCCTACATCATTTTCCCGATAGTTTTGTGTAGACCCGTTGCTTTTCCCGCTGACTCACCCTCTCCCGGCACCCTCTCCCGGCACCCTCTCCCGGCACCTCTCCCCCCCCCCCTAGGAAGTCAACACTTGAAACTGTGAAGCTGTAAATCCATGAGTTTATATTCTGAATTTTCTTTCTTCAGTTCCTGAAATGCTACACAGTGGTTTGCACCTGTAACCAGTTCTGATAAAGGCTTCATTTGCCACTCTGCTCACATCATTGGTGCAGTTTTGGCAATAACCCTTGGAGAAAAGAATTTGCTTAAGCCTCTTGGAGAGAGTCTTCTGCATTGGTATAACCGAATGTTGTGTAAACACCACTTTAAATCTGTCCAAGAAATCAGTGGGGGACTTTGCCTTGGTCTGCTGGAATCCTAGCTAACAAGGCATCTTGTGCTTGAGTCATTTATTTTTCTATCCTGGTGTCTTTTGCTAGCCATCTACTTTGTCCAGTAAGCCGCTTTTTAAAGTTTGCAGCAATATTACTCACATACATTGGTTCACATCAGACCATGGGGGACTATAGCAATGGATTATCAACTCCAGTTCCTCTGCAAATCTTTGATGTTCCTCTCTAATATTAGGGAAGTCCTTGGGTATGTTTCCGAGATCCCCCAGTGTCCATGGTCATGTATGGTACCTAAGTTGTTGCCTTCATCTGAAATTCCTTGGAAGCTTAAGCTTGAGGCACATGCCTTGGTTGGGTTTCCTCCTCCACTTAGCTCCATTGTTCTTAGAGTCATCTTAGGCGATGCGGGTTTATCAGTATACCATCGATAGCCTAAGGTATTAGATTTCACTAGTTTTATCTTAACAGGTGTGACCTCATTAACTGTTTCAGTTAGAAACATACTATACTAACATCAACATTAACATATAAGTGTGGACAATATTGTCCACAAAGAACCCCTCTCTAAACCTGAATCATTAATCATACCTTATCCTCCTTGCGCTGTTTTTGTTTGTTGAGTGAGTATACCCACTGGCTGTACTGGATTGCTGAGGCTTTTACCTGTCAAGACTTCTAATTGTATAATTTCAAACAAATCGCCATGCACCCTATGCGCCTTATTGGCCAGTGTTTCATAGTTACACATCATATTCAAAATTAATTCTCACCAGTTAACATTTAGTTTAACATTACTGGATGTCCTATTTTACATTTTGTTTCACCACGTTACATTGTGCCATTTTATTATATCACAATGAGCTTTATTTACCCCATTCAACTTTGCCTGTCACATGTCTCGCTTAGACTCTACTTGACAATTTGGTGTCGCCTAGTGAGCTTCTTCAAGGTCATTTTATTTGTATTCTTGTGAAAGGGGCCCCTAGGGGTCCCTCGTGCTATGGAAACAAGGCAATAACCATACACGAAAAGATGCGCCAGACACGAGGTTCAAATTCCCAATGCTAGGGTTTATTGCAAGCAAAAGATATTATCAATTGGCCAATTCTGATCTTACGCCCCACGACGTGAGTTTCCTAGACCTCGAGGGACGAAAAAGAGCGAAGTACGTACATCAGTTACATATATACAAAATGCATATCATACAATCAGCAAAGTCATGTTCAACACCCCTCTTTATTAAGTTCCTTTGAACTCGGGATGACGATGGACATATGCGACGAGTATGACGATTATAACATTTTCGATGTCTATTCTAGTAACAATGTGCAATTAGAAAGTGCGGAGGCATCTTTTAGTTGTTGAACAGAACACGGTGGTTCTGTTCTTGGAAGCAAGCTGCACACAGGGGAAGAGCCACATTCCAAGCTTTGCTATCTATGAGGTACTATTCGTGTCCTGGGAGCCGACACGTTCTAAAGGGTTTTGCGAAGGGGGGCCGTAAGAAAAGGATAATTCAAGCCTTTAGCTGTATTATTCTAACATATTCTACCATCGTACGAGACTGGCTGGCAGCTGTGAAGTGATTAAATGCCCTGCAGCTCCCTCCCAAGGCTACAGAGAGGGAGCGTGGGCATTCCTCTCTGGGCTACTCATGAGGAGTTTCAACAAACTCTTCAGTCCCGCGACCTTGTCCTTTCATATTCAGACAACAATGTTAACAGTTGAGCAGAGTAAGCAGAATCCGCAAGAATTTCAAGCTGCAAAGCAGTTTTTAGACAGAAAGCAATGAGCAATGGTTAACAAGCAAAATGACGATTCTTGCTACATTTAAAATGGCCGCTCGTTGGTCAAGCATAGCAGTTTAGATTTCTATAATTCGGTGCATAAGACAGTTGGCCCATGACCATCAAGTTACGTCTATTATTCAAATGAAGGGTATTCATTTTTCCAGATTGACAAACCCTCCTTTTGGCCGTGTGCCAAACGTCTTATTTATTCATTGTATCCTCCTCTAACGAGGATAAGTCTGGGGTATCTACATCTGAATCATCTTCATCATTAATGTCTATCGCCATGAATTGTTTTACTATTTCTGTTTCCTCAGTGTCTCTGTTATTCCGGCCATGCGTTTGTTTTCCTCTCAACACCATGTGCATACATCCCTTAGTACATCCATCAGTTATTTCAGTGCACACTATTGGTAAGCATTGTATGCAACAGCAGCATGTTATGAATATCCCGAGTACCATCATTAGTATTGAAATTAACTTCCATCCCCAAGACCGCAATAATCCCCAAAACCAGGATCCTATCCCCCAACCCCCTTCTTCAGTAGAGAGTGTGGAACTTATGACATGTAATTTCCGGATCGCTTTAAATATCGTAGGGGAGTCGTCATCTATATACACACAGCATGGAGTTTTTACGAGCTTGCAAACTCCCCCACAATCAACTAATATTATATCGAGAGCCATCCTGTTTTGAAGTGCCATTAGTCTTATTCCTTTTTCTTCTGACGTCATATTCAATAAAATATCCGTTGTGGAATCTATTGTTTTTTGTAATATTCCAGACAGTAATATCCATTGCTATCATTCCATCCTCACTACTCCTTTGAGTTCTACCTTTTGTTCGTCTGGCTACTTCTGCTGTCTCCAAGAGGAACACTCCTGGAAACAGTAGACCTAGGTAGCATGTACCTCCCCAGTTCCTAGGTAACCATGGATATGCTTTTTCTCCACATATAAAGTAAACAGTGTCTCCTACGTACACGGGTTCTATTTCATGTTTTAAAACCACTGTGTTCAGGTAGTTGCTAAACGTTCCTACTTTATAGGAACCCTTTTTTTGTAGACATAGGGGAGCAGTTTTGGGGCTGTGATCCACTGTATAGGCAGGGGGCACAGCATCTTTGTTACATTTATCCCTCATCCGAAATGTCATTACTGATGTTCTTTCTGCTGGCGGGGTTGGTCTATTCTGCCTATGTAATCTATCTAGTCTTGTTATTTTTCGTGTATTCTTTCTCATGGGTTCTAGTGCAAACACGCATGCTTTTTGGAATATGGAACAACCCACAGGTCTCATGATCACTTCCTCAAATTCATTCATATTGGTCTCATCTAGCTGACCCGTATTACTCTTGGTTGTACATACCAGCCTATCCCTTTCCCAGCATGCTGTGGTAAATGGGCGCAAGCCCAGCAATCTTTTTTCTTTAAAACCGCATGGGTCATGTTCATGATGAACAACAATGTATTGTTGCCGTATCCTTCTCTATGTCTCTCTTCCATTGGGGGCAAAGTACCAGTGATTACATGAACCGGGCTTTCAGTAGCTGCTTTTGGCAAAAGTGTTTCTAATGGGTGTACGTACTCCAGGAACCATAGTGTAATAGCTATTATTGTTGGTACTATCATACTTAAAAAAAATAGGACCAATGTCCAAATCAGTACCTTATTCCTTTTACCATGCTTTTTCCCTAAATTTACAGTCTCTAAATCTATTATCTTTTCAGCAGGGGTGCAGGAGGAAGCTGAAACCGGTCTTGACTTGTTCTTCATCGTCCTTCTTCTTGCTGGCAAAGTTCGTTGCGAATGTCTCTCGTTCTTGATGCCAGAAAAGTTCAACGAGAAATGTCACAGTTCAATTCTGCCAGCCTTTTCACAGCCTGGATCATTTATCCACTCCGAGCAAGATCAGTTGTTCTTTCTCCCACTGCTCAGACGATTTCCGGACAGTTCTTTATTGATAGAGTACTATGTGCGTCCAGCTTGTCCCGCTCTGGCTTAGGACACATGTACTCTATCAGCCTTAGTACTTATGTGCGTCCAGCTTGTCCTGCTCTGGCTCCTGACACATGTACTTTTATAAGCGCACCGAGGAGCCGTGAGTCTTGAATTGTCCGACTTGCACAATTCTCACACGTCTCTCCTCTACGCCCCTGGTTCCTACTCCGTCCGTGAGTGGAACCAAAGGCAAAAAGAACAGCACCAAAGAACTGTGGATCACTTTGCCTGTCGAGGCCGCAAATTATACCGATTCGCTCCTGGTATTGTATTGATCCGTGAATAGTGCCGTTGCATTTCCAGTATCAGGCTCAGTGTCAGCCTGTGGCACAATGATGGTCAGCGATGAGCGTCGTGGCAATGATGTAGTTTCTTTCTTTGGCTTTGGTGCATTCGCAGGAACTGGTGGGCGCCAAAGGGGTACACGCGTTGTTTCTGCTCGTGTTTGCAATGCAGGGTTTGTGTCGCTCGGCAGTGATGTTGTTTCCGCTGAGCAACGTTGGGGCACTTTTCGCCCTTTCCCCTTACTGGCAGCCTCCTCAGGCTCTGTTTCGAGTTTCACTTCTCGTTTACGCTTTGTTTCAACTTTCACTTCTCGCTCAGGCTGATGCTGTGGCACTGGACTGGCAACAGTTTCTTTCGGTTCCGAGACCGTTTCCTTTCTCTGGTCGTCGGAAGTTGTCAGCAATCCTGGGAATCTTTTGGCATGTGTCGCGTGGACCCATGCCTTCCGTCCGTCTACTCGGATGGCCGTCTGCGTTGCCAAAAGTACTTGATAGGGGCCGCGCCACTTGGGTGCTAATGCTGTCTTCCGCTCAAAGTTTTTAATTAACACCCAGCTTCCAGGCTCCAGTGAGTGCCCCGGTCCGGTATATCGCATTGGCAACGCCTACTGCACCTGCTGATGAATCAAACGCAACTTCTGTATTAAAAGTCCACAATAAGTGCTTAACATAGGATGCTCGACCTCACATAATCTTTTGGGCTGCGGTGCGCACCATACATTTGCTGGTCTCCCCATTATAATCTCATAGGGGGAGAGCCCAGTCTTAGCCTGCACAGACGTGCGCATACACAACAACGCTAGGGGTAATGCATCCACCCAACTCAATTTGCTCCCAGCGCAAATTTTTGCTATCTTTGACTTCAAGATTCCGTTATGTCTCTCCACAAGCCCGGCAGAACTGGGATGCCTGGAACTGTGGAATCGCTTCTCTATTTGCAGACCTGCACAGATCTGTAGCACTACTGCGCCCACAAAGTGGGGGCCATTGTCTGACCACAGGACACGGGGCAATCCAAACCGGGAGAAATACTCCTTTAGCATTTCTTTTGCTGTGGGCATGGCAGTACAGACTTTTAAAGGATATGCCTCCACCCACTTGCTGAATTCACAAATTACCACTAACACATATTTGTAGTTCTGGCACCTTTCCATTTCTAGGAAATCAAAATGGACCACCTCAAACGGCATAGAGGGTGGGCCAAAACTACCTGCTGGAGTCACGGTTCCCTTCCCTACATTGTGTTGCAGGCACGTAATACAATTCTGCACTAGTCTTTCTGCATTCTTTTTTATGTGCTCATTCTTCCATACTGTGGATAAATGCTGTACCATCTTCTTCGCGCAAATGTGGGTAGGGCTATGTGCCATTATAACCATTGCAGTTACATAACAATTTGGCAACATCCAGTTCTTTGTCTCCTTGTCCACCCAACATCCTTCCAAATCTAACTCAGCAGAGCCCTCAGCCCAACCCTGAATCTCTTCGGTCGTGGCCTCAGCCTGCATTTCTTTGACTGTGGCAACTCCATTCTCTATCATACAAGGTACTTCCTCAGTCTGTACTGTCATCATTTTATTCCCCAAATCTGTGGCTGTTTGCTTTGCAATCCTGTCTGCAAATGCGTTTCCCTCTCCCACTCTACATGTTACTTTCTTATGCGCCTCGCACTTCACTATAGCTAGGCACTTTGGAAACATGAGTGCAGACAACAATCGCACAATCAAAGGGCCATGCTGAATCCTGGCACCATGTGATGTCAAGAAACCCCTCTCAGCCCAAAGTCGGCCAAAGTTGTGAACCACGCCAAAGGCGTAATGGCTGTCAGTATAAATATTCACGTTCAAATTCTCAGAGAGTTCACAGGCTCGGGTCAGTGCTATTATTTCTGCGGCTTGCGCTGAATTGTAGGGGATTCTTCTGCTTTCTACAACACTCTTTAGGGTAGTAATTGCATATGCGGCTGTTGATGTGCCATCAGGTAATTTAAAACAAGAGCCATCACAAAATAACTCCCCATCTGGCTCTTTTTGTGGGATATCGCTCAAATCAATCCTTCCCTTTGTTTCTTCTTCAGTGATCATTAAACAATCATGGGGTGGTGATTCGTTGTCACCAATTTCTGCTATGGGCAGTGGCATTAATTCTGCACGATTCACTGCGCTACACCTCATAATTTGGATGTGGGGTGCAAACAAGATGAGCTCATATCTTGTCAGTCTAGCTGAGGTGAGGTGTTGCATCTGCGTCCTATTTAATAGAAAGTCTATAGCATGTGGTACCATCAGAATTAAAGTGTGCCCCAATACCATTCCTTCCAATTGTTTCACTGACGCAGCAGCCGCTGCGACGGATCGCAAACATCGTGGTAGTGCGTGCACTACAGGGTCCAACGCGTAAGAAAAATAGCCGCACTGCCTATTTCTTCCACCTTGTTCCTGTGTCAAAACCGCCAATGCACATCCTTCACTCTCACTCACAAATAGTCGAAGATCTTTTTATAGTTTGGAGTGCCTAAAACTGGCGCAACACACAATGCAGCTTTCAATTGCTCAAACGCTTCCTGACATTCCTCATCCCACTGTAAAGGCATCTCTGCATCCTTTTTTGTCAACTTTATCATCGGCTTCACAATCAACGCAAAATTACTGATCCACTGCCGACAATAAGAGGCCATGCCTATTATAGCTCTCACTCCTTTTTGAGTTTTTGGAATAGGAATACTAGAAATACTTTCTATGCGTTCTGGTGTTAATCTTCTCCCTTCTTTCGAAAGTAGGTAACCCAAATAAGACACCTCCTTTTGATTATACTGGAATTTCTTCAAACTTGCCTTGTGACCATGGGTTGCTAAATGTGTCAATAGTAATATAGTACTTTCTTTACAGATCTCTTTTGTGTCAGCAGCTAGTAACAAGTCATCTATGTACTGCAAGAGTACGCAACCTTTGGGTAATTCTAGCATGTCTAGCTGCTCTTTTAGCGCTCTGCTGTAAATGCTCGGGCTTTCTGTCTATCCTTGTGGAATGCGTGTGAATGTGAATGATCAACCTCCTAGAGTGAACGCGAACAGATATCTACTGCTTTTATCCACTGGAATGCTAAAGAACACGTTCTTCGAATCGACTACACTAAAGTATTCTGCAGTGGCCGGTATCATTGTCAGTATTGTTGTGACATCTGGGACCAAAGGGAATTGTGGGTCTACCACTTTGTTTAATGCGCGCGGATCAATTATGAAACGATAGGGTACCCCATTGCCTCCTTTCTTGTAAACTGGAAGAATCGGGCTGTTGCACGTGCTACCTGCAATTTCCTCAACCACCCCCAATCTCACCAGGTCAGTAACAATGCTTTTCAATCCCTTCTCACCTTCAACAGAAATGTTATACTGGGGAATTCGTGGTAGTGTGACACCTTCTTTCAAAGTTAATTTTGCTAGCTCTATTTTCAAGCATCCTACATCGTTATCATGCATTGCCCACAGACAGGTTGGTACTCTACTTAGCTCTTCTGGCAACTCTTTTGACATAAATTCCGTCACCGGTGCATCGTGAGGCCACATCGTGAGGAACACCCTGTCTGCCGTACAATGTATGACTGCCTCCAATTTTCTCAACAAATTTAATCCTAGCAAGTTCTCTCCACAATTTTCTGTCAAAAGAAATGGACACTGTTCTGTAAATGGTCATATTGTAATTGGGACAGCTTCGGACATGGGGTTAATTACTGGTGTACCTGCGAACCCTACAGAAACATTCTTCTGCCCCGACAGTGGTATCTCCGTAACCAAGTGGTGTTCTATCGAGCACTTCTGTGCCCCTGTATCTACAAGGAAACGGTGCTCCTTATTCCCGAATCTCATTTCTACGTAGGGTCCTCTCTGATTCACGGGAATAGACACTGGTTCCGTCCCCTGTCGTGGGCTGTCCTATCGCGAAAATAACAAATCGTCCGATGTGTAGTCACCGCTACTGCTATAATACGTGTTTGGTTGTGTATCAAAAATATTCCCATTTCCCCCTCGATGTCCTCCACTCTGATCATTTCTCTGTTGGCCCTGCCCGCCCTGATTTTGGTTCGAAACACTTTGGTTCTGTGTCTGGTTCTGTTGCGCTTGGTTTTGACCATATGATTGGGTTTGAGTACCTCCATTGGTATATCCCTGCTGCTGCTGCATGTTATTTCTGCTTGGACCGTTTGACCCCTGATGTCCTCTATCAGGCCTTCTCTGACCAAACCCACCCCTATTCTGTAGGTGCGGGCATTGCGCTCGCCAGTGTCCTTCCTCCTTACAATACGCACATTGATTTAATCCCAATGACACCCCATGCATATTATTCAAATTTCCCCTGCCTTGTGCGTTTCCTCTACCTCTATTGTATCCAATGACCTGCTGCAGTAACACCCTTGTTTTTAAATTTACTCTATCCTTCACCTCTCTTTCTTTCGCCACATTTACCCTGTTCTCATAATATGGGCTATGTGTAATATCTCGCTCACCGGTTTTGCTGCCCAGGAACTTTCCGACGTCATTAACATATCTTGAATTGGTGATATTAGTCCCTCACATATTTATCAACAAATAGCCTTTTCCCCGACTCTGTGCTCACATCCTGCCCACTGAAGTCTGTGAATACTCCTTCAAATCTATTGAAATAATCCGTTACTGGTACATCCTTGCCCTGTACACATGTAGTTAATTTGTCCCACTGAATCCTTTTTTCTGGAATTATTTCCCTCAATCTCCGCATTATCCGTTCTGGTAGATCTGCCATGCGGGTTCCCGGATTTTCCCCTACTTTTCTATTTTTGTCCTCCAGTAGTAATTCCGCCCATGTGGCGCCAAAAACCCCCGGGTCATCTACCGTCCTCATCCGTTTCCATATATCTGCTGGCAAAATGGCTGGGAAAATCAAATCTATATCGCTCATAGTAAGCACCGCTGATCTCAGGGTTGACTCTACTTCCTTGTAGAAACCTGCTAGATTCTTTCTTATATCAGGAATCGTCTGTTTTATAGTATTCATCTCTTGCCTGGAAAAGGGAACATGCACATACTGGGCGGTGAAATGGGCTGGTGTTACCTGCGCTCCTACTGTTCCCGTCGCAGGGATCTCTACTTTTGGTAAAAAAACGTGGGCGGGACCTCTCTCATTGGAAATGCCCCACTCACGATCCCTCCCTCTTCTCTTAACGTTCAATAGTATTCCTAAATCCAGTGATAGGCCCATTTCTCCTGTACTTCGCTCGAATGCTCTCCTGTATACCGCTAGTATCTCAGGTGGGCTGGCCATATTATTTTTTATATCCTTCTCCATCAAATGTTCAGCCATCGATTGCAGTGCCTTTCTTTTCATTGGTATGGAATATTCGTCAAATATGTCATGTATAACCATTGTTGGAATACTAGGATTTGATACCCATTTTAACGCTTCTCGTATACATACTTTCAATTTCTCACCCTTCTGTACAGATGACGTTGAATGTCTCCGCTCTATGTATGATTCTACCATCCCTCTCCCCTCTCTTCTAATATCCCAACCCCTGTACCCAGGTGCAGCAAACATTTCGGCATATTCATTATCCAACTCATTTTTAAGATCAAAAAGTCTATCCACATGTTCCTTCACTTCTTCATCTTTTATTCTACAACATGCTAATTGGTTCAAATCTAACAATCGTTGTGGTGGTAATTTGTCAAGTAACTTTTTCCATTCTCCCACCAAAAATTTCCCCATGCATTCCAACACTACCTGTCTCTCGTTGCTTCTTCGGTACCCATACAATGAGGCCAATGCTGCCATCTCATCATTTCCTTCTATGTACATTTCTGCCTCTTGCCGTAATTCAATCTTTCTTTCTTTGCTGATCGCGCTTCGAGTTACCCGTCCAAATCCTGTCCCTTCAGCCCCGACTCTCGCCTCCCCGGTCTCAATTTCGACTTCTGGAGGGGCGGATGGTGCTGAATCTGTCTCTAGAGCGGGAGGTGCGGATGGGACAAGTGACACAGGTGGCATCTGTGAAGGGCCTTGCTGGGTGCTGGGAAATTGTGTTTCCGCGGTCTGCACTTGTGGGAGTGCTCGCGCTGTGGGCAGGGCTTGGGTTAACGCTTGCGTGAGGAGAAGTGCTTGGGCTGCGGAAGGGGGTATGAGAGCTACTGGTTGGGCCTGCGCAGTCACTGCTGGCGTGTTTGGTTTCGATTCTGGTTTTGGGCCTCGACCCGTGTTAGTTAACAAATATTCCATTAATTCGTCTGCTATGTGTAGTTCCCGCTGCGGGTATATTCTGTCTATGTTCATCTGGTCACGTCTCCCTTCCCATCTTAGACTCGCAGTCCACTCCTCCTCGTCCTACTCTTCTGCTATCTCAAGCTTTGTTTTGTGCCTACGCGCATGCTTCTCTCTACTGCTAAGTCGGAGCATTGCTTCCCTCCTCCAATCCTTGACAGTCTCAAAAGCTGCAGGTAGCGCTTTCTTTCTAATTAGCACCCTATCTAGGTTATCTATCCTCCCAATCTCAAAACTACCATTAATCGGCCACTGAATGTCAGGTTGCTTTCTAGTTTGCCTATGCCAAATTTCACAAAATATTATCGCACCCACACCATATTTTGCATACATATCGTAAGCCGGCGTTCCCCCAGGCGGTGCACTTTGGCCATATTCCAAGGACTGTCTACCGCAGCTGAAAAGCCCCGCTAAAGTGGACAGTACTCCAGGCATGTTTCTTTAACCTTCCCCTTTGGTTAGCCATTTTTACCTGGACGTTTGAGTTTGCAAAATCAACACTCTACCAAAAATCAGGTTTCTCTTTGAATCGGGGAATGACTCACCTGATAAAACAAGTCGCCTGTTCTAACGCAACCTCACCCAACGTCATGTCTGCGCTTCTCTGGCTTCTGCCTCGTCTCGGGACCCTCGCCTCCTTTGCCCTCTGGCCCGGTACGTCGATCAGGGATCAGATGTGTGCAGATCTGCGGAAGGAATCTCTCCTCTCTTCTACAGGGCGCCCCGTACACTTCTTGATCCCGGCTCGACCGTCCCGTCCTCGCCGTTCTTCCACCTTTACTCCGTTACAACGTATACGATGGGGCAAGTGGGGGAGGGTCCCTATTCGGGCGCCATCTTGAAAGGGCCCCCTAGGGGTCCCTCGTGCTATGGAAACAAGGCAATAACCATACACGGAAAGATGCGCCAGACACGAGGTTCAAATTCCCAATGCTAGGGTTTATTGCAAGCAAAAGATAGTATCAATTGGCCAATTCTGATCTCACGCCCCGCAACGTGAGTTTCCTAGACCTCGAGGGATGCAAGAGAGCGAATTACGTACATCAGTTACATATATACAAAATGCATATCATACAATCAGCAAAGTCATGTTCAACACCCTTCTTTATTAAGTTCCTTTGAACTCGGGATGACGATGGACATATCCGACGAGTATGACGATTATAACATTTTCGATGTCTATTCTAGTAACAATGTGCAATTAGAAAGTGCGGAGGCATCTTTTAGTTGTTGAACAGAACACGGTGGTTCTGTTCTTGGAAGCAAGCTGCACACGGGGGAAGAGCCACATTCCAAGCTTTGCTATCTATGAGGTACTATTCGTGTCCTGGGAGCCGACACGTTCTAAAGGGTTTTGCGAAGGGGGGCCGTAAGAAAAGGATAATTCAAGCCTTTAGCTGTATTATTCTAACATATTCTACCATCGTACGAGACTGGCTGGCAGCTGTGAAGTGATTAAATGCCCTGCAGCTCCCTCCCAAGGCTACAGAGAAGGAGCGTGGGCATTCCTCTCTGGACTACTCATGAGGAGTTTCAACAAACTCTTCAGTCCCGCAACCTTGTCCTTTCATATTCAGACAACAATGTTAACAGTTGAGCAGAGTAAGCAGAATCCCAAGAATTGCAAGCTGCAAATCAGTTTTTAGACAGAAAGCAATGAGCAATGGTTAACAAGCAAAATGGCGATTCTTGCTACATTTAAAATGGCCGCTCGTTGGTCAAGCATAGCAGTTTATATTTCTATAATTCGGTGCATAAGACGGTTGGGCCCATGGCCATCAAGTTACGTCTATTATTCAAATGAAGGGTATTCATTTTTCCAGATTGACACTTGTGCAAGAACCTTCATATTCTAACCTAGCATGTCACAGTTCATTGTAAAATTGTAGTGTGTCTACATCTTCAATTCAAGTATCTATGATAAAAATGAAAAGCACAGACACCAAAGAGAAGGAAAAGAGAAAAACATAAAAAAAGAGAAAAGAAAATGATTGCATACAGGAAAAATGAAAAATGTAACATTTTTGTTTCATAACAACATTATAATTTTATTAGATTTTATTAGATTTCCTTAATTTAATCAATATGCATTTGTTATCCCCACGTTATTATTGCAAATTTAAGAGCGTGTTTTTCTCATGCATACTTACACATTGTTATCATTACTTTCTAATGAACCCTGAACTTACACTACCATATTTTCACCACTCCATTATTTTCTAACTTGAAGTCATTTTTCCACATTTATTTTTTGATTGATGCTCACCATATTCTGATTCATAAATGATCCATTCCTTGTTTCATTAATTCCTTCTTAATAATGATTCTGTTATAATAAACTAGCAGAAGTACCCGTTCTCTGAACGGCTTCTGTAGACAGACATGATAACACTCAACCAGTAGGTCGCTGTTCTGATTCGCTTATCACTTGATGTGCTTTGCACCTTGAAGTAAACTGCACTGAGAATTGGCGTGTTTGGCTGGCTGACATACCACGGACCGGACATTAGGGGAAGGCAAGAGTTGGTGTGCTGCTGCATACTGGGACTTTCTGTGCTCTCTCCCCACCTGTGCTCACCCTGCTGTGGTGCAGTTTGTTGCAGTGCATTGTGGTGCAAATATCTTGGAAACCGTGCATCCTAGGGCCTGGACCTTGTGAGGGAGACATGGTATCACAAGAAGGCACTGACACAAGAGCTGCAAGTTTCATAAACGTTATTGGTGGTTTAAAAGGGGTTGGAAAACTAATATCTTTCCCTATAACCAAGATGGGAGTATTCTCGACCATCAAAACAAAATACAGTCCTAGTCAGTCCTTAGCTAAAATAAAATGGTCTATACTAATAAACACAATGCCTGCCCTCTTTATAATACAATAAATGTGTAAAGGGAATGGGTAATGCAAAATGAAAAATCAGTGTTCAAAAGAAATGGCAGTATGTCTGAGTAAACTCCCTTGCCCACATTTTATAACCCTGGGTAACATGGCACACTTGGACCTTGCGTGTGCGCTTTTGTGTACATAGACGACATCTTAGTATACTCAGCCTCGGAACAAGATCATGTCAGGCACTTTCGTTCAGTCCTCACCAAGCTCCGTCAACATCGCTTGTTTGCAAAGCTTGAAAAATGCTTTTTTCACGTCACCGAAGTAGAATTTCTTGGTTTTATCCTTACTCCAGGAGGCATCAGAATGGATGTGCACAAGGTAGATGCCATTCTGAAATGGCCTTCACCGATGTCTCTGAAAGGGGTACAAAGCATGCTGGGCTTTGCGAACTTCTACCGCCGGTTCATCCCAGACTTCTCTCAGGTTGCGCACCCAATCACAGTACTATTACGAAAAAACAATAAAAAGTTTGCTTGGACCGAAGAAGCAGAAGAAGCCTTTCAGGAACTTTAACGAAGGTTTACCTCCGCTCCAATCCTGCGACATCCTCGTCCAGACCTACCTTATGTCGTTGAAACTGAAGCGTCCAGTCTCGCAATGGGGGCTGTCCTTTCAGAGAGACCCAGAAACCGGCCAGCTACATCATGTGGCCTTCTGGTCGAAAAAGTTCTCACCTCCTGAGATTAATTATGCCGTCACGGACAAGGAACTCCTGGCTATCAAATCCGCCTTTAAAGCCTGGAGGCACTACCTTCTGGGGGCCAGACACACCATTACAGTCATCACAGACCATCGAAACCTGCAATATCTCAAAACAGCCAAGGCCCAGTCCTCGCCCCAATTACGGTGGGCCCTTTTCTTCGCCGAATAAGATTATGTAATCACATTTCGACCAGGAGTCAGAAACGGAAAGGCGGATGCCTTTTCTCGCATGGGTATAGATGAAATAGTATATATAACTCCAGACCCAGTACCTATTATACATGAAGACAAACTCTTGGGTATCACGACAGCCTTAACACGAGCAGAACTACGAAAAGAAATCCAACGGACAATGAATCCTGATGCCTACCTCGCATGGCAAACTCAAGGAGAACAATATACCATCAAGGACCATCTACCCTTTTTTAGGGATTGCCTACATGTACCCAAGAAGGAATTACAACACCATATTATTTAAAACTATCACGATTCACTAATTGAAGGGTATCCTGGGATCGCCAAATCCCTAGCTAAGGTAAAAGAGAGCTTTTGGTGGCCTACCTGGCGTAAGGACATCATTCAGTATATTCAGTCCTGCGGTGTCTGACACAAAATAATTTACAGAAACGAAAACCATCTGTTCTCCTACAACCGTTGGACATTCCTCCAGTTCCATGGCACACTCTTTCCCTTGACTTCATCACTGACCTACCTCCAAGCCAAGGGTTCAACACCATCCTTGTAGTTGTGGACTTATTCTCGAAGATGGCCCATTTTATTCCTCTCAAAGGCCTCCCCGACGCAGCCACTTTAGCAAAAGTGTTCCTGGAGGGCGTGGTTAAGCTACATGGCTTCCCTTCGGTTCTGGTCTCTGATCGAGGCAGCCAGTTTGTTTCAAACTTCTGGAAAAAATGTTGTGCAATGGCGCAGATCGACGTTCGGCTATCTACCAGTCACCATCCCCAAACGGACAGCCAAACGGAGAGAACCAATCAGACACTCGAGCAATATTTATGGTGCATGCTGCACCACGAACAAAGGAATTGGAAAGACCTACTATGGATAGCCGAATATGCATATAACAATTCTTTGCATTCAAGCACGGGACAAACGCCCTTCTATACCCTTTATGGCAGACATCCACGTACCTATGAACTAGACCTTCCAGCCAGCTTGGAAATGCCAGCTGTAAAGACTCTACACACAACCATTACTCAGGCTTTCAAAAGGGCAAAGGAACACCTTATTCATGCCAAAGAAAAACAAAAGAGATTCGCCGACCAACACTGGAAAAAGACCCCTGATTATCAAGTAGGAGACAAACTTTGGTTAGCCGCTAAATTCGCACCCATCAAGGGAACCTGTACCTTTCATCCCAGATTCTTAGGACCCTATACCATTAAGAAAATCATCTACCCAGCAGCCGTGAAACTGGATATACAACCTAATCTACACATCCACCCAGTATTCTATGTGTCCCTCTTGAAACCAATGCAAACCGGCACACGGATTGGGACACCACCTAAGCCCATACTTGTTGATGGAGAACCAGAATTCGAAGTCAAAGATATCTTGGACTCTAAATACTCTAGGACAAAGCTATATTATCTCGTCGATTGGAAAGGATTTGGACCACAAGATAGATCCTGGGAGCCCAGTGAGAATATCCACGCACCACGTCTAATCAGGAAATTCCATCGGAACTTCCCAACCAAACCTGGGCCAGACAGAAGGAACACCATGGGATGGGACTTAGGGGGGAGTGCTGTCACGACCCTCGCCCAAAACTCCCTCTGGCAAACCCATTGGCCAGGTGGAGTCAGGACTCGGGCCTCTAGAGCCTGGCATCCTCTTCAAAAGCCCTCATGGGGCCAGTCCTGGCGCCTATGGCGCCAGGCTCATACACCATGAAAAACAATGTGCTTGGGAACTACTTTATTGTATTGTCAGCCAACATGGAGGCATCCACATAGCTTGGTTCCTAAGAACCAAGCTATGTGGTCTAGTATTTTGGGTGTGGTAGCCGAGGGATTACTTTACCTGGACTATTTTGTTGGGGCTATTTAAACCACACCTGAGCAAGACAACACGCTTTGCGTTACTTTGCAGCTTGCAACATGACGCTCACCGTGTCCAGCTATTCCCTCGAACCTCGGAGAAGCAGAACCTGCAAGGAGACAAAAGGAACATCATTAGCAGCAGCATCTTACCTGCAGTCTTCATCTTTAAACACTCGCAGCTACTGAGAACAGCTTCCTCGAATCTGCACGCCTCCCGGACAGAACGACCTGAAAGAGGAAGATAGAGGCAACATTAAAGAAAGCAGTAGAGACATTTACAAATTACAAACTGCTCAAAAGGCTTACCTGGCTGGTCGCCTGTCGGCTGGCACCACTCCGGACATTCCACTCGCGCTGAAGAACACCCCGACCTACAAGGAAGGAAAACACAGGTTAGCAAAGGCAAGACTTCGCAGCGCTGCGCATAGCGCTTACTTACCGCATCATAGCGCTCTTAATGCGCCATCATTTACCAGCGGGGCTCAACCATAGCCAGTTCGCCGTGCTGAAGCTCTGCATACCTAAGGGAGAAAAAAGTGACATTTTAATCAAAGAAAGGCATGCAGGATAGCAACAAAACTAAAGAACAGCAATAAGACTTACCTGAACAATATCAAACGGGCTGACGTCAGTGAAGTAACTGGACCGCACTCGCCCATGAAAGACAACGCGCCCCTGCAAAGGCAGGACGGAGAGCACGCCTAATTCTACCACAAGGTGAGGAGAGGGTGCCAGAGGGACTGAAATCATACAGGGTGGAGGGAGGATACTTACCCCAGTTGGTCAGTCTTAAACACAGTCCTCCTGTATTTTCAGGCAGAACCTTCCCCGCAGACCACATCGGGGCAAAGCTGAGAAAGCATACCAGCGAGTAACCCGGCTGGGTGGTGTCCCTGTGGATACCAGGTGAGTGTAACTGTTCCCTTCTCCAAGCATCAAACATACCTTCATAGGCTTCCCTCTGTCAGGCTCAAGCTTCTTTTCACTTTCCCTCCACTGTCAAAGACTTTCGTAACTGCAAGGCTTTTTCTCTTATCTCGGCATGACCACTTTGACCTTTTTTCCCCAAATGTCACTTTTCCTCTCCTATAGCAAGGCCTCTTGGTAAATGTAGTTTCGAGCACAGTTCTTATTTCAAAGTTCAAAGATATCTCTAACATACAGGTTTCCCTCTGCTGGGATCAAACCTAACAGTTCATAGACATCTCTCACATCCAGGTTTCCCTCTACCAGGATCAAACCCAACAACAGTTAAAATCTTGCATTTCAGTTTCTTTCTCTTCCTGCCGCTTTTACGGCATCAGACATTTCACAGAGAATTTCGATTGGGCAATCTTTTTTTGCCGGACCACTCTGTTACTTTGTATCTTTAATTTACAGTTCTTTATAAGGCTTTGCTTTCTCTTGTGTCTTATCGGCACACACTAAACCTTCATTTGTCGGATACTGTTGCCATCAAGTTTCATTTAACAAAAGACCAGACTTTCATTGCTTTCATCAACTCACCGGCTGTGTTAGTTCATTTTCGTCTTTCGTGGCTTTGATCCTGAAGTTAAGGCTGTTACCACAACTGCCGCTGCACCTCCCCAACTCTGCTGTTCACCCAAGAGGGTGGCTGGTATCCTTGAAAGACAAAAGAGGCTTGTCTCTTTTCTATGGCTGGGCTTCCTTGCACAACTTTCAAGGCCCTTCGGAGGTCACGATCGGGGTGTCCAACGTTTCTCTAAATCTCGGTTTCGTCCCTCAGCCTGTTGCTCTGCTCTGC
This sequence comes from Ambystoma mexicanum, assembly GCF_040938575.1. NCBI lineage: Eukaryota > Metazoa > Chordata > Amphibia > Caudata > Ambystomatidae > Ambystoma > Ambystoma mexicanum. The sequence continues at coordinate 129,264,178 of NC_090922.1, forward strand.
CTGGTTCGTCGTCACCCCTGGAAGAACTGCTCCTTCTGGTGCATCGCCTTGCCCAGAGTGTGTCTCAGTGCTCCACTTTTAACCATGTGGGGAGAGCTAATAGGTACCAGGTGTATGTAATCAAGTGCCTGACCCTGCCTGATCATATTAGAGAGACATGTCCAATGTATTGCATGGGCGGTACTCCTTTCAGCCTCAGACCTCCTCTTCATCTGCTTGGTGTTTGTGTAGGAAAGGGGGGGATCTGGGAAGTTGGAATATACTATAAAATAGGATGGGATAGGGGTATTTGGAAAGGGGGGATACCATATCTCGCCATCAGGCGTTCCTCCCCTGCTGCCCGAGTACCCCTAACCCATTTGATCCTCCCACACTTATCCACCCCAAGGGTCTGGATCCAAAGGTGATGGCTGTGCCCTGGCCACCTAAGCAAGGGATCCATGGGGTCTGGGCAGTGAAACATTCTCTGGTTTTTCACATACCCTTCCCGATGCAGTGTGGACGGATCTGTTTCGCAGGGGAACCAAGAAAGAAAGTCAACGTTCCGCTGGTCTTTACCCTTTTGATGTTCTACCACGAAACATTCTGGTTGCAAGTCCAGGAACCAAAGCATGACTCAAGGGTTAGATTCTTTCCTCTGACTTATCCAAACTAAGGGTGAAGGATCAGTAATAAGGGTAGATTTCCTTTCCAATAGGTAGCACCTGAGATGGAGGATTGTCCATTTGATGGCAAGGACTTTGAGTTCTAAAACAGAGTACCTTTTCCCTTTGGGAAATAGTTTGCGAATGGTAAATGATATAGGATGTTCCAAGCCATCATGTATTTGAGACAGTATAGCTCCTAATCCAGCCAGTGAGGCATCAGTCTGTAAAACAAACTCTTTCAAGAAGTCTGCCACTTTCAATATGGGGTTCTGACACAATGTTTGTTTGAGGTTGTTATAACAAACATCATCCACATCGGTCCAACTAATTTTCTGGGGTTCTGCATTTTGTAATTTTTCTGTCAACTGTGATGTTTTGTTTGAAAATGTTGGGATAAAACTCTGGTAATACCCAATCAAGCACACAAATGCTCTAAGATCTCTTTTGGTCTTTGGGGTGGGGGCATCTAAACCGGCTTTCACCTTTTCTTGCTGAGGCTGCACACTACCATTCCCCACAAAGAAGTCCAGATATTTAATGGCTGATTGAGCCAGCTTACACTTCGTAGGTTTGGCAGTCAATCCAGCCTCTCAGAGAGCTCTCATAATAGTGTAAAGATGGGAAAGTTGGTCCTCCCACGCTTGACTGTAGATAACTATATCGTCAATGTAGGCCCCACAGAAATCGCAATAGGTATTATCAGGGTTAGTTTCCGACTCTGATAACCCCAGTTGTATATTCCAACTGGCATCTCCTTTCACAGGGTGACTTTCCCCAGAGAGCGCAGCCTGCAGTGATGTGAAATTAACCTGAAAGGCCAGGGGCTCAGGTGAAAAGGTAGGAGCAACCAGCAGAGGTAGACAGAGGGGAAAAGATCAAATACACCAGTATCAATACCTCAGTCAACCCACAGACGTTTGGTAATAACACCACCCTCTCAACAGTACCCAGTTCCTACCTGATGTTGCAAGGAAGAAGGCGAAGAACCTACTTAAGTATTTCCTGCCAGAAAGTCTACAAAGTCATGTGTTCCAAAACGGTGATGTCAGCGTGAGCGTGATGTAACAGATTCCAGAGGAAAGGACACCTGACCTGTACGGCATGAGGGCGCAATCTAGGGAGAGCAAAAATAAGCAAAAAGTACTGTTCATTCCTTGGAGGGCTTGAGGGAAGAATCCGTAGAAAGTTGAAGAGCCAAAACAAAATCACAAAACAAATCCATGAAAGAGTTCCATCCAGGCAAGGTCGAAAAGTGGGGGAAGCAGAACGCCAAACCAGGTAATCCAGCAGAAGTAAACAGACAGAAAACATAAGCCAGTCTGGGATGTGAGAGATGAGGTCATAGGAAGCCAAGAGATCAGTCCGAGATAAGAACAACCAAGCTTCAGAGCCAGCAGGGGCATAGCAGCAGCAATCCAATTACAAAAAGCAAGGGTCGGGAATCCAGAAGCAGTGAAGACAGAAAGAAACAGGAAAGGCAGCTCACCAGAAAAATGCAACAGTTAAGGAGCGCTGCACAGGTGTTTCGACTTGCTCAAATACAAAAGCTGATGGGATGAAACACGCTTCCGGGTCGAATCGGCAGAGACATACACGTGACCAGTCACATGTGCCAAGCCCCGGGCTGTCTGGGTATTGGAGTTCACAACACCTTGTGCAACGCTTACTGTCCTAGCCACCACGGCAGGCACCACTGTCGCCGAGCGGGCAGGACAAGGGGCGTTGAAGGTAGACGGACCATGCAAATTATTCTGTCCATAAATCGTTGAAAAGTCACTGGGGCCCCATGCAGACCAAAAGCCCTAAGGGTGTCGAGAAGGCTGTTTTTTCCTTATCTGGCCATGTACAGGGACCAGCCAATACCCTTTAGTTAAATCTAGAGTAGATAGGAACACTGCATTTCCCAGATTATCTAATAAAATCAACAATGCGTGGCATAGGATATGCATCAAAGGCGGAGATGGCGATGACTTGCCTAAAATCTATGCAAATTCTCCAAGACTGGTCTGGTTTAGTTACCAACACGATAGGGGAGGACCATGGACTTGAAAATGGCTCGATAATATTTGCCTTCAGCATATTCACATCCTCATTAATGACTATTTTCTTTTGCACCTCTGGGATTCTTTATGGTTTTAGATTAACCACTTTTCCTTTTGGGGTTCTGATGTAATGATAAGTTCAATGTACTCTCCCTGGTTTTTCACAAAAAACGTTGGGAAAAGCAGAAACAAGGTAATTTACATTTTCTTGTCTGTCTTTAGGTATGAATGTCATTGGGGAATGAGTTCTAGGTTATCACTCTCCTGGGGTACCAAACAGGATAACAAGGAAAAGTTAGAGGCAGAAGGCAGAAGGGTTATCTTTCCATTCTTTCAGGACATTTGCATGGTAGAGATGGGTCTTTTGTATTCTTTCAGGTTGGACCACCCTATAAGTACATATTCCAGTTTTCTTTAGTATTTCATAGGGCCCGTGCCATTTTGAAACAAGCTTATTTTCAGAGGTAGGTAAAAGAACCAGAACTTCTGACCTACTGAAAACGATGTAAGATTTACCTTTTTATCATAGGAAAGCTTCTGTTGTTTTTGAGCTTTTTACAGTTCTGGCTAGATTCATGTGTTCTCGTAACCGGGTGGCTGTCTGTGAAAGAGGTATTGGTTCTTCTTCCCTTCCTTCCAAGGTTTCTCTCTTGGTTCTCTACCATACATCAATTCAAAGGGCGAGAATCCAGTAGATGCTTGAGGTGTCTTTCTCACCACAAACAGGGCCCAGGGGATCATGCAATCCCAACATTTCCCATCCTTGTCTACTTACTTTCTTAGAATTGTATTGAGGGGCTTATTAAATCTTTCTACCAATCCATTGGTTTAGGATGGTACACCTAGTTACTTAAGGTTTTAATATGTAGCAATTCATTTATTTCACCCATAAGATTACTGATGAAATTTGTTCTCTGGTCAGTTCGAATTTCTTTGGGGAATCCAACTCTAGAGAATGGTAACAAATACTTAAAGATTTTCTGGGTGGTGTTATTTTTCATGGGAAAGGCTTCTGGGTATGTGGTGGCGTAATCAACGATCATAAGAACAAATTTGTTGCCCAAATTAGAAGTTTCTAATGATCCAATAATATCCATCCCGATTCGGGAGAAGGGAACTTTGATTATCGGTAGAGGATTTTTTAAAGGAGCAGGTAGAGGAATATGCAAGCTGGTCTTTTGACATATCTCACATGTCTGAAAAAAGTTTTTTATATCATCATGTATGCCCGGCCAATAGAATTGTCCACTAATGTGAGCTTGACAGTGCCCCGGAAGACTATTTCCACGCTGGCAAATGCTAAAATAACCATAAGATTCTCCGGGGACAGCTCCCAACCCAGAGAAATTAGGGACATGGTAAATGATCTGGACCTTTCAGTGAGGGAAGGAGATTGGTCTTGGGTGGCCGCCACCTTGAATGTGAGGCCACGTGGGACAGCATGAAGGAGGTCGCGAAGGGGTAGTACAAATAGAGGTAGGAATGCTTTCATAGAATTTTGGGGGAATTCACCCATTTGTTCCATAAGGAGAGTGTGGATTTACTAGACGCGGACCTGTTCTGCTTGCAAGAATGCTGGTTGGGAGTGGCGCCCATTGTCGATGGGTTCTCTGTACTTCTTTCTCCAGTAATAAGGGGAAAAAGGAATCACCGCATCTCAGGTCTGATGATAGGGGTCTCCAATGCAATCTGGGACAAGGATGTGATGTTTGCGTAACCCAACCCATACGTGCAAGGAATAAAGCTTGTATGGAATCGCTCAGATCAGACGTCTACAATAATCTGTGGAGATTTAAATAGTAGATGCCTGGACTAGCCAGCAGGCAAAGAGATTTCCAGACCAGAGAAGCTAGCTCAGAAAAGGGGAAGCTTGTGGGGCACCCTGATGGAGGACTGGGGTTTCACTATTTTAAACAGAAACATCAAGGGGGATGAGATGTCCCATCATATGTGGGTGAGGGGCTCCCAACGAAATATCTTTGATTACTGCTGTGTCTCAGAAGATATTTACTCTGTCATTTATTCAATGACTATAGAAGAAACAACAGTGAGCGACCACCTGCCTCTGAGAGTAGTGTGGTCAGTAAATCATGGGGAGCAGTCTCTTGAAAGTTAAGGTCAGAGCTTGGAGGGAAATACGGGATCCAACAGGGTCCGTTGGAATGAGTATAGAATGAATGCATCTAACAGAATTTTGTCGCCAGAGTAGTATAAAGAATTCTTTAAGGAATGGTTTAAGTGCAACAACTACCAAAGTGTATGGGATGAAATGTATAAGAAACCTCCAAAAAGGAAAGCCGCAAAAGTGGTGCACCAACATAAATATGAAAGGGAAATACTGCTTAAGAAAAGAGATTTGCAGCAGTCTCTTAAAGGGCTATCATAATGGGATCTCTCGGATAAAAGCCAATTGAAAGCCTCCTAGAAGACCTGGCTACGGCACCATCATTACCAAATGGTATTGAAGGATGCGTGGGAAATGATGAAAGTCATAGTGATTAAAAACTCTTATGATTTTTGGAATATGGTTAAATTCAACGATAACCTGCAACAGGCTCTCAAATGAAACCTATCATGGAGGAGTTGTGCAAATCACATTTCTCAGCAATCTACCAAGCAGATAGTAACACTGAGTTTAAGCAGCTAAAGAAGGACAGGGAAAAGAAAGAGTGGGGTTTACCGTTTGACAGAGAGGACTTGCATGAGCTATTTAGAAGTAGTAAAAAATCAATGGCGCCGGGGCCAGATGGTTTACCAATGATTGTACTGAAGAATAATCCATAAATGTGGGTCGAAGTCCTAGACATGATCTTTAAGGTGGTGGTAAGCGAGAAAGCATTCCCGGCGGTATTGTCAACAGCCATAGTGGTTCCAATATTCAAAAAGGGTTCAAGGTTAATTAAGCCCCACTAATTATAGGCCAATCTCACTTTTTTGGATAGCCAAGTGAAGATCTTTGCTGGTCTGGTGTTATGAGATTTGAGAGGTTGGACCAAAAATACTGGAAGGATAGACATCTTTCAGACAGGGTTTTGTCAAGGGGTAGGAACAGAGGTGAATGGATTTTTTATAGAGCTGCTAAAGAACGAGGCCATTAAACACAAAAAACACTATACGTCGCATTTATTGATTTGTCTATGGCCTTCAATACAGTGCCAAGGAATAAGCTGTGGGCCAAATTAGGCAACTGGGGCTGCCCGTTTTACCTACTGGAGATTTTAATAGCATTACACACAACCACCTCTATGCGTCTTAGGTTGGATAGACTGGGGAGATTATCATCACCGATCACATCGGAGAGAGGGTTGAAATGGGCGCGGCACCATTTCAAGGAAAAAAAAGATGTTTCTCTTAAAATTGCTTTATTTTCCGTGCTTGCCGAAGTATCCACCTGGATGCAGTGTTCCTCATCATTTATGGCTGATTCTGCCTTATCTACTATTGGAGTCTGGGAAGTTTTATAGTTCCGTGGCCTTTCAAGATGGCACCACCTTTCTACACTTGATCCTCAGTCTTGGCCTGGCCCTGCTCCCACTTCCCATTGGCTGCAGGCGGCTCTTTAGCCAATCACTGCATCCGGTAGGCAGGAGCCGGCCACTACCATCCAAGGCCCACATCGAGGCCCTTTCATTAATTCTTCCTTTTTCGACCTGCATCCAGCATCGGAAATCATCGTGTGAGGCTCTCATTCATCATCTGCAGCCACTGGGGTAAGCCTGGTGTGATTCTTGAAGTGCACATCGGTGTGGCACCATTTCAGGAAAAAAAAGATGTTTCTCTTAAAATTGCTTTATTTTCCGTGCTTGCCGAAGTATCCACCTGGATGCAGCATTCCTCATCATCTTTGGCTGCAGGCGGCTCTTTAGCCAATCTCTGCATCCTGGAGGCGGGAGCCGGCCACTACCATCCAAGGCCCACATCGAGGCCCTGTCTGCTCCCTGTCCACTTCAGGTACGCTTCCCCCCAGTCGCCTGTGATGCTGTGTGTGCCTCCCACCCCCTCCCCTAGTTGCCTGTGTGTGATGCTGTGTCTGCCCCCCACACGCCTGGTCACCTGTGATGCTGTGTGTGCCCCCACCCTTCCCCTGGTCACCTGTGATGCTGTGTGTGCCCCACCCCTCCCTTGGTCACCTGTGATGCTGTGTGTGCTCCTACCCCCTTTCTTGCCCTTGATGCCCTTCCCCTCCCATGACCCCATTCTTCCAGGCCTTATAGTGCCCCCTAATTAATCTTTGCATTTGCATGCTGTTGCCGCCCTGCAACATGGGGTTTTGTAAGAAAGAGAAGACTGTTGAAACAATTTACCACCTGATTATAGATTGCCCCTTTCTTAGCAACCAACAGCAGACACACTTCGCTCATGCCTTGAAAGAATTTAAAAATGTTCAGACAGGTTGGTTATGGCAATAAATATTTTTAGATAAATCTTTTAAATGGTCTCTGGCTGCAAAACGTTTTATTCAAGAGGTGTTGGCAAAGGTTGACGTAGGATGAAAAAAGAGAATAGATCAGTGTAGCCAATGACCTTTTTTATAATAAACTTTTAGTATTTGTTACGTCTCATGTTTTATAAGTGTATGGTAAATCTTAAGGGACCTGCATTGTTTTAGAAGGGATGAAGTCAAATATGTTTTGAAAATGTCAACTAGAAAATTGCTAAATTCGATGAATTAAGCCCCGTCATGAAATTTATTTTATAACTTTTTTTCTTTTGCTTTGTATTTCATGAGTTGTAAATAGGAATGTTACATGAAATATTTTTAAATGTGTTGTGTCATGTAAAAATGTATTTCTGAACTATAACACAATAAATAAAGACAATAAAAAATAAATACCTTGTATGAACTTTACTCTCCCAACCATTTATAATGAGTCCCCTTACCTCTACAGAAGGAAAATCTGGAAGTAATTTCAAGTTTATTTGTTTTCCAATAGGACTTCTAAACACAGTTGTCATTTAAACAACAGACTATGTAGCTTCCAGTTTCATTTGCAAAAGAACAACCACACTCAGGCCGGGTTTATTAAAGGGCTGGAAGATGATGTGGAGGGTGCATTCAGTTAAGCAAAGTGTTTTTTATGTAATGCATATGTTTTTATGTATGTATATATGTATGGAAGGATTGTATGCATGTATGTATGTATAACAACTATGTTTGGGTATCAGACAACTATGTTTTGGCATCAGAGTGTTTAATACATAACAAGGAAAATATTCCACTGATTAGAAACGTTCTTCCTGGTCCAATTGGTATGACAAGACTGCTGCTATCCCATCAGCTCATAGGTTACCCAAACCCTATAAAGTGACTAAACAATCTTGTGATCTGTGGAGAAAGCGCTGTCTACTAAAATGTGGATCTGCAAAAGTCCAAAGAAAGTTCAAAGTAGTATATCATGTCCAATAGTTCATTTATTAATTCTTCAATAGTGGGCACATACTGTGCCAACACGTGTTTCAACCGTTTTGGTCCTTTTCAAGACAGGGCCTAACTACCAATGTGCTAATTTAGAAAATTAAGTCATGGTCGAGGGGTAAGGAACAGATCAAAAAGAATCATGTAGGAACATGCATGATTAGCATAAACCAATAAAAGCAAGGAAAGTTTAGAAATATTCCATTTGCAACATTTGCAACATTGTAAACACATATCAGCATATGTAAGATAAGAAAATAAATCCAAATTGAGTGTTCAAAACTGCACATTCAAGGAGTAACATATGTTGAGCCATTTGTACGAAACATACAACGAACAGGAAACAATGAAAAAGAACAAAAAGAGATGGAGAGAAAATACACAAAATAATTTGTTAGACTCTTTTGTATTGCTCATATTAGTAACAATACATTATTTGCCTCTTATTACACCTATTGCACTACTTTGTTTGTTTGAATCATCAGATGTGACTCCAGTAATGCACTCCAAAGTGCAACCAAATAGGGGTAGAACCACAGTGAGTTGGAGTAGGTTGGAGCTCTATTCCAATTAACTCCAATGGTAAGCGTGCTCATTAAATTGCCCAAGAGTTCTAAAGCTTCCTTAATAGCCCAAAAGAGGCATGCATGTAGTGATCTTAGCTGATAAATAGGGTCTACATGTGTCTTTGTAAATCACCTGGTTGTATCCTGTATCCAAATCCTTGCTTAATAGCCCCAAAATAGCATGCATTTAGTAATCTGAGCTAATGAGTATGGTCTGCATATATTTTAGTAAATCACCTGATGGTATCCTGTTCCAAAGAGGGGCATCTGCAATTTTGAAAAACTGGGATTAAGTCAAAATATTTATTTAGTTGCTTGTGTAAAAAAAAAAATAATAATGGACTGAGGGTATCATATTTACCTTTCCTTGTGTAGGTTAAACCAAAAACATTTTTTCCCCAGGTTTGTTCCTAGTTTTAAACCGCTGTTAGCATCAGTTGTTTTTGGTTTCTCTTGTCAAGTGTAAGAACCTGAATTTAGGTAAAGGTACCTGCTAATTAAATAAAAGAAATAAGGTATATTTATGGAACCCTTGCTCCTAAATACCTATCTTTAAGGAGAGTGTGTTACATTTAAAACATATTAGAAATTTAAATTGCTTACGGTTGCTGGCAGGTATTCCTGAGCACTTCTTAGATCCCATACATTCAAGTAAATGCTACGTTCATTTCCTACGTTTGCCTAGAAAATGTGCCCATTCAAAAGAGCTATGGCTACTAGTCTATATGAAACAAGAAAGCAGAGATAAAACCCTCATGCACCTCAGTCCGGACAATAGGTGTATAAAAACATTTATTAATTACTTAATTAATTGAGAGTCAAGTCTCAAACCGCAAAAATGCATTTATTTACCTTTGCCTGATGGCACAAAAAATAACTAGCTCCAATGCTCGCACTCTGAATTCCTGGTCGGCGTTCCGTTAAGAGTGTTCGTGCAATGCGATGTTGGGAAGTGTAATACTTCTGTGTTTTGCGCGTGTGTGATGACGCATCGTTTCCCAGCTTTCTGGTTGGCTAGATGTCTCGTCTAGTGCATTGTAGGTAAAAGTCAAATGTAAGGGAGGCCTCTGCCTCCTTGTTAGGACGTGCGTGTGACGTGTTTGAATCCGGCATTCTGATAGGCTTAAGTCCTGTCCATATGGCTGATTAGCCAAGTTTGTATAGAACGGACCAAATAAATTGTGCAAATATTTCAAAAATATTATATATATTATATTGGATCTCAGGATTGACATTTGTAATAAAATCTTACAGACTAGGACTTATAGGAAACCAACATCAGTTAATGCAATTCTACATGCTGCAAGTTGTCACAAACAATTAGTGAAATCCAACATCCCAGGGGGAGAGTTCCTCCGAGCAAAAAGGAATTGTAGCACGCAGGAAGCATACGAGAAGGAATGTGCTTTGATACAAGAGAGGTTCAAGGAAAGAGGCTATTCTAATAAATGTCTGAAGCAAGCATTGGCCAACAAGATCTCTCTGATCACCAAATAAGTTCAAGACAGTAATGCACTGTATGGGATGCTTCAGAAACATTGCTATCTTCTTAAATTAGATTCAGACGTGTATCCCTAAGTCACGGACAGACCAAATTTGATTTTCACCAAGAACAAAACACTCAAGAACAAATTGAGTCCCTCTTTCCTTGAACCGATCATTGAGCAACCAGGGTAACAAGATTGGCTTAAGAGTGGCCCCTCTGGGTTTTTCAAGTGTGGCACGTGCCTTCTTTGTAAGTATGCTCTCTCACCCACCAAGAAATTCAGTTGCCAATCAGGTATTGTGGTACACATTTCAGATTTCATCAATTGTAAATCCAAATTTATTGTCTATGCGATACAATGTATATGTCACAAAATATATGTGGGAAGTACTATCCGAGAGCTAAGAACACGCATACGGGAACATATGGCACATCTAAAAAGTCAAGACCCAAAATTACCATTAGCACAACATTGGCAGAAGTATCATCAAACAGATAATGTTATTGTCATGATGCCTACCCCTGGGCATCCGGACCAAGCCCATCAGTCCCGGGAGCAGGCTTCCAAGTGCTTACTAAAAGCCCAGCAGCCCCGGCTAGGGGCTGTCTGGGTACAGTCCTGGTGCCATTGGCACCAGGCTCATAGAGGAAATCAGTCCTGGCGCCATAGGCGCCAGGCTCATGTTCATTACTTACCTCATGCAGACCATGCTGCAATGATGTCAAGCCAACGTGAGGCCTGAATGGGACTACTTTGCTTCAGGGACTATTTTTTACTCGGGCGTGGTCCTGAGGGAACTTCTTACCTGGGACTACTTTGAAGGCGATTTAAACCACGCCCCCAACAGCAGCACATGCTTCGCGTTTTTCTGCATCCAGCAGCGTAACGCTCACCGTGCCTGCAGTCTGCATCCAGTCTTCTGCCACGCCCGCCTCGAATCCAGAGCTCCTAGCGAAAGAGGAAAGAAGAAGGAAAGGTTAGAACAGGGACATTATTTAATTCCTTACCTGATTCCTGATCCATCACATCTTCGAACTTGGAAAGGACATCATTTCTGCACGCGTCGCATCGCCAGCTGCAGCGCCGCGCCATACTCAACAGTCTTCACAGCATTCTTCAATCCGGCGCTGCCTCCATCATTTTCTTCGCCGAATTCAAGCATCTAGGGGACAAAAGAAACATAAGGTGAGCCGAGAGAGCCAACAAATACAATCTCTTTTTACCACCATAGACTTACCTGATTTACCACCGGAGGCATTATTCTTAAACAACCCGCAACTTCTTACGCCGCACCTGTAAGGAGAGAGAAAACAACAAGTTAAATACACGCATCTTTTACCGGACAGTGTTGGGTAATACAGACTTTTACCTGAACGCCATCAGCTGCCACAAGACAATCTTCTCTTGGACCCAGCTGCAACACAAGAAGGGAATGGGACAAGAGTGAACATCGGACATATTGAACTCTTTGGACTTTATACTTACGGGTTCTCCTCAGGAACCTCAGAGTCAATATTCATCCGGAACTCTTCCAACACCTTCGAACCAGTGAAGTAACTGGTATCTACGCGCCCCTGCATTCCATGCAGGATGGAGAGCTCATCATTTAAAAACATAAGGTGAGATTACTGAAAGGGAATATCGGAGGTGATTAGTGGGGAGAACAGTGGGGTGCCATTACTAGAATCCACGGGTGGCTAAATCCCTTTCTCCACTTGCAGGAGAATACTTCTATGGGTCAAGCAGACGAGATTAGGCGGCGCAGTCCAGTCTGTCATCTCTGCACTACGCTTCACGTTGGAGGAGACCGCAGCTGTCCGGGTCCGAACGACACCCCTGTGGGAGCCAGGTGAGCGTAACAGTTATGGGCATTTGGTTTGTTGGTTTACAGCAGGCACGTACACACGCCAGAGGTGGAGACCGTCAGCTTAGGTTACGTCGGCTAGAAGCCAAAATGATTTGTAAACTTAGATGTACAGTTTAAGGCCTTAATTGCGAGCAAGAACTAAATGTCTTTCGGTGATTCTTTTTCCTATGAAATAAGGGGAATGTAAATATTGATTAAGGACCCTGCAAGTCCAAGTTCTCACTTATTGTTTTCAACACCGGGAAGCACACGAACAACCACTCTGGGGTTGAGCCAGGAGTGGGGGGAGATGAAAATTAGTTGGGGCCCTATCACAGGGAATTAATGGGATCCCATGTCATCCAATTATTATTTTTCAACCTTACAATTTTCAACCCTAGTACACCGCAGTCCGGACATCATGGTTACAAATAGTATTCCTCATTTATTATTTCTTATAAGGCAGCCAATTAGAGCATTGTTAAGACGGATTTCTGAACTCTGTCCTGGTGGCGCAGAAGTTCAGAAGGCCAACCTAATTACTTGGAACAGGGTAACCTCTGGACAAGCCAGACCAATCAAGGTAGCGATCGCGGCGGTCAAGACTAGGTCTCAAGAGGGGTGAGGGTGACTGAAAGCCCGCAATGAGCACACAAAGCAAGAGCGCTTACAAACTACTCCAAACAGTTGTTATATCAAAAATAGATACACATTTATTTTAAGGCCTTTAAAACAATGACCGTAGCGAGAAAATCACAATATCACAATACTAAGCCAACACATACCATATCAACACAATATATATACAAATACACAGTCGCAAGCGTTTAAAGCACGAAATATGTAGTCCACCTGAAAGGAAAGGAAAACAGGCAGTGCGATAACGCTTTAGACTCAGTTCGCCTTTAGAGGCACCTAACTAGATGGAAGTCCGAGCCCTGCGAAGAGTGGAGCCTTGTGCTCAAAGTACCTGCCACGCCGGTGCCAACGGGCAAAAGGGGAAGCTCTTCGGAGGAAGTCAGGCAGTTCGGGTTAGTGCACAGCAGAAGGAGAACAGGTTCCGCAACTCAAGCGCAGCCTCCACAGCGGGCAGAAGCAGAGCGCGAGTACGGCCAAAAGGGTGCTGTTTTTACACAGCAGGGAAAAGCAATGGGATACTGCAGGAGGGCGACCAGATCCTAGCTAAACTACTCACCGGTCCCCGAAGCAAGCAGACCCAGGCTCCTCCACGTTAGTTTCAGCAGCTGGCAGGTTCAGAAGAGCAGGGAACGCCTCGTAGTCGTGTAGAGCAAAAAGACGTCCCAATCGACGAAACCAGCACAGTTTGTTGCCGCAGCAGGACAACGGAGCGGCCGTGTGTATTCGAGCCAAATGTACACTCCTCCCTTCAGACTTGGGAACGCCAAGTGTACGAAGCGTGGGAGAGTGACAAGGACTCGGAATACAACACAACCTGGCGGCAGTTACAGAGCAGGACTCCCTTGTAAGCTGGTCAGTCAACTGGATGGCCCAGAGACACTTCCGAAGGCTTACTTGGCAGGAGTTGATGAAGTCGCCGGGAATAGCTGTTCCTGCTATTCCAAAGGTCGAAGCACCAGTACAGGCCTTCTGGTTCGATCCAAGGAGGAAAGGGTTTCACAGGACGACAGCAGTGCAAAGGAGGATTCCTTCAGCGGGTCACCAGCGATTCCTCGGTCCAGCCTCGTGGTTGCAGGATACTTGGCTCCTGTATTCCTTCGTTCGTGAGAACTCAGGAGATCGACATGGTAGTGGTGTTTCCAGCCCCCTCTTATCCACGGTTCCCTTCGCGCCAAAACAGAGGGGAGCCAATGGGAGATCCGCTCATCAACACACATACCATACGTGGACCAATCACGGACCACGGTGGTCCCAGGCATTCACACCACCCTAGACTCTCTGGCACCCAGGATGTGTATTGGGACCAGACATCCCAGCCCACACCCTGGAGGCACACAAACGACATGTAGAAGCCCGCGAAAGCAACCACGTTTCGCGGGAAAGTACATGCCCAAATAAGGAAGGCCCCGGGTCGCTCGACCTGGGGAAGGTGAAGGGAGCAAGACGGTCAGTGGACAGGACAAAGGAGCCTCGTGGTCTGGCCATTTTGGGAGCCAGGCCACCATTTTGGGTTCAGTGCGAAAAACGTGCTCAGAACGCCAAAAGGAGCTCAAAATAAACAAAACGATCGCTGCCACCATTCGAGTCCCTGAATGACTTGTACCGATCAAATACCATCCTAAAAGAGTATCTAGGGCCTGTAGAAGGCTAGAGACCCAAGAGAGCTGTAACTTAGCTTACAGTGCCCTCTTGTGTCATGTTGCACTAAAGCCGCAACATGATAGAAGAAACTACGGGAAACAGCGTTCCCCGGTACTGACTGTCTTAAGGGCATGTCAGTTTCCCCGTAAGAAATGAGCGAAAGCCCAGAGAAGTGCGGCAGAAGGCTGTACTTCTCTGGCAAAGTCAAGAACAAGGTTAAAAACAATAGCAAAAAGTTTAGGGGTTGCCACATGGAAGGAAAATTACCTACAATTACGAAATCTTTCCTAACACTCGCCCCTCCCAGACTATGGACAGGGGGAACTAATCCACCCCTGGATGAGTCTCTTGTTCAGGTCGGTTAAACATTCTGGACAACCCATCAGCATTGCTATGTTGGACACCTGGCCTATGCTCAATAGTGAAGTCGAAGCCTTGTAGACTTATGGACCACCTAAGCAACTTTGGATTCTCCCCCTTCGTGTTCATTAGCCACTTTAACGGCTTATGGTCAGTCTGCACAGTGAAGTGGGTCCCATAGAGGTAGGGCCTCAGCTTCCTTAGGGCCCACACAACAGAGAAACATTCTTTCTCTACCGTGGACCATCTGAGCTCTCTGTCCTTAAGATGGCGACTAATAAAACCGATAGGGTGTTCCTTACCCTTCTCATCTACTTGTGATAGTACAGCTCCTATCCCAGTGTCAGAGGCATCCGTCTGCACAATAAAAGGTCTTTGATAATCAGGGGCCCTGAGCACAGGGGCCTGGCACAAGGAGTCTTTCAAGCCATTGAAGGCCTTCTCACACTCGTCGGTCCAAGTTACCTTCTTGGGTTTCTTCGGAGTTGTGAGGGCAGTCAGAGGAGCAGCTATGGTGCCATAGTCTGCCATAAAATTGCGATAATACCCCGTGAGTCCTAAGAAGGCTCTCACTTGGGTTTGCGTAGTGGGGGTAGGCCAGTCTTGTACTGCTTGTACCTGACTGAGTAGAGGCTGTCTCCTCCCTCCACCTACTTCATGTCCAAGGTAAACCACTGAGCCTTGTCCATTTTGGTGAGGGGCCACTCGGACACCCTCAAAAGAGCTATCTGAAGGACTGCTTGGGAACAGGTCGGGGAGAGGTTCAGACTCCTCTTCCTCAACGTCTGAAGCCAATAGCAGTGCTGCGATTTCGCCGCTTGGGACGAAAGCCTTCAGCCTATTCACGTGAAACACTTTTGGAGCCTGTCCAGGCCTTCCAAGGTCCACTGAATAGTTAACCTCACCCAGGGGCTCCACCACTGGGTAAGGGCCTGACCATTTGTCCTGTAAAGCTCAAGGCCTTATGGGATTCATGATCAGGACTTGCTGACCAAGTGTAAAGTTGATGAGGGAAGCTTTCTGGTCGTACCAATGTTTCACCAGCGCTTGCCCTGCCTTCAATTTATCACTAGCCAAGCCCATCAGAAGTACCATCCGTTTTCTGAGCCCTAGCACATAATCAACTACGTTGGTAGTAACAGGGGGAGTGGGCATCTCCCATCCCTCTTTGACGATGGCTAAGGGTCCCCGTACGGGATGACCGAACAGAAGTTCGAAGGGGCTGAAGCCAACACCCTCCTGTGGTACCTCTCGGTAGGCAAACAGTAAGCATGAAACAAGAAGATCCCATTTTCTTCTCTGAGGCTCCTCCAGAGCCCCAATCATGCTCTTTAACGTCCTGTTGAAACGCCCCCCCAGACCATTGGTCTGGGGGTGGTATGCAGAAGAGAACCCGTAGGTGACCCCACATTCTTTCCACATAGCCTGCCTATACTTCGACATAAAGTTGCTGCCATGATCCGACACAACTTCTTTAGGGAAGCCAACCCTAGTAAATATGCCGAGTAAAGCTTCTGCAACTGACTTGGCAGTTACAGTTTTCAATGGGATGGCCTCAGGATACCTGGTTGCATGGTCGACCAGCACCAGGATAAACCTATTGCCCGAGGATGTTTGCGGGTCAAGGGGACCAACCATGTTGATCCCTACCCTTTCAAATGGTACCCCCACAACTGGGAGCGGTACCAACGGAGCTTGGATTGTCGCGCCAACCTTACCAGACAACTGGCAGGCGGCACAACTCCTGCAGTGACTTTCTACTTGCTCCCCCATCTTGGGCCAGTAGAAGTGCATGGATAACCTTTGCTTGGTCTTCCTCATACCGAGGTGACCAGCAAGGGGAACTTCATGCGCCAACTGCAGGAGGAAGGGCCTAACAGCAAGGGGAACCACCAACCTCCTATGGTCTCCTTCTGTAGACTCTGTGGGCTCACTATACAGGAGTCCACCTTCCTGGTAAATCCTATGCATCCCAGGAGGTTCACCCTCAAGCTGGGAGCAGGCCTGTCTCCTTAGGCCTTCCAGAGATGGGCACTCACGTTGGCCTTTACTGAATTCGTCCCTATCAGGACCTCCTTCAACTAACAAGTCTTTTAGTTCAGGATGATCGTTGGGGTCGAATACTTCAGGCATCGCCACCTCCTCGTCAGGCCCGGGCGATTGACCAACTTCCTCCACCGCAGTGGTAGGCGAGCTCGGGGGAATATTCTCTTTCCCTCGTTTTGACTTGTAGACTCCTTTCGCCTTGGGTTTCCCCTTCGGCTGGGGCGGCGTATTGGACTTGGCCAATGCTGCCCGTGCTTGAGACCGTGTGTAGGATCTTTCGGCAGTGTCTCCTACGAGCCCTAAAGCTCTGAGATCATTACCCAACAAGACCTTTCCCGGGACGTTTCTCTGAATGCTCACTGGAATCCTGACTGCTGTACCATTTAAAGTAAGATTTACAGGTATTACGGGAAACATACGGAGGGGGCCGTCAGCCAACTTAGTGGGCATCAGAGTAGCTCTGGCAACTTCCTCTGAGTCTACCAAGGTAGAATCCACTACAGTGCGACTGCACCCACTATCCCTAAGAGCTGGAGTATCTACTCCATTGATCAGCACACTGTCTTTAAAGTAGTGCTTGGTATTATCCGGAATCCTAGCATAAGCCTCTGCGACTTTAGGCTCCCAGGAACCCAGGGACACTAAAACTACCTCAGCCTCTATTCCGCTGGGAAATGAGTCTGAGGAGAAGGATGCTCCTGTAATCTCTTCTTCCTCGTAGGAGGAGAAGGCCAGATTAGCGGAGTGGACCCCCAAAGGTCTAACCTTACAACGGGGATCCCCCTTCACGTGGTCAGTTGCTCCACAAGAAAAACAAGCCCCAGTGGGTCTGTTTACGTAGGGAGGCTTATTGTAACCAGAGTTCTGTTTCGGAGGCGGACCTCCACTGCCCTGTGAGTTCTCTTGTGTCTTACCCTTGTTTTTCTTTTTGTGGCCCTTATGGGAAGAAGATTTAGCAGATTCCCCACCCTCCATATCTTTGGACTTTTTCCCTTCCTCCTGCTTACCAGGATGAGTTTTGTCCTTATGGGACACTCGATGTGACACCCATAAGTCTGCTGCAATGGCCAGCTTCTTAGGATCTATCTCCTTCGAATCGGCCAAATGCTGCTTAAGCTCCGGGGAAGAAGAAGCAAAAATGTGTTCCAGCATGACAAGATTTATCATGCCTTCGAAGGTAGAAACCTTATAACCTTCGACCCAGGCAGTTAAGTTTTTCAAAGATTCAGCGACATAAGATACCCAAGTACCACCTTCCTTTTTCTTATACTCTTGAAAACGCTTTAAATATTGGGCCGGAGTCTTCCCAAACTTTAAAATGAGAGTTTGCTTTAACATTGCGAAATCAGCTCGCTCAGCCTTTGACATTTCCATAATGGCACTACAGCCAGAATGGGGCAGTCTACTGAGTAACCACGCAATCTTATCAGCATTGTCAACTTCTTGAACTTCGCATGCATACTCAAACGCATTCAGCCAGTCCATAATGTCATTCCTTTCTTCATACACACTGAGCAGATCTTTCGGAAACCGTGGATGAGAGGAAGCCCCAGACCCATGTCCAGGACCCTTGGACCCATTTGCAACCTGAAGCTTGGCCAGTTCCAACTGGTGATCCCTGTCTTTTTGTTTTTCTGCCTGTTCGATTTTTAGTTTGGCTATGCTGAATTCGAGCTCCTGCTGCCTAAACCGCAGCTCTTGCTTCTTGAATTCAAGCATAGCCTCCCCATCAACACTGGCAGAGGAAACATTAGACATCACATCCTCCCTGTCCTCGTGGTCGCGATGGATCAGTGCAGCGGCAGAACCGTCGGTTTTACCAGTGAGAGCAGCCCCACCACCTTCTGCACTGTCCTCAGAAGTTATAGCGTCAAGCTGCGCTTCTTGCCACGCCACGATTCTCTGGATCATTTCCAATTTTGTGCCTTGAGAGGAAACACCTCTCTCCGCACACATCTTTTTCAGCGTTTCTGATTTGGAAGCATTTAAAGTTAACAAGGTATTTGTTTCCATACTGTTTGATAGGACTATGGCCTTTTTAAAGTTATACTACAACAATTCACTACGTGTACTGGTTGGAATAACCTGAAATGCCTTAGTTCGAGCGCAACACTGGATACCTTCAGTCGTATCCCACCGCTGTACACCAATTTGTTAAGACGGATTTCTGAACTCTGTCCTGGTGGCGCAGAAGTTCAGAAGGCCAACCTAATTACTTGGAACAGGGTAACCTCTGGACAAGCCAGACCAATCAAGGTAGCGATCGCGGCGGTCAAGACTAGGTCTCAAGAGGGGTGAGGGTGACTGAAAGCCCGCAATGAGCACACAAAGCAAGAGCGCTTACAAACTACTCCAAACAGTTGTTATATCAAAAATAGATACACATTTATTTTAAGGCCTTTAAAACAATGACCGTAGCGAGAAAATCACAATATCACAATACTAAGCCAACACATACCATATCAACACAATATATATACAAATACACAGTCGCAAGCATTTAAAGCACGAAATATGTAGTCCACCTGAAAGGAAAGGAAAACAGGCAGTGCGATAACGCTTTAGACTCAGTTCGCCTTTAGAGGCACCTAACTAGATGGAAGTCCGAGCCCTGCGAAGAGTGGAGCCTTGTGCTCAAAGTACCTGCCACGCCGGTGCCAACGGGCAAAAGGGGAAGCTCTTCAGAGGAAGTCAGGCAGTTTGGGTTAGTGCACAGCAGAAGGAGAACAGGTTCCGCAACTCAAGCGCAGCCTCCACAGCGGGCAGAAGCAGAGCGCGAGTACGGCCAAAAGGGTGCTGTTTTTACACAGCAGGGAAAAGCAATGGGATACTGCAGGAGGGCGACCAGATCCTAGCTAAACTACTCACCGGTCCCCGAAGCAAGCAGACCCAGGCTCCTCCACGTTAGTTTCAGCAGCTGGCAGGTTCAGAAGAGCAGGGAACGCCTCGTAGTCGTGTAGAGCAAAAAGACGTCCCAATCGACGAAACCAGCACAGTTTGTTGCCGCAGCAGGACAACGGAGCGGCCGTGTGTATTCGAGCCAAATGTACACTCCTCCCTTCAAACTTGGGAACGCCAAGTGTACGAAGCGTGGGAGAGTGACAAGGACTCGGAATACAACACAACCTGGCGGCAGTTACAGAGCAGGACTCCCTTGTAAGCTGGTCAGTCAACTGGATGGCCCAGAGACACTTCCGAAGGCTTACTTGGCAGGAGTTGATGAAGTCGCCGGGAATAGCTGTTCCTGCTATTCCAAAGGTCGAAGCACCAGTACAGGCCTTCTGGTTCGATCCAAGGAGGAAAGGGTTTCACAGGACGACAGCAGTGCAAAGGAGGATTCCTTCAGCGGGTCACCAGCGATTCCTCGGTCCAGCCTCGTGGTTGCAGGATACTTGGCTCCTGTATTCCTTCGTTCGTGAGAACTCAGGAGATCGACATGGTAGTGGTGTTTCCAGCCCCCTCTTATCCACGGTTCCCTTCGCGCCAAAACAGAGGGGAGCCAATGGGAGATCCGCTCATCAACACACAAACCATACGTGGACCAATCACGGACCACGGTGGTCCCAGGCATTCACACCACCCTAGACTCTCTGGCACCCAGGATGTGTATTGGGACCAGACATCCCAGCCCACACCCTGGAGGCACACAAACGACATGTAGAAGCCCGCGAAAGCAACCACGTTTCGCGGGAAAGTACATGCCCAAATAAGGAAGGTCCCGGGTCGCTCGACCTGGGGAAGGTGAAGGGAGCAAGACGGTCAGTGGACAGGACAAAGGAGCCTCGTGGTCTGGCCATTTTGGGAGCCAGGCCACCATTTTGGGTTCAGTGCGAAAAACGTGCTCAGAACGCCAAAAGGAGCTCAAAATAAACAAAACGATCGCTGCCACCATTCGAGTCCCTGAATGACTTGCACCGATCAAATACCATCCTAAAAGAGTATCTAGGGCCTGTAGAAGGCTAGAGACCCAAGAGAGCTGTAACTTAGCTTACAGTGCCCTCTTGTGTCATGTTGCACTAAAGCCGCAACATGATAGAAGAAACTACGGGAAACAGCGTTCCCCGGTACTGACTGTCTTAAGGGCATGTCAGTTTCCCCGTAAGAAAGGAGCGAAAGCCCAGAGAAGTGCGGCAGAAGGCTGTACTTCTCTGGCAAAGTCAAGAACAAGGTTAAAAACAATAGCAAAAAGTTTAGGGGTTGCCACATGGAAGGAAAATTACCTACAATTACGAAATCTTTCCTAACAAGCATCAGCATAGTAAAACACAATGCATGGCTATGGAGGTACACCTGCTAACATGTCAATGCAAATTTTTCCTCTGCAACATTGGAGCATTAAGATACGCATGGCAATTAAGTTGCTGGGAAGTCACCTACAAGGTATTAGAAATCAATTGGATCACAGGTGCCTCTATGTTTTCATACATACTGAAAATTAGGATGCAGTAGCAATAACACTGCATTAAAACAATGTTTTAAAAAAAAATATTTGCACAGTTAATTTGGTCTGTTCTATACAAACTTGACTAATCAGCCGTATGGACAGGACTTGCCAGATTCAAACACGTCACACGCATGTCCTAACAAGGAAGCGGAGGCTTCACTTACATTTCACTTGTACTGACACTGCGCTAGACGAGACTCTAGCCAATCAGAAACCTGGAAAACGATGCGTCATCACGCACGCGCAAAACACGAAGTATTACACTTCTCAACATCGCATTGCACGAACACTCTTAACGGAACGCCGACCAGGAATTCAGAGTGCGAGCATTAGAGCTAGTTATTTTTCGTGCCATCAGGCAAGGGTAAATAAATGCATTTTCGCGGTTTGAGACTTGACTCTCAATTAATTAAGTAATTAATAAATGTTTCTATACACCTATTGTCCGGACTGAGGTGCATGAGGGTTTTATCTCTGCTTTCTTGTTTCATATAGATTAGCAGCCATAGCTCTTTTGAATGGGCACATTTTCTAGGCAAACGTAGGAAACGAACGTAATATTTACTTGAATGTATGGAATCTAAGAAGTGCTCAGGAATACCTGCCAGCAACCGTAAGCAATTTAAATTTCTAATATTTTTTAAATGTAACACACTCTGCTTTAAGATAGGTATTTAGGAGCAAGAGTTCCATAAATATACCTTATTTCTTTTATATAATTTGCAGGTACCTTTACCTAAATTCAGGTGCTTACACTTGACCAGACAAACCAAAAACAACTGATGCTAAAAGCGGTTTAAAACTAGGAACAAACCTGGGGGGAAAAAAACTTTTTTGGTTTAACCTACACAAGGAAAGGTAAATATGATACCCTCCGTCCATAATCATTTTTTCTACGCAAGCAACTAAATAAATAGTTTGACTTAATCCCAGTTTTTCAAAATTGCAGATACCCCTCTTTGGAACAGGATACCATCAGGTGATTTACTAAAATATATGCAGACCCTACTAATTAGCTCAGATTACTACATGCATGCTATATTGGGGCTATTAAGCAAGGATTTGGAACAGGATACAACCATGTGATTCACAAAGACACATGTAGACCCTATTTATCAGCTAAGATCACTACATGCATGCCTCTTTTGGGCTATTAAGGAAGCTTTAGAACTCTTGGGCAATTTAATGAGCACGCTTTCCATTAGAGTTAATTGGAATAGAGCTCCAACCTACTCCAACTCACTGTGGTTCTACCCCTATTTGGTTGCACTTTGGGGTGCATTACTGGATTCACATCTGATGATTCAAACAAACAAAATGGTACAATAGGTGTAATAAGAGGCAAAGAATATATTGTTACTAATATGAGCAATACAAAAGAGTCTAACAAGTTATTTTGTGTATTTTCTCTCCATCTCTTTTTGTTCTTTTTCATTGTTTCTTGTTCGTTGTATGTTTTGTACAAATGGCTTAACATATGTTATTCCTTGAATGTGCATTTTTGACCACTCAATTTGGATTTACTTTCCCATCTGAAATATGCTGATATGTGTTTACAATGTTGCAAATGGAATATTTCTAAACTTTCCTTGCTTTTATTGGTTTATGCTAATCATGCATGTTCCTACGTGATTCTTTTTGGTCTGATCCTTACCCCTTTACCATGACTTAATTTTCAAAATTAGCACATTGGTAGTTAGGCCCTGTTTTGAAAAGGACCAAAACGGTTGAAACACGTGTTGGCACAGTATGTGCCCACTATTGAAGAATTAATAAATGAACTATTGGACATGATATACTACGTTGAACTTTCTTTGGACTTTTGCAGATCCACATTTTAGTAAACAGCGCTTTCTCCACAGATCACAAGATTGTTATGTATGTATGTTGGTTTTTATGAATGAATGTATGCAAGAGGTTGTGTGAATGATGTGTGAATGCGCGGGTGAAAGTGCTGTTTGTGTGTGTGTGCGTCAGCCGCCACCCCTTTGAATCCTTTTTGTTTTATCCTTGATGCAAAGTAATTTTTGTGCCAGGGTTTTTTTCACTGGCTGTGAGTCCAAACATGGTAATACTGGCATATATTGGTGCAGCATTCATAGACAACATGAAAATGTGTTAGAAAATGGTTCTATGCACTGTTGGCGATTTGCATCTATTGGATTTATTCATGTGCTACCATATAAAATTGATTGTAAAATGTGTGGCTTTTTTACCCAGATTTTCACAGAAAGTGCTGTAAAATGCACCATTGCAACCCATTAATTAAAAAAATGTCTCAGGGGAGAATCTTCACTAAACCTCCTCCCATTGTTTGGTTCGGGCTCCCTCACTGCACTCTGTCACTCGCACATACATGTATTACCCTCCAGTTCAATAATTCACCAGTCGCCACTGTTTAGCAGTATTGACCTGTACAGTAATACCTGTAAGTAGCTTAAGAATAGTTCCTTGGCTACATTCAGCATTAATAAGGTAGTGTTAAGGAAGAAACCTCTCTCTGGAAGACTTGCATTCAGCTGCTCCAATAATGGCATTAGGATGTGGCTTACCATACTGGGGAGCCTTGGATAGAAGGGGAAATGATGGAGCTTTTCAACTCTTTGGGGTAATGGAAAGTTGAAGGCTAGAAAATTAAATTGGAGGCTGTGGAACTCCTGTACGATTACCTCTGTGGCTCAAGATGCTAGCATGCTGAGCTTGGAGTTCCATAAGAAAGAGAAGGGAAGAAAAATGCTCAATTGTTGAAAAATGACTATTTCCTCTCTAGTTCAAATGCTCAACATGTTTCTGTCCCTAAGACCCATTCTGTAGGGCATTCATCTGGGACTATCCACTGAAAATGTGCAGGATTTTTGGTTCATGGGTCTGCTGATCTTCACGCCATTGAAGATAAGTGACAGTGTTCCTGACCCTCAAACAATCAAAAAAAGAAGGAGAAAATGCCACCAATTAATAGATTTGATATTAGTTCATCTATACACACCAGGAAAAAACCCATATAATTCAATCCGGTGAATGCTTGTACACACCAAGCAAAAACAATTAGTTCAGGGTACCTGCTTAAATTATATGTTTTTTTTTTCTGGTGTGTATAGATAAACTAATATCAGGTTTTGTAATTGGTGAAATGTGTTCCTTCTCTTTTTTCAGTGGATAGCCCCTGATGAATGTCCTAAGGACTGGGTGTTAGGGACAGAAACATGTTGGGCTGATGAGTGTTATACACAAATTGGATTATTATATACAGGCCTCCAGATAAGGTGTGTACTAGGCCTTTTTACGCATGAAAATCTTGCAAATACGAGCACAGGGTAATACAAAGGTCAGGTTACTTGAGAGAAACCAGAAGGCCTCTTTTGATTTTTATCTACATGGATGTAATTGCAAGCCATGGATAAAACCCTCTGAAACAGAATGTATTTCTCTGAAGCATTTAAAAAAAACTGCACACTGTGATAAAAGGCACTGCATTTTTATTTTCATAGCATTTTAGGATTGTAAAATTAATAAGATGGAAAACTAAGTTGCAATTGAGAATTAATATTTTGTAACAAATTATGCTTTTTTCCCCCAGTGAAAGCAAGCCAGTATTGCACAATTTTATTTTTCATAGTTCTTGAGCTGTGTGTATAATCATCCGGAGGCACATCATTTTAACACTTATAATTTAATTTACACTCTAATTATAAAAACAGTGTGTAAAATGATGACTATGCATGGTCTAGTTTACATGCATTCAACCTTGCAGTCAATGGGGTACATTACTATAAAAGGTCAGTGGCAGCAGAGTCTTCGTTCACTGGTGAGTGATTGTCATTACACCAATCACAGGTGTTCCTGCTTCTCAAATCTTCAAGACTATAATGAAAACATCTAAAACCTGACTCTCCAGGAAGTGCAAACACTGCTCAAAAACAAACAATTGAAAGTTACATTTGTAATAGAAATAGAAACTCAGCAACACCTGTCCCTGTGATAATCCAGATAGGTATTTAACTTTATGTAGCGCTTGATACATGGTTTATCCAACATATAAGCACTGTGATCATTATAACTCAGTCGACACTTGTTTAACCGACCTCTGAAGTATGTTAGCCAATAAGATAGCTTAGCCGGTTGAGCGCTCGTTGCTGCGATCTGTGCATGATCTGTAGGTTGCAGGTTCAAATCCTGGCAAGGCCAACTCAGCCTTTCATCCTTTCAAGTTCTATAAAGGAGTACCGACTTCGTTTGATGATAATTGTGATCAATCTGTTCCATGTACAGCGCTTTGCCAAAAGAGCTATATAAATAACCATTTCACCATGAGATTAGATATAGAATTTAGCATGGAGTCCTTGCCTCGCTGCACTGTTGTACCATAACATTGGCATACCATTAGGTAGTAATAGCTCCAGGATATGGGGACTTTAACTAATCATCTGAAGACAATCCTGCTATCGAACATCAAAACACACAATACAAATCATGCTTGCTTTACTATGTAATTGCCTAGGTTTTTGTGTTTTCAACATTTAAATATATACAGGAGAGATCAAATGGTTAGACCTTGGAGAAATAATGAAAGGTGTATTCTTTCACAAAACAGAAAACTGCCGCATAGTAATGATTGTCATACAGTTTTTGCACACGTCGGCTGGATGGCACATACATTTTACTCTCTTGCAAAGGAGAAAAGTCATTTTTACTCTCTTAAAATCTTATTTACTCTCAAAGTTTAAAAATAGAAAATAAAATACTCCCACCTCAAAATCTTTTCTGACTGATTATATATTACATTTTTCTCTGATTGTGATAGAAAGACATATTGGGCATCATTACGACCCTGGCGGTATGGTATGGACTGTGCAGGTATGGTACCGGCACCGTCCTTACCGTACTGCCTTATTACGAGTTTCCCTCACGGGTCCCTGACAGCCCGCCAGGTTTGACCTGGCGGGCTGTGCGGCACCCGCGAGGGAAACACATGCATGCACCGGCACCGTTAAAAACGGTGCCTGTGCAATCATGCTCCTCATCGCCACTCTGCCCTATGGGGCAGAATGGGGATAAGGAGCCCGGCATTACCGCCATCCGCGAACGGTCAATTACCGGCCCATTCCACTCATAATGGGCCAGTAAGTGCCAATTCGCGGGTGGCGGTGTCGGATGCGAGTTCATTAGCCGAACTCGTAATGAGGCCCATTGTCTATGTATTATTGATCAGGGACATTTTTTGTGTGTATTGTGAATTTTCTATTGATTTTTCTACTGTAGGTTTTATCGGGTGTTAATATTTGTATTATGCTTGAATATTGAAATGAATTTATGATAAAATATGTATTATTCATTATAGGTTTTGTGCTATCTGGTCCATTTTCTATCAGGACTTAGCATTTGAACTAGAGAGGAAATAGTCACCTTTTGACAATTGAGCATTTCTTTCCCTTTTCTTCCTTATGCAAGTATACGCTGTTGGTCCAAGGCAGTAGAGAAGGGTAACCCTATGTTTGGGATGTATCTGGGTCTCATTACCCGTGATCTATTAGTGAGCTTTGAGTTCCTACAATATAAATATAAGCTTGTCAAAGGGGAGCGAATATTTTAAGATTGCACTCAGATTCTCTGGAGAGACCGCCTTCTCACAAGGCTCAGTTCCAGAGCAGGGATCTCTCTCCCTATTCACCTTCCTTAGCATGGAAAAAAGGAGGATTGGTGCACTTTATAAGGTGCTGTTACCTACTGAGGTAACAATATCCTGAGAAGGATGATCGCGAGGTGGGCCTGGGAACACAGTAAGGCTTTGGGACAGGAGGACACGGAAAAGATAAGGGAAATAACCTTTGCGTCCACCATGGACCAATCACTGGTTCATACATTTTGGATACCACCCTGGATGTTTTGTTATTGGTTGAGCAAGGATATGGCTTTATGGGTATGCAATAGTTAAAATGGGACACCAGCCCATTTGCAAATCTCAATTTTTCAGTCCTGCCATGACTCTTTTGTGGGATGAGAACATCTTGAGTGTGGACTGGGCTTGAAGGAATTTTTAATATGTTCAATGGTGGCGGGAAGGAACGAATAGCAAGGATTTGGAAAGAGCGCTTGACCTATGGAAAGGGATTGGGAGGTAAAAATGTTACTGCTAAGTACACACGAGGAGGTGATGCTCCACAGAAGCTAATAACAACCAAACAATGATGGATGGAAGGTTTGAATTAGTCTGAACCACTGACACTTCTCTGGGCAACCTTCCACATCACAGTTTCTTTAGCCCGTCGGTGCCATTGCAAAAGGTATCCAGCCATGTGCAGGTACTGCCACAAATGGGAGCAGCCCAGGCCGAACTGCTAGGCCAGGTCCCCTCTGCACAGAAACACAAGCAACCATGTTTCGGCATTGATGTGCCTCACCAGTGAGGTGTAGCTTGGTTCCCTATGGTGCAGCGAACAAGGGACCCACATCTGGGCACACCTCTCTCACACGGGGAGCCAAACTATAACCAGAAAAGGGATGTGTGTAAGGTTTTTGAATTAATCTGAACCACTGACACTGCTCTGGGCAATCTTCTATACCACTGCTTTTTAGCCAGTCTGCGCCATTGCAAAAGGGGTCCAGCGATGTGCAAATCAGTCAGGTACTGCCATGCAGCCCAGTCCGAACTGCTAGGCCATATCCCCTCTGCACAGAAGCTAATAATAGTTTGTGTGTGAGGGGTAGCTGAGATTAACTTGGGTGGATGGTGTTGTGGGAATGTGATGGCTTGTTTTCTCTTTTCTCTCCTCTTTTTCCTCTTTCTTCTTTCTCTACTGCTCTATGACCAAAACGTATGCATCACTTAGCATGTCTTCCTTCTCCCCCAGCAGGAACAGAACGTAGAAATGTGGATGTGGGTTAGCATGAAATGTAAGATTGTAAAGTGCTGTTCATGTTTGGATTTCACCTCAATCTTGACCTACAGAAATATGAAATAAGGACATGAGTATATTACAAAATATAGGCAATTATATAAATATTTCTTCAACATGCAACTTGTAGTGATTTCTCAGGCTGAGACCCCACCTTATTTGTCTTCTGATCATTGAAGAATGTCACAGTTCTCTTTTCTGTTGCATACAGCCAGTGGAGTGGACACTTCACCAGAGCTATAATTTGGTAAACCTGAAGCTGCTGAACATGCAGATGCTTCATATAGGCAGGTAATGTCTAAGGTTGTAGATTACTTGGGATGGAGTAGACCCCTCCCCCTTTGAGAAGGATGATCTAACAGACATCCTTGATAAGGTTCCACAAATGGATCCCATTTTACCATTCCACATTGCTCTTCAAAAAAGGATGACAGCCAATTGGAAATGCCAGACTAAAGTCTGGCAGTAAAAGGAAAAACCTAACTAGAAAATACCTCCCATCTAGTAGTGGCCCCAACTACTTGTCAAAACACCCCACTCCAGAAAGTCTGGTGGTGCATTCAGCTGTGGCAACTTCAAAACAGGTAGCTTACCCAACCATCCCTCCAGATAGGGATGACAAGAGAGTAGGTGCATGGGCAAGGAAAGTATTTTCTGCAGGAAGCATGGCTCTTAAATTGGCCAACTCCACATGTGCCTTAGTAAGGTTTTCATTCACTCTATGGGCCTGTATTTCCATGGCGCCTGAGCGAAAGGAAAGAGACGGATTCTTGGTGATTGTTAGACATGGCAAAGAAGCCATGTGTGAGTCTCTTCAGTCAGGTCTGGATTCTGCTGACAGCATCAGCAGCGGCATTGGTAACAAGAACCATAATACGCAGATGTGTGTGGTTGAGGAAGTCTAGATTTGCGCCAGATGTACAATCTAGACTCGTTAACATGCCTCAAACATTTTGGAAGCAAGGCTTACGAAAGCCTTGAGATGTTGCAGACCTCAAAGGCAGCAGACAAATCTTTAGGTGCCGCTATCCGGCATCTAAGCCCTTTTGCCCTAGTGGACAGCCTTGGAGCGGTAGATCTTTTCGCTACTACTCCTCAGTCGCAAGAGCGAGAGGAATGGCGGGTCAAAGAGGCCAAAGAAAATTCCCTCATGGGGGACGAGGGAGAGGTTCAAAGCCCGCTCAAACATGGGCATCCTTACCAACAGCCACTGCTTCAGCCCCCTAAAAAACCTCTCTGAGGTCTTGAGTCAAGAAACACCTTTGGGAGGCAGGTTGTCTCAGCATCTGAAAGAACGGTGAGTCATTATTTCGGATGCTTGGGTATTGGACACCACAGCCCATGGTCACTGCCTTCCCTTCATTCCAAGAGCCATTCTTTGAGGGTTCCAGATCTGCTCCTTGTGCAGGAAATGTTGACCCTGCTGGACAAAGGCACTAGAGAAGCAGTGCCTGCAGTGGAGAGGAACAAAGGATGGTATTCTCCATATTTCATAATCCCCAAGAAGGATGGAGGACTGAGACCCATCTTGGACTTGAGATACTTGAATAAGTTCCTCTGGAAGGACAAGTTCAAGATGGTCACACTTTCTCAGATCCTTCAGGCCCTCCAACTCCAGGATTGGATGGTATCATTGGACCTTCAGGATGCTTATTCTGCCAATCTATCTCAAGCACAGAAAGTACCTGAGGATCACCATGGGCGGTTCTCATTATCATTTTCGAGTTCTGCCTTTCGGACTGACATCCGCCCCAAGGATTTTCACGATCTGATGGTGATGGCAGCGGGCCTCAGGAGAGAGGAGATTCATGTCTATCCCTACCTGGACGATTGGCTGATCAGGACACGTTCACCCGAACAAGCACTGGATCATCTCACTGTCCCCTGCCACACTCTACACGGACTGGCTTCTCCCTCAATTACAAGAAGTCCCACATGACACCATCTCAAAAGCTCCAATTCATTGTGGCCATACTAGATACTTCATTGGGAAAGAACTCACCACCTGAGACATTCTGCAGATGGTCTCCAAGTTTCAGAGTGCCCAGCGTCTCATGGCCTTTTGATTTTTTGAGGTTGCTAGGCTTCATGGATTCCTTCATGGATTCCTGCATTTTTCTGGTGCCAGAGGCTCGCCTGAGAATGAGATCCCTTCAGTGGGCTCTCAGGACACAATGGTCTCAATTCTCAGGCAACATGTCAGACCTACCTCAAGTTCCAAGCAGGGTCACACAGGATCTCGTTCTGATATCAAATATCAAAGCTGAGGAATACGTGGGAGGAACTTCCAGTCGAAAGAATGTTACAAGGGGTAAGTAACTTGTTCTTCTCTGGATTTCCCCTTGAGCCGATTGGCTGCACAGTAGTCCCTTGGTCAGCACTGACAGGATAAGGCTTCACCAGGCAGCATCTCCCACCTGTCAGCTGGTTAGGGTTTTTAAACGTCCCAGAACCTATTATGCGCTTGCAGATACTAGAGTGCATCTTGTGCTTCTCGCCTTCACTGATCCTCATTACTCCATTTAACTTTCTTGTTGCAGTACTTTCACATGCATGGAAATGATAGTCAGTTCTTGGTAACTTATGTATGGAACATTGGGAGGTATATTCTCAGTAGCATCCATGGGTGGTTGACAATATGCCATTAAGGCATGGGGAATGGAAAGGGTATCCGTAAAAGAAAAAGGGGGATACCATGTCTCATCTGATGTCGCCCGCAGAGTCAAGGTCAGGATCAGTTAGCATCTGCCGTCCCCCGGCCAAATCGGGAGAGGTTACCGCTGGGAAAGGAATGATGACATCATCAGATTTATCACAACTCCTTCAGTATTAAAACAGATATAACATACCCCTTATATGTGAAACATTTGGATGCTCTAATTTTGTATATTAGACTACCTACATGTATGTAGAAGTCAAAACTAACTTAAACTTCCTATTTCACAATTTAAAGCAGTTTTAGTGACTTGAAATCATGAGTTAGTGGCGACTTCAAGCTTTAGGTAAAAACACATTGGGCCTCATTACACGGTAGGCGGTAAGGGTTTACCGGTACTGGTAAGGGCACCGGTACCGGTAAACCCTTACCGCCTTACTACGAGTTCCCTTTGCGGGACCCAACCGTTAAAGTAGGGCGCCGCAAAGGGACCTTGGTGCTAATTACAGTACCGCAATTTGCGGTACCGTAATTGGCGCCTTCCCCATTCCCATTATGCCCTATGGGGGCAAAAATGGGAATGGGGAAGTGCCTTGGTGAATGGGGAATTTCGGCCCCCGCTCACCTTGGAGTAGGGCGGTAATTCTGCCATCCACCAAGGCGGACATGGTAAAATACCGGCGGCAACCATGGCGCTAATAGCGCCATGGTTACCGCCTACCGTGTAATGAGCCCCATTGTAAGCATTTAAATGATTGCAGAGTCGATATGTGTCAATATTAGTGTTGCATGTTGCGTGCAGGGATATGAAACATTCCACCAAGCAAATGCTACAGTTTGAATATTCTTTCAAATGGTCTTGTGCCAAAAATGCTTGCTGCAGATTTGGGCAGTTCACATGTGATATTGTTCACATGCTGCCGACGTCTTTGGCAGTTCATTAGGATAATATTCTCTAACACTTTCATAAATTGGTTGGGATTTGTGAATTCCTTTTTAATAGAAAATCAAACAGGCATATTCCATCTGTAGGGACTTGTGGAGCCTCATGACTTCTTTACTTTTTTGACAGTGGAAGACTCACATTGAGGCCATCGCAAAGGTCTTGTGTCTTAATGGTCTAGATGATTGTCATTTACTTAGCTTACTTCAATGGTAGTTCATAATGATGGACATTTTTCTTAATGATTAAATAGAACCATGTAATGCCAGGTGCAGTTCCAGGCTCCCTGTTTTCTTAAAAGGTGACTATGAGTCAAATTCCATTTGGTTGGAAATAGTTGACTGGGTGGCTGTGATGTGTCGCAACCCAATCATTCTTCATGTGAGAGGATGGAAGGGGAGCAGTTTGGTCCATGGTCAGCAATCAGGGTATGGCACTCCTGATGTTGTGGTCTAAAGAAGCACCCAGGGCTGTTTGCACTTCCTATTAGAGCACGCATTCATGCATAATAAGCCTCTTGAGATGTGACACACCTGTAAACAGAATTGCTTCTTCGTTTTTGGTTTACAAATCGTTCACCAATGTTGCAAAGACACAAGAGCTGAGTAACCTGATCCTGTCCCCCAATCAACAATTTTAGTCCCCAGGAAATATGCTAGCTCTCTTTTGGTTTCTGCCTGAGTATTAGGGTCTGAGAGGATTGCTAGGGTATCATAGACCTCTTGCTCTTCAACTCTTGGCAAAACAAGGATCGGTTGTTGATTCTCCACATCTGTGTCCCAGATTCATGAACAGCTGCCTGGGGACCTGGTCGTCCTCAGCTGTGTCCAAAGTTTAGTTTCTAGCTGTACTTGTACCAGGCCGTGCAGTTTCAATGACTTTTCTGTTGTCACCCTCTCTGTATTGGAAGCTGTTGGATTGTCTCCATGTTTATCGCGTTGGGGATAACTGAAGACATTAAATGTGTTGTCTGTGAAGTGAATGTAACACAGATCTATGTGTTTTTCAAGGTTTATTTCAACAAGAGTTCTTTGCATGTGAGTTTGTCTGTCTAGCAATGGGTTTGCCAATTTCGAGACCATTTATTTAATATCTGATCTTACATAATCTGCACATAGAACCAACTTGTCTTGTATTGATTGCATTGGCAAAATCCATTCTCTTGTCATTAACAAGGCTTATGTTCCTTTAAGATTCAACAGCTGACGGTTTCTTAAAATATCCACTTAATCTTGTCATTCTTAATTTATCACTTGCTTGTTCTACATCTTTGCTGTCATCTCTGGTAAACTGGCACACTGGGATTGACTCACTGAGCTGTCTTTGCGCAGATAGGTCCCTGTGCTTCCCGAAATCCTGTTGGTTCTGAAAAGGAGCTTAAAATGTTGGTGCCCGCTAGTCTTTCCAAGTGACAACTTATAAGGCACATTTGTTGCATGATCTCTTTCTCTTTAATACATCTTATATTAAGAGTAAACCTCCCTGTGTAGGAGTGCCTTTAAAATTAAAACAGTGGTTCTAGGGTCTTCAGTTTCGGAACATGGTTATTTTTTGTACAAAAAGTATGATTTCTTTGGTCCATCTAATACATCTGTCAATCCAGTTTGCAGTGGGGATGTGGAAAAATGTGTTTGCTGTATTTTCCTAACATGATGGGCGTTTGTTTTATTTTGTCTTTTAGCATCAGCTTAGCTGTGTTATGCACATGTGTCACATATGAATTGTGTGTAGGCTCCTGGTGTTTGAAGGATACATTTAAATATGTGCATTTGTATTTATTGCGCAACCCTCTTAGGTTTAAAATGTCGTGAGTATGTTCTCTCCCAAAGTTGGTAGTCACTCTTTCTTACCCAGTGTAAGTTGCTTTTCTATTTATACATTATATCAATGGCCCTCATTACGACCCTGGCGGAAATCGCGGTGCAAAATGCACCTTGGAGCACGGCGGAAAGCTGCCGATAGCGCCATGGGGGTTGGCGGATTTTCCGCCCCATTCCGACCTTGGCGGGGCGGTAAATCCCCATCCCCCATTTTACCCTTCCCCATTCCCATTTTTGCCCCATAGGGTATAATGGGAGTGGGGAAGGCGTTAATTACGCCACCTCAAAATACGGTGGCGTAATTAACGACAAGGTCCCGTAGCGCCATGGATTTCTCCGCCCGGAAAAACCAGGCGGAAAACGCTCCATGGCGCTACGGAATCTCGTAGTAGGGCGGACGGGTCTGCCGCGAATAACGCTGGCGTAAACCCACTCCGCCAGGGTCGTAATGAGGCCCAGTATGTTTATCTTAACATTTTCACCGTATTTCCAGATCTATGCCAAGTGTCTTATGTGTGAAGTGTAAATCCCCTTTTAATTTCAGGAGTTCTTCCTAATATTTTATTTTAAGCATGTATTACCTTTAAATCAATGGGCCTCATTACGACCCTGGCGTTAACCAATGGCTCTATTAGGGCCATGGTTAACGCCGGTAACTTACCGAATCCGCCATGATTACCACCCCATTCCAAGGTTGGCGGGGCGGTAATTCCCCATTTTTGCCCCATAGGGCTCAATGGGAATGGGGAAGGCGGTAATTACGGTACCGCAAATTGCGGGACCGTAATTACCTTCAAGGTCCCTTTGCGGGTCCCTACCTTAACGGCTGGTACAGACCAGCCGTTAAGGTCGGGAGTCGCAAAGGGACCTCGTAGTAAGGCGTTAAGGGGTTAACGGCGCCTAAACCTTTTAAAGCGCCGCTAACCCCTTAACGCCTGGGTCGTAATGAGGCCCAATGTCTGTGTCTCCTGCTCCATTTATCAATGTTCTTAAAGTATCTATTTTGGATTTGTATGAAAGGCTTACCTTATGTTTCATGGAAACAAGCTCTTCAAGTGTGTGACTCTCATGCATGTACGTTTATATTTGATACAATGTCAGTTTTCTTGGTTTAAAATCACTGTATATTTTAATTCAGATTAAATGTACGAAAGATCTACTTGGCGGAAGAGGGATCATGCTGGGTGATGCTAAAGTGTGGCTTATACTCTAAGTCACCGGCTGGTCTCATAGAATGGCACTGACTGTGCCTTGAAATAGTAAGTGTCATTGGGCCTCATTACGACCCAGGCGGTAAGTTACCGCCTGGGTCGTACCTTTACCACCATGGCGTAAACTACGTTTACGCCATGGTGGTTGGCGGACTTACCGCCCCATTCCGAGGTTGGCGGGGCGGTAAGTCCCCAATCCCCATTTACCCTTCCCCATTCCCATTTTTGCCCCATAGGGCATAATGGGAGTGGGGAAGGCGTTAATTACGCCACCGTAAATTACGGTGGCGTAATTAACATCAAGGTCCCTTAGCGCCATGGATTTTAACACCTGCTAAAAGCAGGTGTTAAGTCCTCCATGGCGCTAAGGGACCTCGGAATCAGGCGGTAAGGGTCGGCGCTGTTTACGCCGCCGTAAACCCCTTACCGCCTGGGTCCTAATGAGGCCCATTGACTCCTCGTGGAGTATCTATTAACAAATCCACTGAAAGTAAAAAAGAGAGTCTGGGAGACTGACTGGACTGACACGATTGACCGTGTGAGGAAATATCTATTCTCGGGGCTTTTGCTAGATGTCAGACCCTATAACACTTTGCCATACTACCTCAGGAAATTCCCAGGGAAATATTTGTGCACCGAATGTTTACACTTTCGCATGAATTTGTTTCCTACCAATGAAATTTTGGGTGCTCGAAGCGGGATATGCCGCAACTTAAGGTGTTATAGATTTTGTAAAATGGGAAACTCGATAGAAACTATACAACATCTGATGGTTAATTGCCCAGTATTGAGTACACAACGCCAGACTAATTTTTTGCATATTTTAAAGGATTTTAAGGAGGTACACCCTGGCTGGTTATGGCAACACATTTTTATGAACAATCTTTTAAAATGGTCACTTGCTGCTATACGCTTTATAAAAGATGTTCTAGCGCTACCGGTAGGAACGTTATGTGAGGATTAGACCCTCAGATGTCATTAAGGGGAAGTCTGTTATCCAGTACTAAACTATTTAAATTAATTGGTATATTTGTGTTTGTTTTTGTAATGTAGTTGAAATTAAAGTGGTGTTAAGCGAAGCTTAAGTTGATGTCAACGTGTTGTGTTAATATGTTGTTTTTATATTGCTGTATATGTTGCTTTGATCTTGATGTTTGTTGTGTTTTTATGTTAAAAGTTCCTTGTGAACTATAACACATTAATTAAAAAATGTTTTACAAAAAATAAATATACACATATCTATATTATCTGAATATATATATATATATATATATTGTTTTTCTTCTTTCAGAAGATGCACACAAAAGTGCACATTTCATTTTATTGGTTTGTTGGGCATAAAAGGATGCTCACAGATATATCCTATCATTTTTGGCAATGCTCAATGTGTGAGATCCTAATGAAATAAGTGGTGTGTAAAACAATTCTCACCAAGTAAAAACATGTCAATCCTTTAGTGAAAAATAAATAACATATCCTTTCAATACAAGATTTTTCTTTAAAAAAATGAAAAATCAGAAATTGATTTTTAAAAAGGTTCTCCGCTCATGTTTTGTTGTCCTCTGAGTCCATCACGTAAATAAAACACGTTATGTTCCTGTCTTCATCCTTCTATCAATGGAAAAAGGGACTCTTCTTGGAATTTTTTTGTTCTTTCTGTCAGGTCGGTCTTGGAGAGTCAAAAATAGAATATCTTCCTCTATGTTAGGACTTTTTGTAGCTTGATTTTAAACAGGAACACAGTTTTATGTTTCTTGCTCAGTTCTGAGAACTTCTTTGACAAGTCTGAAATATCTTTTTGTCACTGTATTACTTCACAGTTACCTTACCATTGAAAAATATTTGGCAGCAAACTTGTGTGTTCTTGGTTACACATGAATTATTTAATGGTACACTGTTGTTGCTTAAAGGGAGTTTAACTATGGAGGCTGTCGGGTGTATCCTTGTGCTAGGGACATCTTGTACGGGTTGTTGGCTTTGAGTTGCTCAGAGTGGCTTGGGCAAGGCTTACATGACGCTTTATGTTTAGACATCTAATTGAAATTTTAGCAAATAACAGTGGCTAACTGCGCCGAAACATCTGGGGATATTTATTGCAAAAATAGGACACTTTGTGGGTTTAAGTGTGCATATTGGGCTGCCAAGTGTGACTTTACATATGGAAGTCTTATTCTGCAGCCCTTCTATGCTAGATTAGCCTACATATCTTAATTTCTCACTTTGGGAATTAATTACTTTCAAGTAATAGTCTGGTTTGATAATTTTATCTCTCATCCTTTCCCATAAAGAACCTTCTCGGATGTGGGTTGGACATTTCTCAGTGATTATTCAGATTTGAACCACACACCTAACTAATCCTGACTCAGAAACAGATTGTCTTGTAAACTTGGAAATATTCTGTCTCATTGATCTGCAATAACATACTTTTTGGACACGTTGGTTCTTAAAATTCCTAGAGGATACTTTTTGGGTATCGAGCCTCTTCTTGATAGGTATGGTGTATCTCACCTAACTCTCTTTGCTATGACTGAAACTCTTTATTATAGGAGCAAAGTTGATTTGCCTTGAAACCCATTGTGGGTTTGTACATTTGCTTCTATATTTTATTTAGAAAATCCCAAAATCGCTTCATGGTGCTGCAATGCCATTTTGTCCTTTTACTGTCCATGATTATATTTGTACATCTTATCAGTATTTATGTTGTTTATGGTTACATGATTTTTTTCTGCACTTAGCAGTCATTTTAAATTAGCCCATGAAATAGTTTTGCGAAATTCCTTTTTGTGTATTTCCAATTCGTATTGAACACTAATTATAGCTTTCATTTTTTCTTTTAAAAATTCCAATGTTGTCTTTTGCTATCTCTGATGCAGTTATCCATTATGGATGTTGTTATTAGAGTCAGAACATAGACAGCGTATGACATTATAGCTGTATTAAGGCCTTCGGGCAGTTTGTACTCCTCAATGGAGTTACAGAGCTTTTTAAATATATGTTTATGTTTATTGAATTTATATAGCGCTTTAAGCCAAAGCATGTTAATGTTGATCTGGTTAGTACAGTAAATATTTCTATCAGCTGCCATTCTATTTTGAGTTGTCTGCCTGGTGTGAGTGTTAAGGCCGGGAGGATAGCTCAGGGGCAACACCTTTGTCTTGGAAGCAAGACAACGCATAGCAACACAGGTCTGAATCCCAGTCCCGCGCTTCGGAACAGGTCTCCGGTATTAAGCGTGTTATAAAATAACAATAAGAAAGGGTTCTCGCCTTGTTTATAGTTATGTGTTCAAATTTTGTGTGATAGAAGCATTGTTGCTTAAAACTGTAAGGTTGGCCTTTGGTGACTTCAAGCTGTCACAATTGCCATTAGTTTTTAAATTAAGCAGCTTTTGTATGTGATGTATGTAGTGATAAAGCATTATTTGACTTAATCAAGTTGTAGGCAGCCACAGAGTGTTGTGTTTGATACACTTAGTTCATCACATTACTTTGCAGTTTGAAATTTATGCCCAGTCTTGTAGCATTTATTTGAAATAGATCTATCTCTATCTATATATTTGCAGAAAAAAGAATTACAAAATATGTAAAGTTAAGCAAACAAAAAACGTAATGTCTACAAACATTAACGATGTTAATGTTATAGTAATGTAATAAACTTTATCAATTAATTAAAAAATATATCATATTAAAATGAAATATCATGGTAACCTTAACTCACCCAGTTCTTGGTTTGCAATGTTTTGCTTTTTCTATAAAATGTTTATAGGGAAAGTAATGTATTGTGTGAATATTTGTTTGTGTTTAACAAAAAGGTTAAACTGATTTGATTTGATTTTATATTTCTCACATGCACCGGGCAGACTTAACTGCAATCGGGCGCAGATGACAACTATCTAGCAAACATAGAGAGTACATGAATCACACTCAGGAAATGCACTAGTAACTTATTTAAATAGCACTAGTAACTTATTTAAATAGAAATGCCGAACATTTATTGTTTTTATTGATGTTTTTAATGTTTATTACATTTGTGCTGCTTTGGTTACTGTTTACATTGTCTTATTTACTACATTTATTTTTATTTTTATGTTATGTTCATTGTGTACTAAATTATATTTTTTCAATGATTACATGTACTTTGTAATGAATTAATAAACTAATTAAATGTAGTAGAATTGAATTTAAAATTATATGATTGTGCTAAAACCTTAACTTCTTTCATTAATTAGACAGGGTGCCTTTTACCGCATATGTATTTTTGAGGCATTGTATGTGTACTAAAGTAGTGTTTCTTCTAAAATGCACTTTTCAATAAGAATAATCAGAATCAAGCGTAGAAAGGGCTTTTAAAAAGGGTACCCGGTGCCGTTACCACCCGCTCCAGCTCTTGAAATGGGGGGCTATTGCCAATAGCACCACAGGTTTCCACGCTTTAAACCTGGGGTGCTAAGAACATTGTTTTTTGATTCAATCAATGGGATGCCTCGCAGTGTCCTGTTCATTGAATCAAAATACTTCCTTAAAATGGCTACCATGGATCAGGACGGCAGGGCTCCATACTGAGCTCCTCTTCCATTTCCACAGCAGCCACAGAGCAGCAGCAGCAGTACAGTGGTGGTAAGCGCCACCGGGGAAGAAATTAGGTAAGTGGGGCAGGAGTGGGAGGTACAGGACCATTTAAAGGAAAGGGAGGATGGGGGAAGATGGTGGTGCAGGGCGGGGAAAGCAAAGGCCGGTTTTAGGCCCTTTTCTCTTCTCTTTGTACACATCGCATCTGCAGCTATTATTTTCTCTTTTGGTTACCCCCCCAATTTTACGCTGACGCTCAACTATTTCTATCCGTGTCTTCCTTTTCTACTGAACTTCATCACACCCTCTCGGCTTGTTAAGTTGCTATTAAATCGTGGATGTCTTCCCACTTTCTTACTCTTAATGCTGGGAAGACTAAGGGCCTCATTACGACCCAGGCGGTAAGGGGTTAACGGCAGCGTTAACAGCGCCGACCCTTACCGCCTGAGTACGAGGTCCCTTAGCGCCATGGCGCTTTTAACACCTGCTTTTAGCAGGTGTTAAAATCCATGGCGCGAAGGGACCATGGAGTTAATTATGCCACCGTAATTTACGGTGGCGTAATTAACGCCTTCCCCACTCCCATTATACCCTATGGGGCAAAAATGGGAATGGGGAAGGGTAAATGGGGATTGGGGACTTACCGCCCCGCCAAGGTCGGAATGGGGCGGTAAGTCCGCCAACCACCATGGCGTAAACGTAGTTTACGCCATGGTGGTAAAGTCACGGCCCAGGCGGTAACTTACCGCCTGGGTCGTAATGAGGCCCTAAAGCAATGTTCTTTCCTGCTAACACTCTTCCTCCCCACCTTCCACTTTCTATTATATCCTTTCCTCCTTCTAAGCTCTCAATCCCATCTACGTCTTACAATCTTGGTCTCTACTTTGACTCAAATCTCTTT
Organism: Ambystoma mexicanum; assembly: GCF_040938575.1. Taxonomy (NCBI): domain Eukaryota; kingdom Metazoa; phylum Chordata; class Amphibia; order Caudata; family Ambystomatidae; genus Ambystoma; species Ambystoma mexicanum. Next base: position 129,304,304 of record NC_090922.1, read on the forward strand.
CCCTCATCACATTTCTCTAAGATCTCGTTCTTGTCATTTTCATCTCCACGACATCAGTTTCTCACATTTCAAGCATCTAAGCTCTTAATCTCGTCTTTAATCTTTTCTCGACTTTTCTACTGTTCTTCTGCTCTTTTTGGGCTCTCTAATTCTCGTCTTGCCTCTCTTAGATCAGTATTTAATTCTTCTATTTGTTTACTTATCAGGATTCTAATTCTTCTTTTCTTGCAACACTCAGCTGGCTGCCCTTTCACTCTCAAATTAAATGTAATTTTCTCTGTCTTGTTTTCAAGTCTCTCTATTGTCTTTCCCCTAGCTACCTTGCTGCACTGATATCCTTTTACATCCCCTTTCACTCTCTTCGGTCTTCTTAGTTCCAACTTTTGGCCCCTCGTCCTCACTGTACTCAGTCTAGTTTTCGATCATTTGAGTTTTTTGCCCCTCTTCACTGGAACGCTCTTTCACTTTCTCTTCTTTCGATCTCTGTCTACTCTCTCTTCTGTGGTTCTTTAAAATCCCATTTACTTTAACATTCGTGGAGTGATCGTTTCCTGGACCTACATTCTTATTAACTTTTTATTGTATTGTTTCTCATTTTTATGTTCAGCGCTTTGGCTTAAGGTGCTTAATAAAAGACAAATAAAATGCAAATACAAAAGCAGCCATCAGGCTCCATGGAATGCGGTCGTGAATCAGCAGATTCAGCCCGCGATCCAAGGAACCTGATTTGTTGCTCCCCCTATCTCGGGTGCTAATCTAATTGACCCCAGTTCCTATATAGCGAGGGGATTCCTTTGTGGGGAATTGTTCTGCTCTTTTTACACTTCGGTTCTCATTTTTAGGGGCTGGAAAGGTTTGTCTGTGTGGGTGTCTGCAATTTATAGGCCCACCCCTTGGTTAAAGTAGGATCACTTTGATCCCTTCCACTATGTAGAGTAAGGGATTTGTATTTCCTCTCAGCTTTAAGGCTGATTGCTTCAGCGACTGTATGTTCACTTGTTTCAGGAATGGCCCATCACTGGCGGATTTACTGCCAGAATAATGTAAACTCGTAATGACCCCCACAATCTCTTCTTTTTCAGCTGATGTTGGAGCAAAGTTAGCCTGAGCTCAATCCTAATAAATTCCACCAGCAAGCTTGGAGCATAAGACAACAGTTGCTTGCATGTGCAACAAGTTTGGGTTGAGGTGCACATGCATGTGGGATGGGGGAGACCCACCATATGTCAGCCTCTTTGCAACAACTCATATCTTCCTGAGCCTCTCAGAATGGTTCACTTTAAGAATTGGGAGACTCTCAGGATCCAGACTTTGGCAGATATGGTGCAAGAGGGTAGCCTCCTCCCATTTGAGTCTTTACAGGAGAGGTTTAATTTCCAGGGCAATGATGGCTTCAGATACATGCAGTTGGCACGTGCAATAAGGTTGCAGTTCACAGATCTGAAGACAATTTACTTGCCGACATGTATAGAGACCAAGGTCACCTCAACATTATACCAAGTGATTTCGGCTTTTGGTACCCAGGAACTATCTCGCCTCAAGGGTAGGTGGGAAGAGCATGTAGGAGTATTGGAACCAGAGGAGTGGGTGGAGGCGTTGATGTTCCCTATGGAAAAATGTCTGCCAAGTTACATCTTGTGCAATATGAGATCCCGCATCGAGTCTATTGCTCCCACACGATACTATTTGAATGGGGGAGGGTCCAAAATGATGATTGTGTGCAGTGTGGGAGGGCCGGAGGCACGTACTTTCACACAATAAGGGAGTGTACTGTGAGAAACCAGAAGGTAGCTCACCCGCTAGTCCAGGTGGCCAGGACGTAGCCATTGCTTTTGGATCCAGTTCCTAGGGGTGGACCAGTGCGGGAGGATCAACCCCCTCCCTTTCCCAACACAAAATCTTTCTCACAGACAGCCACTGTGAGAGAAAACGGACTAACACCGAGCCATATACCTGACATGTCCGAACACAAGGGTCAGGCTGAGTCAGGCATTTACTGATAATTATACACACCTGACGTCCATCACACTTCCCCACATGGATAAAAGGCAGAGCACGAAAGCACACTCTGAGCAAGTCAAAACACATGAGGAAGCAGCAGTTCCAAGATGGCAGTTTAATTCGAGGAGAAAGACAGCAAGACCAGAGAGGGTTGAAAGTAGGGAAGTACCCTTGACCTTTTCGGAAAAAAACGCTACTTTCACGAGCCTTCGAGAATAATAAACATAAGACCTGTAATTAAAGCTGAAGAAATGTGCATTGTGTGTCGGAGGTGCACAGGGCTCTCATGCATCAATAACCAAGGCTGGGAAGAGTGTTTGCCGCCATGGTACTGCCCCTGGCCCCTACAACAAAGCAGTGCCAGTAAAGTCAGCACACCAGTGAGTCTGGGAGACTGATAGCAGACCAGTCTGTTTTCGAACCAGGGTTGCAAGCAGCAACATTGTATGAAGAAATCTGAAGAGAACAGCGTGTGAAGTGTATTTGATGAGCGACGCGAATATAATTGAACATTCAAGGAGTGACTGAACTTTTGAAGCCAAGATAGATACCATAAACAGAGTGGTCCGGCACCACGTGGGTGCTCATTTGAAAGGTCTCTGTTAGGTATGCAACTGAGAGGTGGCAAATGTAAATTGTGAAATCGAAGTAGTCCTGCAATGGGTCAAGCTAAATCCAGTGCACATTTGAAATCTTCGATAGCAAATATGAACTGCAATTTGTCCGTGCCCGTCTGACGGAGACTAATTGTGTAAAAGGAAGGATCTGAGGCCGGCTGGAGGGTTCCGGGGTGAACTGTGAGTCACCCGAGAAAGAATAATCACTGAACATTGTAAAGGCGGATCCGAGCCCGGAAGAGGGGGATCCAAAGTAGCGAGCATTGTAAAAAGGGATCTGAGCCCGCTGATGGGGAGTTGATCATCCAAATTGAATACTTGAAAAAGGAAAAGAACTGTGTATTTTGTTTTGATACAATTGGCCCCCTGAATCAAGAGACTTTGATGAATAAAGAGACTTGGGCGCAGAAGGCCCTGATGCCGGTAATGGAACTATATCCTGGTGCCAAAGAAGCCAGCGTGTGTGCTTTGCGTGAGTGAACTGCCTTGTCCCGTGGTGAAAATGTGGGGAAGGGAGGCCAACGGCTTGAACATCCTGACATATTATTTTCTGAACACTTATTTCTTTTTCAGGAACACTACCGCACACTCTTTGTATTTAGCAATAAGGATTGCCAATATTTTCTTTTAGTATAGGCCTTTTTATTTTGACGAGAATCCACTAGCACTGCGTTATTATTATTTGATGGTCGTAGCTTGCTCCCATCTGTAGATTTAGGATTAGATAGGCGTCTATCACACCTTTGTTGAAGTTCAACAAACACACTTGAACTGTGGTCAATTGTGTATGTCTTACTATTGATACCATGCCTTTCTTACAGTACAAAGGTGCAAATCTTTTGGGGGAAATGTATTGATAAACTCTCAGCACTGATGGGATCTGAGGTACCTAGAGACCCGAAGTGTGTGTGTGTTGTTGGGAATATAGAAGGAGGTGGGATTCACTAAATATGAAAGAATGTTCCCATCAGCCGCCCTGGGGCAGAGCAAAAAAGTAATTGTCACTCTGGGGGGGCCCCAGAGCATCCTTGGATGGTTCGCTGGGTGGCTGAGGTAAACATATGCATGGCCCTGCAAAAACGGCTGTATAACCCACATGGTTATCCAGTGAAATTTATAAAGGTCTGGGGCAAATGGGAGGCAGGGGGCGGAGGGTAGGACGGGAATCCTTGGGTGGGGAGCTGATGGCCGGTGGGCCCTTAGGTTCTTGGTTATAGGATTGGCAATTGTATTTCTTGTCAAGTCTCACCCTATTATGTCAGGCAATGTGTTTATGTTGGTAATGTTTGTCAAAAACAATAAAATGTTACATAAAAAAAGAGATCCGATTCCAAGATGGCCACCTACAGGGGGAGGGCGTGCTAACTATAGCTTGTCTCCGGCCCCATCTAAATGGAGAATTTTTAGCTTCATCGCTCCCTCCCCCACTTATGGGATTGTCAGCACTTGGCCCCCACCCCAATAGCAAAGGGGAGACACAACCAGTGCATAGGACCACAGTAGAGCCGTATGCTGAAGCTGCGAGACGGCGGATTGTAAGAGGCACAGGGCGTGGCAGCATCACATCTGGAGCAACTAATAAGGAGAAGGATGTTGCCGACGAGCGTGGCGATATCCAAGGGACGCCTTTGTGAAAAAGGAATGCTGGGGTGACAAAGGAAGCAGTAGACTCCTCCTCACTGGGTCAGTGGGTGTGGCAGGCGATGGGCATATAAAAGTGGAACAGGAGCACTGTGCACACACCGGAGTAGGGAACACTTTGCAGGGAGCAACACCCCTTGGAGAGCAAAGGTCAGACCCCTTGGTACCAGAAAGGTGGGCATGGATGGCGCTGCTCCGGGGAGGACTACATCTACAGACTCCATGGCAGTGGCAAGAGCATGAAGCAGAAGTGGGCGGAACCTGTTCCCACTCATCTATGGACAATAACTCCAAAAAGCTGCGCCAGCCGCCCCCATAACCAGCGACTGAGTGGCACGAATCGTAAAAGGTGAGGAGGTTCTGGGGCTCATATGAACCAAAGAGTGTAATGTGTGGGCTGTGAAAGGGGTGGGGAGGCCCTCAGGATTTAACGATTTAACCGATAGCCACACGATCCCTTGCAGCCTTCAAAGCTTCCAATTAAAAGGCAAGACCCTAAATAGCCTGAGTGCTTCAGGAGGCCTGGGGCTGTATTTTTGGGCAACAAGTTAATTGAAGATAAGGTGCCTAAGATATTGAAAGACTCAGGGTTGACTGATACTATAGTGGCATGTGCAGCCCCCACCTTGAGTGAAAGATAAAAGACTGAAGGCCAAAGGTATCTGTCTCTGTGTGGATCAGATCTTAGTTCAAGGAGCAAGTGGGCACTGACGGCTGGTGTGGAAACAGATGCCGCTGAGCGCCGCAGGGTGCAGTGTAGTGGGTTTCCCCTGCGATCCAGTCAATTAACGGAGTGCAGGCTTCAATGGTGAGTGCCTAAGGAAGCATATGTCGAGTGCAAAAGGGAAAGGACGTACTATAGGTACCCCAGCAGCCCCCAAGGTGAACACTCAAGGGGTAGAGGGGATAATCACTACGTGCTGGCAATCAGAGGCGGAAGGCATGCCTAGCAAGACTCGATCTCCAATGCTACGGTCCCCAGACACAGAGGCACAATGGTAATTACTAAAGAGGAACTTAGTCGATCACCAACAGCATTTAAAGGAAACACTCCAGGAGTCTATACAAGAACAGATTACCGCTGTAAGATCAGATATAAAACTGTGGTCCAAAAAAATAAAAGGGGGCATTTCAAAACTAGGAGAACGTGTGCACACTGCTGAACGAGCTATACAATAATTGGCAGAAAACTCACAGAAAAATGATGAAACTCTAGAACAATGAGCATGGATGATGCACAGTTTGGAAATTCAGTGCGAAGATCTCGAACAGGTCAAGGCAATCAAACATCTGCATCAAGAACACCCCAGAGGAGATCACTGATAAAGATCTTAAGCGCTCAATACAAACCTTCGGTGTGGATTTGCTTCTGGAAATTCCTTCAGACAATGTTCTTCTAGACAGAATTCACAGGGTGGGCCCTTCCAGGAAATAACGGGGGGCTCGACCCCAGGAAGTGCTGGCCGCATTCACATCATATGAGCAGAAAGATGGTGTTCCGGGGGCAGCACAAACGGGTTTGTCCTTAACCATTAATGGCTTGGAGGTATATCTCTATCAAGATCTGGCATTTTATACCCCACTCAAAAGAAGGCAGATGAATCCGGTCACTAGCATTCTCAACCAGGAGAAGATACGGTACAGGTGGGCCTTCCCTTTTGGCTAGCTTTTTTTCTGGAAGGGCAGACAATTCTGGGTAACAACATGTGAAGAAGGTCTGGATGTGGTAGCATCAAAAAGTAGAGATCGGACTGGGACATCAGAGGCGGGAAGAGAGATCACCCAACAGAGGCGACAATGGGAGTGGTCCATGACAAAGCAAGTCAACAGGAAAGCTTGTGCTCCGAAAGACTGGAACAAGTCGAAGGATACGCCACATACTGAGGGGTGAAGGTGGGGGGACCAGATAAACCAAGTACATTGGAGAACATTGGTGGGACACTCAAAAGTAAAAGGGGGTGGGAGAACAGAGTTGGAGATGGAAGGCTGAGATGAGATCAGGGGTTGAAGCGGGGGACCGGATTGGCATCCCTTGGAGAAGGTTAGTATAGCTCTCTGCAGTTAGTTGTTCCCAGGTAGTTTGCCAGCTCATGGACGGGTACTCCCGTGGTTGTCACTAGGACACATGTACCAGCCTGGGTTAAAGTTTCGGGGAGTGAGTGGGGAAGGAGAAGGGGGGTGTATTGGGGGGAGAGTGGGAGGAGGGAGGGAGTTTGGAGGCGGATCAGCCGGATAAGCGTGAAGATACGACAGGGGAAGGTGGGCAGGAAAAGAAGATATTCAAAGCTCCCAACATGCATTATATGTACATTCTATCTTGAGGAAGACAAGACCCATGTCAAATGAGGGGTAACCCTAGGGGGATTAGAAGTAAAGGCCCAGCGGAAGGGAATGAGAATGGTTGGAATAGGTACTCATCATGGGGTTTAAAATACTCCCGGAAAATATTTGGGGACTAAACTCGCCAGCAAAGCGTTGGAAGCTGGGATCATTGCTGAGGCATGAGAAACGTGACATTCTCACGCTTCAAGAAGCCCACATATGTAGAAAAGAAACATTGCGTATTAGATTACAAGGCTACCCACAGATCTTTCAGTCAAATATGAATGAGAAAAAGGTGGGGGTACTGATAGCGTTTAGAAATAACCCATATCTGTTGATTTTGAACTTGGTATGTGATGAACAGGGGAGATTCCTATTTGTGAAATTCTGCATCCAGAGGGAAGTAGTTACAGCTGCAACAGTGTACGCACTTAACTCTGGACAGGAACGTTTTCTGAAGGCAACTTTAGCGGCACTCGAAATTATAATGGAAGGTCATGTAATACTGACAGGGGATTTTAACACAATATGCAATGCGGAAATTGACAATGGCTAAGTGGGTTTCACGCCACAGGGCACACCATTACAAAATCTTAAGGACAAGTTTGTACAATTGGGGTTAGTTTATATATTGCAAGCCAAGAGGGGTAAGGAAGCAGGGTTCACGTTTTTTCGCATGTTCATAAAACCCAGTTGTGAGTGATCTGCCAGAGTGGTGGGACGAATTCAGGAAATTTCTCTGGGACTGATGGCACTATTGTACCGTGACACCCAGTGATGGGGGGTTGTGGTAATGGTTACTGCCCGGGTGGATCCTTGCAGATACGGTATTATAGGGGGGAATAGAGGAGAGAATTCAGGCCTATTTCAGGGGAAATGCGATGGCGGATACCTCCCCGGGGATTTGGTGGGATGCCTTTAAAGTGTAATCTGGGGAACTGATAGCATGCAAGGCCCTGGAGGAAAAGATGAGTCGGCAACTGGAGGAAGACCTAGACACTCAATTTAAGAATATAATGCCAAAAATGTGTAACTATCCTGCGAGGGAAACAATGAAAACTTTAAGAGCAATTAGAGGACAGCTAGAATTATTAAGATCAAAAAAGGCGGCACCGTCCCTACTTAGAACTAAACACCACTATTACATGGAAGGGAATAGAGCGGGCAGGTTACTAGCACGACAACTAAGACAGAGGCTAACCACCCAAACAATTCTAATAATTAGGGAAGGGGTGACAGATATACGGAGGGAAACATAAGGTGCTTTGAAATGTTTTACAGCAGGCTATATTCTTCCGATCTAGTGGAAATATTTCTTCTGAGGCTATTGAGAGTAGACAGGGAAGAGGTGGAAGAGGACATTACGGAGGACGAAATCCTCACAGCCATACAAAGCTTCTGCCAAAAAAGGCCCTGGGACCTGATGGTTTCACAGCTGGGTTTTTTAAGAAATACAGCCTCATTGGATGAGGCTAAATTAGTGGTATTTCCGAAACAGGGCAAAGACCCGACATGGTGTGGGTCATATCGTCCAATTGCACTAATCAACATTGATGTCAAAATATTCACCAATGTATTAGCCTCACGAATGGAGGACAGATGTCATACGCTGATAAGACCGGATCAAGCAGGGTTTATAAAGCATTGTCAAACCTTTGATAACTTAAGGAGGTTGTGTCACCTAATTGAGAAAGTTTAACGGCAGAGGATCCCAGCGGTACTTCTGGCATTAGATGCCGAAAAGGCGTTTGATCAGGTAGAGTGGCCTTTTCTTTTCCAAACAATGAAGAAAATGGGGTTAGGCAAGCGTTTCCTCCACAGGATACAAGTGAACTATCAAACCCCAATCCTCCGTCTGTCCGTCAATGGACGGCTGTTGTGTCCGATTCGACTAGAGAGGGGAACAAAACAGGGATGCCCGCTGTCCCCCTTGCTATATGCGATTTTTCTGCAACCTTTCCTGTAACGTATACAGGAAACATCAGGTGTGAAGGGGGTACATTTTGGGGGGTCAGAACTTAAAATAATGGCGTTCGCCGATGACATGTTGTTGGCCATATTGCACCCCGTGGAATCCTTGAAGTGGATTACCTCGGAATTGCCATTATTTGGGGATGTTTTGGATTTAAAGGTTAATCCACACAACTCCAAAATCTCAACCTCACACTATTAAAGGATACAATAGAGGAATTACAGGAATCCACCCAATTTCAGTGGGCAGAAGAAAAAATTTAATATTTCAGGGTCTACCTTACAAAATCTGTGGCAAGTTGTATGTGGTGTACTATCCTCAGTTGCTTAAAGCTTTGCGGGGGGACCTGCAAAGGTCGAACCCCAATATATATCATGGCTGGGGTGTACGGCTTCATTAAAAATGGCAACACTATCCTGCTTTGTTTGCTATTTTCAGGCTTTGACAGTCGCCATCCCCAGGAGTTTTTTTAAGTCACTGAACCGCATGTTATCTACCTTCATATGGCATAATAAAAGACATTGGGCCTCATTACAGGGATGGCGGAGAACCATGGCGCTATTAGCGCCATGGTTCATGCTGGTAAAATACCGGCACCGCCTTGGCGGAAAGGGGAATTACCGCCCCATTCCAAGGTTGGCGGGGCGGTAATTCCCCCTTCCACCATTGCCCTTCCCCATTCCCATTTTTGCCCCATGGGGCTCAATGGGAATGGGGAAGGCGCTAATTACGGTACCGCAAATTGCGGTACCGTAATTAGCTCCCTGGGTCCCTTTGCGGGTTGGTTTTTAACGCCTGCAAAAAGCAGGCGTTAAATCCCCCAACCCGCAAAGGGACCTCGTAGTAAGGCGGTAAGGATTTACCGGTAGCGGTATTTTACCGGTACCGGTAAATCCTTACCGCCATCCGTGTAATGAGGCCCATTGTGTTGCCTTCCCGACCTTAATGGCCCCAAGGAATAGGGGATGTATGGCCTTTCCCGATTTTAGAAACTACTATTGGGCGGCCCAGCTGAGGGTTCTGAAACAAAGGCTTTCAGGAGATGATAGTAAACATTGGGTCGATAAGGACAGAGTAGTGGTCGGGGACTCCATTGGATTTGATGTTATGGTTGCCTATGGCTGACCGTCCGCCGAGCATAAAAGCTTCACAAATAACTGCACTAGTGAGCGAATTACGGGACAAGGCGTTGAAGCAAAAGCACATATCAACTATTCCAGGGCCTTTTACACCTGTATTTTACACCTATATTTTTTAACCCCCTGTTTACTCCCGGAATGGAAGTGAAAGCTTTTGGGAAATGGAGGGAGGCGGTATGTGTAAGGCTCACAGATTTAATGCTAGACCAAGAAATTAAAACATCTGAGCAATGTAAACAATCTTTTGCACTTACGGGGAGGGATCGACTCAGCTACTATCAACTTAGGCACTGGATTATGCACCCCCTTAATAAAACTCAAGCCAGCAGACAGCTTACTACGTTTGAGAAATATATAATGTCACATACGGAGGACACGCATCTTATCTTTACATTCTATACTTTGCTATCTGAAGGGGGTCCCCAGGAAAAGTGGCCATACATGTGCAAATGGGAAGGTACATTAGACCGTCAAATAGCTGATGAGGAATGGGACACTCTGGCAAAATATCCTGAAACTAACACAATCTATCCAACTAAGAGAAATGTGGTATACAATTCTCACTTAATGGCACTATAAACCAGAGTGTTGTTTAAGGGGTCACCGCCGGACTGCTGCCGTAAGTGCAAGGGGCAGGGGGATTGGCTCCATATCTGGTGGTCTTGTCCGGCTTTGAAATCCTTCTGGGATCAGGTTGGAAAGACACTTCAGGAGGTGGTTGGGGCAAATACATTTGTGGGGGCAGGGGAATGTCTTCTGGGCCTTTGGGTAAAAGATGCTGCTCCACGAGATAAGGCACATAAGAAGTGTGAGAAACCTGAAGGTGTCTCCCTAGCTAGTCCCTGGGGATCTGTCATCCAGGTGGCCAAGGCACAGCCATCACTATTGGATCCAGCTACTGGGGGTGGACTAGTGAGGGAGGATACCTGGATCGGGGGATGGGGGTTTGGGGTCCTTAGGGAGTGGGACTCCAATGGGTGAGACGTGGCATCCCCCTTCCTTTAACACCTTTTCCACATCCTACCACATAGGATATTCTAAAACACTGCCCCCCACTTTTACCACACAAACACTTTCGCACAACACGAAAGACAACGGACTAACACCAGATCCGTTTACCTGACATGTCCCAATACAAGGGTCAGGCAAAGTCAAGCAATTGACCAGAATCACAAACACCTGACGACCCTTTCCCTTCCCCACAGGGATGAAAGGGGGTGCACAAGACGAGCAAAGGCAGACCGCACGATGTGAGAGCTAATTCAGCAGGGCAGTTCATGAGGAGGAGAAAGATGGCGCATATCGAGGGGGTGTCAGGGAGAGAAGCAAACTTGCCCTATCCGACTGAGGCCCGTGAAACCTCCGCAGATGGAAGCATAAAACCACACACAATAGCCAGTGTGTGTTGCAGCAGATGTCTACGGTACACGAGACCCTCCTCCGCTGATAACCAAGCCGAGGAAGGACTCTGGTCTCAGTGTTACCAACCTTGACTCCAAAGATAAAGATAGCCAAGCGGTTCCTCACAGCCGGTGAGTTGAGGGGAGAATCGATAAGAAACTGGACTGTGTTGGGCAAAAAGTAGCCAACAGCTAAATTGAACTTTGAAAGATTTAAAGACATTATTACCACGTGGGTGCTCACGCAGAAAACTGGGTGATTACCCGATGGTAGAGACTACCTTAACCAGAAGGCCTGAGGAAGAGGCAAAAGGAGGTCAAAGTGGTCATACAGGGGTCTTGTAAAATCCTCTGTACCGTCGAAAGTCTTTGACCGATAGTTGATTGCGAAACTAAGGGAAATTAATCCCGCACTGTGAAATGAATGTATGAACAGCGTGTTACAAAAGTTGGCAAGAGTGAACCCGACAGAGGGATGCTGACAAAAAGGGGCGAAGCTTGAAGTCCCTATGAACAGTGTGTATGTTGAGGAACCTGGCATAATTTTGATAGAATACTCGTCCAGTTTGCCACCAAACTGCTCTGAGAGAGTTATAAGGAGGGCTGGCAAATCCTGGCCAAATATTGGCGATATTGCCCTGACAACTTTAGAGATACTTGAAGAAGTCCAAAGAGCCGCCCGGGCTGCGCGCGTGTGAGACGACAGCCTGGCCGCATGACGACTCCTGCATGGGCGGGACAGATAACTTCCAGAGGACATCACAGATGAGTTACAAAGGCCCATAACAGGCCGAAGACACATAGACGGTCCCGATCGGGGCCTGTCACTCCACTGACCACTGCAGAGCTGGCGTTTGCTGCCCATACTCCGAGACAAGGTGAGGAGGATGCAGATCCCGGCCCATGGACCCAGACGGATCCGGCACAGCCAAGGAGGATGGCACGGGACCCGGTGCTCGCCCCAGTGTCAATCCTCCTGTGTCCCACGTCGGATGGGGGAGGGAGCGCTGACCAGAACAGGTCCAACATTAAAGGAAAGGGTGACGGAGAGGGCTGGTGAGTTTACCTGGCGCAGCGTCGCCATGAAATGCGTTCACACACAGTGAACACGGACCACAGAAATCCACGGAGGACAGCACTTCCTGAAGAAATAGCATGTGTGCACTGGCCGATAGTCACCATGACCTCCCCACAATCAACCCTGCAGTGGATCACACTATGTGCACTCTAATCTTAAAACTCCACAACACCAGCAGACGCATACTGCACGTACCCACCTCGATACGCAGCCACTGAGGAAGTAGGAGAGAGCGGCCGATGAGAGCTCCCGATTACACTAGGGAACTGAGCCCCCTTGATGAAACGATACAGAGGACCTGGTCCTGCTCTACGCTTATCAGCAAGGAAAATCCACAGCATTTGAGCACTGCAGGCTCCCACTAACAATGCTCGTATATGCAAGTACGTGCCCACAGGTTATACAGCGCGGTTTTCCTCTGCGCTTCTTCCCAGTCACCGTAAGCCACTCCTCGCCTGATGACGTGCCCATTCCTGACCTGTGGACACATGCGCAGAGGAGGGGACACGTTCTGGAAATTCTCACTGGGATCAGGGGAGAGAGGTGCGCAGTGGCACCCGTGCAAACAGCACTTTTAGTCACATCTCTGGGGCAGACAAAGGAAAGGTCTCCAATCTAGGGCCTTGATAATACCCTCGATTGGCCTCCACATCCTGCGACAAGGGGTGCACACTTGGCCACCGGCCCGCACAGTGCAACATAAACCAACTACAAGGCTGCGCCGAGGCATAGACCACTGGGAAGCATTGCAGAGTATAGGTGTCAACTAGCACACTCTTTGACCTAAGACTAACAACCATACTGTGGGCTAGTGGGAGGCTAAAAAAAAAAAATCATTCATACTGCAGTACACGCAAGACTGGACGCTGTGCAATTGCCCAGGTGCCGCAGTAGAATGCCCAAAGGCACATCATCCAAGAAGTGGCATCATGAACAAATTCACTATACCAACCACTAAACCCGCAAATGCTGGAGGCGAAGAAGCTCATGACCAAGAAGTGCCGACGACGACCCTGCCGCCACTGCCTAGTGATCTCCAAGGAGTTCTGAGCATCATGCAGCAAGGATTTGCTTCCATCAACGACAAGTTGGATGGCATCACTATCAATGTCACCACGATCTGGGCCAAGCTGGAAAAAGCCACACAACGCATCACAGAGGCAGAAACATGAATTGGCACTGTGGAAGACGCCATAGAAGCGCTACAGAGCACAGTGACAACGATGACGAAAGACTTAGGCACCATCAAACTGATGTGCAAGGACCTATAGGCGAGGTTGCAGCGGAATAACATTCGTATTGAGGGGGTACCAGAGGATGCCCTGAAGGGACCCATAGAACTGGCAGTTGAGGCACTACCGAAAGACCTGCTGGGGGACCCTGGCTGGTCCCAAATGTTCGTAGTTGAACAAGCTCACGGAACAGTGGTGGCAAGACCTAAACAGGGTGCGTTCCCCCGGACGATAATAGCATGGCTCATGAACTATAAGGAAAGAGACATGGTTTTGAAGGCCACACGAGAAAAACAAGACCTGCAATTGGGCTCTAATGTGATCCGCATCTTTACGGACTACACTCTGGTGGACCAACAGGAGAGGCGCACATTCATTGGGGTTAACAAACTGTTGAGGGAGCGAAAAATACCCTACTCTATGTTGCACCCAGCTAGCCTATGCATGCAATTCAAGAATAAAACATATATTTGTTTACGTTCCCTGAGGAAGCAGCTTCGTTTGTGGAGGCCAACATCCCCCCCACCCGACAAGCAGCCAGCCGAAGAAGGGGAGTGACTACATTTATAACTTGTGAGGTACCTTCGAGGTCATTGAACTGGTGGTACACTAGAAACACGTCAAGGTAACGACAGCAGAACCTGTGTTTATTGTGCCGCCTCCCGAAGGCTGCATCGAGATACGAACTTGGACATGTGTGGCGTGGTGAATGCAGTAGGATGTGTATTAGGCTTGTGCTGATTCTCTAATGTAAAGTTGTAATGTGCCTCGCACAGTATTCGGTGAATTCATAATGTGATTTAGGAACATGCGATTAAGGTATCCCTAGCGGCTAGGCTGGAACACGGTTCTTATGTTGCACATTCGGGTCTCCAAGTACAATGGAAGCAGTCGTACCCAATGCAAGTGCACAGTTTTGTTAAATACAATATGGAGGGGGAGGGAGATTGGGAGAAGAGGGGAACATAGTCAAAGATTGGGGCACTATGAGGGAGGAGGAGGGGTATCTGGGGGAAGTTGGGGAGAAAACGTTATAAAAATGCACAGATTGGATACAACATATCAAGGCCAAATTGCAAGAAAGTACAGGATTGTTGAAACATGTGAAAGATGACGGCTAGGGATGGTCTCACTGGGGTGAAGTTACTGAGCTGGAATGTAAAGGGCCTGGGCATACCCATGAAGATACGCAAGGTGATGGCGTATGTCAACACACAAGGGGCCAAGATATTGTTTTTGCAAGAAACACACCTCTTAGAGCAACACGCATGTGATATTGCCCCTGGTTGGGGGGAGCAGCACTACTATACTTCTTATTTAACTGGGGCTCCGGGGGTCATGATCCGGGTTCACAGGTCGCTCCCGTTCAAACACTACTCGACAGAAAGTGAGGACTGTGGCAGGTATGTGCTTGTGCATGGGAAACTGGGGAGCGCTGAAGTGCTATTGTTGAATATATACAGCCCCAACATAGATGATTCCAAATTCTATGACGAGGTGTTTCGTAAATGTGCCAAATACCTGACTGTGCAATTGATCTGTGGTGGGGATTTCAATACCATACTTGACACAGACCTAGATCGCACGTCAACTGTGAGCAGACACCTTACGAGTGCAGCACGCATAATACACACATACATTATAGACCTGGACCTGAGGGACGCATGGTCGCTCACTGCATGGCACTCAGAGGGCCTTTACTTTCTACTCTTCGGTAAGCGTAATGATCTCTGGTTAACATCACATAGGGTCCTGAGCTAGGCGACAGAAGCCCAAATACTGCCCAGAACACTATCGGACCACTCTCCTGTGTCACTAATGCTGGATATCCCAGAAAGCGCCCCCCAGAGAATGCAATGGCGTTTCAAATCCACATCATTGCTAGACCCAGTATTTAGGGTAAACATGGCGCAGCATGTTACTGATTTCTTTGAGATCAATGAGGGATCAGTCAACAAGCAAGCAGTTTTATGGCAAGTATTTAAAGTTTAAGTGCGGGGAGTGGCAATGTCTACCGAATTTGGGGTACTCTGCGATATAAGGAGGGAACTTAAGAGGAGAGAGGTCACCCTAACAATCTACAGACAGATTGTGCGAGGGACCCATCACCACATATTAATGCTGAAATTAAGACACAATTAGATGGTCACCAAGAAGCAGCAGACAGGGAATTGCGCTATTATGATAAACCAGCGGTGGCCACAGACATGGGAAACAAGAGAGCCCGGGAAACTACTAGAACATACGGTACACAGCAAGAGGGGTAGTTCGACCATCCCGTGCATTCCCAGGCGAGATGGGGTGGTAGTCACTAAGGTTGATGAGGTCAGCAGGGTGTTCTATGGCTTTTATAAGGACCTCTACTCATCCCAAAGCGTAGCCACAAGCAGTGAAATAGATGAATATCTGGGTAAAATACCTACGACACTGCTCTCGATGGAAGCGCACAATGCACTGGAAACACCCATAATGCTCGGTGAGGTAAAAGAGGCGATCAAGAACCTACCTGGGGAAAAGGCCCCAGGCTAGTACGGTCTGGGTGCGGAATTCTACAAAGAATTAATGAAACACTGGCCCCACGCCTCCTATCGGTGTGGACCGAAGCCCTGGAATCTGGTATTCTACTGGAAACTATGCAAGAAGCTATCATAACCCTATTGTTGAAACCTGGGAAGCCACCTGAAGACTGTGGGTCGTATGGACCGCTATCCCTCATCAACAACAGACGTGAAGATATATGCAAAATATTAGCCTCTTGGCTTAATCTGTTAATGCCATACATTGTACTTGTGGACCAGGCAGGTTTTGTACAGGGAGGATTGACTGCATCAAACATACAGAGGTTTTATAATATATTGACAAGAATCCCTCAAGCTACTGAAGGGGTGGCCATATCCCTAGATATGCAGAAAGCCTTTGACACTGTATACTGGCCATTTCTGTTCAGAGTGCTCCATAACTATGGATTTGGCCCAAATTTGATTAGGTGGGTACAACCCCTGTGCACACAGCCGTACGCTAGGGTGTGCATGAACGGGGTATTGTAATCGGTGCTGACACTGGCAGGTGGCACTAGACAAGGATGTCCGCTCTCCCCCCTGCTGTTCGCGCTCTAGTAATAAAACCACTGGCAGATCTTATGAGGGCACGATACGCAAGGGTCGGTGTTACCCTCGCTGGGCGGGTGGAGTTGATCATTTATACGCAGATGACATCATGATGTTTGCGAGCAACCCCGGGAAATATCTACAGAGGGTATTACTCGCCGTTCAGGATTTTGGGAAATATTTGGGTCTATGCCTGAATACTAATAAGTCTGAAGTTATTTCCTTTGACAGATGGGACATAGGAGCCTAGTAATCTGCTCCGACTACGGTGGACGCCCAACAGGTGCGATGCTTAGGGGTAGAGATGACACGTTCAGCTACTCTGGTGCACCCTTAATTATGACACGCTGGTCACTGCACTTTGTGCCAAACTCGAGCGCTGGAGTCAACTCCCCATATCACTCATGGGTCGAGTGGCACTAGTAAAGATGATCATACTGCCCAAGCTGTTCTATCTTTTTAGCACAATTACATTATGGCCAGGCAGACCATTTTTCACAAAGATAACCGGAGTAGGTTCTGGGTTTGTGTGGATTGGCAGTGTGAGGGTCAGTTGGAACAGTCTCACGTTGCCGTACGACCTAGCAGGATTAGCAGCTTCAGACTACGAATTGTATTATCTGGTGTCTGGTGCACAAGCCTACTATGTGATGCATTGGACGAGGGCGGCCCACATACATCCTATGTTGGCTTGGAGAGACAGGGGAAGAGATATATACACTACTGCATGGAGTAGCCAAGGGGAGGTGGGGTAACGGCAACCATTTACACCCAGTGCTGGCTGCACAATCAGGCATGGTCGAGACTAGCTCAAAAACCCCATAACACTGCAATGTACAGCGCGGGTATGCCTATCTGGAATGCACCTTACCTGGACCCATTGCAAGACGTATTGTTGTCAACACACTGGCAGGGTGCGGGTATAACACAATTCAGAGACCTATAGTGTAATGGTCTGTTTGTGACCTGGGATGAGGTTAAGGCACACGTAGGAGACACTCCGCAACAAAAACTACAATACCTCAGACTCTGCTCGGTGGTTGCTTCAGTGTGGAGCGGGATCCCGTAAGAACCACCATCACACCAGTGTCTGAATTATGTGATCTCCCCTAGTATAGCGAAAAAAAACACCTCAGTGTTATATACGTTGGCACTGTCAACAAGGAGGGTGCAATCGCCAGACACCAAGGGAGAGTTGGAGAGGGACCTGGGTGTCACTTTCACAGAAGCACACTGGTTGCAGCTCTGTAGGCTTACCAAACAAGTATCACTTCATTCCAAGTACAGGTTGATTCACTTCAAAATATTGAACAGAGTGCATCTCACCCAGGGCCACTTGAATAAAATGCACATAACAGCAGAGGGGAGGTGCCCTAGATGAGGTAGCGAAGACGCCGACCCGATGCATATGTTGTGGTCCTGTGGGGCACTCTCTGTATACTGGGGTAAAGTATGTGATGCATTGAAGGAAATGGTGGACCAACCAGTTAGATGGGAACATACAATATTTACATTGGGCTATCGGCATAAAATGAACGTGCTGAAACGTAAACTTATAAAGATCGGACTGTTGCTAGCTAAACTTGCTATATTGCTATGGTGGAATCATAGCAATATAGGCAAAGCCACCCCCACAATTGAGGAGCTGGTACGTGACATGACTGGGGCACAGGATAAAGAAGAGTAGACTCCAGCTTTCTACCCCCCGACTAGTCGACCAAGAGATATTTGGGGAGGTTTTCATCTGTATCTAAGCAATAATGGGAGCAATGAGAGTGATGAGGATGTAACAATGTAAACATGTATCTACCTGCTCTTCCGCTTCTGATTGTCGATGTGATACCTGTACAATGCTTTGTTTTTAAATGTGGAAGCATACTGTTGTGTCTCTGTGTAAACTAAATAAAAGTTGTTTTTTTTAAAAAAAAAGGGGTGCAGGTAGAGACACTAGCCGCCAGCCACCCCATCCAGTGGGTCAGCTCACACATCCGCTAGTTGGGCTCCAGATCCCACGCAAAATAGAGAAAGTGTACAAGTTAAACTTCGCCCCACTATTCAAGGAGCTGCAGTCAGACCTGTTAAAATGGCAAAAGTAAGAGGGGTCATGGCTGGGAATGATAACAGCAGTAAAAATGAACCTGGTGCCAAGATTACTCTACCACTGCCAGGCCCTCTCAATCTCCATCCCCAGGAAGGACCTGTAGAATCTCCAAACAAACATCATGAAATTCATCTGGGGGGGGGGGGAAGAAGCCGCGAATAGCCAGGAGAGTGATGCTACGGAGCAAGGGAGCGGGTGGCTTGGGGGCTCCAGAGGTGGGCAGGTACTGCCTTGCGGCCCAGCTCTCACCGGCCTTCATCTGGAAGCTAACCACCAACAGACCTCGCTGACAGGGTCGGACTGGGACAAGACATGGGCCCGGTCACCCAAAAAAATGTGGCCCACCCCTCGTCTCACGACCCTTGACCTCTGATGACATCACTGAAAGTGATGTCATTTGACCCAACCCCAAAGTGACATCCCTGGAAGCGATGAAACACGACCTTTCACCCCTTGACAAAACAGGAAGTGGCATCAAATAGCATTGTTCCTAAGTACACTAAATTACTGTGACTCCAAGCAGATGTCCAAGGCCAAATGATATGTTATTGTATAGCATTTACGCTTAAGCTCTTTTTTTAGAACAAATATGCATACAATATCACCCAACCTGTGTTGGTACTCATTTATCGACCTAAGAAAGATAAATGTCTTTTTGAAAAAAAATATATATATATTAGAAAAATTTTTTTTTCTTTTTTACATTTTCTTTCTTCCAAACCGGCCCCCATTCCCCAGGGACGATTTCGGCCCGGCCACGGGCCGAAAGGCTGAGGGGCCAGTCCAACCCTGCTCACTGGATGAGGCTGGAGGAGGACTGGTGCCGCGGCCCCCTGCAAGCACTCCCGCACATCATCAGGCCCATCGACCCCCCCCCCAAAGCAGTGCCACTAACCTCGACCAAGAACTCTTCGGAAAACTCGAAGAAGGCAGCCAGGCGATGGAACTGCAGGAGCACAATAGGCCCGCTGTCCCCGATCTGAGATAACCCAGACTTCACCCCTGGAATTGCACCCAATAATTTTGACAGCTGGAAGACGGGAGGGCTGAAACATGTGGGAGACTTCTATGCAGAGGGAAATCCGCTAACATTCGAAGAATGCAAGGGAAAATTTGGTGTGCCAGAAACGGAAAGATTCCGCTACACGCAGATTCGACATTGGCTCTCACACGAGTCGATGAAATCGCATGGCAGTAGAGATCTAACGGCTCTGGAACTAACGCTCACAACGCTTCCCCACTGGGGGAAAATATCAGCCTTGTATGTACTACTGGACAGAGGAGATCCCAACAAAAAGAAGGCCTACATGGAAAAGTGGGAAAGGGACATTGGCAGAGCAATCAAGATGGAAGAATGGGAGCATATCTGGACCAGAGTAAAGAATAGCTCAAAATGCGTTATCAACAATGAAGGGGTGATCAAAACATGCTACAGGTGGTACTTAACTCCAAAGGCCCTGAACAAGAGCAACCCAGTGATCTCCCCGCTATGTTGGAGAGGCTGTGCAGATACAGGCACACTGTTCCACTTGCTACGGACATGCCCGATGTCCATGAAATACTGGAAAGAGGTTTTGAACCTCATTAAGCAGATCACAGGCCTGACGATTCCGAGGGACCCAGGACTAGTTCTACTAGGCAGTACAGGTGACGACCAACGACCATCGTAATGGCTGATTTTGTGAAAAATCTTTCTAGCTTTTTCCTTTCATCTGTTAAGGCAAATACAAAATATTTGCTTATGGGAGATTTTAATTTGTGATAAGACCGCACTTGAACTACAAAAAGTTCTGCTTGAATTGGGTTTTACACAACTCATTCAAGAGTCTACCCATAACATGGGTCATACCCTGGATTGGGTAGCCATACACAAAATTAATATCAATAACATATTAGAATCACCATGTCCATGGTCGGATCACCCCCCACCAAATTTAAATGTCAACATTTTACTAAAACGGTGTACCGGAACCTAAAAAACATTACTTTGAACAAAGTACAATCAATACTTGATACAATACCCACCTCTAAAACTGACACTCCAGAAGACCTAGAAAAACTGATCTCTACAAACTTAGAAACTGTTGCTAATATTCTGGCACCCATCAAAATGAAGTCGATAAAACCTGAAATTAAACACAACCTATGGTTCACATCAGAGCTTCAAACTTTGAAGTCACTAACCCTTAAATCCTATCACATATGGAAGAAGTGTAACACACCATTGCTTCTCAGCAAATATAAGGCCACGGTTTCCATCTACAAAAAGGCCATTATAAAGGCCAAATATAGCTTCTTCAACAACAGAATTCAAAACGCTCAGCATAACACAAAAGAGCTCTTCCGCATATTGAAAGAACAAAAAAGAACCAATCACACCACCCCAGAGAGATCCATCCCGGATGATGTCTCTTGGTGTAATGTAATGCAACAAGCTATGCATAAGAAACTAGATACCATCAAGAAAAATATCCTGGAAACGAGTAACAACTTAAAATGCACCGAGCTTAAGCCTGCGGATTGATCCTTTCATAGGTCCTGTCATGATGCCTACCTCCAAGGAGCCAGGTCCGACCCAGCAACCCCAGAGGCAGGCATCATTCCCCCCAGGGAAGTTCCAGCGGGCCCAAGCTGGGGCCCTTTGGACGCAGTCCTGGCGCCTTATGGCGCCAGGCTCATGTTGGACCCCAGTCCTGGCGCCTTAGGCGCCAGGCTCATAAAGCTGGACATGTGTTCAAGTGTTTTAGTGTGCACTTACCTGATGCAGACCATGCTGCTACATCCAGGCCCTCTTGAGGCCTGAATGGGACTACTTTACCTGTGGGACTACTTTCCACCCGGGTGTGGTCGGGGAAGGATACATACCTGATCGGTGGAAGGATACATACCTGGAACTTCTTCCAAAGCTATTTAAACCCCACCCGAACAGCCACACGTGCTTCGCGTTGTTCTGCACCTAGCAGCTGGACGCTCACCGTGTCTGCTCCTGCTTCTGGACTTCAGCCACGCCTGTCAGCATCCTGGGACACCTGCAAAAGGTAATAAGAAGAAAATTGGAGAGCAAGAAGGCCTTACCTGCTAAACCTGCATCACAGAGACATTTCACCGACGATCCTGAAAAGGAAGACATCATTTTTAAAAAGCATTTCGCTCCGATCGCTGCAGCGCTGCATTTCACTCACCTTTCTTGGGCGCCTCCATCTTCAGCAGCGATCATCCGGATCCGCAGCCACTTCCCAGAGCCTAGAGAGAAAAAGACAAGAACACAAGGTGAGAGAAGGAAGGGAATAGGAAAAGCTCAGTTTCCTTCTAAGACTTACCTGTTGGGTCATTCCCATTTCATTTCGGGTCTTGCTGCTTCCAGGCATTTTCCGGACCCCGGCCCTTATGGGGAAAAAAGACAAAGACATTAGATGAGCGAATGCAAAAACATTACCTGAGCGCTCATCTAGGACTTACCAGATCTTTACTGGAACTGCACGTTTCACTTCGGGTCGGCGCCATATCTCCGGCATTCCGAACCCCGGCCCCTATGGGGAAAAGACATCAACATTAGCGCTTTGTTGCAAGAAGTCTCCAAAGGAATCTTCATTCATCACCTGAAAAAGACAATGAACATTATTATTTAAAGCTGAACTTTTGAACTTGCAACAGAACTTTTACAGCGCCTTACCAGTATAATCAAGCTTACCTGAACTCCCATCCAACCTCAATCCAGTGAAGTAACTGGGTTCAACGCGCCCCTGCGTCAGAAGCAGGATGGAGAGCTCGTCCTTTCAGACCCTAAGGTGAGACTTCACAGGGAATCGTGGAAGGGTATCGAGGAGGGTTGGAAGGAAGTGGGAGGCTCGAGCATTATTCCGCCAGATTGTAATACTCCCTTTTCACGTACAGGAGGATATTCCTGCGAGCCAGATTAGCCAGAGTTGAGGGGCCCGTCCTATCCATCTTCAGAGCCCTGCGCTTCACCATTGAAGAGGCATCAGCACTCGAAACCAGGCCAGCGCCCCCGTGGGAATCAGGTGAGCGTGACAGAATGCGAAGCCTACCCACAATTTCCCACCCGGGCGCTATGGAGACTTCCGAGACTGACCAGCTGGCCCAGCTTTTGGGCGAATTACGTGCAGAGGTGCACTCAGCCCGCCAGGAGACTAACGCTCTCAAAAGAGAACTGATCCTATCCAAGGAAAGAACAGATGACCTGGCCAAAAGGTTATTGCAGGCCCAGGCAGGGCACACTCCTTTACCGAATTCCGGTGGTACTTCCACATCAATGGGTTTGAATAACCCGGTACAAATCAATCTACCTGGACACATGCCTTTGGCCCCGCCTGAACGTTTTGCGGGGGATCCCAAGAAATATGCCGTCTTTATAAACCAATGTCGTTTACACTTTCTATGCAGACCCGAGGCCTTCCCTAACAACCAGACCAAGGTAGCCTTTATACTATCTTACCTCAGTGGCAGTGCTGCCGATTGGTCTATTCCATTGGTAAATCAGGATGATCCCATTCTCCAGGATTTTCAGAGCTTTCAGGCCAGCATGGAAAGATTGTTTGCTCGACACTCTCAAGGACAGGCCCTTGATAACGAACTGTTATCCTTACGACAAGGTAATCAGGATCTCCTGTCCTACATTGCCACCTTTAATAGACTGGTTGTGTAAACAGGATGGCCAGAAAATAAAAGGATCACATTGTTTCATCGAGGCCTGCGCGGAGAGCTTAAAGATGTTCTAGCTCAGATAGTAAATCCACCCCAGGTCTGCGCAGACTACATAGACTTTGTGGTTCAACTTGATCACAGACTTCAAAATAGAAAAGCAGATCGGTTCAAGTACGAAACCCGAGTACCGATCAAAACCCACGCTAACTCCAAGAGTGCCGATGTATCCGAACCTATGCAAATCGGCGGTGTTAAAGGACCATTAACGCAGAAGGAACGGGAGAGAAGGCGGCAAATGCAACTTTGTCTGTATTGCGGGGCTTCCGGTCACTTTCTTCGAAATTGTCCGGTTAAACCACCTAAGAAGGTGGTTGGAGCCACTGATAACGATTTATTGACACCTGATTCGGGAAACGACCTAGCCCGACAAGCGTAGGGGTCCGCTTGCCGAGCTTGAAAACAAACTCCTTTTTATACTTTGTATGGTCACCCTCCTCGGACCTCTGACCTAGATCCACCTCTGACCCTGGAAATGCCCGCAGTAAATCATCTGCATTCCACAATAACCCGAGCCTTCAAAGAAGCTGCAACTCATTTACAGCAAGCCAAGAAAAAGTATAAAGAAAACGCTGATTTGCACCGAAGTAAAACTCCTCCTTACCAAGTAGGAGACCAGGTATGGCTAGAAACTAAACATTTACCCCTCAAGGGCCCGCGAACCTTCAATCCCAGATTCATAGGACCTTATCCCATCAAAGCTATAATCAACCCAGTGGCCTTTAAACTGGATTTACCGTCCAACATGCGTATTCATCCAGTTTTTCATGCGTCACTTTTGATGCCAGTACAACCAGGAACCCGACTGTCCAAGCCTCCAGACCCAGTTCAAATTGAAGGGGAATTAGAATTCGAAGTTAAAGACATTTTAGACTCCAAGGTGTTAAAGTCGAAACTCTTCTATCTTGTTGACTGGAAGGGATATGGACCTCAGGAGAGATCGTGGGAGCCTAGTAACCATGTTCACGCACCTCGATTAATACAAAGGTTCCACCAGAGATTTCCGAACAAGCCAAAACCCCCGGAGGGAACAACCTTGGGAGGGGCCTTGAGGGGGGGTACTATCATGATGCCTACCTCCAAGGAGCCAGGTCCGACCCAGCAACCCCAGAGGCAGGAAGGCATTCCCCCCAGGGAAGTTCCAGCGGGCCCAAGCTGGGGCCCTTTGGACGCAGTCCTGGCGCCTTGGGCGCCAGGCTCATGTTGGACCCCAGTCCTGGCGCCTTGGGCGCCAGGCTCATAAAGCTGGACATGTGTTCAAGTGTTTTAGTGTGCACTTACCTGATGCAGACCATGCTGCTACATCCAGGCCCTCTTAAGGCCTGAATGGGACTACTTTACCTGTGGGACTACTTTCCACCCGGGTGTGTTTGGGGAAGGATACATACCTGATCGGTGGAAGGATACATACCTGGAACGTCTTCCAAAGCTATTTAAACCCCACCCGAACAGCCACACGTGCTTCGTGTTGTTCTGCACCTAGCAGCTGGACGCTCACCGTGTCTGCTCCTGCTTCTGGACTTCAGCCACGCCTGTCAGCATCCTGGGACACCTGCAAAGGGTAATAAGAAGAGAATTGGAGAGCAAGAAGGCCTTACCTGCTAAACCTGCATCACAGAGACATTTCACCGACGATCCTGAAAAGGAAGACCTCATTTTTAAAAAGCATTTCGCTCCGATTGCTGCAGTGCTGCATTTCACTCACCTTTCTTGGGTGCCTCCATCTTCAGCAGCGATCATCCGGATCCGCAGCCACTTCCCAGAGCCTAGAGAGAAAAAGACAAGAACACAAGGTGAGAGAAGGAAGGGAATAGGAAAAGCTCAGTTTCCTTCTAAGACTTACCTGTTGGGTCATTCCCATTTCATTTCGGGTCTTGCTGCTTCCAGGCATTTTCCGGACCCCGGCCCCTATGGGGAAAAAAGACAGACATTAGATGAGCGAATGCAAAAACATTACCTGAGCGCTCATCTAGGACTTACCAGATCTTTACTGGAACTGCACGTTTCACTTCGGGTCGGCGCCATATCTCCGGCATTCCGAACCCCGGCCCCTATGGGGAAAAGACATCAACATTAGCGCT
Organism: Ambystoma mexicanum; assembly: GCF_040938575.1. Taxonomy (NCBI): domain Eukaryota; kingdom Metazoa; phylum Chordata; class Amphibia; order Caudata; family Ambystomatidae; genus Ambystoma; species Ambystoma mexicanum. Next base: position 129,329,717 of record NC_090922.1, read on the forward strand.
TTGTTGCAAGAAGTCTCCAAAGGAATCTTCATTCATCACATGAAAAAGACAATGAACATTATTATTCAAAGCTGAACTTTTGAACTTGCAACAGAACTTTTACAGCGCCTTACCAGTATAATCAAGCTTACCTGAACTCCCATCCAACCTCAATCCAGTGAAGTAACTGGGTTCAACGCGCCCCTGCGTCAGAAGCAGGATGGAGAGCTCGTCCTTTCAGACCCTAAGGTGAGACTTCACAGGGAATCGTGGAAGGGTATTGAGGAGGGTTGGAAGGAAGTGGGAGGCTCGAGCATTATTCCGCCAGATTGTAATACTCCCTTTTCACGTACAGGAGGATATTCCTGCGAGCCAGATTAGCCAGAGTTGAGGGGCCCGTCCTATCCATCTTCAGAGCCCTGCGCTTCACCATTGAAGAGGCATCAGCACTCGAAACCAGGCCAGCGCCCCCGTGGGAATCAGGTGAGCGTGACAGGTCACTGCTCATTCCAACATTTAACTTATCCCCCGTAACGGAAAAGGAACTAGAAATTAATATTAACCAACTCAAGCCCACGAAATGTAAGAATGATATCTACACCACCATGTTAATTAAAGCCTGTACCCCCTCCTTAATCACCTCCATCTGTAAATTGGTTAATACCTCTATAACTACTGCTACGGTCCCCCAGGATCTCATGAAGGCATGGGTTATGCCCATCTTGAAAAAGTCTGGCCTCTCAGTCGATATGCGAAACAACTATCGGCCTATTACTAACACAGCGTTCCTCCTTAAAATCGTTGATCGTGTGGCCTATATACAAATTGCAGACCACCTAAAGAAATATCCCATCTTAAATGACCACCAGTCGGGATTCCGGTCGGCTTCGGAATCGAGACCACGCTTTTAGAACTCAAGTCTAAGCTAATGTCCCGTATGGATCGTAATGAAGCCTCATTACTTATGCTACTTGATCTCTCGGCAGCTTTCGACCTGGTGGACCATGACATCATGGCCACCAGGTTGTGTGAAGTAACACATTTTTCCCCCCTTGCATGTAAATGGGTCTCATCCTTCCTTAACAACCGTGATAGCAGGGTCTTTTGCGGCACAGCAGAATCTGAATCCATCACAATCACCTGCAGTGTTCCCCAGGGTGCTTGCACCTCCCCCTGTTTTTATAATATTTTCACAGCTCCTCTGTTCGCAATGCTTGACCATGAGAACATCTAATTTACCAACTATGCGGATGATACTCAGTGTGTCATCCAGCTTTCTGGTTCTCATAGTGCAGGTGAACTTGCCATCAATAGGGTTTTTACCTTAATTGAAACTTGGATTGTCCACAAGTTGGCCCTGAATAAATCAAAAACTGAGTTGATCGTCATAGAATCCCCACACACTCTAAATAAACTCAGCCCACAATATGATGGTTTTCAGATGGGAGAAGAATCTATCATGCCTCTAAAAAAGGTGAAAACATTGGGGGTGACCTTTGACCAACATCTGACTATGAAACAACAACTTGAACCACTATGCAAATTTATTGATTCATTTCTCAAACCATTGAGCACCAAAACAAGTACCTATCTACGTGATACTATGCACACCATTCAAATTTTTGAACACCTTGAATTCGATCCGAGCAAACATATTTTAGTCACAATGGACATTACTTCTTTATATACCAGCATTCCCCAGGCACACGTATTGGAATGCATGCTGGAACTGCTGACAGAATCCAATACCCAACAAAGAGTGCCAATCAATTTTATTCTAGAATTGATGGAAATAGCACTATGCAAAAACTATTTCGAGTTCAATGGGAATTTTTTCCTACAGATAAAAGGCACGGCTATGGGTGCGGCTTTCGCACCCAGTTTGGCTATTCTCTTCATGGCAAAATTTGAAACTGAACATATCCTTTGCGAATCCAATCCCTTCCAAAAATCAATCCTATGTTGGAAGCGTTACATAGACGACATTATTTTTATTTGGGAAGGACCAGAAGATGAACTCTTAGAGTTCTTTTCCTGGCTCAACCAGATTGATGCCACATTAAATTCACACTTGAACATTCCAACAACCAAGTTATTTTCCTTGACCTAATCATTGGACATCAAGATGGCCAGCTTAAATGCAGCCTACATAGGAAACCCAGTGCCAGAAATACATTATTACACTATACAAGTGATCACCCTCGGCACCTCAAGGACAACCTCCCGTACGGACAGTATCTTCGCGTTAGAAGGAACTGTACTGATATCCATGATTTTAACCAACAAGCAGATCAACTGGACACTAGACTCCGAGAGAGAGGCTATCCTAAAACCCACATCAAGAGATCTAGGAAACGGGTAAGATGGTCGGATCGTACTCTCTTACTTACTACTAAAACACCACAAACGGAGAACAACAACATGACCTGTGTCCTTACACACGGTACTTTAGCTTTTCAAATCAAGAAACTCATCTTAAAACACTGGGACATCATTAGACTGGACCTTCCGGAGGAACCTTTAACCCAGTTTGCTTTTAAAAGGGCTTCCAATATTCGAGACAAATTGATACATTCCAGCTTTAGCAAAAATCCCCCAAAAACTCATCTATGGGACCTACGCTCAGTTAAGGGCCATTACCCATGTGGCTCATGTAGCATTTGCCCCTTTACAAGAAAAATGAAAAATTTCAAAATAAATGATCGGTTATGGACTTTTCCTAACCTGACAAATTGCAAAACCAAAAACGTGGTTTACTGTATTCAATGTCCGTGCGGATTACGGTATGTTGGTCAAACCAGCAGAGCGGTGCACATCAGGATTGCGGAACATCGATCACGAATACGATGCAAAATGGTCTTGGCACCCCTGGTCAATCATTACATGACTACCAATCATTCACCCAATGATGTATTGTGGTGGGTATTGGAAACAGTCAAAAATTCCACTAACATACATAAAAGTTTGATGGATAAGGAGGCGAGGTGGATTTTTCGATTGGGCACTCATGTGCATGGTCTAAATGAGGAATTTATCCCACCCTTATAATGTGGCTACACCCCTTTTTTTGACAACCCAGCATCTGACACTTGAACCTGCTTAGTACGGGCTTTATTTTCTATTGCACTTTTTTTGGTTTCAACACAGAGTTTCCAAGCAATTCTAACACCGTTTGAAGCTTTTCCTCATTCATTTTAGGACGAGCAGTTTGTTTTAATCTTCAAGGTGCTCTTTCACATTCTAGCTGAGCGGGTTTACCACACATAAGGTAGACCGCACTTGTAGACTCACGATGCGTACTCTTTCGCTTCATTTCCTTTGCAGTGCCCGGCCGTCTTACGTGCCTCGTACACTCTGAGACTCTTCGTCCGGTCTCCGTTCCCAGGGCATTGTTTGCCCTGCTAGGTGTGTTGCATATCAACCACTTGTGATTGGCTGCACAATGCAAGCCAATCGCTACGGAGGTGTGTCAGTCCGACATGACCTCGTCAGAGCGAGGCTTTCTACGCGCGACGCGTTACCTTTCTTTTGAAGCGTCATTACACTGCCAGCCCTCCAACACTAGCTATGCTTCATTCTTTGCGCTTCATACATTTTGAGACTCTGCGTCCGGTCCCACTTCCCAGGGCTTTGTTTGCCCGGTTAGGTATGGTGCATTCAAACCACTTGTGATTGGCCGCATAATGCAAGCCAATCGCGTAGGGGGTGTGTCAGTTTGATACGCCCTCATCTCTGCAAGGCTTCTCATACGCGACGCGTCACCTTTCTTTCGAGGCGTCATCACGCTGCCAGCTACAACATAAGTTATGCTCGCAGCCTAGGCCTCTCTGGCAGACGCATGCGGCACCTCTTGTGACAACATCGGTTCCGGCTACACATTCACTCGTCCGTCTGAGTTGACGGTAAGCTTCTGTGTCCATGATGCTTTTTCTTTATGATAGCATTTTACTTTCAACGGGCTTAGTAAATCACCTCTTTTTTCCTTTTTTCTTTCTTTTTCACAGACACTCCGTGCACGTTTGAGCATAATGCATTATTTTGATGAGCTCTTTTACACAGATGCTCTCCAATTAGTTACGGATTGTTGATAATTTCAGCCACCCATAGTAATCATGGCGTTTTCTCTGTTCTGCCCCCTTTCTTCCCTCTCTTTCTTTGTACCGATCAGGTATTCATTACCGATCTTCGTCCCTTTATTGGACATCTACTTGCCAGCTATTCGTGGCAGTTCTTCTCTCTTTGCTCAGAAGTTGTTAATCTTGACATTGGCTTTGATTCATTCACGACAGATGTCACGACGTGAGAATTCGACATACCTTTTCATTCAGGTACATTCTTTTCTTTTCTCATCATTTTGTCTACCTTTAATGCTTCCCATGGCAGATTTGGTAAGCTTCAAACACTCATTTGAGCCAATTCTCATTTTATTCAATTCTTATATCAATTGATTTTTAGTGATGATTCATCTCAATCCTTGCTGCATCAGGCTCCACCCTGAAGTTGGGCTTTGCGTCTAGAAATTCTGCCTTTGATGAATTCCTCCCACATTCACTTTGGGTAAGGTTCCCCTCTTAGGTAGTTCACAATCAGTAGTCAGATTAAATTTACAATTGTTTGGCCTGAACGGTTAGGGCCCTAATTCTGAATAAACCCATGTCATGTGTTTGAGAGACACATAGCAAGTCACAGTGTAATTTCTGTATATTATTCTATGTACATATTCATTATGTGATGGATTGTTTTGTCTGCTTCCCCGCAGGGAATATCATCAGTTACTCAGCCCCGAGGAAGGCGGTTCTTTAAAAAGGCCTGACAGGTGGCCCGCCGAAACGTAACAGTGGTCTCATCTTGTTGAAATTAATTTCCTTGTCTGATTTCTTAAAGACATAATTTGTGTTTGAGACCCTGAATCCTGCACTAGAACAAAGTGTAATGTTTGCGTAGGCAGACCTGTATTATGTATTTACATTATTTACATTATCCCACAATTGGCAGACCTGCACTACCAGGAAGTTGCACCTGGTTGTCTTTATGCACTCGTTCCAGGCATACTTAAGTATTTGTTCTAAGCACAATATTTTTTGCATATTTCTGCAATGCAAACTTTGGTTCTAATCATAACATTTCCTGCATATTTTACATGGTAAACTAGGATATTTACCATAAAAGCTGATCCCTCTTTTCTTTCTGCATCTGTTGCAAATACTTCTTTCACATTCTTGTCAAAAGTATAGGAATTTGTGTATTTGTTATATGTATTTACTTTTGTCAAATAGAAAATGGTAACATATATATTTTTCCCAATAAACTGTGTGTGATGTGATTTTGCATTGCTTTGTGTCTCTTTTGGACAGTCTGGGTAGTTTTAAGTTAGGATATCCATTTGTTGGATACCAAGTTAACTAAAATCAGTAGCTTTATTCAAATTTACTCTCTACAGCTTGTGTATTTTTTGTTGTGAAGGTTTGAGACCCCCTCACTAGCTGTACCACATTTGGGGCAATCCCCCTTTTCTTGTTCATGTTTTGTTGGCAACCTTGTTGCCGTGGGTAGTGGTAAAATAACGAAACTTGCTAGGACTAATTCAGATATCTCCGGTTTCGTATTACTTTTTTCTTGTTTGACTACTTCTTGATGCATTTTTCCTTGCTTCAGGTTCAGAGTGATGCAAGTAGACTGTGACCCAACACAGTCCAATACTTTTACTTTTTCTTTGATTTTTCTTTCATCCACAGTATGGCTGAGAGTCAAACGTTCAGCTTCACGGAGGAACAGATTTCAGAGATACTAAGTGGTCCATCTATTTTTGACCCGGCAGGAACGAATCCCAAACTAGCTCACTCTACAGACAGTGACGAATTATTGAAATTGAAAAAGAAGAACTTTAGGACCGAATTACACGGTCATTTTTTGCGCGAATATTTAAAATCTAACACCATACCAACAGGCCTAATTGTCAGAAACGAACCTTGCCTTTTCTTGTCCGACATACAATATACGACTACCTTTAGTCAGATTGCCATCAAATGCAGTCGTGACTTTATGGTTTTAACGATTATTACAGCTCAAAGAATCGGTTTGGAAACACAAAGAACCTTAGAAGAAGAAGAAGCCAAATTCTTATCCAGTACAATTATTACTGACGCAAAGGCCCAAATAGATTCAGTGAATAAATTATTTGAAGAATTTAGAGCTACTACAATTGCCAAAAAGACTAAAAAGCTTGGAAAAGATATCCGCGAGTTTAGAATAGAAAAAATCTTTCCCTATACCACTGAAGCTTACTTAGAAGCTATCAATAAACAGACAGCATCTAAACGTGGACAAGGCAACAAGAACAGGGGCGTATCCTTCTCAAGCTCAAGTAGTAGCGGGTCTGATAATCAGTCCCCACAGCAGCCACAACAACCATTTGGTAACTTTCAACCAAACAATCCTTTTTTAGGCAGAAGTTTTGGCATACCGCAATGGGGTCCTCCGTGGTTCCAACCATACGTATCAATGCGGAGACCCTGGGAACGACGCCGTCGCACCCGTTGAGTCACACAGAACCCATAATACCCATCTTTAATTTGGCAATCCTGTGTCTTAGTCCAGCACAAATTTCTGTTCTATCCAAAGGCCTATCATTCATTCCCACGAGAGGTACTGATTGGTTCTCTATGAAAATGCAAGTGCGTAGATTCCTACGAACCATTGGGCTCAAATCTTTCTTTAACGACACCCCTGAGAGAGTACAGGAGCAGGACTCTGGTCTACGATGCCCTTCTACGTTTACTCCGCAGGACAATCCAATGCCTAAAGAAATTTTGACATTTGAGAAAATGGTTCTTAAGGACTTATTTAACCTCAAATCTTCTAATAACAGATCTCATATTAAGCACAATTTGAGTACAGAAGAAAACAAAGCCCTTGAAGAACTAGCTTCCAATGATGCCATTGTGATTAAGCCCGCAGATAAGGGAGGCGGGATAGTTGTCATGGCTAACACCCAATATCTGGAAATGGTTAATAAGTTACTGAATGATCCAGCAAGCTATAAAAAATTGAAAAAGGATCCCTCGAAAGACATCAAAGTGGAAATTGATCAAGCAGTTAAATATGCTTTTGATCGCAACTGGATCACGGAAAATGAATACGATTTCTTAACAACTAGCCAGGGTCGCACTCCAACCCTTTATGCACTTCCTAAGATACACAAAAACACAACAAACCCACCTGGACGTCCCATAGTTTCAGGCTGTGGAACCCTACTTGAACCACTATGCAAATTTATTGATTAATTTGTCAAACCATTGAGCACCAAAACAAGCACCAAAACAAATAACGTGATACTATGAACACATTTAAATTTTTGAACACCTTGAATTCGATCCGAGCAAACATATTTTAGTCACAACGGACATTACTTCTTTATATACCAGCATTCCCCAGGCACAAGCATTGGAATGCATGCTGGAACTGCTGACAGAATCCAATACCCAACAGAGAGTGCTAATCAATTTTATTCTAGAATTGATCGAAATAGCACTATGCAAAAACTATTTCGAATTCACTGGGAATTTTTTCCTACAGATAAAAGGCACGGCTATGGGTGCGGCTTTCGCACCCAGTTTGGCTATTATCTTCATGGCAAAATTTGAAACTGAACATATCCTTTGCGAATCCAATCCCTTCCAAAAATCAATCCTATGTTGGAAGCGTTACATAGACAACATCATTTTTATTTGGGAAGGACCAGAAGATGAACTCTTAGAGTTCTTTTCCTGGCTCAACCAGATTGATGCCAACATTAAATTCACACTTGAACATTCCAACAACTAAGTTATTTTCCTTGACCTAATCATTGGACATCAAGATGGCCAGCTTAAATGCAGCCTACATAGGAAACCCAGTGCCAGAAATACATTATTACACTACACAAGTGATCACCCTCGGCATCTCAAGGACAACCTTCCATACGGACAGTATCTTCGCGTTAGAAGGAACTGTACCGATATCCATGATTTTAACCAACAAGCGGATCAACTGGACACTAGACTCCGAGACAGAGGCTATCCTAAAACCCTTATCAAGAGATCTAGGAAACGGGCAAGATGGACGGATCATACTCACTTACTACTAAAACACCACAAACTGAGAACAACAACATGACCTGTGTCCTTACACACGGTACTTTAGCTTTTCAAATCAAGAAACTAATCTTAAAACATTGGGACATCATTAGACTGGACCTTCCGGAGGAACCTTTACCCCGGTTTGCTTTTAAAAGGGCTCCCAATATTCTAGACAAATTGATACATTCCAGCTTTAGCAAAAATCCCCCAAAAACTCATCTATGGGACCTACGCTCAGTTAAGGGCCATTACCAATATGGCTCATGTAGCGTTTGCCCCTTTACAAGAAAAATGAAAGATTTCAAAATAAATGATCAGTTATGGACTTTTCCTAACCTGACAAATTGCAAAACCAAAAACGTGGTCTACTGTATTCAATGTCCGTGCGGATTACGGTATGTTGGTCTAACCAGCAGAGCGGTGCACATCAGGATTGCGGAACATCGATCACGAATACGATGCAAAATGGTCTCGGCACCCCTGGTCAATCACTACATGACTACCAATCACTCACCCAATGATGTATTGTGGTGGGTATTGGAAACAGTCAAGAATTCCACTAACATACATAAAAGTTTGTTGGATAAGGAGGCAAGGTGGATTTTTCGATTGGGCACTCATGTGCATGGTCTAAATGAGGAATTTATCCCACCCTTATAATGTGGCTACACCCCTTTTTTTGACAACCCAGCATCTGACACTTGAACCTGCTTAGTACGGGCTTTATTTTCTATTGCACTTTTTTTGGTTTCAACACAGAGTTTCCAAGCAATTCTAACACCGTTTGAAGCTTTTCCTCATTCATTTTAGGACGGGCAGTTTGTTTTAATCTTCAAGGTGCTCTTTCACATTCTAGCTGAGCGGGTTTACCACACATTAGGTAGACCGCACTTGTAGACTCACGATGCATACTCTTTCGCTTCATTTCCTTTGCAGTGCCCGGCCGTCTTACGTGCCTCGTGCACTCTGAGACTCTTCGTCCGGTCTCTTTTCCCAGGGCATTGTTTGCCCTGCTAGGTGTGTTGCATATCAACCACTTGTGATTGGCTGCACAATGCAAGCCAATCGCTACGGAGGTGTGTCAGCCCGACACGACCTCGTCAGAGCGAGGCTTTCTAAGCGCGACGCGTTACCTTTCTTTTGAAGCGTCATTACACTGCCAGCCCTCCAACACTAGCTATGCTTCATTCTTTGCGCTTCATACATTTTGAGACTCTGCGTCCGGTCCCACTTCCCAGGGCTTTGTTTGCCCGGTTAGGTATGGTGCATTCAAACCACTTGTGATTGGCCGCATAATGCAAGCCAATTGCATAGGGGGTGTGTCAGTTTGATACGCCCTCATCTCTGCAAGGCTTCTCATACGCAACGTGTCACCTTTCTTTCGAGGTGTCATCACGCTGCCAGCTACAACATAAGTTATGCTTGCAGCCTAGGCCTCTCTGCCAGACGCATGCGGCACCTCTTGTGACAACATCGGTTCCGGCTACACATTCACTCGTCCGTCCGAGTTGACGGTAAGCTTCTGTGTCCGTGATGCTTTTTCTTTATGATAGCATTTTACTTTCAACGGGCTTAGTAAATCACCTCTTTTTTCTTTCTTTTTCAAAACTCAGACACTCCGTGCACGTTTGAGCATAATGCATTATTTTGATGAGCTCTTTTGCACAGATGCTCTCCAATTAGTTACGGATTGTTGATAATTTCAGCCACCCATAGTAATCATGGCGTTTTCTCTGTTCTGCCCCCTTTCTTCCCTTTCTTTCTTTGTACAGATCAGGTATTCATTACCGATCATCGTCCCTTTATTGGACATCTACTTGCCAGCTATTCGTGGCAGTTCTTCTCTCTTTGCTCAGAAGTTGTTAATCTTGACATTGGCTTTGATTCATTCACGACAGATGTCACGACGTGAGAATTCGACATACCTTTTCATTCAGGTACATTCTTTTCTTTTCTCATCATTTTTTCTACCTTTAATGCTTCCCATGGCAGATTTGGTAAGCTTCAAACACTCATTTGAGCCAATTCTCATTTTATTCAATTCTTATTTCAATTGATTTTTAGTAATGATTCATCTCAATCCTTGCTGCATCAGGCTCCACCCTGAAGTTGGGCTTTGCGTCTAGAAATTCTGCCTTTGATGAATTCCTCCCACATTCATTTTGGGTAAGGTTCCCCTCTTAGGTAGTTCACAATCAGTAGTCAGATTAAATTTACAATTGTTTGGCCTGAACGGTTAGGGAACCTAAAACTTAATAAACCCATGTCATGTGTTTGAGAGACACATAGCAAGTCAGTGTCATTTCTGTATATTATTCTATGTACATATTCGTTATGTGATGGATTGTTTTGTCTGCTTCCCCGCAGGGAATATCATCAGTTACTCAGCCCCGAGGAAGACGGTTCTTTAAAAAGGCCTGACAGGTGGCCCGCCGAAACGTAACAGTGGTCTCATCTTGTTGAAATTCATTTCCTTGTCTGATTTCTTAAAGACATAATTTGTGTTTGAGACCCTGAATCCTGCACTAGAACAAAGTGTAATGTTTGCGTAGGCAGACCTGTATTATGTATTTACATTATTTCTGCACAATTGACAGACCTGCACTACCAGGAAGTTGCACCTGGTTGTTTTTACGCACTCGTTCCAGGCATATTTAAGTATTTGTTCTAAGCACAATATTTTTTGCATATTTGTGCATGGTAAACTTTTGTTCTAATCATAACATTTCCTGCATATTTTACATGGTAAACTAGGATATTTACCATAAAAGCTGATCCCTCTTTTCTTTCTGCATCTGTTGCAAATACTTCTTTCACATTCTTGTCAAAAGTATAGGAATTTGTTTATTTGTTATATGTATTTACTTTTGTCAAATAAAAAATGGTAACATATATATTTTTCCCAATAAATTGTGTGTGGTGTGATTTTGCAATGCTTTGTGTCTCTTTTGGACAGTCTGGGTAGTTTTAAGGATATCCATTTGTTGGATACCAAGTTAACTAAAATCAGTAGCTTTCTTCAAATTTACTCTCTACAGCTTGTGTATTTTTTGTTGCGAAAGTAGTTTGGGATCATCATGTGCCTATTATATCAAACTTTTAGCGCACTTAAGGCCCCTTATATCTCAAGATAATGCAGAGACCATCGCCAGAGCGATAATAGGCTCAAAAATAGACTATTGTTCTAGTCTCCTTATGGGACTTTATAAGTCTGATTGTAACAGACTGCAAGTATGCCAAAATGGGGCAATTAGAACTGTTATGAAACTTAAATATAGAGATCACGTCACAATGGCAAGACATGATCTCCACTGGCTGCCGATAGAGTCTAGAATCTTATTCAGGACGTTGACTCTAGTACACAAATGTAGATCTGGTAACCTGTCCGAATACCTGAAACAGCTCATCACCATGAGATACAACACTAGAACACTAAGGTCTAATAATCAGTACCTTTTATTCAAACCGAAATGCCAAACCACCAGAGTGGCCAATTCAGCTTTCTTCTCCAGTGGACTGAAGGTCTGGAACGCCCTACCATTGGACATGAGAGTCATTGAGTCACTTGAAATCTTTAAGAAAAGACTGAAGACCTACCTTTTTAACTAATTTATGTATAGTTTTTTTATCTGAGTACTACCTTTTAGCTTTCATGCCTGTTTCTCTATGATCTCTGTTATTTGTTGTATGTGTCTTGTAGCGGCCTCACGCCTTAGGGTCTATGGCCGCACTATATAAATGTAATAAAGTAAAAAGTAAAGTAAAATTCCTGCTGACCGGCAGTTTGGTAAATCTATGCACCCAACTTCTCACAGCTGCAAAAAAATGTATAGCAAGACTATGGAAGCATCCAGAGGTCCCAGCAGTGAGCCTGTGGTGGGCCAAATACTGGGATACCGCAGTGGCGGAAAGAAAATAACCGCCTGGGAAATAGGAACACGTTTTTTGACACCTGGGCCCTCTTTTTTAGACTGCGCGGAGCAGTTCTTCAGAATGGCCAGGAAACCACCGCCCCTCCGCTAGCTGTCTAAATATGACTAGGGAAATCCGAACCCTGGCCTGAGGCCCTCATCGAACTCACCCCCCGGGCTCTGGTAACACGGAAACAGGAGCATTGGAGCTCAATGCACACACCCCGATACGCTCCTACCCCAGACAATGATTAGCCAGGCCTCCCTGCGGAAATCAACAGTTCAAAACAGGACCCCTATGACCTACAGCATCCCACCTATTCTGTCCCTCCTAATCCCACTGGTCCCCCCCCATCAACACTTGGTTATGTTTTTGATTTGTTGCGTTTCATCTCTGTATTGATCTCTCGATTATGAAAATTATGCTCGTGAGATGTCTGTTTACTGTCTAAATCAAATAAAAAGATTTGTTGAAAAATAAAAAGGGGTGCAGGGGAAAATTTGTGAAGGCTCTACGTCTGGAAGAGGGAGACCCAAGGGTGAAGCCATCACCCACAGTCTACGTGGAACAGAACTTTGTGTTTGTTTGTCGGATACTTCAGGCCTCGAAGGCAAGAGACTTTGTATTAAAAAGAGACTTGGCCATCGAAGAACCTGATAGCTGGTACGGAACTATCGGCTCGTGCTAAGAAAGCTCGAGCATGTGTTGTGCTCAGGAGATCCACTTTGTCCCGTGCTCAAAACGTGGGGAAGGGAGACCCCTGGCAATTGCATCATGACGTATTATTTGTGAACACTTCTTTCTTTATTGAAAACCCTAACCCTCACTGTTTCTGTAATTAGTTGTAAGGATTTGGCAATAGCTTTTTTTTAGTAACAGCCTTTTTTATTTAGAGACAACGCCACAAGCACTGCCTTATTTTTTATTTGATGGTCGAATCTTGCTCCCATCTTAGATTTAGGTTAGGTACCCTTGAACTGTAATCACTTGTGTCTGTCTACTGTTGCCACTGGTTCCTTACAGAAGGCATTTTTGGTTCTGACTTTGATGGCCCAATTGGTGGTTGCGTGGAATTGGAAGTAAGAGGCGGCTCCAACCTGCCACAATGGCTACATAAACTTTGGCATGGCTTGTCCATGGAATGGGTTACATATAACTTATAGGAGGAAGAACGAAAATTTAGGACGGATTGGGGCACACTATTGGAATACTTGAAGGAAGATTATCGTATTCAACTGTGCCCACAACACATTTGCGTTGTGGACATTGCCTAATGTCTCTATAAAGTGCTGCTGATCCGGGGTAGGGGGTAAGGAGGGTGGGGTGGGAGGGGATTGTTATGTAAACTTGTAAAATGCCAATAAAAACTAAAATTTTAAAAAAGAGAACAGTTGTTTGAAAAAGCAGCTGTCCAAACTTTACGAGATTACATTTTTTATGTCCCCAACTTTCTGCACCATTTAGCATTATGAGGGCCAATTTAAAATGATAGAATTCAATTAAAGGTTGGATAGTGTACCCACCCTTTTTGTACCTAAATGGTTTAAAAGCAGTGAGATGTTGAGTAACAGTGCTTTTTTTTTCAGGTTCCTTGTTCTTTCTCTGTTAACTGTAAACAGAGTGATTTTTTTTTTCCCCCAGCTCATTTAGACTGTGCGCCTTATTTACGTTTAAGTTCTCAGTGTTGCAGAAATGTGAGGCAAAACGGACAATGACCCCAGCCTCTTGTCATAACAATGGAAACCAGTTGACCTCACACAATAGAGAACTGTGCCACACTTGTTCTTTGTGAAAATCCTTTTTTGCCTTGTTCTTCGGATTTGAATCTACATATGTTATGAGCTTAGTTAAATTCTGCTCTGATTTGACAAAGACATGTCGTGTCGAAACATGTGTAATCCAATAGGGCACTGTTTTTTCATCGACTATTTTTGCTTGTGTGATTTTAAACACTAAAAAAGTATTATTTCACAAAGAACAAATGTGGCGCAGTTCTTTATTGTGTGAGGTCAACTGGTTTCCATACTGTTAACTGGTTTGTTTTCACTTCTACTTGACTGCTCCTCTTCTTTGTCCCATGAACCCATCGTCTAGTTTTGTTGTATTTTACTAACTTGTTCTTGTCTCATTCGGTCTCGTCTACGTGCACCCCACCTCTTGTGCCCTACCCAAGTGTTCCCCCCTCCCCTTCCTTGTCAGCTCCCCCTCCGCCTCTCTTCTCTTTCCCCCACCTCTGCATCCTCTATGGTGCTCTCTATTTCTCCTATCTAATCTAACTGCTTCTCGTTTGACTATACTGTCCTTCTCATTAAGTCTGGTACGAAGAAGTTCAAAAAGGATATCCTAGTCCCCAACCCAGGCCTCCCTATCGATGATACCTATACCAGTGCTTCCTCCGGACAGACCCTCACGGACATCCTCTTTGTCATTCCTTTGCCAGACCTATGGACTCCACATATGGTCTCTGTGTTCTCTCCTTTTTGTTCCTCTTCCATTAATGGTGGCACCCGGTGGGAGGCCCTCCTGGCCCCCTTCCACTCCTCTAAGATCATCATTAATGTTTACCTAAGTGGCACTGTCTTGGTCCAAGGCCCTCAAGCCAACCTCCTCCTCCTCTTCGATAGATGCTTTCTGCACCTTATCTACTTCCTTTCCTCTCCTGCTGTCCCTTCTCTCCCTTCTCTGGCTTCCTTGCTTCCTTCCTCTGCAACCTCTCTGGCGCCCTCATCCTCCTCCTCCTTGGCTACCTTGCCCTCTCCTCCTTCCTCTTCTGTGCTCACTCGGGCTCCTTCTACACTTCCGCAGGGAGTACCTCTGACTTGTACCCCTCCCCGGAAGTTTTTCAAGGGCGACAACCTTCTCCACATTGCCACTCTCAACTCTCGTACAGCTGTCAAACACTCCTCTGACATATGCCATCTCCTGGAAGAACTTGACCTTGATGTTCTCGGTCTCACTGTGACATGGTTCACGGCCAGCTCAGTCACAAGCTTTGACTCTCTCCTCCCTGATGGCTACAAGATCCTCTCTGTGCCCAGATCCAACCGTTCTGGTGGGGTTGTAGCCTTGATCTTCCCGGAGTGGATTCCTGCCTCTATCATTCCTATGCAGGTCTACTCCTCCTTTAAATGCCTGATCTGCAGGCTCTTTCTCTCTCCTGGCTGCTCTCTCTCTGTTCTATCTGCTGGTGCCACTCACGACTCGAGGTCCGCGTAGATTAGGTATACCTCCGTCCCCAAGTACCAGTCAGAGAGATAGGAGGAACTTGCTGACCAGTTATTGGGGCCACGGGTGGCAGGAACAGGAGTGCCAGGTCCCCAGGTAGCTGTAATGGAAACAGGCAAATTAAACAATAAACTGCTGACTACATACTTCTAAGCAGAAATTACTATGTATGAGCAAGAGGACACCGACCAGTTGAAAATGTGGGGAGTGGTAGAAGGCAGGAGATGAAACAGGATCCCTGCTTATCCCCCCAGTAAGGTGCAAATTGTTCCCTCAGAAAGGGGCCAGTAGAGGCGGTCCACATTAACAGCAGGGACTTACTGGGTTGCCACTGTAATCCAAGGTTGAACGAGGGGGAGTCCTCACCAGATGGTAAGAACCCAACGTGGTTGCAGGTGGGAAAATCCAAGAGAAGTCCAAAAGCAAAGTCTGTGGTCAAATACCGGGTATGGAAATGGGAGGAGCCATTGCCGAACAAAGTGAAAGTGCAGTCCGATAATTGAAAGCCGAGGTGGAAGCAGTTCAGGTAAACAATCAGGACAGGTCGCCGTAACCAGAAGGAGTTCATAATAGGCAGTCCGTGAAACAAATAGTATGGTCTGAATCCAGGAAGTAAGCAAAGTCGGGATCACGAAACGACAATGTCAGAGAATTCCCAGCTGAAAAGCGCTGTGTAGTGCGTTTGGTGTCCATTTATGTTGTTGCCATGGATTCCAGATCACGTGAGCGGGACCGCCACGTCATGTGGGGAACACATGAGCGGAACCGCCGCGTTGCATGGGTTGTTCACCGGGCTGAGCGTGAGTTCCAACGCCATGGCAACAGCCACTGTGGATGCGGCCATCGCCTCCATGGAAATCGTTGCCTGTTTAATGTGGGACACCTTGTAGGTGGTTTGGAGCGGTGACATGCTAGTTGGGCACCCTTATGCTGCTGGGCAGGTCCTCCTTGAACCCCGTGAGTGGAGGTGCCCTGGAGTGTTGGATGCTTTTCAGGTGAGTGCTGGAGGGATGAATGCATGACAGCCAGCCACCTGGTCAGGTAACCTCCTTCCTCTCTGAGTGGGCAGACCTCTCCTCCTCCTTCCTGGCCTCTACACTCAACTCCTCCTCCTTGGAGACCTCAACATCTACCTGGATACTTCCTGTCCCTCCTCTTTCGCGAGCTCTGTGAGATTCTCTCTCTATTCTTCCTTCTGGCCCGACTCAATCTGCAGGGCACAGTCTGGATGTTCTGATCTCCTCAGACTCCCCATCTCTAACCCTCTCACCAGTCCTCTCTCCTGGAGTGACCAATTTCTCCTCTCGTCTCATCTCTCTCTCTCTCTCTACTCTCAGGCCGAGCCTACCCCTACACTGCCACCCACCTTCTCAGTCGTCCGACCCATGAAACGTGTGTCAGTTGAGGCTTTCGCCACCACATTCTCTCCCCCTCCCGCACCTCTAGCTGACTCACATCCTGACACAGCCCCTTCCAACCTCCACTCTTCTATCTCTGACACTCTTGATGCACTTGCCCCTGTCATGAGGATCCGTCTCAAGCCCAAAGCCAAGTCACCTTTAAATGCAAGTGTAGGGTGGCTGAGAGGAAATGGCTAGCATCTTCTGCATCCTATGACGAACTGGCCTGCCACCTGCTCCAAAGGCAATACTGACTCTCTCTCCTCACTAAGAAGAGAGCTCACATCCAAGCCCGCTTCTCTGCAGCATCTAACAACTCGGCCGAACTCTTCAAAATCTGCAAGGAGCTGGCCAATCCTGCTGCAGTCTCTGCCTCTTCTGTCCCCTCCTAGGGCCTCTGTACGGCCTTGGATTCACATTTCATCTCTAAAACCTGGGACATCCTGTCCACCCTCTCATCCTCTCCTCCTTCTCCCTCTACTTTCTCCTCTACATCTGGCCTCTCTGTGGCCACCTCTCCTCCTCCCTTCTCTGCCTTTCCTCTGTTCCCACCTGACGAGGTTTCTAGACAAGTCTGATCTACGAAAGTCTCGTCAAAACAGGTTCTTCCCTGTTCATCCAAAACCATGAAGGACCACATTGACACCCACGCTCCACGCTTGGCCGACTTTTGCAATCACTCTTTTGCCACTGGAACCTTCTCTTCCCCCCCCTGAAGCACTCTATTGTGCACCCTCTTCTTAAGAAACCCCTGCCGACCCCTCCTGTCAGGCTAACTATCGCCCAATCTCCATTTCTCTTTTCCTGGGCAAACTTCTGGAAAGGCTGGCCATCTCCCAACGTAATCTTCACACTGAATCAATTGGTTGTCTCCATAACCATCAGTCTGGCTTTAGAGCAGCCAGAAGCACATAAACTGCTCTCCTGAACATCCATGAAGACCTACTCTCTAACCTTGACTCAAATCACCCCTCTGTCCTCATCTTACTCGATCTCTGTTCTGCGCTTTTGACACGGTCAACCATGCCATCCTGCTCAACCCGCCCCGTGATAACCTGGGTATCACCGATCAGGCCCTGGCCTGGTTGACCTCTTTCCTCTCCGACCCAGCCTCCCAGGTCCTCTTTTCTCACTCTCTATCTGTGATGTTCCCCAGCAGTCTAACCTTTCTCCCAGGCTGTTCAACCAATACCTGGCATCTCTCGCCCACTGCATTGCTGCTCTCTGCTCCAACTTTCAGTGCAGACTCTCCTCTCGCTTTCAGGCCCCCCTCAGCCGCCTCTTCTCCCTCTCTCATCCCAAATTGGCTGTCTGCAATCCAGGAGTGGTGTGCCGCTAATGATCTCTGCCTTAATGTTAGTAAGATGGAGATCCTCCTCATCGGCACACCTGCACCTTCCTTTTCTGTCCCTCTATGACCATCCACTCTGGGCCCTCTTCCTGCTCCCACCTGTGAGGCTAAGAACCTCAGGATCATCTTCGACTCCACACTCTCCTTCTCCCCTCACATCTCTGACCAAGAAGTCAGACTACTAGCTGCACCTCCTCAGAGGTATTCTTCCTTTCCTCACCTTCCCCCAGAGCTCTGGTTCTCTCTAGACTACTGCAACATCCTCTTTCTAAATCTGCCTGCCTCTACTCTCTGTCCTCTACAGCTCATCCAGTACAGGACTTTGAGACTTGTCCTTGGCCTCAAGCCCAGGGAACGTATCTCTCCAGCCCTGAAATCTCTCCATTGGCTCCCACTGGCAGCAATTATCAAGTTCAAGACCCTTTGCATTGTTAACAAGGCCTCTGACGCCTGGGACCGCTATACCTCCAAACTCTCTTCTGAAAAATCTTCCTACTCGAGCTCTTCGCTCCTCCACTTCCAACTCCTTGGGGGTCAGTCGCTTCTCCAAGCGACGAGTTGGGGCAGATCTCTTTCTTCAGCTTGCACCTCCCTCTGGAACAGCCTCCCTGCTGCTCTGAAACTTGAGCAGAACCATCTCCAGTTCTGGAAGCACCTCAAGAACTTCCTTTTTGCTTCTGTTTTTTCTCTTCCTCTCCCCTGCTGATCTCTTGTCTGATACTGCACTGGCCACCTGATTACCCTCTGAACTCAGGCCCAGGTCCCTGCCCACCCAGTTGCACACCCGCACTGCCTACTGGCATCCCCTGCACTTGTGGTCATCTGTATCTGCAACCCTACAGCCCCCTTACCTGCACTTATTAGACACCTGTTGTCTGCACTTTACTTGCCACCTTTTGGCTGCCCTACTTGTTTTTGATCCCATGTCTGGCACTTGCCCATCCTCACCCCGCCTCACACTTTTCCCCTCCCCTCTCCCCTTGCGCAATCTCAATGTCACTAGGCCTAGTAAGATCATTGTTCTGTCCTCCCTCTGTTTCCCCTTCCATTGCCTCATTACGCCATGAAGCACTTGTTTATAGTCGCTTTATAAATGCCATATCATATAATATCATATCAATATGCCAAGTAACTTTCTAATTTAGGAGATACATTAAATATCATAGCTTTGGTTTTAGTTTTATTTATAACTAGTGAATGTACTTTGGCATATCCTGCCAGTGCAGCTATTTGCTTTGGCAACACAGACGGAGTGTGGTCCATAATTATATCATTCACATTGCAGGCATAGGGAGCAGGTAAATGTGTGTAGGGGGGATTCAGGGAGTGGAGGGGCATTATTTGTCACAGAGAAGGGAGGGGGTGGAGGAATGAAGGGGGTTTGTCATGATTCTGGTCGTTGAAGGCTACACAAAATAGACCTAAGTGGTCTTTTTTAGGTGCAGCCTTCAATAGGCATTATTATGACTTAGAACCATTGTTTGCGACTTCGGGGACATATCAAGATCTAACTAGAAGCCAAGATTGTGTACTGGTAAAGATGAAAAGCAAATTGAATTGAGACAAGCGGCAAGAGGACTGAAAGGAGTCTGGTGGGGCCAAGAAAAATAATGTCAGTAGTTTTATCCTGATATAATTGTGTGGTGGCCGCAGGAAGGAGACAGAGATAGTAGGTGGTCACTTAGTTAATATCGATGTAAGGAGCTCTGCCGTCCTTTCCGTCTCTCTTCCGTCTCCAATCGTCTTCCAGTGTGTTCCACATTCCAGCTCTAAAGTTTCACGTCATGACACCACCCACACACCCCTTTCTTCTTAAAGATCCTTCTACCTACTACTGAGTATATTTTTCAAGGTATCTTGGCCTCCTATACCTCCTCCCACTCCTTGAACTCGATGAACCATCATCTGCGTTGCAAGGCAAGGAAACATCTTTCAACTGCATTCTCTCATTACCACATTTCTCACTACTGTTCCCCCTTCCATTCCTATCATCACCAGCTCTGTGTTCCACACCCAGCCATCTGCTATCTTGATGGCATTTGTAAATGCACTCTTAACTTTTAATCTCTCTTGACCATTTACACCGTTGTTTTCTGAGTTCTACCGGCAAACTAATTCTGACCTAATCCCCCACATGCAGGCATGCCATATTCATCACATCAGTCCAGTCATACAATTTTATGTTCATCATTGGGTTCCTCCTTATCCTGTCTTCCACATCATCCACTCTGATGTAAGTTGCATTCACTGTACCTAACCACGCTGGGAAAAGCTTGGTATTAGCTTTCCTGCCCCTGCTGAATTCAAACAGTGAAATGCCCATAGTACTGTGTGGTGTAAACCCATGCGCTACTAGCATCTCCCTAGACACATTTCTCCAATCTCTCCCATTCGACCATGCCTATCTTATCGTCTCATTAATTACTCTGTTGAATGTTTCTACATATCCATTTGTTTGGGATGATATATAGCACTTGTTCAATGTCATGCTCTCTAAAAAAGTCTTAATCTCCTAAGATTTAAATTGTGTTCCATTGTCTGTCAACATTGTGCTAGAGTATCCCTCACAATCACACAATTCTTCTAAAAACTCAATTACTCTCCTTGAATTCACATGAGGTGTCATGGGTATTTCTGCCCACCTTGTAAGAAGGTCTTTTACCACTAAATACTATGTCTGAACTCCATCACTCCATATCGGGACAACACCACCCATTCCTATTTTTCCCACCATTTCCCTGGGATGTCTGTTACTATCATCAGATGATTTGGACTCTCACGCACTTTGACACTGTTTTCACAATACATACAGTTCCTCATGTGCCTCTCTATCTTTATATCACCTCCAGGCCATCACTAATTGTTTCTGATTCTCTGTTTAATCTTCACTATTTATTGATGGCCTTCATGCCCTAAATCAATTAAACATTGTCTTATACCGTCAGGCAGTACACCTTTATCTCCTCTCTTTAAGAACTGTACATACAGTTCATCTTTTATGTTCCACAGTGCCTCCATATTTATTTCCTTGAGCAATCTCCTACACAAACTGTTTTCAGACAAGCTCTTCATCATTTTGAGAATGTTATTGTCATTTCTCAAGGCAAAGTCCCATTCTCCCCCTGGAATTGTTTTACCCACTATCTCTAGAACCCCTTCTTGTTCTTCTTCCTCATTAAAAGCTTCTTCATTACTTGTCATCCTAGACAATCAGCTGCATGATCTTTTACACCTGATATGTATGTTGTCACTAAATAAGTCACGCATTTCCTTATCCTCGAAGATACTTTAGCCAGACCTTTCGACGTCATTATCTCCACTAGTGTCTTGTCATATGTATGTATCTCAAATTTTGTTCCCCATACAAAACTCCTGAACTTCTCTGTCACCCACTTTATCGATAAGGCCATCTATTCAATTGGAGTATATGTTTTCTCCAGGACTTTTAATAGTCCGGATGCTTTACCTCCTTCTGTTTGTGTCAAAACTGCACCCAAACCTACATTAATTGCATCAGTTGTAATTACTGTATTCCTTCCTCTCTCGTAGTTGCACAATGCTGATGCATTTGCTACAGCCTTTGCAAGCTCCTTTTTAATGCACACAAATTCTGTTCACAGTGGTCATCCCATTCAAATGGTGCTCCCATTCTCAATAAATTCCTCATCGCTGCTGTGTGCTTTGCAAAATTTGGGACAAAATTTAAATAGTATTACGCCATCCCCAGGAATGCCATAGCTTGTTCTTTACTTGTGGGGGTAGACATCTTCTCAATGATGTCCAAAATAGCTTTCTTAGGAGAAATACCTCTCTGAGATGGCATGTCCAAGATATTCAATCTCCCATCTGTTGATCTTGCACTTCTCCTTGCTCAAAGTCATTCCTGCAACATGCAGTTTGCCGAGTACCCAATTTAGTCTTTTATATTGTTCCTCCAGAGTTTCTGCATACACTAGAATACCTCTGGTGTTATAAAAGCTGTGAAATGCTGAGATTCTCTGTGGAGTTTTACTTGATGGTAGGCATAGGTAAGATTGAGGGTTGGACAAATCTTTGGCAGACCCAAGGTTGATATTAACTCTTGAATATTTTGCAGCAGATGTCTTTCCGATATGATGCATTTATTTAACTCCCTCATGTCTATACATATTCACACTTTACCAGATGCCTTCCCTACCACACCACTAGTTGTGACACCCATTCCGAAACATCACTTCTTTCTATGATGCCTTCATTGTCTAGTTTCTTATGTCCCGCTTTTGCCTCATCTCTGATGTTGATTGGAATATTCTGTAGTTTATGAGCAACTTCCTTAAAACTTTGCTTTAATTTAATTTAAACATCCTATGTCGTCTCAAAAAACCTGTTCCGGTACTTATTGCATGACTTGTGATTCATCATTTTCTATTTAGAGTAGAGTATATTTTGTATTTGGGTCCAGTTTTATGGCTAACTTCTTCTGATGGGCCCAGCTCAAAAGTGGCTTTGACCAGCTATGTGATATATAAACTTTTCCGGTGGCTTCTCTCCATTTGAATTGCAATTTAGCCTGGAACCAACCAATCCGCTTTATCTGTACTCTTCCAGTTGCCTTTGAATTTGTCATCCTCATGTAAGTACTTGTGTTTAAATGTATCTTTCCATACTTCCGGCAATAAAGTATATTCGGCTCCTGAGTCAATCATCATAATAACTAGCACATCATTCATGGTGACTGTTGCTTTTGGACTTTCTAGATCTTCCTCATCATCTCTGACTGCGGATATGCATTCATCGTCATCATATATCTCATTGATGAAATTTGTCAAGCTCTTCCTGCTGCTGCAACATTTTGCCAGATGGCCCTTTCCATTACATATTCTGCAAACGATGCAGAGTGCAGGGCAATTTGAGCTGTTCGTCCAGTGTGACATGTTGCCACACCTATAGCACATTCTCGGTTGGCTTTGAACCTTGACGGGAAACCTTCCTTTCCCTCTAGGATGATGAGATATGGACAGATTAATTTTGTTACTCCTTTCCTCCAGTGTGCATTTCTTCCCAACTGCACAATTTCCTATGGCAGAAATCATCTCAGTCATGTTTCCAGATGTGCCTTGCACTGTTTCTGATGTCGATTTAATTGTCGCCTCCTTTAGTCTGCATTCCAATGTCTTTACACATTCTTCTGTGTGTTAGACTTCTTTAGCTATCTGTAATACTGTGTCGAATGGGGGGTCATCCTCCACCTACAGCCTCTCTCTTACCTTGCTAATCCTGCATTCTAACATTAATTGGTCCCTCAATCTCTCATCCAATTGTTGATTGAAGTTGCATGATCTGGCCAGTTTCTGCAAAGCCGTGATGTATTGCTCTACAGTCTATCCTTCTTCCTGCATTCTCTTTCCAAAATTCTAGCATTCTAATATGGTTCTAATCTTCTTTTCATAATGTTTGTTCATTTTTTCTACACACTTTCTGTATTGATTTAAATTGAGACACACTCCTTCAGGCAGTTTAGGAAGGTCTTCTAATTTCTCATGTAGTAGTAGTGATTTCTTTCTATCCCCACTGTAATTAGTGCCGCACACCAGATTTGAATAGTGCTCAAAGGATCTGAGCCACCTTTTCCACAGTGTGGTGTGTTCCTCTGGGAGAAACATTGCGGCAGGAGACACTCTGCATGCTCATTTGGTCACCTGCTTCCCTAGGATGACTCGTGGTTGTACGGTGGTGTCCTTCTGCTGTTGCAATAATCATTCAGTGTCTAAATTGTCTCTGTGTCAAAAGATTATTTGAATCATTATTCAGTCCTGTATTCATTTCTACTCTGTCAATATGAAGGTCACTGGCAGTATGTACTGTAACTCTATTCAGGGAGCAGTTGCAGCTGGAGAGCAGCTATTGTCTTCAAGGTATCGTCTTAGAGATTTATGAAATATCTCTAAGTATACAGCTCACTGAGAAATGGTGAACACAAGAAGAAAGCTTTTATGATTAAAGTCGAAACACAGCATATTTGTAACAAAATGAAAAGATGCTGCCCCAAATGTTTACAGAAAAGATATTACAAATGATCTCAGTGAACAGATAAGAAATAGATTTTAAGAACCAAAGAAACGGGTACAGTGATAGATGCTGTTGTTTCAATAGATGCAATAAGGGAAACGACCAAGACATGTGAGAGGGGATTAAGGTGAAAAAGAAAGACCTCACAGAGAGAATGATGGTAACAATTACAGAAACTTGCTTCTGAGTCGCAGTTGCAGCAAAGGTTTCCCTTAATTTAGAAATGTTATGTACAATGAAATAAGAGATATTATTGCAAAGTAGTCGTGAAGGGTTCTCTTTGATTTCCAGAGAAGTGGAGTCCCTGTACTATAAAGAAGTTATTTACTCTTGTTGACATGGGGATGCATTTTGTTCCTTAAAAGAGCAACTGTTTAGCCAGACAAATTGCTCTGTGGTACAACCTTAACATACTTCTTATAATTAACCTTGTGCATCTTAGATACAAGGGTTCTGCTCTTGGTCTTTAAGTTCTTACATTCTATGTTAGGGTATAGTTTGAAGGCTAAGGTATACATTCTATATCGTCTAGAGGACACAGGTAGCTTTCTATGTGAGGTAAACGTGAAGTGCATGAGAGGAGCTCCATGCAATTCAGGGTAAAGAGTGCCTAAAAAGTGCAAAGGCAAAACTGGGGATGACTCATTGGCTCCCTCTAGTCTTGTGTATGTGATTTATGTGTTATGTTTTGCGAGTGAAAAAGGATGACAATGGTGTGCTTGTAGGCAGGGATGAGGGAGGCTTGTGTGATGAAGATTACCTTGCTTACCTCATCGGTACTTGTAAATCAGTTGCATATTGCATCTAATTTATGCTTGATGATGATGTCAGAAAGTTCTGTGGTATGTTGCCACAGTGGAGTCACGCTTGTTCGAAGGGAACTGAGTAACAGTGAGTGAAATGGAAGTGAGGTTTCTGAGGTGGGTGTTGCGTGTACATGGTGTATTCATGTTTATTTGCAAGTGAGATAGCAAAGAAGCCGACAGGAGAAATATCGCAATTGGTTAACTCCCTTGAGACTCTGCATTTAGCTGTTCAAACAAATGTGGTATCGGAGGAGACACATGTTGCTCACTTCTCTAATCTGTTTAAGACTTCAGATACAACAGTAGAAGCAAGAGAAACACCCCAAGGCATAGAGTGGTCTTTTCAGATTGATAAGCAAGACACTTTGGCTCTTTTTAATAAAACAAGTAGATCGAGAGCACTGGGCCCGGCAAGCTCACAAACACCATGTTAAAGGAATAACCAGAACTTTGAGCAGGCTTCCTGTTACTATTGTATAAACAGATACTGAAACTGAGAGAAGTGCCATTGTATTGGAAGTCGGCCGTTCTTGATCCGATTTTTAAAAAGGGCAATAGAGCTGACCCTAATAACTATCACCCTATTGCCGTTTTAGATGTGGCGGGTAAGATGTTTGCCTCAATTATTCTACAGGGTTTAAATACATGGGTGTGGTGTCTTCGACCAGGTTTGACATCTTCCAGTCGGGTTTTGTAAAGGCTGTAGGAACAATGTTAAACATGTTCTTGCTTAATATCTTGTAGACCCGCACACTAAAAAAGAATTCAAGAATATACTTGGCATTCATTGACCTGGCTAGGGCATTCGACAGCTTTGATAGACACCTCCTGTGTGTAAAATCCGAGAATTGGGGTTCTCTGAATGACCTGTCAAATGCAATGAAGGTTCTGTATTCATCTACCTCACTGAGGGTCAGATTGAACATGGATGGATGCCTATCGAGACCAATTAAAATGGGTAAAGGCTTAAAACAGGGCTGCCCATTAGCTCCAGCCCTGTTCAATCTGTTAATTTCAGATCTGGGTGCAACCATGAGTGAGGCTAGATGTTTCCACCTCAAAGACTGGAGGGTTTTCAGCTGGTTTCTGTAAGCGGATGATCTGGTCCTATTGGACCAGACGCTGATAGCTTTGCAGCACCAGCTGGATGACCTACATGTATATGTCGAGCAGAATGGACTTGGGATGAATGTGGCCAAGTCGAAAGTCTTGACACTTCGACCTACATTGGCTAAGCGAAAGAAGACTTTTGTGTGTGTGATGCCTTAATCAGGAGGCCTTTCAGGAGGTTGATATGTTCACATACATGGCTATGTGTGTGTGTGTGAATATTAGCTCAATTGATGCACCGAGAGAGAAAATCATGAGAACCAGTGCAAAAAATATGTCCGCCCAGGGTTGTGTTTTGTTGAGGAGGAATCATCGCTACTCGTTGATCCCAGTCTTGAATTTCTGCAAGCTGAAAGTTGTGGCCATATTATCTTTTGGAGCGGAAGCATCCTTTGCATTGTCATATCACAGGTGGCCTGTTTTGGAAGTTCCATTTTGGAAGAGAGTACTTTCACTGCCTAAAGGAGTCTCGTTTCAGGTCATGATATGATATAATATGATGGGTTATTTATAACGCGCTTAATACCCCAAGGTTTCTAAGCGCGGACCCGGGAATTGCTGCGTGTTGTCTTGCTTCCAAGGCGAGCACGATGCCCCTGAGCTATCCTCTGCCATGAGCTGGGCCTCCCCTCGCTTTATTCTATGTTCATGTGGAAAACTATCATTTTATAAAAAATGTATTGCTAAGCATACACCAAGTGCATTCCAAATAATGAGGAGCACATTGTTAAATAAGAACGAGTAGATACTGAATGAAAGGAAGCATTCCCGTTGCAATGTTCTTAGGAAATCGGGCACAACGGAACAAAAACTAGTGGAAAACCCTATTGGTGTGAAAAGAAAATTATAGACGATGGACTGGATTGAGACTTTAGAAACCAGGTAAACGTATAAACTGTACAACGCCAGTGCAGTTTAGACTGCAGAATGTATAACGTCCTACCCAGATACTTGAATACTTTTCCGAATGGATATTTTTGTGCCCAATTTCTATGGTTTTGTAGGAATTTGTACCCCACAAAAGACATTTTTTGCAAGAAAAGTATGTGGTGTAGTAGATTTGAAATGAAGATGTTGCACAGTCAAAGAGAACAGAGACACTCCAGCACCTTTTCCGATTTTGCACAGACTTGACAGAGATAAGAACACAAGTTCTTCTCTGAATGCCATAGTTTGAGACCAAATGAGTGGGGAAATATTTTTTTATGGGCTAAACGGTTTGTTAGTTTTAGCTTTTGTTAGATTTTTTAATTACATTTTTAAGGAATGAGATTAAAAGCTGTGTTTATTGATGATTTTAATGACATTTTCTGTGATCTTAACCTCTATGTTGTTTATAGATGGTAAAGGTTTTTTTTATAAGCCAATAAAACTTAAGAAAATAAATTAAAAGAATTGCAAGTGCATGTGGTAGTGAAAATCATGCAGTGGATTGTGGTATGTATCCTTATATGTGGTTTTTGCAACAGAGTTTAATGTCATGTGAAATTTGGTGCGTTTAGAAGCAAAGAGGCAGATTCTCAAAATTGTTTTGGCGCAAATGAACAGATCTCCCTTATTGCATCAAGTGCGGCAAAAAACATTGCTTGCTATTTACAAAGGGCACCAGAATGTGCGCTTAACAGATGCGTACATTCCAATGCTCCTTTCCACCCATGTGTGCATTTACTCACATAATGGTAGGTTCTGCGCATTTCAGTACTCATCCCATCCCGAATTGACAAATAGGATGCGCTTTGAAATGCACAGATATGAAGCCCGTTCCCCTGTACCTGAACAGGCATAGGGGGATGCGCAATGCTTGACAGAAGACCCATTACGTGTTTGCCGGTAATGTGCCAGTGATTCTGTGGACCAGTGGCACCGTTTCCGGCAACCACAACCACGGAATCACAGGCACAGCACAACCCCACTGAAGCATGCAATGCAGAATATAGGTAACGCTGCAACTGGCATTACGGAAACACTGTCACCGTCCACTAAAATCAGTGGCTTCGTCACAGAAATTTCAGTGGCACCATAACCGGTGTGTACCAGAGGGAAACACTGGCAACGGAAACACCGGGACCAGGAACAACGTCATTGCATGAACTGGAAGCTCACTTGCAGCCATTTTGAAAAACACAATCCACATAAAATAACCTACTTCCTGTTGCCGTCCGGACACATTCATTCCAGCATCCTGACAGCAGTCATGACGGTATCCAGTCATTGCATCGAATACAAAGCATTGACTGCCAAAAGCATCGAAAAAATGCATCGTAAAAAAAGCATTAAATGCATTTTTTTCAAAGGTAAAGGTTTTATTTATTAAGTATAATGGGTTTTAAGGGGTAGAAAAACAGGGGTTGCGGGTGGACCCCCCATTAAAAAAAAAAGAAAAACAAATGCATTCAATGCTTTTTTTTCATTGCTTTTTTTTAGAGGCTAACGCATTCGATGCTTTGGCATTCGATGCAATCACTATAAACCGTCATGACATCTAGAGTCCCTGATGTGCGGCAGCAGAAGCCACGCTTTACAGAGCAAGAACTGGTCATGCTGGCAGAGACCATAGTAGAACATGCTGCGAACTGTTTGCCACGACCACAGACGGACTACTCAACTCTGTAAAAATGCCATCTGGGAGGAGGTATCGGCCATAGGCCCCATGCTACAACCCCAAAAAGACTGCCATAAGCGGTGGGATGACCTTCGCCTGAGGGTCTGCAACCTGCTGCAGGCCCACAGGAAGGAATGTCTGGCCACGGGAGGTGGGACGGCCTCCCCAATGAGGCTCATGCCGTAGGAGGAGAAATGCAGCAGTGTGCCGTACTTTTAAGGGATCGAAGGAGTGGGAGCGGCAGAGGCCGGTGCAGGGACACATAGAGATGGCGGTGAGTGGAACGTGCCACACAAAAACGACTATACAGAGTGGACAGGAAAATGCAGTGCACACTATCCAGAGACATGTCCAACTGCATGACACCAAACCACATCCAAACGCTAGAGTGGCCAATAGACCATAGTTGCTGCCCCCTGTACACAAGCCTTGCCCCACCAAACACCCAAACATACATATCGCCACATGAGTACTGGTCATGTTCCAAAAGTGACAACATGAGAACCCACACATATACAAGGCACGCACCAGACCAAGTTGGCGTGCATGCACCATGAGCAATGTGCCAATGTAACACACTGACATGCATGAACACATCAAGGCCGTCATGATGTCATAACTCCAAACTCCATGCACAGGCATCATGTCACACAATGTATAAACTGCATGTAGCAAGGCCATAGGATGCCACAGAGGTGAATAACAGCATGCCCAGCTCAACCCCACAGGCACTTCATCTGACAGCAAGCATGGTGGAGTAAACACGCCCCAGCCACCGACAAAGAGGAAGAGAGCCACACCCCGCGCCACCACTGTCAAGGACACACCAGCACTGCCCGCGCAAATTACGGGCCCTGTGAGCATGCCGGCAACCCCTGCAGCAGCACCACCAACCCCCACAGAGGCACAGCCCGCTGCTCCTGCAGCAGCACCACCAACACCCACGGAGGACAAGCCAGCTGATCTCGACACACATCAGAGTGGCCCACCAAGATGGCCTTCTCCCCCATGCCAGCCTCCCAGATACCTTGCAACGTCCACAGACAACGATACAGGGCCAGAGGGCAGGGACACCGCTGAGGGGCCGTCAGACCACACCCCCTACTACCATACCTCCTTCAGCCCATCAGACCTTCACAGCCCACCTTCACCACCAATCCCCATTGTCCGTGAAATGGATGTACGCATCCGGAGAATCGAAGCACGGCACGAGTAGATGGCTGGGCTTGTGCGCCAGCAGCTTAAAGAAACTAGAATGATGAGGGGGAGTGTGCAAGCCACTGACTGGCGCTATGCCCATGCCCTGGGCCACTCCTCGTGCGCAACAGTCCTGCTTGCAAAGAGGGTCCAGGAGGCTAATGAGGCAATCTCGGCACATGCTGAGTCACTCACACTTTCCCTGCAGGTGGCCCTAGAGTGCATGGACACAGCTGGTTCTGACCCCCCTTGACCATCATCACGCTTGCCAGCTCCTAACAGAGCAGCCCAAGGTGCCGCTCCCTGCGCCTGTCAGGGTCACCTATTACCATAGTTAATGTGACATTACTGCAACCTAGGAGCTGTTTGGGGGAGGGAAAGTTGGGGAGGGAGCGGTTGGGCGGGGTAGCTGGGGAGGGTGTGGTCGGGAGGGTTTGTTTGAAAGGGAGTGGTGCAACACACATTTGTTGATGATTGTTAATTCCAAAATACACATAGTTCTGGACATTCAATTTCTGAAGTAGTGTGCTTTATTATTGCGCTGCATCACATGCAATGTGTGCTATGGTTTATGTGCAATTGATGGGTGCTCAAAAGTAGTTCTCAATGAGTTCCTGGTGGGTTGCACGCCCATTCTGACATCCCTGTGATGGTGTTGTTGCATGTCAACAGCTGCATCCCCATCATCATTGTTATCAGAGTCCGCTGGAGCCATGTCCATGTCCATGTCCAGGGCAGGGGTATGTTCCGCCTGATGCACATATTGTGCAACAGAGAACAGGACGGGACTATCTTCCCCAACTTCAGTGGCCTGTACATTAGGGCCCCAACGGAGCGCTGAAGGCACCGAAAACGTGCCTTCAACAGTCCAAAGGTCTGCTCGATTGTCATCTGTCTTCCGATGGGAGCGCGATTGTATGCTATTTTCTAGGTGAGTCTGGGGATCTCTCACAGGGGTCCTCATCCATGGCAGTAATGGATAACCGGAATCACCTGCATGGAAAGGGAAACGGGGAGGGCCATTACATTGAAGTGCCTGGGCAGTGCATGCATATTGGGATGTGAGTGAGTGGCACATGCATCTGGGGCTGTGCACTTGCAGGCCCTCATTCACCTTGATGCACCCTATGAAAGGCAATGCTGGTCAGGCCATGTGTAGGGTCTGACTCCCAAGGAGGGGTTGGTAGTGGTGGTTGGGGCTGAGTTGGGATATGCTGAGTATTGTGACATGGCAGTGATGCATTGTGGTACCTGTAGTGCACTGCATGCGCCTGTCCGTCTATGCCCAGATTGTGATGGGGTGTCCATCTGTTGCCACATGTGGTAGATGCCTGTCGTGGCCACCCACTCTTGTGTGACGATTGTGTCCCTGCATTGGCATGGTAGCTGTGGGCCATGCACTGGTGCCAATGAACGTCCCCCCATGCGCTGGTACACATGTAAGGAGGTGTGTGTATTTATGCTTTTACTGGCCAAATAGCCAGGTCTGCTGTCCCCCATAGCGCGCCATGTACGGAGGCAGAGTGCTATTCTGCAGGTCCATTGAGTCATGGGTTTATCCCAGGATGCAGGCGCAGCAGTGTCAGGTCTGCATCACAGACGACCTGCACATTCAAGGAGTGGTACAGCTTTCGGTTTCTATACACCTCCGCTGTGGCGTGGGCATCCACTAGATCTATATGTGTGCAGTCCACTGCTCCCAATACTTTAAGCATGCCTGCAAGTGCATGGAAGTGGACCTTGGTGGCATTGATCTGTGCCTGTGTGGTTAGTAGGGCGATGTGCTGGGACACATGGTGCAGGAGGGCATACAAGACCTGCACCAGCAGAGTTGAAAATGCAGGCTGCAAGATGCCATGCAGCTCGCCAACTGAGTGCACGAATGTGCCTGTTGCAAGAAAGTACTGCACTGACGCCACCTTCAACACAGAGGGGTATGGCAGTCTGAATGCCTATTATGGTCTGGATGTTGTTCTGGATGAGCTCCACAAGTTCCAGGATGGTCAACCCTGTTCAGGCGGTATAGTGTGCGGATCTGTCAGTCAGGGCCCTAGATGAGGCCCTTGTGCAGTGTATAGGTGCACGCCTATGGGGCACAACTTGCATGCCATTGTTCATCTGAAGTCTCCTCATCATCATCCTCCTCCTCGTTCACCATTGCATGTAGGCATGTTGCCACTGATGCAGATCCTGCTCATAGAGCTGCACTCCTGCATGCAGCACCTCCAGGTCCATGACTACTGCTAAGAGAGGCAGCATGGTTGTGTTGGAAAGTGTGTGTGGTGTGGATATGGTCCATTTCAGCAGTCCCTGTGCTCAATGTGTGCAGCTGGCACCTGTGGCCTGTTCCTCCACACCTGGGCCACATGTAATGCTGCCTTATTTCCGTGGTGCTGGTCATTCCGGTACTGCTTCTGGAGGGTCCTGCTGTTTCGGTTCACTCTGCTACTGGCATCGATAGCACAGCGTGTGCTGTTACCATCACCGTTGTTACCGGCATTCCTTCTTGTAGTGCTGTGGTCCAGAAAGAGTGCCTGTAATCGGAAATTACCAGCACGTTGTTTCCGGACCACAACACTTGTGATGAGGGCCAGAGTCTTTTGTTAGCCTGCCATGCATTTTTTTAAGTGGCACATCAGCGGTCTGTACCGCTACTGTCCCACTTGCATTTATATTTTTCTATTTTTTTTAATTCCATTTCACAAAGATGGAGCCTTTAAGGGCCACTCACTGTGAAATGTGCCACAACACTCATGTGGATGCGGTCCCCCTTGATTGATGTCTGCCGAAAGAAAGGAGGAGACGTTATTAGGAACGTAACCTGTTAGACCTGGCTGGAACCGTGATTTGCAGACGGCTTTTGGACCTTTGACTCGTTAAGGCTCAGTAGGGTGCCTCTTTCTCTGATGGTGCCTGGGACAGATGGTCAACATCACGTTAGAGCGCCATGATACAGGGTATCAGAAAACTTTGGGCCTCATTACGAGTCCGGCGGTAACCACAGTGGTAAAAGGGCCTGGTTACCGCCGGACTCGTATTACCATTCTGCCTCCGTGACTCCCGGAATTACCAGGGAATTACAGCCCTGGTGTCCCGGGAATTCCGTAGGCGGAATTCGGTAAATCCCCATTCCCATTGAGTCCTATTGGCTCAATGGGAATGGGGAAGTGGAAACACCGGCACCATCTCGGGATGGTGTTTCCACGTCCGCCTGCAGGCGAGAGGTGTTCAACCCGCCAGGTCAGACCTGGCGGGAAGATCACCTCCCGCCTGCAGGACTCGGGATCGGGCGGTCCGGAATTAACAGTGGCGGCGGGTTTACTGCCACTGTTAATTCCGGACCGCCCGACCTGTAATGAGGCCCTTTCTCTCCATTGTATATCGTCCGTGTAATATCAGCGGTTTTGGATGCTAGCCACAGTTGTGGCACTTAATCAACCAGCATTTACAGCTCAGAATACATGGCAGACGTGATTCCGTCCAAGTGGTTTATTAGAAAAACACCTTTTGGCAGGAGAGTGAAACGGTCAGACTAGATTAAGGATTAGACACAGAACCTCCGTCTTTGTACCTCATTCTTCAGGGACGCTAGCCTTGTTTACAACAACGGGGCCAGAGACCAATTTTGACATCGGCTTTCGAATTGGACTTCCACACAGTTGGCTACTGGTTCGCACGTTCCTTCCTTCCACTTGAACAAGTGAAGACGGTTGATGAAGTAGATACGAGTTGACTGTCCATTGGATGATCATATCATCGATCCAATTAACTGGGTTTTATTTGAAGACCATTGTGGTCCTTTTTCTATAGGATACATTGCAAACTGCCCACAGACAAATTAGTGCTCCTGAAGAATTTCCCTCGGTTTAATTACATGAGTGTGTGAGGAATGAAACATGTTGGGTCGAATGGGAATGTAGTGGTGTGTCAATGAATGGTTAATTTGCATTTTAGCACATTTTTGGTTAACTGTTGAAATTCTCTTACCCATAAGGCTTAATTTGCTTTACTGTCTAGCCTGAAAATTCAGCTGAAGAAATTGTTCACTTCAGCTGACTCTTTCCCTGTACAGTCTTTTTTTGTCTGGTGTTTCTTATAAATCTATATATTATGCAATGTATGACGAAATAGCAATTGTATTCGTCTAGAATGTTTTTAATTGTATAATTTTTTACCAAATTCTTTGACTAAAAAGTGGTTGAATTTTCCTATCTTAGCTATTGGTTTACAACACAACATAAGGCTGTGTCCTGTTCTTTTTTCTTTTCTCCTCTTTGCTAATGGAAGGGGGGGTGTTCCCTCCTGAATAGGAGCACTGCTCACCAGCACTCATTGTGTAGTGTCATACGTTTTTACCTATTTTGGGGTTAGCTGCTGGTGTAGCAGTATAATTTGTACATGTGCACCCCTACCTCTTTCTTGTGTTAAAGGATGCTGTCACCCTGTTATACATTATTCTTAAGAGCACCGTCCCGATACTAAAGTATGCAAGTGAGCCGGTGAATGCATCATTGCATTGAAGTTGCTGGCAAGCCCACCTGAAAAGTGCAGGCGAGCTTTGAGGATTTTATAAACAATCACAAATAAAAAATATGTATCTTTTTTGCATTTTTTTTATTCGCGCTTGTTATTGTGAAACAAGCCCATTTGTTGTTTTTTTGTGTTGCTTTTTATGACAAGCATGGCTTTTTGTATTTCTCTGAAAGTGGTCTTGGACTGCTTGCGGTTGGGTGTGCTCGGTGCCCGTCTCCATTCCACGCTAACTCAGTCCATCTGCAATTCTCTTTGAGGGATCTGGGTGAATCATTAAAGCAGCTGTTGTTTTCCTTGCTGAACGCTGCAGTTTGACGTATAGTGAGTGGTCTGAGAGGGTGTTCATTGCTGAGGGCTGACCTTAAATTGAGAGGGGTGTATGTTAGGAAATGTCTATGCTATGGAGGTGTTCGTGACGACCACCACCCCACTATTCGTTTACGCCAGCCCCCGGGTGAGGGCAGAACGTAGCTGCATTGTGGAAAGAATATGTTTACGACGCTCATTCCTGGATGCAACTTTAGCTGCAGAGTGCAGTGTCTGCATTTGCTTTTGAACCTACAAGGAGATGCATTGCAATTGCAAAAACTGGTGTTTCTGAAACTAAAAATGGTTGTGCTGCACATTTATCAGGGACAGAAGGAGTGCAAACGTGCATCCCTCGTAGGGTTGGGTGCAATTGCTGCAGGCTAAGTGAAACTGGCACATGTCAACTTGTGTTTCACTTTTGTCATTCCACGGAAAAAAGGATCTCCCGTGGCACAAATGCGGGATGCAAAATTCAAATAAATGAGAGGATCAAATGTCCACAGATTTTTCCCTGGAGCCTTTCTGGTATTTCACGAAACCCTAGTGTCTCGGCCCAGTTCTCTGTGCAAGGGGCCAGCCCCTGCACAGACAAAGAAACGCCTTTACTTCGCCTTGTAGGTATAGGTCAAAGGCGGGAGGTGGGTGTCAACTCATTACCCCATTTGAAACCAGATGAGCATACAGGGAGAGGGCGGAGGGAAGTGGGTGACCAGGTGCCGAATGACCCCATTCGCGGGCAAGCCTAGTGTTCCAGCACTACCAGGAGGTAAATCACACAATACTGCATGACTCTTCCCTTACTATGAATCATATGCGACCTGGCCCGCAGCTGGGGACAGAGGTCTGGCTGCTGGACCCAGGTGTTTTATGGGAAGTACATGGGCTGGGCAGATGGAATTTTGGGACTTCTCTTGAAAATAACGTAATATTGGGGATGCTCCTCATAAGAACGCTTCTTTGCAGCAATCGCTGCTCAGATCTTAGAGCTGGTATGCTGATGCCACAGATTATCAATTAGAATTGGGGGTCTTAAGTATGGTGGAGGAAGAGGAACAATATATTGAGATTGATAAAATGCACTCATTTTAATTCTCTAGATTCCCGCCCAAACATATTAAATGTTAACCTTTAGTGTGCGAGGAACGATAAAATGCATCATCAATTGTCTTATTGGCTTTGTGATGAAGACTCTTGCCTAGTTTTGGGAACAACCCGGACGCTGACTCAGGGCGCAGAGTGCTGCCCTGAACCAGTGGGGGTTTGGCCCACCCAGTGAAGGTATTGGGATGATCCACTGGTCACTTTGCGCTGATACAACACATGGCAGGGGACAATCATATTGTCTCACCACAAGCCAGGCCCCGGGGACCAGTCCCTCCCACCACAATGACCCATCAGAGTAGAACAGCCAGAGAGACCTGTTGGAGATCTTAGTATTAATCTACAGGCTAGTGGAGAAGGGCCTCACCCACAAAGAAACGGAGTTTAAAGATCACCCTATCCAGACTCAAATCTGAGGGGAGGGCCTGCAGACTGAAACCAGGAGAATGGTCAGCCCATGCATCTTCACCAGTGGCCAACACACACTGAAAAGAGAATCCAAGACAGTGGCACGTCCTGATGTAAGATCAGCCTCCTCTCCAGCTAACATGACCACAGGCACATTGGCCAATAACAGGACACGTCATCCCATGCAACACAGGTGAAAGCTATGCCCCTAGGTGCTACCCCAAGGGAGGAGATATCTGTCTATATAAGCCAGTCTGTTCAGAAGAGGTGGGTGAAGTGTTGGAGAAGAACTGTACCAAGGTGCTTTGAGGAGACTGAGAGGAGTTTTGGGGAGGACAGAGGTGGAAGCCTATTTGTGAGGTTGCAGAGGGAGATATTGGAGGAGGAGAGTTATGAGGGAGATATTAAGGGGTGAGTTACCATAATGGAAATAGAGAGAGAGAGAGAGTATTACCACTAGGAGAGATATATTGGAGGGTTGTTATCAGGAGAGAGGTGCACTGGAGGAGTGGGTGCATCATCTGAGGAGAGTTATTATTTGAAAGGAGACACTGAGGAGGGAGATATTGGAACGAGAGCTAGCATCAGCAGGGACAGGCAGTGGAGCATTTTCAGGAGAGAGGTACATTGAAACTTTGGAAGGAAGGAATGTCATTTGAGGAGAGTTATACTGGTGGAGGAGGAATGTTTGGAATGAGTTACATTGGTGGAAGAGGACTGTCATCAAGGAAGTGTTGCAGTAGTAAAGGAGGGAGAGTTATTTGATTAAGTGGAGAATTGCCATGGTGAGAGATATTGAGGGAAGGGTGTTATCATCTGGATAGAGAGTTAGTGGAGCCAGAGAGTTAACAGTTGGAAAGAAAGATAGTGGAGGAGGAGAGTTATAGAGATAGAGACTTGGTGGAGTTGCAGATTTACAATTAGGAAAGTGAGATATCAAGACAGCAGGGAGTCACCATCTGGAGGGAATTGTGTTTGAGGAAGATGGTTGTCAGCTGACATTGGGTGTCTTGGAGTTGGCAAAGAGGGTAAAGAGATGAATGGAGAGGCAGTTTTCTGTTGCGGCAGAGAAGAGTTATTTGGCTAGAGGAAGAAACAGGACTAATGGATCTTTTAGCCATCTAGAATAAGGTGGTTCTGGCAGGCTAATTGGGTTCAGGGCAGATATTAGAGGTGGGAGGAGGGGCAAGATGGTGAAATCTCACCATGGGCAGTGAGGTTACACCCAGGCTAGTGAGGAAGTGAGGAGGGGAGTTAACAAGAGACCAGGACCCTAGGAAAGGGAGGTGGTCAGGTGCCATCGCTCCTCTTCAGGTGACGTTTCTTGACCTGTGTACCGCACTTGTCAGGAACGCCAACCAGCGTCCTGCCGGTGTTCCATGGCACCTTAGGGCATGGAGAGGCTACATCTCCCAATGTGCTCTGTACAGACGGCTGGACGCAGCAGCGCATCTCCCTGGTGATGTTTCTGCTCACCGACATGCTGCAGTCCATTCACGCACAGCAACGGCTTCAAACACCATAAGAAGCTGTGGGGAATTGACCTGCAGTGTTCCTTAACAAGTAGGTTTGCGCTCACGCTATATCTTGACTCGTAATTTGGCCCCTGGTTATAGTGTTCCTGTAAGCCCCTTTGTCTTTCTATTCTCCAACTTTGTTATACGTTCGTACGTTTCCCCTCCTCTTCCTCCTTTGTTAAGTGCCCCTCTTCAGCCTTACTGTCTGTCTAACTGTCCCATGTGCTTGTCTCCCTGTTTTTTTTCTACTATTTTTTTGGACTCTGTGACAAATCGAGGGAAGTCGTCCCTTTACACCAAGGGGGAGCCCCCCCTGGGAGTCTAGGGAGGTGAGCCCACTCTACAACACCCTCCCTAGAGGCAGAGGCAAGTGGGACCTCACTGGCAGAGACTCACCCTCTCAGGACAAGGACTGCCATTCTTGTGAGGCATTCCCTGAAAGATACCCTGAAGTGGCCTACTTGGGACTATCAAACCTACAAAACAATGCACAAGGCAGAGACCTATATAAAGAAAGAACTAACATATGTTATTGTCAACAAAAAAGAGAGCATATCACTTTAAATAGAAATACCAATTTAACTGGGACTAGAACAATTGAGTGGAGAGAGGCGTTGC
Organism: Ambystoma mexicanum; assembly: GCF_040938575.1. Taxonomy (NCBI): domain Eukaryota; kingdom Metazoa; phylum Chordata; class Amphibia; order Caudata; family Ambystomatidae; genus Ambystoma; species Ambystoma mexicanum. The sequence goes on from NC_090922.1 coordinate 129,367,950, forward strand.
CACAAGCTGAGGGAGTGAGACGCAAACGTCGGCCAGGGAAGATCCAGGGCTACATAACGGCTGAGCTGGTAGGAGTTTCTGCAACCCGCTGCGTCTGCGAGTTGGGAAACTGCTCGCGAGCTGAAAGCAGAGCGCTGGACCTGCAGCACCTTTTGAGAAGGAGAGGGCGGGAAGCTGAGGGTGGTGGAGTGACAACAGTGACTTCATGGTGGACCAACGGTCCACAGAACAATACCGAAACAACAAGGCAGTTAAAAATGAAAACCGGCAGTATACCTTCAGGACGACCAAGCCGTCCCAGAGGGGAGCAAGGAACGCGGGACACAGGAGTAAACTGAGAACCTGATAAACCAAGGAGCAAAACGAACTCTGAGTGAATGAAGTCCCCAGAGACGTTGTCCCAGAGAATCCAAGGTAACGGGGAGAACGGGAAGTCCATGAGGCTGCAGTGGAATCGTTATGGGACTGCTCCCACTCGTCTCAGTCGAATCACTGAGAGCATAACATGGAAATTAAGAAAGTGAAATGATGATACAGAGAGAAACCCAAATGCAATAAATATTGAGAGTGAAACTAAAACTAAAAGACAAACGCCTGAGTAGAAAGGCAGCGTACTATATACATCAAAAGACACACACTATAAACTAGAAGGAAAATCCTATGTGCCGAAAGAGTATTATGAATTAAGAAAAAGAGAAACAAACCCCAGGAGAAGGGAGCCATTCTGTCTTTAGTTGTTAGAATAGTGGTAGGGTCAGTTAGCATTAGTTTTTGTTTTGGACTGTGGACTTATTCTTTGGGAAATTCACAGATGACTGACAACCACCTTCGTTAGTTTGATAGGTAGGGAATACCCCATAGTAATAGGGAAAGTCAGACCTTATTCATATTCTTTAATAAACCCATTTTTGAAATGTGTGGCTGGACCCCTTTGTCTGTATTAACATCTGCTTATTGGATTATCCTTTTGCCTGGACTGCATACCTGTGTATCAGACCTTTGCCTGGTTTGATGTTACCATCCTGGGGTCAAGAGATGATCCACAGGAAACCTACTACGAAACTGGCTTCTTTCCCCCCTTTGCACCGTGTCCAGGCAACAGGATAATCCAACAAACAGAGACCAATACAGAATAAAGGGTCCAGCCAGAATGTCCCCGATTCATCGCCGCAAAGTCCAAAAAACAGTACGAAATAGGAAACAGTGACAAGCACACAGGACACTTAGACAGGTGGTTATGCTGAAGAGGGGCACATAACAAAGGAGGAAGAGGAAGGGAAATGTATGATCACATAAAAAAGGAGGAGAATAGGAAGACCCAGGGGCTCACAGCAACACTGTAAACAAGGGGAGAATTATGTGTTAAGATACAGCGCAAGCACAAACTCACTCGCTAAAGAGCACGGCAGGTCCATTCCCCATGGCTTCTTATGGTGTGTGAAGCTGTTACTGTGCATGGACAGATCGCATCATGTAGGTGAGCAGAAACGTCACCAGAATGATGCGCTGCTGCATGCAGACGTCCGTGCATGGCACATTGGGAGATGTAGTCTATGCATGCACTAAAGCACATGGAACAGTGGTGTGCTGCCAGTTGGCGTTTCTGGCAGTACTAAGCACACCCTGTGGTAATAGAATGCTTACACAGTGTGTGCCAAGTCCTTAAGGCACAAACTAAAAATACCACAGACCTCAGCTTAGTGAAGGCAGTCACTTAGGGGGTAAGAGGGACTCATCTTGAATGCAATATAGCGGACACCCCAGATATACACTTGGCCCCACCCCAGAGCCTAGATCAGTCTTAGAAGCCCTCAGGCGACCTGGTCAATTCCATCCCTCATTCAATCAGAACTCACAGGTGCAGAACCTCAGAGTAAGACCCTTCCATCGGGAAGAGGGGTAGCCTTATAAAACACAGGCATACTAGTCTAGAGGAGGGTGTTAAGACTGGAGGTTGAAGAGGAGTGGAAGAAGAGGAGGCTGGAGAGAAAAATGAGGCTGGAGATTAGAGAGCAAGAGGTGGGAGGTTGGAGCTGAGAGTGACAGGAGGATGCAGTAACATCATAAGGGGAAAGTGCACAGAAGAAGGTGGTGACCATGGAAAACGTTAGGGAGAAGATCACAGCAGGAGGGAGAATGCACAGAATTAGGTGGTGGTAGTGAAGATAGTCAAGGAGGAGGTGGTTACATCGGGGGGTGGAGTTTGTGCAGAAGGAGGTGGCAATATTTGAGACAGTAAAAGATGAGGGATGATAACATAAGGAAAGAAGAGGGACCAAAAAGAAGTGGTGGTAATAACAGAGATCCAGGTTGAAATAGTAACATCTGAAATTGAGAGGTGGCAGAAGGAGGTGGGGGTAAAGGAGGAGTTAAAGTAGGAGGGGGTGGGTTGAAAAAGAAGGCGTACAGGAAGAGGAAATACGATCAGGACTAAGGCAAACGAAGGAGGTGGTGGAAGACCTGAGACAGAATGAGATTGTTAGAGTCCAGGGACCGGCAGGAATTATTGACATCAGTGTCCAAGAGTGACATAGAAGAAATCACATTAGGATGACAGAGTAGTACGGAGGAGGCGGGAGAGAAATGAAGAAGAATAAAAAAAAAGTGAACAAGAGAATTTACTGCAAGGATAAGAATGTTCCAGTGGGCCAGGCAGCTCCCAGGCAGGACCAAACGGAGGAAGGAGGATCAAGACAGGCACCAGGAGCTCGCAATCGGCTCAGAGAGGTGTGACCGGGTCAGAGACCTGACCGTGCCAATAGGGGATAAGGAATCCTCATAGCCTCCGGTGAGAGACCTGCCACAGGGCTCACAAGAGACAGTCCTGCCCCAGAGGCGTGGTGTGGGAGTTGGGGGGAAAACACTCCTATCCCTTCTACATAAGCCTGCATGTTTGGGAAAGGTACCACTGCTGATAAACCCATACCTCATTGCCCAATTCCAGCCAGTGTCTTTATGTTTGTCCTATGGGACTGCCAGTACCAGCAGCCATAGCGGTGGAAAAGCTAGAGAGCAGCCAGATGCTCTTCAAACAAGCATCTCAAGCCTACTGGGAAGCTCTCACTTCGACTGGGACATTGAATGCAGACAACCACCATTACTTGGAACCGTTGGACCTACATACGACAAAGGGGTAGGGCATAAGACCCTTTTCGAAGGCTATCCTGCCTGTAACACCTCCCCTGGGAAAGAACAGACAGTGGAAGAGAGCCAATGGAGGGTGAAGGAAAAGGATAAAAGGGGGCACAGGAAACAAGAAGCTGTGAGCTATTCAGGTAAGGTCAAGGGAGGAGAGGAAAGGCCAATAGAACAAGTAGAGAACGGATGGAGCAGAGAAGCGTGCATGAGAATTGCTAAAGGAGCATACAAGGTGAGGTATTGGTCGGTGGGAGAAAGTGGTACTTGGGTTTGAGTGTGCATGCAAGGGGATTAGTGAGACTATTCGAGAGATAGTAGGGAGTGAATGAGAAAGTGATTGGGGAAGTGAAAGGAGGGTGACTTTGGAAAAAGGTGTGGGTGGAGTGAGAGTAGTAGTAATGTGAGGAGGGGAGAGTATTAGTAGCATGGAGCAGAGTGTGTATTACTAGTGTGGAGAAGGGAAAGTAGTAGTGTGGAGAGAGGATAAGAAGTGATGTTGTGTGGAGGAGGGAGAGGGAGTAGTAGAAAGTGTGATTGAAGGGTGGAGGTAGGTAGAAAAGAGGGACACTTCAGAGTGAAAGAACAGGAAGTTTGAGGATGAGAGAGGAGAGATGATGGGTGGCATAGTAGGGCACAACTAGGAGAATGAAATGGAGAGCGACAGAGATGTAGGGAGAGGAATACCAAAGGCATAGAAGAAAAGGACATAGGGATGCCTGAGTGTATGTAAAGCACCAATCCTGACGATATACTGCATTGGGAAACTTAGACCAGGGTCCGCCTAGAGAAGGTGTTTGTCTTTATGCCATCCCAATGAGACAGACAGATTTGTTGATAGTATGGGGTTACTGATCTCTAGTGAGAATGCTGGTGTTGAGGTATGCCTGGGATAGGGCGGGAAGGGCCTTCACTATAAGAGAGAAAGGGACAGCCTTTAGAAAGCCACTTAACAATATTGCCAATAAAAACCTTTGAACTATCTTTGAGAGTTGATGTGTTCTTGAGGCCATCTGTGACAGAATTGAAGAGGAAGAAATCTGAGGTGCACTCGGCCAGACCCAGCTCTCACAGACAACTGTAACTGAGGACCTCTCTTCTCACAAGACTGGTCGCCAGCAATAGTCATCGGAGTAGGAACCTGGAAAGCCGGCAACTAGATTAGATGAAAGAAGAGGGTTTGGGACCACAATAGTAAGCGAGGAGGAGGAAAGGTGACATAACATGAAGTAAACTCTAGAGAAGGACTTTGGCATTGGCTACGGAGGAGTGGAGGTGAAGTAACCACCTGTGAACTAGAGACTCAAACACTGCCCACAGAGGCCTGGAAGCCTGACTTCCTGCATTCAGTGGGAGAGGCATTTCTTGGGGAATGGCCCATCCTTGTTATTATATTGTGTGGGGTGACATTTCAGTTTGCCACTACTTGTACATGGTCCCCATAGGTAACCTTTGCATCCTTCTTGATCCCTATGTTGCCTCCCCATGGTCCTCATGTAACTAAGTAAGCTTGCTTGTACGGCGCCATGATGCTTCTGGGCTGCCTGCGCGTATATGAATGTAAAAAATAAAATAAAAATGTGTTTTACGTGCCAGCTTAATTGAAAGTATGTGGCAAATTTACAAACATTTTCCTTTTGCTTTTAAAGACACTTGTCACAATTAAACAAAAGGCGTGTCTGATTTGTTTGCAATTTGGTATACAAGAGGTTCATTAGACTACCCCATTGATTTCTAGATGTTTCGAACAATGGGTTGTTAACTTTGCCTAGATCAATTTACTCTGTTTGCTGTACACTGACTGATGAGCAGGTAACTAGTATCCATACCGAACACTTTACTAAAAAAACAATAGTGTTACCCAATGCTGCATAGTTTAATTATATCTAGGATGGTCAACAGTGCTCAGAGTTGGAACCCTGCACCAAGAGATTATTATATGCGTAAAAGAGCTGGGTATTAAAAGCTAATATCAAAAATATGTTGCCCATGCCTTAAATGTAGCATGCCAATTGTTTTTATTTAGATATTATTGTAGTGTGAGTACATATCCATCAAGTAATATTCTTCCACAAAATGTGTTATAGTAAAGTTGAAGTCGTTGCCCAGCCATCTTTTCAGCTTGTCTGTTATCCTTTTCAATAAACACCCTTTTTCCCATTTCAATTTTTAATTTTCCAATTCAACATATAGCCTACATGTTTTTCATGCCTTGTGGCACCTTTTGAAGTCTGAAAGTATACCTATCAAAGAAAGTATATTGCACAGGTATACACTCAATAAGTGCTCCAAATCATCATTGATATTACATTTTTCTATTAAAATAAAGTCATGTCTCTAAAGTAACAAAAGGGTGTTTGAGAGATATTACAGATGAGCACCACTGAAAACTAAAAGATGTGTACACATGTTTTTCGTAAATGACGGCTATAAGACCTATGAATAATGCACCTTTGGAAAGAACAACAAAACATCCTACCTTAAACCATAGCTTGGTACCCTATTGTAAAACACTCGATAAGTTGTCAATAAAACATACTTTAATTCTGCTTTGTCGATACAAGCATCTGACTTGTATAAACAATGTTAATAATACATATTTATAAAATATAATAAGACTATAATGAGACAAAAGGTTTCTTGACCAAGGCCACTACTTGAAAACCTACCTTCAAGTAGTACCAGAAAAGTGAGTCTTACTTCCCCAAGTAAAAACATTATTTTTTTAATTTAAAGATATTCTCTTGGTCAAGAACAGATACTAAATGTGTGTACCAACATATTATCTATAAGGAGCTCCCAAATTTCATTATTATATAATCCCACTAGAATAACATTTTTATTACTCACCAATATCAATTTATGAGGCATGTCAGATCTAACCCCCTCAATTCAGCATCATACTGTAGTGGCACCCGTTCTGACCAGAACATCAGCTGGTTAAGAATCATCTACTTATACCTCTATGTAGAATTTATGCAACATCTGCTACGTCAATATGCCAGTAAAAAAAATACAAACCATTCAATAAAAGATAAAAGAAAGCAATCACATAATAAATCCATACATTTGCTACTCATAATAAATACAGGGTTATAATTATCGATGTAATCCAATTCTTAAAAGGGAGAAAAAAAATGCAAAACTAAAATCCTGAACATTTCCAAATTCAAATAAAACTATTCCTAGTTAAAAAAAAAAAAAAAAAAAAAAAAGATTAAGGGCGTCATTCCGAGTTTGGCAGTAATTCTGCAGTAAATCTGACCAATTACTGTCAAAATCGGTTATCATTACCGCTACTTGGTCCCGTGGATTAACCCGGATGGAAAGTGGTGGTAGGGTGGTGTTAGTCCCCATTTGTAGAGTCCATAGGACTCCTAGGGGATTTTGGCTGAATTACTGTGAGCTGTAATTCTGCCACAGTAATTCCACCATTTTGGTTTTAAACTGAACAATTTACCTTCAGCATAATGCTGGAGGTAAATCCCCAGCTTCATGTTAAACTCAGGATTTGGAGGTGCAATAAAAATTGAAGTAATTCTGTTACCACCAAGAAAGGTGGTGGTAACGGAATTACAACCACTTTTCACTTTATCACTCTGCCGAACTGGGAAAGAGACCTTAAGTACAGAATTCATTAAATTAATCTAAAAGTATTGTCCCAAAGGTCCATGCAGAGATGAGAAATGTGGCTGTCAATATTTGTTGGTTCATTTGCTGCACAAGATTTAAAATATTTCAAAGCTACATTGTTCTCCTTAATCTCTTGTCTTTAAAAGAGGTTTGGTCTCTGAATGTTTTGGTGCTTAGGTGGGGCTTGACACTGTGTGCAAGACACGTTGTTTGGTGCTTTCCTCTAAGTTCTATCCACTCGTCGCTGCTGTTGCGGCGTCTCGTATTCCCTGTATCCCATTCTCCAGTGGATATCGACATTGAACCGCTAGAGCTGGAGCTAGAGCCGGTTCCTGACTCCCCTTCGGTGTCCCTTTCAGTGCCTGAGCCGTGCCAGCAAGGTGACTGATGCGAACGTGAGATGCTCTGAAGACCGGCATTGATGCTGTATAAACTGTTGGTAAGGGTGTGCAGTGGTTCGGCCGCAGCATTGTGATCTCCTGGTGAATGCTTATAATCCCCCTGCCTGCCACTCTACTGCTATCTTCTTCGAACAAGCTGTGCGGTAAGTGATTGCATGTTGTTAATGCACCGCAACTCGCCTCCACTCTTATGCCATAGAGGAAAAGGTACAGTCTCTATAGTGAAACAACCAAAGCGTTGAAATGTACACAGAGCCCTGTCAAAACAGCTGACAATTTCAACCGCGTGCCACATTCAAAAAGAGGTCAATTAGACAAAAACAACACAGCATCTTTGCTGCAGCCAAAGATCTCAGGTTTTTGGAAATGGTCCCTTTACCGAAACAGCCACCCGTGCAGACTCTACCTGTAATGAAGATTGCCCAGGTTTATAGCGCAGGTCAGTCTTGATTCTATTAAAGACAAGGAGGCTGTTAGGCAGAGCTTGTATGCAGTACCCTCTGGGACCACTACACACGACTATGACTACAGGTGTAAACAAACCAACCTTTGGTATAACGCTGTACTACACAGTTTTGGTAGTGGAGCTGAGCAGCCAGGCTTATCTCAAGAAGGGAATGTGAGCAGTAATGATGTTACACAGAGGTCTATAATCACAAGTGTTCAAATAAACTCTTATACTGAAGGTTTCTTTGATAAATACTTATGAATTCATGTATCTGTCAGTTATAAAACATTCATAAGAAGGAGGCAATTATATAACACACACATATATTTCAATACTATTTCAGAATACTTTTCAAGCGGAGTAAAATGCAAAGATTATTAGAACATGAAAGTTTACAATTATTCTTCGACAGTGCAAATACTTGGAGTTCACCAGAACAGTCAATTCAATTCAATAGGCTAGGCCAAAGTCAATGGGCTTAAGTCTTGGATAGGATAAAGTGGTTCCGGTAAGTAGACGGTAAAGTCTCTGCACAAGTTCTCAGAAGTAGTTTGTAAAAAGAAGAATCATATGTTGGGTCACAAGCTGATTAGGCCTGCGAGTTGCAAAAGTTTCAAGCACGTTCACTGTGAGAGGTAAGTAGTCTCGTTTCACAGTACCTTTCAATGATGAAAAAGATGCATCTGATGACTTCTCTTCCTGGCAATTCCTGCAGATCTCACTGTTCCTGTGCCTCAGTGGTGGGGACAAGAGGGAGGACGTCGGGGACTCCTGTGCTGGGACTGGTCGAAAAGCTTGCAACTGGCCAATTCAATTCCGGTGACTGTAGTAACGCACACAAACTGGTGTCCCTCTCCCTGGTTATATGGTTTCCTGAAGCAATTTGAGGAAGATATAACCAGCTCCGAGATGGGTATCCAGGTGGCTTACTGTTGAGTTGATTAGTGCCACCAACTCAAAGGGAGAAGTCGTCCTTGCAGGGCTTCTCTGTTGAGGTGAACTTGGCGATTCAGACCTGCAGCAGGGCTTCACCGGGCAAACCAACGGTCCAGGAGTTGCAACAGCTGTCCTCTTCAAGCTTGTCTTTGGTTCTTTCATTCCTGTGGTCAACTCTGCCTTCCAAGCCAAGAGACTCACCTTTTATTCAGTTCTCTCCCGTCCATTCCAGCCTAGCTGTCACTCACCCAGTAGGGTGCCTGTCCTTGCCAGACAGTCAGCCAGCCAATCACCAAAGGCGAATGAACAAAGGGAGCAAACCTGGTTTGGCGCGCAGAGACAAACTCTAGAAGGACCTTTCCACAAAGAAATGGTGAAAAAAGAAGACCGGGACCTGTTTTTACAAAGGGGGCCCAGACGCCATCTTGAAAAACATAGCTCCCATGATTTAACATTCAAAAATCATGGTAGTTCGTTGTAAAACCACCGCCACCAGCAATTCTGAGAGGAAAGGGTAGCATTTGACTGCTACATGAGTATCTAGACACAGGGGATACTAAGTAACCCCCCAGCACTCTAATGTAAGATAGGGTGTGCCGGGTCTAAGAATTTAAAAGACTAGTAAAGTCAATTACACTTTACTTACTCTGGGAAACAGTAGTTTATCCCAGAGAAGGTATCCAAACCTTGGGAAAGCCTGAAAGGCTTCCCTCTGCCACTGCACTTAGGGTGCTGTGTGACACAAATGAAAAGATGATGCCTATGGAGTTGTTTAGACTCCATAATTCAAAAGAAACAAACACAGAAAACACATTGATTTAAAAGTACAATAGTCCCAAAGTTCAGCAAAAGAGCTGAGTGTCTCTAAGGTAGAAAGGAATTAGCATATTTTTGAGAATTCTCCGTAACACCCGTCCCCCAGACTAAGGGACAGGAGGATCTAATCCCCACCAGGATGGATCTCCTGTTGCAAGTCGGTTAAATGGCCTGCTGAGTATTTATTTATTTATTTGGATTTATACAGCGGCCAGGAGGCACCGTGGCGCTGTTACATGATATTCACTTGGTGCACGTTATACATGATATACAGGGTATACACTTGGTGCAGGTTATACATGATATAAAGGGTATACACTTTGTGCAGGTAGTAACATTGTAGCAGGAGCAGATATATATAGTAGATGACACAGTGGAGGGGATTTGCAGGTTACAGAGTGAACGTGTTAGAGAACAATGTATGAACAGAGGTCTAGTTGAACAGCTTTGTTTTTAGAACTTTCCTAAAGGTTGTCAGAGATTCTTTCTTTCTTAGACTGAGTGGGAGTGAGTTCCAGGCTTTGGGGGCAAGAACCTCAAAGCTAGAGCCACCTGCTTTTGCTCTGTTGAATGCAGGGACTGAGAGTTGGTGTGAGTATCGGTCATGTTTCAGTCTGTGGGCTGGTGATTGGTGTATTCTTTCCACTAGCTATGCTGGGGCAGACTGGGCGATACATCTGTGTGTGATAGTGAGGGCTTTGAATGTTATGCGTTCTTTGATCGGGAGCCAAAGGGCATCTTCCCGTGCCTGGGAGATGTGCTCTCTCTTGGGTATACCGATTGCAGCTCTAAGGGCACTGTTTTGTGCAATTTGTAATCTGTTGATGTTGTTATTTATTTTTTTTTTTTTATTTGATTTGGCTGAAAGATTCAACCTTTCAATACAAAATCCATTTACTTCATTAAAACATATAAAATGTGTCATGATACTACATAAATATTATATTCCTTTAACTGATCACAATTCTCATAAATTATTTCTAAAGTATTCTAAGCGTAAATCCTTTGAGTTCATAATAAAACAGAAGGAAAAGATAAACAATAGGAAATTATAAAAGTGTAAAAACAAAAAGAGAAAGGGCAGTTATTTAGCATACAGAGCAAGGTGCTTATACAGTTCTCAGCATAGCATATCATTATTGTTTGTTTTGACTGTATTATTTATTATTTTTTAGCTTTGTTTTTTTGGTTCTTCATCATTTTCTAGTTTTAATTCATTTAGAAATTTTACCGTTGCATATCCTATTGATTTTGAGTGCACATGAAATATAAATTTCCAAAGATCTTTAGCCTCCAAGTGTGTTCGGTGTTGAAACAGGTTTTTAAAGTATTTAACTCTTAAGCAATCCAACTTTGTACACTCAGTGAGCAAGTGTTCTAGTGATTCCTCATGCTTATTACAGAAGCGACATAGACTACATTTTACAGCATCAGGAAACCATCTAGATGTAATTTCCCTGGTTTTCCATTGGTTTAACCTCAAGCGCAGAAGTCCTGCTCGATGCGAGACATTTGGTGATTTTAAGAGATACTCTTCAGGGGTACCAAGGGATTTTAAGGCAAAAGGATTCCGTCTAAAGCATTTATAGACTTGACATTGTTCTCTAGTGCTTATCCAATCCATTTCCCAGATCTTTTGCTTAGCTTTGTCAGGATTTTGTAACAAAAGCTCATTCCCTACGTTTGCTTCTTGCAAAAATCTCTGCGCTTGGGCTTTCCAATGCTTAGCAAAATTGTCATTCGATGTTTTTACATAATTTGCTAAATGTTTTACCAGCCTATTCCTATGATCTTCCAGGACACATTTCCTGTATAGCATGCATACTCTCCATTTATAGGTGGCTTGCATCGATATAAGCCCTAATTCATGCCTTATGAGGGCTATGGGTGTAGATTTCGAGAGTTTCAAAAGATTTTTCCAGTATTCTCCTTCTTTCTTCTCCCAATAGTTGTGTGTTTTGTATAGTCTTGTCTCTGATCCATACAATTGTATTGGCAGACCCTTTTGCTTATAGTATGTCATTAGGGGAGCGATGGTGAATTTACAATATTTGCCACTGATAATTTTTGCTTGGGAGATTAGATTATTCCATTTTATTGTTGCAGTGGTTTCATATGGAGTGTCCTGAGGGCTATTGTTAATATTCACTCCCAGGTAAATGTATTCACCCACTGATTCGATCTGCTGATTATCTAAAACCCACCTATGATCTTTATTTCTTTGCTGTGAATTTCCAAATTGGATCAATTTTGTTTTTTTAATATTTATGATCATACCATTGCATTTGGCATAGTTTTCCAATACATTGAGCATATTGCGTAATCCCATCGGTGTCTTTGATAGGAGGAGGAGATCATCGGCATACAGGAGCCATTTAATTTCGTGCTTGCCTAATTTTGGGGAATCAGTTATGATGTTGAGAAACTCTTTACCCATGTCAGAAATGAAAAAATTAAAAATTGCCGAGGCAAGTATACACCCTTGCTTAAGTCCTCTCGATGTGTCAATGGGGTCAGTCAGCAGACCATCGCTGTTTAATCTTATTTGAAGTGAGGTACCCTGATGAAGCTCAATGATCCACTTCAAGATGTTCCATGGGCAATTGTTTCTCATTAGCTTCACCACTAGCAGCTCCCTCAATATAGAATCAAACGCAGTTTTGAAATCGATGAATGCAATGTACAGTGGTAGATCTTTACTTGCTTGTTTTGCAATGATGGCATTTATGGTGAATAGGTTAATACCTGTTCCTAGACCTTTAATGAAACCTGTCTGCCAGGGGTCCCTCAGGTTCTCTCTGTCTAGCCAGTTGTTAAATTCATGCAAGACAAGACGAGCAAATATTTCCCCTGGACAGTCCAGGAGGGCTATCGGTCTATAGGATCCTGGATCAAGTCTGTCTCCCTTCTTAAACAACGGGATTAGAATAGATTTTTTCCATGATGTTGGGATCAACCCGGTGCGCATCACTTCCGCAAATATTTTCGTCAGTATACGTGACCACACTTCTATCTCTTCTTTGATGGTTTTATTATCGAGCCCATCCGGGCCAGGGGCCCTTGAGGAGCTTAGTTTTGAGATATAGAATAGTATGTCATTTTGATCGAATTGTATCGTGTGATCCCAGTTTGTACCTTTAAGAGGTATTTGCTGGATCATCATTGGTGTCTGGTATATTTTCAGGAAGTAATCGCGCCAGGTTTTCGCCGATATGGAGTTAATTTGAACAGATGACTGATGTTTGTAGGTGACATTATTCAGGACTTTCCAGATTTCCGCTGATGATTTGGAGGCTATTTTTTTAAGCATGTCCTCACTGTCTCTCTGGTAACATTGGGCCTTTCTACTTCTTAACCAGTTTTTGTATACTGTCCGTAAGTGCCTTATCTGCGGAAGTTTCTCTTCTAATGTTAGATCTTTTAGTAGTCGTATTTGTTTTCTCATGTTAGCTTTTTTGGTTTTGACATCAATGTCAAAGACATGAGCATGTTTGTACCCTTGTCCTTGTGAGGTGTTTTTCACATATGCATATTTCTGCATTATTGATACGTAATCCAAGCCTGGACGTGTGGCCAAATGTTTGTCAAAATCCTGCAGGGAAGTATTGGACCACTTGATTTTATTCCTCCTGTTGTTAATAATTATATTTCCATTATATGTGTCCCAAGTGCTTTTATTGGGGTTTTTTTCTGTTTCCCACACCAAGCAGAGTTGGCTGTGATCACTTTCCCTTTTTGGCTTTACAGTCATGGATTGGATTAGATTTAATAGTGCACTGTTCACGAATATGTAATCTAGTATGGCTTCAGCTGAACCATTATGCCATGTGTTAGCAGCCTGCGTATCCCCCTCCACAGTCCCATTTAGCATAAATAACTGCATGTCTTCCATTATTGCTAGCCATCTTCTTTCTTCTACCGTTCTTTTTCTTTTCCTCTTATTCAACAGATGCATGTTAAAATCGCCCATGATCATTACATGATCAACATTTCTTTCTTTAGCAATTTTGGCAAATACTTCTTGACAGAGTTCAAAAAAACAATCTGCAGTTAGATGAGACCTTCCCCAATAGATATTTATGAGTATAAGTAGGTGTGAACCACTCTTCAATTTGACAGTTTGGATAAAAGGGGTGGTGGAGTCATACATAGCTATTGTAAAGCCTTTTGATTTCTTTACTGCAACTAAAAGCCCTGCCATTGGTCTACCACGCGGTAGGCATATTGCTGGTTCTAAGTATATTTCATAACCATCCCAAATTGGGGCTTCGGTTAACCATGTCTCCTGCAAGACCACTATATCAAACTTGTCCAGTTCAGTATTCGCCGAATTTGTAAAGTGCTTGAACCCCCGAGTATTCCAACATATCAGTTGGAGTTTCTCTTTTGCTATGGGTTGTTATGAGCGATCTGAATGATTACCTCTTCCCTCATCTGATGCAGCAAAGTTGGCACCATAAATGCGGGGAATCCACTTTGTGGATCCTCCGACTTCTTCATTCGACTGACAGTCTTCTTGATACAAGTTAAAGCCCATTTGAAAGAAAGCATCTCTAGCCTGCCATAATATATCTGCAAGGATGGTTGAGTGTATAGATATTCTGGATCGTGTCAGATCCTGATCATCCATGAACTCAACTCTGTCGATGTCCGACGTTGAAATGTTCCTTAATTGAGATATCTCCCTGCAGATGTTTATGACGCTTGATCGATTCAAGTCAAATTGCTGGAATGGATGGTCCCTGCATTCCAGTATGAAGCAGTGACTGTTCTTCTGAGCCACTGCCCTCGATTTACATGAGACTTCTTTGCTCATATTCTTGTTCTTTTGCCATTGTGCTGTTTTTCTCATACCAGCATTCTCCATTGTCTCATTATTTGAAGACTTTGCGTTGTTTATGGGACCCCTCACTAGGCGACCTCCTGGCATGGATTTTGTCTCCATCTTGCTAGATCCAGTTTCCGTAGTTTCCTTCAACTTGTTGGCCATGTAGTTTTCTACAGTTTTGTTTATTTCTTCTCTCATTTGCGCCTCATTTAACCCCCCCCACCTTGAATCTATCTTTTCACTGTTGGGGAGTGCCTGAGGTTGGGCGCTTTCGCTTCTTCTCATTGCTGTTTCTACTGCAACTAAGTCATTTAATGGTTTGTAGAATAGGCTTGGTGTAATTTTATTTATACTACTTAAGGGCATGGTTCTCATATGCTCACTGCTTTCATCAGCGATTTTTGACTTTTCTCTGGTTTCTTTTATAGCACTTGTTATCTTCAGAATTCGTCTATTCTTTACTTTCCCTTTAACACCTTTTGCTACAGACATGGTGCTTTTCATTTTATTTGTTACGGATTGAGCCTCTTTGTTTTGCTTGTTCAGTTTTACAACTGTTTTCTGTTGTTCTTTTTCACTATTACTGGTCTCACTAGTTGCTTCCACGATTAACTTAGTCGTGGACGGCTCGCCATCGCTACCTTTTGCAACGTTCTGTAGCAGATGCTTTGAGGGTTCTTCAATATTACTAGTGTTTGACGCCCCACTAAAATTGAATTGTTTTGGGTGCAAAGGAGTCTTAAGCCTGTCGATCATATTACTTGGGGGGAATGTGGTCTGGGTTCCCGACTCTTTTGATTCACAAGGTCTAAATATTTCGTATTGTTGAATGCACTCTCTTCGTTCTCCCATTTCCTGACAGCTGTTACTTTGGTCTGTCAACTTATTCAGTAATATCGTTTGATAGTTCAATTTTTGATCCATTGCTTCATATAATTTGGCCAACGATAGCAAAGCTGTGTGCATTGCTAATAAGACCGAATTTTTCTCAATCAGGGCCTCAGCCTCTTCTACAGGACTTTCATGTTGGATCACCGGCCGTGCTTTCCCAACAGTAAGGTTTTTATTTCCCCTTACAGCTTGCCTGGGAGTTGGAGGGGCAAAAGAGAGTGATTTCACAAACGCTTCTTCCTCAGAGCATTCTAGCATTTCTAAAGATGTCATTGCTTTGTAATTTTGTGATACATTCATTCTGTCATCCTCTTCAATTCTATACCTGCTTGTGTTATGTTGATGTTGTATTGGAATGGGCGACAGACTATCTACTTGCATTAAGTCTCCTGTGTTGGAGTGAACAAATACAACTTCCTCTGTGCTCATTGAAGCAGAGCTACAATCCATGAACTGTATAGCTTCCTCATCTACTTGACCTGTGATTTGCAAGTTATGATACGCCTCTCTTAGTTTCTGCTGGGCTTCAATCGTACAGGGCTTAGGCGGACTTTCAACAATTTTTTCAAGTGTTTGAGGTGCATCATTTTCACACCGTTTGCTCTCATGTTCCATGGTAGTGTCTGAGATTGCATTTCCCACTCCAACAGTTAATATTACAGGTGCGCTTACTTTAATGGCAGCTACTTCCATGTCAAGGCGCTTGTTCAGCTCAGTGAGCTTTTCTTGATTCAGATGACAATTTTTGGTTTGTTGTTGTTCTTGGGGAATTTCTGTCCCTGTGCTTGTATTCAGATTATAGTATGAGCGGATATCAGGTACCCTTGACATTAAACGGTTCCTGTTTTTGTTTCCCACTTTTTTTTCCCCTGCACAGGTAGCTCCTTTTTTCTTTAAGATTGGGACTGTTGGAGTGTGCGGCATACCCACCATGTTTTTTATCTTTGGATTAATTCCTTCTTTAAATAGTGCACTATTCATGGGCGGCATATCAGATTTCGGTGTGTAAGACCCCTTCTCCATGCTACCACAAATAAAACACAGTTAAACTCACACTCGGGTACGATACGTAGCGTAGAGATTAAACTATGGGTGGAAATAATAGTACAGGCAGTAGCCTCTTACCCTTTCACGTAGTGCACAATTTTCCCTCTTTTTTTTTTTTTATTTTTTTTATTTTTTTTTTTTAATTTTATATATGATTTTTTAAGCACCTTTCTTCTCTCCTTCTCGTTTGCAGTATGGCTGAGTCAAATGCTGCCAGCCCAATCCGCGCCCCAGGCACAACACAACAAACAGCGAACAGCAAACAGTACTTATCCGTACTTAGTGCGCGGCGCGAGTGCGCCAGGGAGAGAGTATTTGTAGAGGAGGAAGGGAGGAGTAACTTGCACATCACGTGCTTAACAAGGGCGGGGTCTCCCTCCAGGAAGTGCCCTAAACAAAAGAATAAGGATACACTCTTAGTAAGGCTTGGTGTATGTGAGGACAATAACAGGCTTATCCAAACACGAGTCCAAATAATGTCCAAATATGCTCATAAGACACGAGTCCAACTAAATACACACACACGGGGGACTGGGTACTCAATCACCTTGTGGATCAGGAAGTCAGGCAAGCCAGACGCTGCACGCAAAGACGTCCTCCTGGACGATTTATTTTGCGTTTTCACGGCACGGCAGCGGGCTCAATGGGATTCTCGTGGTGATTTCCTTCAGCGTGTCCAGCAGATTCAGCAAACCAGCAAACAGTACTTATCCGTACTTAGTGCTTAGTTGTTATTGGAGGTGCCTAGGAGTAGAATGTTGCAGTAGTCTAGTTTTGCACCAGTTGTGGCCCTTGCGATGTTGCGATGTTGAGGCAATTTTTATGGGAAAGGTATGGTCTCACAGCATTTAGGATTTTTGACGTGAGTGCTGCCGCAGATGAGATGGCGCTGACCTGCCTATCCATTGATAGGGTGGAGTCCAGATATACTCCGAGTGTTTTCACTGTGTCTGAGGTTTTAATGATGGTGTCTTCAATGCTGAAGGAACTGTAGTTGTCGTGCTTCTTTTGGGCCTACTAGCAGTATTTCGTTTTTTTCACCATTTAAGCATAGACCATTTGCCGCCATCCAGGCCTGGATGCTTGCATATGCGTCTTGGAGTGTCTTGAGGTCTTGCTCATAGTTGCCTGTTAGAGGTAGGAGAATTTGGGTGTCATCGGCATACACCAGCAACCTTTTGTAGCCCTTGCTATGGCACTTTTTATCAGTTGTTTTCATTTGTAATATATAGGACCTACAAACCCTGTTTGGTACATCTCTCTTATTTAAGGTATAGGGGATCTGATCTAACAGTCCCTCCGAAGTTGTGACAACCTCTGAAGCTACAATAGGCTTTTTCAAGGGGTCCTTAGAATCCCTTAGACCTAGAGGGGCCTCCATGGTTCCTCGCCTCCTCTCTTACAAGAGCAGGTTGGGTCTCAGGTATCTTTTTTTTTTTATTATTATTTTATGGTTTATTTAAACCTTTAAAAAAAAAAGAACACTTGATAAAAACTACCTCCACATCTTGTAACATCACATATCTCATCAGAAAATAAATCCACCCTTACAACTTATTACATCTCGAATCTCATCAACAAATTCATATTGATTAGAAGCCTTAATCAATTTCATGAATATACATTTAGACATCAACACTTCTCATATCAATTCCACTATCTTCAAAACATTTTTTTAGTTCTTCAAGAAATGTTACCAAAGTAAACATTAATTTTCGGTTTAATCCATCAAACATAATTTGCCACCATTCGGCGGCACAGAATGTCTGCTGTTTCCAGATGGCAGTACCAAGAGTGCTAGTTCTTAGTTTTCATCGACTTGGACAAAACAAAGTTAGATGTTTTAGAGTCTCCTTGCATGATTTACAAAAACGACAGGTCACATCTATGTTGTTTTCTTTGCGTAGACTTAAACGTTCTTTGGTGTCCAATAAGTTAAGTCTGAACTGCATACACAAGGTACTCGATTTTTGGTCAGGGAATTGCAGTAAATAGGGTTGTGACATCCCAAAGGCTCTTGCCTCGCCCGGTACATCGGACAAGAGTCTGGATCTCCGCCTTTGTTCACATGTTCGATGCCAGCCTGAACTCCATAGTTTCATTTTCGCCAGGTCTGGGTTTTCTAATAGCGTTGCTTGTTTGATATCATGCTCTTCAAGAACTGCCAGACAGCGCTTGTTCCACATCGATAAAGCAGTGTGCTCCCTAACCTTACTTGAGTTCTGTAGTATTTCAAACTGTAAGGCAGGAGTCGATGTTTTAGTTTTTCTGAATAGGCATAGTAAGTTCCAACTTACTCTAGCGTGCATTGAGATTAAGCCCAGTTCATAACAGATACACACAGAGGAGGTTCCTCTTGGTAGATGTAAAACTCTCACCCAGAAAATATTTTCTAAGGTGTTTCAGAGTTCATAGGAACATCCAAATGCTTTTTTAGCGCCATAAATTATCGCCCGGACTGCTTTTTGTCGATAGAATGTTATAGTTGGTTTTAGTGAAAATGTTCTGTACTGTTTATTAATTATGGACGCTTGACACGCCAAGTGTCGGCATTTAGATTTCGCTATTTCTGCCCATGGGGCATCATTTACATTCAAGCTTATTCTCATGCCCAGGTACTTGGTATTTCGTGTGGTATTCAAACTAGTATTTTCAAGAAACCACACTTGTTTCTTTTGTTTGGTCTTTGCTGTCCGCAGATTTTGGAGGGTCAATATCTCACATTTTTGTTTGTTGATATGTAGACCATTCTTGCACACGTATACTTCAAGAGCATCGAGTTTGCGTTGCAACCCTATCAATGTCATATCTAGGAGTACTAAATCATCAGCATAAACAAGCCAACTAACGTGTGTACCATTAACCTTAGGTGGGAATGAGGAGATCTCACTGAAAGCTTCGCCAACATCAGATAGAAACAAATTAAATCTGTTGGATACAATAGAGGCCATCATTTCCTCTGAGTTGTTCTGTAGTAGAACGGCATTATGAGCCTTTAGACCAGTTCTTGTATTCTTGTCTTATTGCTTTCTTCATTGTTACAAGGATCTAACTGTCGTGTTTCGGTAGTTTTCTCATCTCTTGACGCATTAGTCTTTTATGCTGTTGCACTTGTAGGTGAAATTTTTGTTTATGCACACATTTTTTATGTTTTAAGCCTTGATAATTCTCTGTAAATTCAGATAAAAGATGGAGGTATTCAATCTCGTTTTTCTCTTGATTTAAGTTGATAACAATTTTGTTGACGTCTTCATCTCTGACTTCGAGACGTATTCTGCTTGAGCAAACCGACACAGAGTGGGGCCAAGATGTTGTCGCTGGCAGACTTATTGCATTAAGGCTCAGCTTCACCATATCGTGATCGCTATAGGCCATCAGTTTGACCTCAAACTGGGTGGCTCGTATATGAACTGAGTCTGAGACAAACATATCAAGAACTGATCATTGTTCAAGTCTTCTCCACGTTGACTTTGCAGGGATGTCTCCTGCCACATTGCCATTCAGCATAGACAACTTTCTTGCATCCATTTCCTGGCACCATTTCACTGCGACCTCTTTGCAGATTGAGGTTTTACTTCAAATTTGCATAATTCACACAATCTGTGTTAAGATCACCACACATGATTAGATTTGAAGATCCGCAATTTTCAAGTAGTGCATCTACTATTGGGGTTACTTGGTCTATAAAAGACACTTTTCCTGCAGCAGAATGGTTCCAGTATACATTGATGATGTTTAATATCTCTGGTACCCCATTGATTTTCCTTGATGTGAGGACCCTTGCCGTCTGGATGAATGGTGAAACAATGGTAGAAGACTCAATTCTAAGGCCAATCGATTTCCTTACGGCGATCATCAGGCCGGCCATTGGTCTTCCTTTGGATTGTTTTATAGCAGGATTTATTGCTATTTCAAAGTCTTGTATAGTAGGACATCCAACTAGCCACATTTCCTGTAAGCAGGCCAAATCAAGATCCTGGAGCCAAT
Source organism: Ambystoma mexicanum (assembly GCF_040938575.1). Classification (NCBI taxonomy): domain Eukaryota; kingdom Metazoa; phylum Chordata; class Amphibia; order Caudata; family Ambystomatidae; genus Ambystoma; species Ambystoma mexicanum. The sequence goes on from NC_090922.1 coordinate 129,388,072, forward strand.
GTGTTTGGAACAAATGACAAAATCCTTGAGTGTTCCAGGATCCCAGATTAAGTGTAGGCCATTCATCGGTCGCCTGGCATTATTTGGTCGATTGGGTCTTTATGGCTGATGCAATTCAGGCCCATTCATCTTTTTGTTTTAAGCATTCCAGCTGTGAATCAGTCTCCGTTGATGAGCTGGCCAGCCCATCAATAGTAATTTTTTATTTGATCCCCAAATCTAGGCACTGTGTCTTCTGTCCCTTTCTCAGAGAGCATATTTCTCTTTGCAAACTCCAATACATCAGTTAGGTTGGACTCTTCCTTAGTCATTTGATTGGTAAGTAAAGTTGACACAATAAAGCAATAAAGTGATAAAGCAAACCAGAAGGCAGTGTATGTGTATGTTGCTGATGGATCAGTCTGCTCTTCTTGTGGCAAGGCCAGTAAACAGACCTTGTCAAGAGGGGATAGAGACCCAATTCTAGTGTCAGAAGCAGCTGATTCACTGAATCTCAGAGTGCTCAAGAGATTAGTGTGCGTACAGTGCGGCTTGACAAGAGCAACGTCTCTCTTACCCTAAGGTCTGTTCCTCTATTGCAGGCTCATCGCTCAGTATGGTACGGGTGTGACTGCTACAGCAGCAGACGTTTGTGTACCGAATTCCTTATTTGCCTGTTCGCCGGTCCACCAGGAGCCAGGTGGTGGACTTGGGAGTGACCCGGAAGCGAGCCCGAGTGGAGTGGAGTGGAGTGGAGTGGTGGATCAGAGTGGTGCCATTGCAGGGAGCACCTCACAAAACGTCCTCCACTTAGTACTCCGACCTTTCGGTAAGCTGTGCTCCCCTTACACGCTAAGTCTAACTATTTTAAAAAAAATATAGTTACTTGGAGCGCAAGCTTCCTTTTTTCTTTTCTTAGGGGGCGTCCTCCTAATATTGCTGCGGGTGGCTGCCAGCACGTCTTGCTGGGTTTCCTGACAGCCGGCTACAACGAAAGCTGGCTGTAACTGCGGGCCGTCACACATATCAAACGCGCCAAAAAAGAAGTTTCATCTGCCTTTTACTTTTGGCGTCGGACGTACTGCTCGGAGACTGTGTGGCTGATAACCCTTTGATCCGACCCGCTGTCATCTTTTACTAGATCTTTCAGAAAGCAATGCGAATGGCTTTTATGCTTGCTTTTATGTTGGTTCAATATAGAGAGAAACCTCTGGTTCGGAGACTGTGGGATTTAATAACCCTTTGATCCGTTCCGCCAGGATTCCTCTCTACAGCGCCAATCCTAAAGCCCAGCATATTCACTAAACAGTGAAAGATACTATGAACAACAGAAACTCAGCAAGGCCAGTATATGATTGTGCTGTGCTGCCTACTCCGTAAATAATCAAGGACATTTTATACGTTAGGAAAGACATTTCTACTATATTCTTATAAATCAGCAGAATTCTGTAATCTACGCCAATTTAATAATCACTGCTCTAACAGACTTCTTATTAAGGTTCTGAAAACCAAGTATGCTTCCAAGATACAATCTAATAAGTGTCCCAGGAACAGACGACCCAGGAGTCCCTGGTTGGAGGACTCCCTTGTTGGCATATCTTGCAGGCTAGAACTCCAGCAACAATTGCATCTGCAACAAAGCGTGCCGGCAGGAAAAACCATTGCTACTCAAGCGCAATTGTACAATGTAGATAAAGATTCTACATTTGACACAGGCTCAGGAAAAGAGACGTCCATGCTGGATGGGCAGGGGGCAGCCATCAAAGAATTTACCCTCACATCGACAAACATGAAGGGATCAATTAAACACTATTTCCCAATTAAAAGGTATGGGAGGCTGACAAATTCTCCTATAAATTTGCACTCAAGTCTGGCAACTCCTTGCGAGTGAAGCAACACTGGTTGGCTTAAATTTCGTCTTAAACTCCCTTGTCAAAGCGTTTGAAAATATCAAAGGTGATGTACAGATACGCACGGGTATACTAATGGAAATGTCTAAAGACATAGATCAGATTGACTCAACAATAGTGGCCCTGAGAAACGCAATCAACAACACAGTTTCACCAATACTACAGTCCATCACACAAGCTACAACACTACAAAAAGAAGAGACACAACACCTGAAAGACGCACTAAGGGATTTACAAACAAAAAGTTCTGAAGTTAAACATCTACTTATGGATTTTTTTACAATTTGAGGATACTCCTCTTTCCCAGTCAATCCTGGATGAATTCTGCCGTCTGGCCCAGTTGGCGGACACTATTCCAGAGAGCATACCTTCCATTCCACAGGAATCTTCCATCCAACAAGGGCCTGAAGAGAACATAGAGTTGGAGGAATGCAAGGATGGCTTGCAACAAACTTATAAGCGCAGGAGAAGATTGAGAAAAAAGAAGAGGGGAAGAAAGCATAAAGTATCTGAGTCACTGAACCCCAAAGGGAAAAAGTCAAAAAACAGAAAGATCGAAAACCTGGGGAGCAGTAAGACAAATAATTTTATAAAAGCCTTAACTATCCCAGTGGCAAATTCTAAAATCCAGGAGAAGAAAGGAAAGGACAGGCATACATCTACAGACAGCCAACCTGGGCTGCAAAAGCCAATACAGGAAAAAAGAAAGGTATTTAAGGAGGAACACCTACCATGAAGCAAAGAATTAAGAATCACATCAATAACTATAGGCATACAAACTGATCTACCATCAAATAACCCCAAAAAGGGGAGTAATCACGTTCCGGAAGCTGAGACAATGTCATCAAATGGAGGGAAACAAATGAAGTGGGCATCGATGTTTCTTTTGAAGAATAAATCCCCAAAAGTGTCAACTCAAGTTCAAGAACCAACTCTAAAAATTGCACCAGTTTTCTGTAAGCTACAAAAAAAGACCTCCAACATGCCCACGGAGCCCTGCTCAATAGAAGACACTGAAGAAAGACCAGCAGTGGCTGTTATAGAAGTAAAAACCATACCTCCTCTGCCAGCACTAATCAGTATAGTGGGCCAGAAAGTAGAGACCCATAGACAGGAAGAAATACCAACCGATTTAAAAGATCACAAAAACCCTGATAGCAGACAGGAGGAGCAGGTGTCTTTTTTGCTATTCTGAAATTATGGTTCACCTGCAACAAACATATTCAATCCAAAATTCTTGAAAAGAGGAGAGATACTGTCAATAATTAAAAAAGTTGCAGCTCTATTCCTCTTTTCGACGAGAGATATAGAATATACTAAGTTCCCTAATCCCAGTAAGATTCATTTGGCCAAGGTGGGGTTGACCTCGAGGGTGGGGGCCAGAGCAATTGTCACCGCAGCAGACTTCTTGGAAAAACACAGCTTGCTGGTGCACAAATCCCTACCAGGGGTAAATGAGGAACAAGGGCCCGCTCTTAAGGGAAAGGCAGTTCAAGGAAATGCTGGTCGTCTGCAGGGAGGCCAAACCCCCCCCTTCAAAAAATGGCTCAGATCACGCCGTTCTACTTTAATTCCAAAAATGATCACACAAATTTTCTCAAAGTTAGGCACATGTCAGACTATACTTTAGCAAGGACCAGATTAAAATAACAAGCTGGAATACGAGGGGATCCAGTACTTTCAGAAATGCGAAGACCAAAGTTTTTGGGGGCAATGACTTGATCCGTTTCCAAGAAACCTGGTTAATGCATGCACCAGAACTAGAAGGCTTCACAATGGTGAGTCAAGCAACAACAACGATGGGGAAGGGTAGACCAAAAGGGGGGCTCCCTATGGCCTGTAGATCGGCTTTTTTTTAAACGAGTGCAAAGAATACCAAGCAATCAGGATGGCATCTTAGCTGTAAAATTGGAGGCACCATCAACTGCAGGCATGAAAGAACTGCTGGTGGTCAACCTATATTTGAATCCTGCATGTACAGAACTCTCGGTCTACCAAGACTCCTTGCGTGAACTTCTCACATATATCAAAGCCACTTACCCGGATTCATAAATACTGGTCGCAGGGGATCTGAACTCTGTGTGTTCCATATAATTCAGGATGTCATTTGTACAAAGCAAGAACAATAAGTGCAAACAGTAAAGAAATGGTGTTCTTTCTTTAAAGAATGGGGCTTAAGGCTCCTGAATGGTAATATAGAGGGAGATGTGCCGCCAGCATAGACCTGGTTACGCAGGAACATCAGATCCACTCTGGATTACATTGTTGTATCTCCCAATTTATTCCATCTGTGCGATGAGCTAGTAGTGGGTGATTCTAATCTCAGTTATCACTGCAAGCTACATGCTTCATTTTGCTGCCATTCTACACTAAAAGCAGCAGTATGGCATAATAGTCTACAGGTAAACAATCAAACGAACAGAGTTTTGAAATATAGAAATGAAGGCCATCGGTTGAACAAGGAACTCATACATATTGCTACAACTTCAGGTCCAGAATTCTGGGAAGTAAACTATCACCCGCAGCATTTTCATAATTTTCTTTGGACAATAGATGAACCTCAAATGACACTTCTTCAACAACAACAAAAAATTCACATAACCATGCATTTGATGAAGATTCCATGAGGAAAAAGTGTGAAACCCGCCGCTTCATTGCAATAGCAAAGAAAGAAATATTGGATAGCTCCACCCTATGGAAAGAAATAAAATGTATTAAAAATTCGTATAAAAACTGGTCCAGACAGCAGTGCTTCAAACGCCTGCAGCAGGATGGAGAATCCATGTTAAGAAAATTATCAGATAACTCCCGCAACTTCTGGTCCGTGATAAATTCTCAAGGTTAAGATCAAGAGGTGATCCAAACAAACTGCGTGCCAGAATTTGAATGGATTAACTATTTTTCAGAAACATATTCGAAGTCAGATAAGGGCCCCTTGTTCATCCCTTCAGACTCCTCATGGGCATTTGAAATCACAGAGGAGGAAGTCCTTGAGTTAATTAATAAGTCATCTTCATCCAGAACTGCAGGACCGAGTGGACTCACCCATCAGGTTCTAAAAGCAAATCCAGAATTGTGGGCGAGAATATTGTGTCAACTCTTCTGTGAAATTTTGAGGACTAAAATCATTCCACAATCTTGGAAGACTGCTCTAATAATACTGATTTTTAAAAGGGGCGACCGAAAAGATCCAAGTAATTACAGGCCCATTACATTGCTGGATATTGAGAGTAAGATCTTTGCTGGGATCCTATTGAAAGAACTGGAGAAATGGGCTAAAGTGAAGAATATAATACAAAAACATCAGAATGGCTTTAGAAGAGGTCACTCAACGGGCCTGAATGGTATTACTCTGGCAACTATTTGCTATGGGAAAGTAACATCAAAACCACCAAAGACATTTGCAGCCTTCATTGATCTATCCAGTGCTTTCGATTTAGTCGCCAGAGAGAGACTCTGGCTCAAGCTCACCGCAAAGGACTCTCCTAGGCCTTTAATAAACATCCTAACAGCTCTTCATGATAATAACACAGCGGTTGTAAGGCTGAACTGTGAAGGCCTTCTGTTGAACTAAATCCATGTGAAAAGAGGAGTAAGGCAGGGTTGCATGGTGGCCCCATTTCTCTTCGATTTCTATCTTGCCGATTTCGGTGAGGAAGTAGATTCAGCAGGTCTAGCATGCGCGAAAGTGGGGCAGGAAGCAATTAAATGGCTCATGTACGCAGATGACATCGTGCTCCTAGATAAAACACCTGTGGGTCTTCAAAGGATGTTGTCTGCCCTCGAAGTCTACATGAAAAAAAATGACCTAATAGTCAATCCGGATAAATCAAAAATAGTCGTCTTTGGAGGTAGCGGAAATGCTGATCGATTACCTTGGAAGATAGATGGCCATATCACCCCTGTTGTAGATGAAATCAAGTACTTAGGATACACACTGTACGCCAAACCAAGAAGGGCACAAATACTATCTGGTATCACATGTGCGACTAAACAGCTAACAGCGCAACTGCAAAGAATTGTTGGTCAATACTGTAAATTTTCATTGATGCCAGCATTGAGATATTATAAAGCAAAGATCATCCCAAATCTTTTTTATGGAATAGAGGCCAAACCTTTGGCTGGACTGGGATAAAATTGAAGGTTCAATATGAAAAAAAATCTTAAATCTCCCCCAAAGCTTACCAATTTCTCGCCTTCATATTGAGTTGGGTCTAAAATCTTTAAAATCACAAATGGACTGGAAATTGCTTTCTTTATACAGACTTATTATAGATCCCTTACGAAGTTCATTGTATGAAGACCTCAAAAAGAACTTGGAACAGCATTCACCAGTCCTGCTCAACCTTAAAAACATGGTAAGAGAGATTGTAACAAATTGCGATAGCGGTGAAGATCTTTTGGTGTCAAACCCGATGAAGAAAAAGAAACAGATGGAAACAGCAGATTGGATCAAGACAATGGGGGAAATGAGAGCATCATCCTCCTCAACCTCTTTATCCTTATCTGAAAAAAAATTGGTTTTTTTTTACCGAGATATCTGATAAAACTACCAGATTGCAAAATAAGACACAATTTTCTCAGAATGCGGCTCAATTTAGTTCACACAGGAGCTGTTCAAGTTACAAGGGGTCAAGAAAAAAAGCGGTAGAACTTTATGCATGGGCTGCAGAGACTTAAAACATCAGACACTAGAGCATCTTCTGAGACATTGCCAAGGCACTTTAAATGCCAGAAAAACATTTGGGCAAATTTGTCTCTAATTCAGTTCTAGAGACAGGTCTTTCATCACTGATGTTCTGGAATAAGACGGCATTGACGATAAATGTAATCAGAGTACTTGTAGATATGGAATTAATTTTACCAAAATATTGTTAATATTTATATAGACATGTTTATCTGTAGTTTCTTAAATTTTAAAAGAATTGTATGAATTGATTTGTTAATAATTGCAAGATTCTTTTTCTCTTTTATATTTTCTAATAATTTCTTTTTGTGAAAAATCAATTTTGATTATAACACAATAAAAAATAAAAAATAAATAAAAAAAGTAAACTTGATACCGGTCTGGGGTCATCTGTTTTAGAACACATCTGGGCTTCTGTGGACGTATCTACACCCTTGTAGATGTCGAAACCAAGGGATAGTAAGACCGATCCTGCTTCTAGCAAAATATCAAATATGATTTTTGAATGCACGCTTAAGTTGACTTTGTCATCCCTGCTTTCGTCGCAAAATTCCACAATTTTCAAGTCCTCGTGAACTATAGCCCTTAGACTCGGAATTAGATGAAATAGACGCATCACGTTTTGGCGATTTAGGATAAAATTGTCTGCGTTGTCTAATCTCTCAAGTGTCACTTTGTGTAGAGTGTCATTTTTTTATCATGTTGGTTCTTGTTTTAGATGCGTTTGTTGGCACTCGAAACAGACTCTTCTTGTGACGACTAGTCTCCTGATCATTAGGATTTGCTGAAATAGGATTTCCTGGTTTCGCGGCCCCCTTTCGGTTACTTTGCCTAACTGCATGCTGGTTTCTCGCACACGAGTCTATAGTATTCAGAGGCCTAGACGAAGGGATTAAATTATTAGATTTAGCTGCATTTGAAGCCACGCTAGACATAAGCAGCTGCTTTCGTTTGTCCTCCATGGTTAAAAAAAGTGTAGTATCAGGCTCCTTTTCATCTTCAACGAGGTCAGGAACTTGGATCAGGGTACATATTAGTTGACATTTATTTACTGCTGACACGCTTGGAGTGTCGACTACGATCATCTTAGGGGAGCCCTCATCAGATGTCACGTTAGATATCAACTCCGAGGTAGGTGACTCTTCTTCGTACGTGGATAAATTAGTCAAATCAATTGACTCTTCATCTGGTTCCTTTTGAGGTACCTCTTTGCTGGTCTGATTTCTTCTTGAGCCGCTAGCTTTCTCTTCCCATCTATTTGTATTTACTGTTACATTTACAGTTTTTATATTACACAGAAATTTTCTTGAATTGTTCCCTTGTCTCATTTTTTTTGATGGTTGTTTTTTTTTGTTTTTTTTGTCATGAAGCTATTTTGTGAAAGCTTCGCAAACTTGTTGTTTGACGGACCAGAGGCACCTTTAAAAATATAAAAAAGATTAGGTTAAGTTACTCTGCCCTTATTCAAGGAGCCCATGGATCCGATATCAGTCAGAGGAGCCTCTTTTGCATCATTTGAAGTGGAGGCGACTTGTGGATTTGTGAGAGCTGGATTCATAGTAGCGAGGCTGTTCTTCAAAGCCTCAGAGAAGGAGCTAGGTTCAACATTATTTGGTAATCTGTCAACTTCGGGACTATTGGACATGAATTCTAAGTCATGCACTTTCCTCTCTGCAATGCAGGATCTATCTGGCAGATTTTTCAGGCCTTCTACGCGTCTTTCACTTTGATGCAATGATATATTAGGACAGTGAGTGTAGCTAATGCTACTTTCTACACAGACTCCAGATGTAGAAGTCGACTCTTGACAAGCAGCTGAAACCAGAGCTTCGCTGTTGACCTTCGCTGAATCACATTTGGTTTCACTTAGAGTCTCACCCACCAAGGATTTCGAGAGGAGGGCGGTACTTGTCAAAGGAGGCACTTAAGTGACTCCCACGTTGTTGTTTTTCTTGAAGAGGCTCAACGCCTCCTTTGCTACCTCTGCTAGTAGTTTTTTATCCATGTTGTTATTTCCCAGTTGAGTAGTAAGCTTACTTAACCTTAGATCATGTTTAAGGTTTAATTCATATTGAGCATCTTTGAGTTGAGTACAATTCTAGTCAAGGTCAATGAAATTTGTATTCAGCATTGCCACTAGTGTGGAAACGTCTTTGGTGTTCGCATTAAGATGTTTGTACAAATTAGTAAATGGGGTAAGAGTAATTGCCATGGAAGATATGATGGTCGACTGAATCTCGCTTAGCCAGTTAACCTTACTTGCTAAGGCTTTGTCCTTGGTTATCTCCGACCTCCTCTGTCGCGGCAGGTTTTGAACTCTCCTAATTTTAGGATACAGTCGCTCCATAAGGGAGGATTCATCAGATGAATAATTAGTGGACGACGATGATACTCTCATTACTGGATTAATACACTTTGGATTCTGTTCCAGGTTTCCCATTGTCTCTTCCTTTCTGAGGGTGCTCTTTTTGGCGGCACAGTCCCATTTGGCTTTTTTTCTCTGAGAGCATCTGAGACTTGGGGAGCTACTTGCCTCCATTCTTCTGCGTTTTGTAAGAGCCATGCATTGAGACGTTGTTACTATGGGGCAATCAGATGCAATTTGAACATTCTTTTCTTTGTCTAGAGTTTGAGAGTTCAATGTCATTGCCTCATTTACTCCACTCTTCATCGCTCGAGACTTATTAAGCCTTGTTAGGTCAGACAGTAATTTGTTCACCACATCGAGGGAATTACGCCGATTCTCGATGTTACATGTGTCTTGTAGAGAATCATTGGGCTTGTCAGCTTTTACATCTGTAATCTTGTCCAGAATCTGTAAATTCTGTCTCAAAACGTCGGATGGCTGGGTGAACACTTCATCCTCCACAGCCACTCCTGAACATATTTCGTCAGCCCGGACAATAAGTTCAGATCCTCCAATGCCGCTGTGGCACTATAGTACATCGACCTGTTTGAAACTGAGCCAGCCACAGTCAGGATTGGCAGGATTGAAGATCCAGGCAAGGCGAGACCTGAGGACATAGTCTGCCATAATGTACAATTTTGCAGTCCTTATTTGTGTCTCCCGCTTGGCCTGAAAATGTATAGCCTTGCCATGCCAATTTACGCAGTTGGGGGATCGAGGTGGGCGGGAACACGAGGGAGCGTGAGTTGCTGCTATAAGGTGTCCAAAAGTAGCAGCGCAGCCCGTAGCGTCATGTTCTGGCTCCAAAACAGAGATATGATCGCAGAAAGCCCCTGCCGTTTGAAGAGTGTCTTGCTCAATTGCTAAAGGGGGTCGGCAGCAGCATCGGCAGCGACATCAGCCGTAGGGTTAAATCTTGGGGGGGTCACCATCACAGCCACGCTCAGCTCCTTTTGAGTCAGCAGAACTTTCTTGATTTTCCTTGCTGGTTTTCATTTCTGACCTCTGCTCCACAGAAGATTGTAGCCGGTACTGTGCTCGTGTCTTCGGGCACGGCGTTACTTTCACTTTCTCATGAGGTCCGCTGCTCATGTTCACAGCGTTGCCGACACGGGGGTGGGGGGTAGACCACTGGCCTTCCACAGACTTCTCAGACTTTCTCGGACTCCTCAGACTCTGCCAGATTCCGCTACCGCTCCGCGGGGGGAGTTGGTTTTTGTAGAACAGTCAGGAGTCAGCAATAGACAAGGAACAAAAACTGCACCAGGAAGCATAGCAGCACTCCACCTCAGTACCTCCTCAGACACTGCCAGACTCTGTCTCTGGTATCTTGGTTTGAGGGGCTGTGGTCAAGCAAGGTACATGCTTCCACTTCCTTTGAGATCAGGCCTTACCCGGTTTAGAAGTTTCCCCCCAACACTAGGATTTACTCTAGAGTCTTCAGTAGAAGATCCAACAGTCTTAAGGTGTTTAGCCTTAGACCTATCTTTCCTGGTTTTCCACTAGCTTTGAGAATTACCAGTTGCGTAGAGAGGGTTCCAATGTGTCTGTCCACCTCTTCCTCAGAAGCAGGGTGGGTCAGAGACTTTACAACTGGATGGTCAATGATGGAGCTTGGTTGGGCTCCCATTTCCCTACTATTCTAGCCTCAGATTTGCCTTGGTTAGGGGTCAATTTACTAACACAAGGGCTTACAGTGGGGGTCTCTGTAGAGGTTCCCACAGGCTCAGAGTGGTCTCTTAAGGTTGCCTCCCTAGCCAATTTGGTTTGGTTCTGTGTCCTCATACTCAGAGGCATGGGTGTACTGGACACTACTCCTAGGGCCTCATTACACGGTAGGCGGTAAGGGTTTACCAGTACCGGTAAGGGTACCAGTAAACCCTTACCGCCTTACTACGAGGTCCCTTTGCGGGACCCGACCTTAACGGCTGGTGGAGACCAGCCGTTAAAGTTGGGACCCGCAAAGGGACCATGGTGCTAATTACGATACCGCAATTTGCGGTACCGTAATTAGCTCCTTCCCCATTCCCATTGAGACTTTTGGGGCATACATGGGAATGGGGAAGGGCCATGGAGAAAGGGAGAATTACTGCCCCACCAACCTTGGAATGGGCTGGTAATTCCCCTTTTCTCCATGCTTGTACCGGTATGGTACCGGCGGAAACCATGGTGCTATTAGCACCATGGTTTACCGCATTCCGTGTTATGAGGCCCCTAGAGTTTTTAAGTCATTTCCCAGAAGGACTCTCCCAGGCACCTCATTCTGAATACTGACAGGAATCCTCACTGTCATATTGTTACACTGAATGAGAGCTGGCAGAATTGGAACCAATTGGACAGGGCCTCCAGTGTATCTAGTGGGAACTTTGGGTGCCTTAGCAACATCCTCAGGCTTGAAAAAGCTTTCATCCACAACTGTTCTGCTGGCAGCAGGGGTGTCCTGGACATTTACAAGAACACTGTCCATATAATACCCTTTGGAGTTATCTGGAATGGAGTTATACGCATTCATATTCTGTTTCTTACCCAGACCCAGAGACTCTAAGGGTATATTGGCCTGAACACCCAAGGGTACTTCAGCCAATAGGTGAAAGTGGACACTACTGGCCATTTGTACTTCTCCCTCACGGATGAAGGCTAAGGAGGCAGTGCTGACCCCTGCAGGTTTACCCTGGCATCTGGGATCTCCTTTCACATGGTCTACAGACCCACAGACATAGCATTTGCCAAATGCACTCTGGAATGGGGGCTTCTGCTGACCTCCCTCTGGTTGGGCACCAGAGGATTCACTAGACCTACCAGATTTCCCATGGGATCTACCCTTATGTGGTTTGGGGGCCTATTCTGGTTGGTTGGAATTAGAGATATCTTTATTCTCACCTTTGTGCTGCTTTCCTCATCCTTTTTGTGGGTGGCCCCAGAATCCTTATGAGTGGCCCTGTTGGCTACCCATGAGTCAGCTGCTCTTGCTAACTTTTTGGGATCAATCTCTTTAGAGTCAGCCAAGTACTGCCTCAGCTCAGGAGAGCAGGCATCAAAAATAGATTCCGACATAAACAGATTTCTGATTCCTTCAAAAGTGTTAACTCTGTAACCCTTTACCCAACCATCTAAGTTCTTCAAACATGCACACAACCAGGGCCCAAGGAGTACCGTCAGTCTTTTTGAGGGTCCTAACCTCTTCAGGTACTGGGAAGGAGTTTTTCCAAATCTATCGCAGGTTTTCAAATAAACTATTGCAATCAAGGTTTCTTTGATAAATACTTATTAATGTATGTATATGTCAGGTATAAAACATTCATAAGAAGGAGGCAATTATATAACACACACATATTCTTCAATATTATTTCTGAATACTTTTCAAGAAGAGTAAAAGGCAAAGATTATTAGAACATGAAAGGTTGCAATTATTCTTAGACAGTGCAAATACTTGGAGTTCACCAGAAGAGTCAAAACTGTGTAGTAAAGACTTATACCAAAGGTTAGTTTGCATACACCTGTAAACATTTTTTTCATCTTTTTTTTTTTTACTTGGTCAAATCTTTTGTTTCCTCCCAGGTCTTCTGGAGGTAAAATACAAACAGGTGTATCATAGTTTTAAACTGAAAGAAAATGTCTTAAAAACGACCGGTTCCCACAATCATCTGTGTTTAGGTAGTCCTAGCCTGTCCATTTTGTCTAATCAGGCTCTGCCCCGATCTATAAGAGAGGTCCCCTATGAGTTCAACTCCTCTTTCTTTGGCAGCTGAAACCAATGTAACAGAAAACTCCCAAACAGTCAACTTGGATCAACCGGCGAATTTGTACAATCCATCACACCGAAACCTTGGCTATTAGATGATGAGAAGATAGCCTTCTCAAACTGAAGTCCTCATTAATCCTCCCGCTCACTCAGGTTGCTTTCTGCTCCTCTCCTGTAAGAAAGGGAGAAGCTATTATAAGGGTGGGTCTGATATTAACATACTCAACAATACTGTAGATAGTATGTTCATATCCCATCTGGGTGGGATATAATGCTTGCCTCCTTTTCTTTAATAGAATCAAGACTGACCTGCGCTGTAAGCCTGGTCAATCTTTATTCTATGTCGGGACAGGAGGCAAGCATTATGCTTGTTCAAAGCTATCAATCACTCTATAAGTTATCTGAGAAACAGGCTTAAAATAGAAAGTCTTAAAGGTAGATTCATTAGACCAGTCAGCTGATTTCATAATATCGTGCAAAGGTATGCCTGCTGCAAATGCTCAAGACGCCATCGCACCCATCGCTGAATGCGCGCCAAACTGGGATAAATCAATACGCAATACCTGCCCAGTGCATCACTTTGTAACCCATCTTGCAATAGTGGCTGTCGCAAATCCATTGAAAGGTTTCCTGCACGCAATTAACAGTTGGGTGACCCCTCTAGGTCTTACATCTGCTGTGGCACTCTCATAATCCTTAATACATTGTGCTACGCATATTTTAGGATTACTCGAAAAATATGGATAAGAAAGGATTGCAGAGTCCGATTTAGTTCTGTTCACCACGTTAAAGGCCATTCCTTCTGGATAGAACATTTTCCTATCTATTTCTAGTGCCTTTACATCTGAAACTCTCCTACATGCTATAAGGCATAAGAGCATGGTGAGTTTACCTAACAACTGGGATCACAACAGGTCTTTGTTTTTGGGCCAGGCTAAAAATAGTTGTAATGCTACTTGCACGTCCCAGAGCACCGAGTATTTGGGTTCGGGGGGCTTGCGCATATTTACTCCTTTGAGAAAGTGTAGCACTGCCGGGTGTTCCCCTCCCTTCTACTTTGTTGTGTCCTGCCTATATCGCAGACCTGTATGCACCTACTGTCCTGTAGGCGCATCGCTCACTAAACCTCTGAGCTAAAAAGTTCAGCATGTGAACTAAAGGGGCAGAAACGGGATTAGCACTGAAGTCTGCGCAGGAGGAGGCCCAACGCTTCCAAGCGGCACCATAGCGCCTGATGGTGGAAGGCACCCAGGAGTCCCTAATGCAATCGGCAGCGAGCTGCGAAATGCCTGGCAGTTGCCACCGTTGCCTGAAACCCTGCAAGCCATCAGACACAGGGTGCCCTCTGCTACCAGCGTTTGAAACTGCCAGTTCGGGTCCTGAAGAATGTCCCTCCTGTGCGGGAGCACTCTCGGGAAATCGGTAGAAAGTTCCATCACTGCTGGAAACCACAGCTGGGACTTCCACATCGGAACTTTGAGCACTAGCTCCGCCTGCTCTCTCCGTACCTTCACCAACACCCTTGTCAGCATGACGAATGGCGGGAAGGCGTAGTGAACTGCTCTCGTCCACTGTTGTAGGAACGCATCCGTCCCTGCTTCCTCTGGGTCTATCCTCCAGCTGAAGAATGTGGAGGTTTGGGCATTGAGCCGTGATGCAAATAGATCGATCTCCATGACCCCCAAACTTGTTGGATCTGAGCGAAGATGCTCAGGAGTAGCTTCCAGTTGCTGGAATCTACTAGATATCACAAATTACAGTCTGCCACCAAATTTTGAGCGACTGGTAAATACTCTGCTGACACTGAAATCTGCTGCTGCAGACAATGATGCCAAAAGTCTTTTGCTAACTCTGCCAACATCCTGGAAGAATTCCCTCACAGTTTGTTTGTATACCGGACGGCTGAGATGTTTATCTTGAGGAGGATGCTACAGTTGGCGCGGTCTCTGGTGAATGCCCGGATTGGGAAGGATCCTGCCAGGAGTTCTAAACAGTTTATGTGGAGCTGTAGCTCCTCCTAAAACCACTTCCTTCCTGTTTCTAAGCTTCCGAACCGCGCTCCCCAGCCTGCTCTGCTGGCGTCGGACTCTGACTAAATATGGGGAGTCCCCAAATATCGCTCTGCCGTTCCAGGCATCCATATTGTGAAGCCACCACTGCAACTCTGTAATGGCCTCTTGGTCTAGGGTAAAGAACGGATGATAGCCTAGCCCTTCCCTGGGATGCCTGATCTTCAATCTCTGAAGAGCTCTGTAGTGTAATGGCCCCGAAAAATGGCCTGGATTAATCCTACTAGAAGGCCCACTATCCGAGCTAGATTGCAAAGTGAAATAAGCTTTTTTGCTATCACAGCTCTCAGCTCCTTCTTTAATGATCTTATCTTCTGTGCTGGCAATTCCAGCGAGGCCTTTTTTGTATCTATAACAAACCCCAGGAACTCCATCCTTTGCACGGGTCGGCGATCTGACTTCTCTGTGTTTATGACAAAGCCGACAGAGGACACTAGGTCGCTTACTCACTGGGCCTGACCTCGTAGCTGGTCTGCGCTCTGCCCCAAGATGAGGATATCATCTAGATACATTATTATCCTTATCCCTCTCTCGCGGATGGCTGCTGCTACTGGGCGCATAATCTTGGTAAAGGCCAACGGCATGGACGCTAGGCCAAAGGGGAAGCATGTGAATTTCCACACTTCCATGCCCCACATGAAACATAGATATCTTTGATGCTCTGACGCTATTGGGACAGTCAAGTATGCGTCTTTGCGATCTAATCGGGCAAGCCAATCCTCTGCCCTGAGTAGATCTCGAAAAAGGTGGATACCTTCCATCTTGAAGTGTCTGTATATGACCCATTCTTTCAGACTCTTCAGACTGATCACTGGCTGGACTTTCTCCCCTCTGTGTACAAGGGTCATGCTGCTGAGGAAACCCGGGCTATCCTGAGATTCCCGCTCTATTGCCCCTTTGACTGCTAGATTGCGTAATTCGCTGAAGAGTAGCGTTTATTCACTTTGTGACATGTATATCGCAGTTGGAGCCTGCGCCTGGTAGGGGGTACCTATAAATTCTAGCCGCATGCCTGCTACTGCCTGTAACATCCATGCATCGCTGGATAAATCATGCCAAACTTGCATAAATTGGATTGTCCTTCCCCCTATTGTGGAGCTTGACGGCATTGTACTCATCCCCTGGCGTGTTCTGTTGTCTGTAGGCTCCTCTCCCTCTCCTGTTACTGGGGAAACGGGCTCTCGCTGGGAAGAAGTTATCCTGTTGGCGGTTCTCCCAGTATTGCGCCCTTGGGGTCTTTTGTGTGTATTAAAATGACCGGATGCTCAAACTCTCTGCCGTCCAGTCCCGACGAAAACCCGGCTGGGGAAAATTCTTCTTATTGAACTTTCAGCTTTCTCAAGGGCGAAATATGTGCCTACAAATTGATTCATCTCCTTGGCGATGGCCTCCCCAAACAATAGACATTTTGCGCCTTCTCCCGCTTCCTACGAGGAGAGGTTGCTCAGCTTGCAGTCAATTTTTAAAAACACACCCCTTCTCCTCTCTGAGGAGAGAGCCCAATTTGCATTGCCCAACAAACAGACTGCGCGTTGGGCCCAGTTTGCTAGGGCTCGGAATCTACTGGCTGGTTTGTGTCCATCGCTCTTTCGGCCAAATCCATAATCTTTGCGAGTGGGCCAGTGAGGTCCAAACGCTTATCTTGGCACCCTCGCCATGCTCGGTCCACCCCCTTCCACACATCTTTGGATGATTTTGTGACAAAATTCACCATTTTTGGGTCGTGGTCTTGGGTGTCGGTCACCCTGCCTGGGAGCTCAGGTCTGTGGCACTCCGCTCTCATTTTGGATCTAACCTCTCTGTCCAGAGGCTTCCTTATATGCTGTGTCATATATTGTGCCACTCTGGGAGAAGGCACCCAGTCTGTGGATTTTGGATGCCATATCTTCTCCGGGTCAAACATTTCTCCTAGACCTTCCTCATCTGTAGGCTGTTCCGATACTTCGTGTTGGTGAGGGGTCTCCTCCTCTTCCCCGTTTTCGTCGTCTGGAGTATATCCGGCATCCTCCTCATCCCCTGTATTGTACACCCCTGCGGCAGGGGGTCGAGAGCCTGGCACTGCCACCCTATTCAAAAAGGTCTCCTTCAGCCTGCTCACTGGGTCAACTGGCTCTTGGGGTCTCAAGTCTACCCCTTCTGGATGGCTTGTGGGGCGTCATAGAGTGTTTACTTTCTTACTGCCCTGTTGTTCAACCCCTTTTTCTGGGTGTCAATCTGAGGTTCCCTCACCAGGGCTGAGCGCCCTCCTCTTCTTGGACTTTTCTTGCTCATGCTTTTGCTTGTTCAGCATTGCTTCCAATTGGTCTAGTCTTTGCGCCGGGGGTAAAACTCCTTCTGAGACAGCGTGTGTTAATGAGTCCCCTAGGACTTTCTTAAAGCTGATGGAGAGATTCTGATCCTCACCTGTGGGCTCCTCTGCCCACTCCTCTGAGCTCCACTCAGGGTATGTGCTCCTTGACTCTGTGGGCTGCATGAAATGTGCCATGATAGCTGCTGTGGAACCTCATGTTATGAGCCTCGAGAGTCTGGACAGTGACTTAATTATTCTCTCACTATCCCTTCGAATATATAATAAACTAATAAGGGTCTCTGTTGTGCTCCCCTGCGCCGTTACAACTCTGGAATCCGAGAAGACGGTACACAATAGCGCGGTGGCTGCTGGACTGAGCTTTCTCTCCTGCTCACATCCGCAGGGTCCTAAAGCCCAGCTGCGGGAAACATTGATTAAATAAGGAGGCGGGCCGGTTGCCTTACGTAAGCGTGTTCGCCCGCAGCTCTGGCCCCGGCTCCTGGAATACACTGTCAAATAACCGAACGTTGGGGAAAACGGATGCAGAATGTGTGCAGCGAATGCCGTGAGTCGGGCAGGATACTGCCGAAGGGAGCGAAATAACTGCTGGCTGAGGTAAATGATTCCGTGAAACTCTCCTCAACTGCTTTCACTCACACCATTCTTACCAATATACAAACACATGCGCCCCAATTACTATTCATAACGCACACGCTTCATCTCATATTAAAACAACCATTATCCATGGAGTCTTTGGGTAATTTTGGCAATAGTTTGTTGCACCGCTCCACTTCTATGGATAACAATGGTTCACTTCTTAATCTATGCAAGAGTCTAAAATGAAACTCTTTGCGACCAGACTTGGCGTGTAACAAAAATGAAAATGTAATCCGTTCTAATCGTTCAGCCAGTCCCAACCTCGAAGCATTGGTATCTTCTACTGAGTGTTCATTTGGGAACAGCAGTGAAGATGTAGCATTTACTTCTGTTGAACACACTTTCTCTATTGTAATAGAGTCCCTGTCATCAACCAATACTATGCTTTCAAAATTGGAGGCTTTATTTACTCTATGCTCTAATATTGCGGCTGAAGAACGTGAACATAAAAATATTCTAGCAAAGATAGTAGATGTTATTTTGGATTGCAGCCAAGAACTTACCGAAAGCTTCTACCTGCGAAGCTACAACAAATTCAGCTGCACCTAATGGTCTATATCAGACCAATAAGCCAACTTATACAACGGATAAAGCCAACACATTGAATTGTAATTTGTTGGAAGGTTCATTGAACATCATTGCTGCTACTGTAGATGATGCCATTGAGGCATTATGCAATAAACTATCCATGACTGATATCCCACCGACTGTACGACATAAACAACAATGAAAGCATCAAGCTACTCACAAAGTTGGTGCAGGCAAAAAACAAGTGGCCTTTCTAACAGACCAGCCACTTGTCCTGCTTCAAGTTGCACCACACAAAAGATGTCCTCACCCTTCTCATGTCATTCACTGGTAACTAAAGATCAGGGCGATGACACAATAAGACAGGGCCCCATGGATAAAGGGGTCGACCCCTAAAATGATAAACCATCTAACCTGACATCTCATCAGGCTATGCCAGCTCCTACCTGTATTAACTCTGTGACTAAAGTACCGACCAATATTATGGGCACTCCTCCAACAATCATAACAGCTACTTCTGCCGCACTAAATATGTCTTCAGTTATAACTGATAAACGCCCCCACCTTCCTTTGCGCCAGTTTAATGGCTCCTGCACGATACAAGAAGAGATAAACACAAATTTCCTTGTGGGAAAACTGGTGAAATTGGAAGAAATCTCTTCTAAAAGCTCTAGTCCTTTTCTCAATTGTACCACTCTCCTCACCATTTGGAAAGCGTACCACGGCTCTCCTCCATAAGCAGTTGTGAAATACATTGAATAAAACTTCCTAAGTGGGAGTCTGCCCTGAATTGGGTCTTAACGGAATGTGTCTCCACTGCGGTGGTGTCACTTCTTTGCACATGTGTGGGCATTTTGAAATGTATGGTATTCCGACTTCGTTTCTAGCAGAGGGGTTGAGAAAAGGCAAATATGTCCAGATGTCACAAGTATGGAGGGAGTTGACAGGGTACTTATCATACTGGACAAGAAGGAGAGGACCTGAACATCATCAAGCTAACTCATCTATTTGCACCAGGGGAGATTATGAATTGAAACTGACTACAACATGATTTTGATTCCCTCAATTGGGTGTGTTGGAATACAAGTGGTTTTCTATTTTTTTAAGTTCACCCATTAGGTATACCTCAAATTAAATCAAGTGATATGTTTATGTTGCAGGAGACATGGGTTATGGAACCCTTGAAAATTGATGGCTACAATATTTTCAATTCCCATGCCACTCGATCAGATAAGGGCCGTTTGAGGTTCATGATTTGGTTTGTTTCAATACCAAATTTAATGACAAAACAGCATGTTGGGCTATTACTAGTGATTTACTATCGCCATTTCAAACAGGATTTCGTAAAGCACATCGCACATTGCACAATTTAAGTGAATTAAATATTATTCTCTCTATCACGGTAAAACAGTTGGTAATCTATATATTTGTTTTGTGGACTTTACCAAAGCTTTTGATACCATATCTTTGGTCAAATTGACCCATCTCTTCTACACTTTCTGATTTCCCTATATACTGACGCTTCTGTAGTAGTACGTATAAACCAACTTGGGGAGTTTACTGATGAAATAGCAATTAATATTGGCCTTAAGCAAGGCTGTGCTCTAGCCCCATTGCTGTATAATCTGTGTGTATTCAATATGGTTTCAGACATTGAATCCATATATATTTTTCCTCCACGTATTAAAAAAAATTCTGATGCCCTGGATAGGGTACACAGATAATACCATATTGTTGGACATAACTCCAATTGGATTACAACGGTCATTGGATGCACTGGCTGCTAATGTAGATGCCAACTTTTTGAGAGTTAATAGATTAAAAACCTAAATTATGATATTTGGACAGAAATCAAGAAAACAAACATTTAGCTGGTTTTTAAATGAGCCCCCCTTCAAATTATTGATATGTTTATCTGGGAGATCTGATTTGTAATATTCCTACGCAGAGATTTTATCGTGATTATGTGCCAGCAAAGGTATTTAAGAAGTGGTTGCTATTGAAACGTTTTATTTGCAAGAGGACTGGATATAGCACTGAGGGGCTAGTATCAGAATACCGTAAGAATATCCTTCCCGGGATTCTGTATGGTCTTGCGAGCTTACCAGAGTCCATGATGAGATGGGTGGACAAATTTGAAGGGAAACTGTTGTGATCCATCCTTAGAGATCCTTCTTCTCTCCTGGTGGAGGCACTCCTCTGTGAGCTTAGGGTTCCCTCTATTCGTTCCCTCTTTCTTGCAATTAGAACCCCCCCTTTTGTGAATAATTTATTAAGCTATTTAGCTAACCAATATCTGCGGAAAAGCACTAATCCTTTTCTAACACAATTAAGATGTACCGCTATGAGACATTTTGTAAAGATTGATGTAGGTTTTGAGGATTTAGTTTTAGCACCCAATGTGTCGGCCATTTAAAAAAAGAAAATTAGTGATTTTGATTTTATATATAACATTTCCTTTTTAAGTAAAAAGGTAAACTACGCAGTTTGTAGTGCACAGAGATTTCGACGAGACCATCTCCCTACTTATTCAACAAAAATGTGTTCTTACGATATTCGCAGATTTATCTTATATCTGCGTTTTAACATCCTTCCTACTCGTGAACATACTGGCCACTGGGTTAAATTAGCATGCAATGAGAGGACCTGTTGCCTATGCTGTCTGAAGTTAGAGCCATCTCCCCATCTGCTCACACTATGCCCCATTTTAAAATTCTGTTATATGAAGAGCTATAATTGTTTTGTTATTGATATCTGCTGCAATGAGGCGATCAAATTTAGAGCCTCATCACGAGTCTATTGTCTATATAGCAGCTGCCTATCATGTATGGAAGAAAGCGCTATGACTCATTGCGCTCATTCATTTTATTTAAGTGTATAAAATGATTTTAGTTTTCTGTACTTTTGACAATTATTAACTATGTATGGAAACTGTATGTATTGTTGTATTAGAGAGGCACAGCCTCACCTCACGGATGAGGCCCAACAAGGCTGAAACACGTGTATGGGGTTGCTGTTGGAACTCTTGTTCAGAAGGGAATTGCCATAGCATTTCGGTGCTGGACTGCCCATGTGGGCGGGACAAAGACTGATATGCAAATGGATATTTCACATCTGTGAAAGGTACAGTGAGCAAAAAGCAGATGGCTGTGAACTCTCAAAGTGGTTAATAATCACTGAACAGGTTATCATGCCGTGTTCTTTCGAGAGAGGGGCGCCTGCTACCTTTTTTGTATTATTAAATATTTTATATGTCATATACAGCTTCATTAATTGATAACCTTGAAATATTTATTATGTTTTAACTGTGCGAAAGGTTTATATTTAACCGTATTCACGAAAAATAAAAAAAGAGGGTTGAGAAATGTTTTCCTTGGGGCATAGAATAAAGGACAAAACCATAAAATGTGAAATGTGAAAAACGGTTTAATCAACATCACAACAAAAGTATGTAATTCTAA
Source organism: Ambystoma mexicanum (assembly GCF_040938575.1). Lineage (NCBI taxonomy): Eukaryota > Metazoa > Chordata > Amphibia > Caudata > Ambystomatidae > Ambystoma > Ambystoma mexicanum. The sequence goes on from NC_090922.1 coordinate 129,409,802, forward strand.
ATCAGTGGGTGGCCATTTTGCAGTAAAAACTCTGCAAAGCTCATTTTGGAGCAGGTATAACGTAATGTGTTGGAATTTTTTACCATTAAAGCCTTGTCTAAGGCATTTATGCCTTTCAGTCACATCACGCCCCATTTTCATTGATTTTAATGCAGGAGAGGAGGGGCAGATCATAACTAACAATTCCGCTGCCCACTTCCTCTCTGCCATACAAAGAGGACAGCATTTGCAAATGCATGGATTTTCACTGCAGCGCAAATGCAGCAGATTCCATTGGAGATGGTCAACAGTTTACACCAGCAAAAAGCAGGCGGACTGCATAGAAATCCACTGTTAACACTTCATGCCATGGGTATGTAGCCCCTATTTCCTGGCACTAGCTATTCAAGGCTGTCCTTTTCCCTTCCCCGGAGCAGGGACAGTTCCCATGTATATCAACACCCCCACCCTCCATCCCGCTGGGTAGGGAGGGGTGCTGCACCTGTTAAAATAAAATCGCTGTTAACAGGAGATGGGCCCATCGAATTTTTTAGGGGGTTGGGAAAGGGCAGATAATCGATGGCAAAAAATAAGTGTGGGAGGGAGGTTTGGGGGAGTACCCCCCCAAAAAGAAAAAAACGATGAGCACATTCGATGGAATGTGCACGTTAAAAAGCCTGGGGATGAAAAGGTAGGCAATGAAATGACATGGAACCATACATATAACTACACATACATTTATACATTGACTTACAACATATATAATACACAACACACTATGTACAATGGGGATCACTCTGCGGTCAGTTACCCCTTTCACAGTACCTTTGTGGGTCTGTCCTTGATAGCGCTGACTATGTGCTGGCTGGTGCAGGGCTGAAGGCAAGGCTGGACGGTAGCACGCTGGTTCTGCTGATCCTGGTGTCAAGGCTGGATGGTAGCTGGTAGGGGCCTGTCACCTAGAGATGATGGCTTGGGCCTGGCCCCTCTTCTTTCTTCAGGGTGGCCCCGTCCAACACATGGGGCCTCCTGCACTCACTTTGCAGCTCACACTTTAATGTAGTCCTGGGCGGCACCCATGCATGGGCAGGGCTCGGCCCACACTCACCGCTGCACCCTGCTGCCCTTTTTTATCATCAGGGTGGGCCCTGTTTGCATGGGGTCCCACCTGGGCTCACTGCTGTTCCAGTGGCACCTGTACCATTGTCAATATTTTTGGGGTGGGCCCCGTTGGCGGGGGTGCCCACCTGACATCACTGGCAGGCCTGCAGCACCTTGGAAATCTTCAGGGGGACCCATTAGCCTGGGGCCGCGCCCATTAATGTGTGGCCCTTGCCACCATATTAAAATCAGGCAGCGCCTTTGGTGTCCTGGGGACGCCCCCATAATGACTGCTGCACCCGCAACCATGTTAAAGTCAGGCGGTGTCCCCATTTCAACAGGAGACACCATCATGATCACTGCTGCACATCGCAAGCTTCATCCGGGCTGGTCCGCTGGGTGGCCCAGGGCTTTTCTTCACCCGGGCCACTCCATGAAGCAACCTGGGATTTCCTCTCTCCTCTTCACCTGGGTTGGCCCTCAAGGCCAACCTAGGGGCTTATATCCACCCTCATTGGTGGAGCAGGCTTTGCCGCTCTCCTCACTTCACTTCCCAGGCTGCACCTTCAATTAAGCAGACCATCAGGGGCACGCCCGCGCAGCCTGGTCTGGGCCACTCCCACACACGGCACAGGCTGGGTTGCTCTTCATTGGCCCTGATCACACCTGCCATGATGCCTGAACCCTGGATACTGCTGGTCCCGTCCGATCAAGCCCCGGACAGTCCGTCTACTGCCACGCCCCAGGGCGGGCGAGCAGCCCCTGACATCAGCAGCTCATCCCTCTTCTGGGGGACTCCCCAATTTGTCACACAGAACTATTAAATGGATTTAGGACCTGGGGGGCCACTCGAGGCAGCAACCCACCCCCCCCCCCCGTAAGTCTTTCTCTTTTCTGCTTTCTCTCTCACTTCTCCAATTGTCTTCTTCTGTCTTTTCTTTTTTAAATCCTCCTGGATTCTTTTCTCTCCCCTGCCTAGCCCATCTGTACATGGCAAGCAGCGTTTACTTTATTTGCACAACGGACTACAAAAGGGGATGAAAGAGTGTATGCTGCCTTTTTACACTTCGTCATGCAAATGAGGAAAATTCAGCAGTGGGGACCTGTCTAGGCTAAATTGCAAATGTAACAGGTCCTCGCCACCAAACTATGGGATGCTCAAAAATGAGCCCCCAAGTAGTAAAATATTGAGGCAAACTTTGTTAGAACTATTCTGATAATCGGCATTTGCTTCCAGCATAAGTACGATTTATATCCCCATTCCTCTGTTAACATTAAATAGTTTCGATTTTATTTCTCCTAGAGTGCTGCTTGATAGAAAGTGTTTCTGGGCCCAGGTATTAGAGGTCTCCATTATATCCTCTTATTTTACGTGTGAAAACACCAGAGTCACTCCACAGAGATGCATAACCAAGGTCACTTCATTTAGGGTTAACAAGCTTAGATCATTTGAAAGAGACCATAAAATACTCTTGTGAAATGTAACTTCTTCAGTATGATTCAAGCAAAACCAAAAAAAAAGAATTCCAATAAAACATCATAGATAATCAGATGAATGGCTACTTCCATATAGACAGGAATTGATTGTGTGCTAATGGGTGCCATAAGTGGTTTTAAGAATTTCGTCTCAGCCACTTCCAATTATGTCAATGATAGTGATTGGTGCAAGAGATGTGCACCATAGAAGCCGAACAAGATGTAGCATTGTAAACCTCTAATGCTGGTTATACATCTTTTCACCAAGTTTAAACGTGAGTGAGAGACAGGCTCCTACTCTTTGTTTCAGGATACACTCACTTTTCTTCAGCTGCTGTAATCATGTCCGTTCTTTTCACCATTGTCAATAATCTGAATCTGCATTGCTAGTTTATTGATATACATTAAAAACAAAAAAGGGCCAAAACACATGCCAAACTCTGGTGCTTGCTCCTCTCACTATTTTTGCATATGAAACACTAGCCTTGCTGTCTGCATACAATATCTTTATTTCATTCAAAAGCAGTTTTGTACCCCAGATTAATTGAGCATCGTCCATAACTTTAAACTATCAGCGTTGTCAAATGTGGTTTTAAAATCCAAATTCATTTTGTATTTATAACATTAAAAGACCAGCTTAGAAAGGCCCAGCGGTATATGGCTCACTCTGATACACTTCTCCAGGGATCATGTTGACTCCAGGTGCTTTCCCTATTTTTTGCGATCTTGTAGCTTTTATCACTTCCGGGAGAGTGAAGACTAAGATAATTTCCTCACACTCTTTGGATATCTATGACTTGGTTTGTTGTCGAATCCTTTTTAATAGCAGCATCATCAGAATAAAGATTACTGAAGTGCTTTTGCCATTTCTCAGCTGATAACAGTGGTAATTCTGGGTGAAGATTTTATGAAGTGTCAAGCTTTGATAATATTTTCCCAAAAATCTTTTGATCCCTTTCTGCTGTAGCTGTTATAATCATAGCCTAGGTCTCATGTTCTCCAGCTTCCTTCTTCTGGGTGATAAGAGATTTAAATTTCTCCCAGAGATATTTAATGTTGTCCCCATTTTGGCTCCTGTCATTTCTAGGTTTGATAGGTAATTGAGATGTCACTGCTCTGCATTCCTTATCAAACCATTCATTTTGTCTGGTGGATCTATATCTCGTCTTTCCCCCTGAATTCACACTGTTCAGATTGTGTGCTTCACATAAGTCCTTATAGACCCCCTCTATATCTAGTTCCCCTGATTCATAATTTAAAGAACAGTTCTCAAAAATTGTTATGAGTCATCACATCCAAGTCTTAATTGACATCAAAGAACCACTTAAACCGTTTTTATGCAAACAATCTGTTTTTCATCAGTTCATCCACGATTCTCTTAATGAGCAAAACATTCTAATTGTGCTATCCTGTTATGTCAACCTGCCAAACATGCATACTTAACGGCACTGCATTCATAAACATTAACCTTACGTAAACACTTGTGTATATTTATCTCAAAATACCTAATTGGAAGGTGCACACAAACCCGACAAAAATATTCTGGACATCCATATTAGAATGATGTGCATTTTTCAACATACTTTGTAACATGTAACACAATTCTACAAGTATCAATTTGTTATTTTAAATGACAATTTATAGATATATAATAGGTTGCAAGTTCCAAAAACCATATCTTCATCTGTAACATACAGTATTCACAATTGTCTAAGTAAACAAGCATGCCTGAGCAATAGACCACACCATTAAACCAAACACATTGGGCCAGATTCTCAACAGTCAGTGCAAATAAAAGGAGCACAGAGAATGCAGTGAAAAAAGGACACCTGGATGAGCACATCTAAGGTGCGTTCATTCAGCTGCCCTTTGTGAATTGGGCTTCTCCTTTTTTAGGTACAAGTAAGGAGATGCGCTAGTGCATCGTCTCACTGGGTCCAAAAAAGATTTTGAGAACCTGGCCCATTGTCCCAGTAATTTGATCCATTAACAAAGTCACACATTTGAGTCCTGATGTCCTCATAGATGTGTTCCTCATATTCAGTATTTATTTCAACTTCAATCCAATGTAAATTATAGATCCAATATGCCTCTCTTAGTCTAAGTCTAATTCACCATCTCTTTTTCTATTTTTAAATTTCACATGTTCATTACTTGAAAATCTAATATCTTAATATGTCCTCCCATTGCGATTTTTATTCCAATGTCTCCTGTAGGGGAGGAATGGTATAACAAGTATGGCACTGACACAATAGGTACAATTTGTAAAACCTTTATTGAAGTTTCTGGGGCTGGTAAACTCCTATTTTGCCCTTTAACTAAGAGGGAAGTAGTCTCGACAATCAAACGATAAACAAAAAAGTCGTAGTGGGGTCCGTCAAATCAAAATGGCCCATGCTATCAAAACCTAATGCCTGATTTTTCACATGTAAAGTCTATAAAGGAGAAATGTATGTAAAGGAAAAATCAGTGTTCAAAACAATAAATATGGCTGAATCAGCTCTCCTTCCCACGTTAGACCACACAGAGTAAGGCAGTCCCTGAAGCAGGATGACGCACTCTCGCTAGGGTTTTCAACACAATAAACAGTTCCAAAACGTGGATTGAGGCACACCTGACCTTCCACGTTAAAGTCTCTCTTTCCAGACCACCAAATAATGTTTCAACAAAAAGTCCACGTAGGCCCCCCTCTGTCGGGATCAGATCTCTTCAAAACACAGCTCACGTGGGCGCCCCTCTGTTGGGCTCAGACCTTTCACAACAAAGTTCACATAGGTTCCCCTCTGTCGGGCTCAGACCTCTTCAGGACAAAGTTCAACAAGACTTGCAAGGTGGGGCTCCCTTCCCCAAGCATATTACACTTCGGGTGTCCCTCCATCGGGCTCAGACCGCTTTCGGATGTCGAAGTCTTTCGAATGTGCGTGGCTTTCTTTAAAGACCTCTGCATTACCACTTCGACTAACAGAGAATGTTTTAACTTTCACTCTCCCCTTCTCTAGGAGTTAATTTAGCTTACTTCGCTTTTGCGGTTTATTCACCTTATCGTTACAAACAATGCACATTTCACTGAGACTTTCGAGTGGGCTACTTACTTTCACCAGACCACTTAGTTACTCAGATTCGAGGACTTCTCAACTACCTTACTTCAAGGTTCATTCACAGGTCTGCCTTTCTTTGTGTCTCATACACATGCGTGCAACCTTCCTTGCTATATAATGTTACTGCTTCAACTTTCTTTAACACACACCAGTCTCTCGGCTGGCTTGACAAATCACTGGCTGTGTGCGTTCCTTTCTTGCTTTCGCGATTTCTAAGTCACGAGTCAAGGTTAGTACCACATGCTTTCCCTCGCCTCCTCAACTCTGCAGTTCACCCAGGAGGGTCAGTGGCGTCCTTGAAACACAATGCAGCCTTCTGATGTGGGATCAGGCCTTCTCCACGTAGCTTTCGCGGCCTGTCAGATGCAACAACCTCCATAGGGAACTCTCAGGGTTTTCGACCCACTGCTCTCATCGCTTGGTCCGTCGCTCTACTCCAGTAGGTTTGCCTTCGCCCCAGAAGTGCTGCTCATATTCGGTTTCTGCCTTGCTTAGAGTGTCTCTAGGTTCTGCCTTTTATCCGTGTGAGCAGCACTAATTGGTATCAGATGTGTGCACTTAAAGTCATGTGCCTGACACGATTAACGGGACATGTCCAGTATGATGTATGACAGTTAGTCTTGTTACTCTCAGTCACCCTCTTCCTTGGCCCAGTGTTTGTGTAAAAAGGGGAGGGGGTAGAGACCTCAGAGAATCCTAAAAAAAAGGATGGGTTGGATGAACAACAAAAAAACGAGGGAATACCGCATCTCACCATCGGCTGCATTATCCCCCCCCCCCAAAGACTCCTCACCCAGGTGATCCCCCCCGCACTGGTCCACCCCCAGGGTCTGGATCCAAAGGCGATAGCCGTGCCTTGGCCACTTAAAAGAGAGATCCCCAGGAACTAATGGGTGCGACAACCTCTGGTTTCTCACACTCCCTAATGATACTTTAAATGTATGTTCCATATACCTCTTGAATACTCAATGACCATCGCTTTAGGTTTCTGGATAGTACTCTTAATATAACTTTTTCCACATAAACAGAATATGATTTAAATGACAAACATTATTTTATAAAGGTTTTGGCCAATGTTGTACTCCATTAGATAATCTTAACTATTTGCTTTATTTAAGGCATGTGGACATGTTTTGTTCTGTCCACAGTTATAGGATCTGTATGATTAGTTGAATAGCCAACAATATATTGTTTTTTTAATGGGCTGCATGCAACTTGGGCTCAGAATTATCTGCAGTGTTTTTTATAAATAATTTAGGGTTTAATTGTAATGTATATAAAAATATCTTTATCAATAAATAAAGTATGGTAATGTAACTTCACAATTGTATACAGATCGTGATCATTACTCGTACATGTAATGATAAACCTGAGTAATAATTGTAGGATTACAATAGAATAGCACATGAATGATAAATGATGTACTACATTTAAGGCTTAGGCAACATTTTAAAATTGTGTATCTACACCTCTGCTAATCTTTTTTTCAATGGGATTGAGGCATGTGGTGTCCTTCTCTTTCAATGTATTTTTATTGAATTGAAAATTAGAATGTTTAGAATAAATAAACATTGCCAATCACAGGAATTACATATGCAGCAATATCAACACAAAGCCAGAAAGCACCTCTAATTACTGCACAATCTGCAGTGTGCCAGTGTTAATGAGGCTGAGTCTGATGCAGCTGATCTGGCAGGAAGAGTTCTTGCACCAGGAGATCCTGGTATCGGTACTTCCAATATCAGCTTATCCCACTCTGGGACTACTGGAAATGGGGGTTTATCCTCCTCATCCACACATTCTTTTGTAAGTCTTTAAAAATACCTTTACCAATCAAGTGACTTGCATGTTGCTTATGAAGTGCAAAGGACTTGCATGTTGCCTATGAAGTGCAAAGGACTGCAAGACAAGGCCAGGAATGAATTCACCATAAAATGGAGGGAAAACATAGATACTGAAGTAAAAGCAATAGAACACATCAATAAGCATCTGTCACCATCTAGAGTCAACACTGAGGTCACATTCCTGCATCAGCACATCACAAACTAGCATTAGTAATATGAGAAGCTGAAACAATTGTGCTAGATTTGAAATATTAAAGGGAGCAGGAAGGAGATGACTTCAGAGAACTTTAATGTGGGATGACGAATGATTAGAAAACTGGGACTTACCCAAGTAGAAGAATGTTTTTTTACATGCCAAAAGAGTAAGCAAAGTATAGAAGACTTCTGACAGCAGCAGGGTAGAATGAGTATTCGGAAAGAGATCACTCATTGGACACTTTGCATGATAAACTGCCAACTGAATACCATTGAATTGACCACCAACTAGAGCATTACCCAGACCCTTCAGAGCCTAAATACGTAAAATCATATTTCTATCAAGAAGTAAAGAGGAACTAGGATGAAAGGACTACTAAATTACAATTAAGATTGGCAGTGTCCCTGAAATTTTCAAGAAATGTCAGAAAGTAAAGGAACTCTGTGAAGACGTTCGTGGAAACAGGAACCACATACCCGGTGTGGTTCTCAGTGAACAATGTAAACATTCGGTCTCAAACCTAACACCACAGGGCTGTCTGAGACCAAGATGCACACAAAACAAAATCTTCAAGTTCAAGTATTTATTCAGTGAGTTATTTACAAGTTGAGACAACTTAAAATAAAAATTGGATTCTCATAAACTCAAATGTGCCTGGATGCTTCTTCTCATCAATCTTAATTAGGCCTCTTCAATTCTGGGAGGTCCCACGATGTTCTCCCTGGTTACCTCAAAGCTCTCGGACCACCACCGCTTCCACTCCCAGGTATCTTTTTTTATTCCTTTTACAATTCCCAAAAAGGGTTCCATCCCCCTTTTTGTGGGCATGAAGGTATAGGGTTTAGTGTTTTACAAATCCTTCTTCAGGTTACTGTTTAGCTGGGGATTTTATCGAGTTCTGTGCCCCAAGACTAACTCTAGTACATAGTCATGCCAGCAAGCTGGTCACCGGGGGTAGCAGGCAGGGAGAAATGGAGAAGTATCTCTTTCCCAATGCTGATTCCAAGGTCCCTCCTGCCCATCGTAACTCTGATCTTATTGTGCCTTCACTGGCCCGCTCTCATCCTCCTCTTACCTTATAGTCCTACCGGGGGCCAACCTGGTATCAGTTTTCACGTAAATGTGGAATTGCAGGTGCCAATCTGCATGATCCTTTCCCCATTGTCTCTGGTAGAACAGGTAAATACAGAGCCGAAAAAATGCCATTTTGCAAGGATGGACGACGTGTGCCGAGTCAGGCTCCTGTGACTTGCGAGACATCCATGCTGGAAACGACAATATATTAATTCTTGTAGCTTATGAGATTTTGACCTAGAGCACCCCAACAGATCATACGGGTTCCCAGGTCAAAAAGGTCATCAATTATGAAAAGGTGCTAGACGCCCATCTCAAACAGAGGATTTGGCACAGTCCCTGCCCCAGTGACAGTTGAGCAAGAAGCAGTGACTATGGGATGCCTTAGTGGCATGGATGAGCCTGAGTACCAATGTCAGCCCCAGCAAGCCATACTTTTCCAGAGAGAATGGAGAAGAGGAAGGCTTGCGTCTAGTCCTGCCTGATCCAATGGTAGGGCCTGGTTGGGAATGGCTAAGCTTGCCTCCCCACGAAAGGTATTGCTCAGACCAGGATCAAGAAGAGATGAGAGTCCCAGGCTTTATCTGCTGAACTCTGGAGGAAAAGGACTGATAGTTGACTTGACAGGGTTTGTGATAAGGTAGGAAGACGCACCCAAAGGATAACCTAGGGGACAGACCCAACAGGATCCCAAGAGGTTGTGGTCAGAAGAGCCATTTGATACCATGAAGGTACCATTGTCTACGGAGAGAGAGACAACCCAAGAGGTTACACGGATGGAGGCCAAACCTGCTTCTTGCATGTGGAAGATCTCTCTGAGGAGGAGGAAGGACCCTCCCCAGAGGAAATAGCATATATTAGGGTAGTCATCCTGCAGCAATGGCCAGAAGATGAAGACGCAGATCTTTCCGTTAGCAGCAGGAGCAAGGAATGTGCTCAGCATATGAGGTAGGGAGGCCCATGGATAATCTTTGCTTTCTTTCCCGATACCATTAGCTGGAACTTTCACCTTTACTAAAACCACAAGCACATGTAAAGAGCAAGAAAACGGTTTCCAAGGGACACTCCCAAGATCCTAAAAGAGCTTGAAACCCCAGCTACCCCCCCTGACACCTGCATTAAAGATAGTAAATGGTGTGCTAACATACAGGCAGCCTTACTGAATAAAATCACCATGTTACAATCTAAAATCAAAACCAAACAAGACAGCCTGAAACTGGACAATCGCCCTCCCACCCCTGCTGGGGCCCTCTCTCCTGACTTGCCCAATCTTAAACGGTTTGCCTTCTCCCCGCTCACTATTGCTGAGGTGGAAAACATCATCTTGAGGATCAAACCTTCCAACTGCCAGGGTGATCCCTGCCCTGCCCCCGTTATTAAGGAATCTGCCCATGATGTGGCCCCATTTATTACATCCTTCATCAACTCCTCCTTTAAAACAGGAACTGTCCCTGACAACCTTAAGGACGCATGGGTGATCCCACTGCTCAAAAAACCCTCCTTAGACCCAAGCATACCCACCAACTACAGACCCATAACTACCGTCCCGTTCCTGCTCAAAATTTTAGACCGTGCAGCATACCTGCAGAGTACTTGGAATCCAATAATCTTCTAGGTCTTAGACAATCTGGTTTCCGTCCCAAACACGGAACAGAGACAGCTCTTCTAGACCTTAAAACTCAAATTGAAGTTTTGAAGGACAATGGCAAATTAGCCATGTTACTTCTACTTGACCTCTCTGCGGCATTCGATTTGGTCAATCAGCAAATCCTATGCAGGCATCTCCACTCTGCCGCCCACTTCTCTCTGTCAGCCACGGCTTGGATCAAATCTTTTCTGAGTAATAGATCTATGCGGGTCTTTTCTCAATCCGCAGCAGCAGATCCCTCCCCAATTCACTGTGGCGTCCCTCAGGGTTCTTGCGTGTCGCCAACACTCTATAATGTTTTTACGAAACCGCTCTTTGATGTACTAGACTATCTGGGTGTCTCTTATACAAATTACGCCGACAACAGCCAGATACTCATTCCCATCACTGGAGACTACTTAGCTGACACCAAGGTCCTGAATGACGTCTACCTGGTCATCCAAGCTTGGATGGCACAACACCAGCTATGCCTCAACGATGACAAGACAGTGCTCCTCATCCTGGGCACTACACAACGCCTTAGTAAACTTGAGCCGTCCTACCAGTCGTTTATCATTGATGGCAACACCATACAAGTTTCGAAAGACACTAAACCTTAGACTTTTACCTTGACGCCACTTTATCCTTATCTGGACAAACAAACGCAGTCAGATCAGCCTCAGCATACACCTGCAAACTCGTTGCAGCCTGCAGGCCCTTTCTGACCACTCCGAATACTGTCACACTGGCCAGAACCCTCATTATGTCCAAAATTGACTATGGCAGCGCCCTCTACTTAGGAACCAGCCAAGGAAATCTGAACAAATTACCCAGAACAACGCTATTAGAGCGGCATTAAACATCCCGCAAAACCACCACATCTCTGAATCTAGAACCAATCTACATTGGCTACCTGTCAAACAGCGAATTTCACTGAAATCCCTAGCCCTCACGCACAAATGCCTGGCCAACAAAGCCCCCCTGTACCTTTGCAGCCGGCTATCCCGCCACGCTCCTACCCGACCTCAAAGAATCGTCCAGACCCACTGTTTATCGATCCCTAGGCTCAAACTTCAAAAAGCTGGGGGCTCAAGCTTCCCCGTCCTCGCCTCCAAGCTTTGGAATGCCCTCCCTATCACCATTAGATCTGAAGATTTCTTTAGCGCATTCAAGTCCAAAACGAAAACCTGGCTCTTCAATCAGCCTTGAAATATGCCCTGCACACCACTGTCCTGCTAGCTTTGGCCCTTTCGCCGGCTTACACCTTTGGCTCCATGTCCCTGTAAAGTTTCTGTTCTAATTTCTGCTCTGTAAATTATGTACATTGGTATATGCTCCGACTATCATGTATGTACACTTGTCCTGTACCTAAAGTAGGTGTGTGTGTGTGTATATATATATATGCTCTTTATGTAACCCTGCTCAAGTTGCGCCCTGATGCCTCCGGGCCTGATGGTGCGCGTTACAAATAAAACAAACAAAAATACACCATTGGCATTTGTATGCCCCATGTGACCTGCCGGGAGAAACCTTCCAGGTGCCAGTTAAAATCCATGGGAAAACAGCCTGGACCTTGTTAGACATGGGCAGCACTATCAATGTCATAAGTCAGAAGTGTTATCCACGCACAGTCCCTGGGCAGAGAATAACATGCACCCTTATTGTATTCAAGGTGACTGGATGACATACAGCATGGCCAGGGGCCCAATCCATGTGGGGAGATGATCTGGAACACTGGGGACCTCATTATCCAAACTTCCCAGAAAATCTAGTGTTGCGGAGTAGGGTTCCAGAATCCAGGGGATGGAACAAAGCCGTATGGCACCAGACATACCCCCCATGGGTGAACCAAGCAACCAGGAGCTATGCCTGTGAGCGGGAAATCTCCTACCATTTTCTCAAAAGACCTCCAAACCAGTAGCCGGGGGCAAAAAAGTTTGGATGCCGAGAAAGTCCCAAACAATATCTGGGAAAAGTTAGATAGATGGTAGGAGAAGGAGGGGGCTTTGAGGAAAGGGTTGAGGTATGTGAGAGAGTCATGGCCCTGCCAGAGAAGGATAGGGACTGCTCCCAAACGGAGTCAGGAGGCTTACCAGTACAAAAGCCAGCCCAGTCCCAGGGTGGGAGCTGGGAGGGGGAGCCCAGTCCCTGAAACCCCTTCAATGCCTTGAATGTAAATGTGGGTATCCTCTTTTTCACATGGTGCCTCGCACTACTTTTTCTGACCTGAGTCTCTTTTAGGATAACAAACCCCAGAGTGAGCCTGGGAGCAACCAAGAAAACCCAGACCAGGACCAGGGGAATGGAATCAAGAACTAAAGTGGAATGGACTGGGATTTTTCTTGCCAAATAGAAATGAGACACCAAACACCCGACCAGCCAACCCCAGACAGATCGCAGGCAATTGGTGGGGCAACAGAAAATGAACTGGAGTTGAAGGAGAATGCAGGGGAACAGGAGAGACAGGAAACCCTCCCCAAACTGACTGGAAACAAACCTCACAAGAACAAGAACAAGACCACAAGAGTAACGTGCAACCTGATCACCTGGCTGCTACCATGCAAACAGAGTTTTAAAAGTGGGCAGGGCAAATATTTTTTTAAAGCTTTTGAACTGTGTAACTCGGTCCCTGGGTAAAGAACAGTTTTTGATTGGCTCCATCGCTCACCTGACTTGGTTGACCAATCAGAGGAGGACTGAGTGGTGTCGAAACCAGGAAGAGAACAATGTAAATGGGTGAGTGAGTGAGTGAGTAGAGTGCAGAGGGTGGCTCAACGGAGGTGGACAGAAAGGCCAGGCACAGTGTAATGGAAAGCAGTTGTCGGTGGTGTTGAAGCAGGGTGCAGGCAAGGTATTGGTTGTGTATTGGTTGTGAGAGAGAGTGGTACCAATTATATGCAGTGTTCTGTGAGAAGGGGGGATAAAAGAAGAGCAGAGACAGAGGGAGGGAGAGAAAGAGATGGAGGGGTGAGAAACCATATGGGTGGAATGAGAGGGTGTGGGGGTGGTGTTAGAGAGTGTGTGTAAGGAGGGTGTTACAGGAGTGCAAGGTGTCACTGGGAGCAATATCTGGGGCAGAGTGAAGCGGTAGGGCGGGGGTAGTTGGAACAGATAGGCAGAGAGAGGGTGGTAAGATTAGAGCATAGAGGGATTGATGAGGGATTCTGTGTAGGAGAGAGGTGTGGAGAGAAGAGCGGTATGGAGAGGATAGTAGAGGTGAGAGGAGTGGAGAGCAAGGAGATGAGAGGAGCGAAGATAGAGAGGAGTGAGGAAAGAAGAGTGGGGATAGAGTGTGAACATCAGAGGGATAGAAGGGAAAGAGAGTGGGAAGATAATCAGTGCTAGTGACACAGGACTGGAGAGGGACAGGGAGAGGGAGCGCAAGAAAGAGAGTAGAATAGATAGGACAGCAAGGGAGCAACTGAGGGAGAGACTGGACCAGAGTTTCTGAAATCGGCACACCCAAAACCCAAGATCTTTTTGAGTCAGCTTGGGAAGTGGAAGGTCAGGGCACCCATAGGAAATTCCCAGAGGGATCCAGATAGATAAGCGTTTTTCTGTTAGGCCCTCAACAACAGCTGTATTAAACAATAGGTTTTACTGACCGCTATCTGGGAAATCTGGGAGATGGGGGCGACCGGGTTAGGTTGGTGAGAATCCCACAGGAGATAAGAAAGTGAACCCCATTCGTCGACAATGCCTCCATCCTTACCAGAGAAACAAAAAGAACCATGATTTTTAAAATAAAAACACATGAATCACCTTTCAGAGGCTGGAAGTTCTTAAGGCTGGCTGTAAGAACACTTTCCAAAGGGGATGAGTAAAACTAGATGGCCTGGAAGTACAGTGCATTTACAACGGACCCTGACTAAATTTGACAGCCAAAAATGTCAGTGAATATATGTCTGTTTTATTTAGATATAAATTCCTTAGCAAGAGAACTATGAAAAAAGGGAGGTAGTTATTTCTCTCCCCAAACTAAACAAAATATTAATTTCCCTTATTTATGTCAGAAAGTGGATGGTCTTCTGAAATCTGTGGCTTCTGATCGACATGAAGTGACAGATTTGGCAAATGATTTACGACTGAGATAGATAGTTTATATTAAAATGTCATTAAATTGAATATTTTCCCCAGGAGGCTGAATGGGGGAGTAAGGGTGACTTTGATCCAACAAAAAAAGAAAAATGATTTTGAGAACCTGTGATTTAATAGTGCTTGTTTCTATTTTAGCTTCCCTCGTTTAAGAAGAAAGTAAACCTAAGAGAACATCTCCATGTCACTTATTTACATCGTAAAAATGCAAACCATTTCAAATGTCTTTATTCATGTGTTATTAATAGAAACCTTTTGGTTGCTAGCAGAAACACTAGAACCGTTTGAATTAAATTTTCGTATTCTATTCCATTGCAATGATATCCTGATAGAGTCCCAATTTCACTGCCCACTAGAATATTTTGCCACACATGCCGCGCTTCAAGATAATTGAGTTTAATTTCAAGTGTTTGTAGTTAGCTGAAAATGCCATTGATATGGTGTTTTTTCAAATCAGAAATATCAAGCCTTAGTTTCATAAGTGAATGTAACCTTAATTATCTTTTTTATGTTGATGGGATTCTGCAATGTTGGCATTTTCAGCTGCATTTCATTCTTTCCTGGGTGAACTGCTATGGATTATGTTTGTTTATTGAATTTATATAGCGCTTTAAGCCAAAGCGTTTTACAATATAACAGGTACAAAAGTGAGAGAAGCATATTTACAAACATGAACAGGTCGTTAGAACAATAAGTAGAACTATTTCCAAGGGGGGGAGACAGTGGGGGGAGCGTAGAGGAGGGGGTAGGTGAAGGGAGTTACGATGTAGAATTTGAGGTAGGGGGAGGTGAAGGGGGAGGGGAAGGGAAGGGCAAAGGAAGGGTTAGGGAGGGTAAAAATCACTGGTACTGTTCCATGCTTACTGGAGTGCTGGGCAGCATCAACATTTAAAGGGTTGTCCTACACTGACCTCCTGTGATTGTCCCTTGCCCTGTGATGGGGATCAAGGGTGGGTTACTAGGAGATCGTAGTCATTCAGCTGCCAAGCTCACCATCCACTAGTTTGGGGAAGAATCTGGGTCTGAGTCACCTTATTGGTAGTCCTCAGTACCATGCAGGGGACTTTGTCACATTTCTCACCTTCTCTCTTTTAAATATTATGAAAGGGACCTCTTTGTAGGGGGTTTCACTTTCGTGAGGAAGGAAATCTTGGGGCCATTGCATAACCTTCGGTAGTTCGCCCAACCAAACAGACCCATCTGCAGTTCAGCAAACTCCTCTCTTGGGCCATCTTAAACTACTTGTCAAATTGTGGCAAGTCCGTGCCCAGAATTAGTTCCTATGGCAAACTTAGTAGACTTTCATCTCAATTTTGTACGGCTCCTGCCCAATAAGAAGTATGGTTGAATAAGCATGAGCAAAATATCTCGGCTGGCCACAAGTGTACCGCAGGATGGGGGCGTTCTGGAATTGATGTGGCAGGCTTCTAGATGTCACTGTCACGTCTGGGCTTCAACACTGTGCTGAGTGGGGTGGGCTTCCCGATATTACTGCTGTTTCTGGGCAGTGGTGTCACACGATGGCTAGTGTCATTCTCCCATCATTAGGTCTCTTTTGGGTGATATTGGATCTGGCTTCCATATGGGCAGGTCTTGTTCTGTGGGTCTCGACTGCTGTGTCTATTGCTCCATGGTGGAAGTCTTAATTGCTACATCCGCGGTTGGCTTGTGGAGTTGTCCCACCAATTTCTGGTTAGAAATGGGTAGGGGGACAATGAACTGCTCCAGGAATAGTTCTTCTTTTATTTACTTGGCTGTTCTCCTCATTGTTCATTTTCCACCACAAAGCTTCTATAGAACTTCTGCCTGGGTGTCTCCTGATTCTGAAGCTTGATATCCCTCATGTGTTGTTGATGGCCACCAGCATCCTTCCCAAGACTTTCGAATGATATTATGCAGGGTGTGGGAGTAGTCGGGTACTTAGCATTCAGTTTCTGGTATGCTTTTTTGATCTCTCCCATAAGGAATGTAGCAATGTAATTGGGGCAGCTGGTCTGCTCCCATCAATCAACCTCCAAGATGCATTTTCAAATTTTTAGACCACACCTCAAGGTCCTCTCCCTCCAAAAACATCTGCAGCTGGCACATCAGTGGAACCGATGTTCACTTCTTTAGTTGTCTCAGCACGGACAGTTCTCCTGTCTCCAGTTTGTCTTAGCGACTGTCCAGTGACAAGACTCCTCTTGGCGACAAGACTACGGCATTGACTTGCATTTAAATGGGGCTCGGGTAGCGCTGCCTATGTTATGTAATGTTATGTTGATTTGTCCTGTGCACCGCTACCACCCAAGGGCAGTCTCCAGGCACTCAAGTGGCTCTGCAAGAGAAGAGGGCAGGGATTTGGTAGTGAGTATAGGATATAGGATAGGTTCAGAACCAGGAGGAACTAGCATCTGCGAGCGTTGTTTTGCGTGTCGGAGTTGGTTCAGAGGCCCTGCATGTTGTAACCATAAGGTTAGGACTTAGTGCCTCTGATCTGTGTTCGTGTTTGTGTTGGGTGTGTGGGTCATATGAGGTTAGTGTGGGATTGCAGTTGTGCCCACTGGTTCGTTGTATCCATAAGGGGGGGTCCAGAGTCACAGATGATTATTAGGTGTTCGATTGAATTGTGTACTATGTGTATGGGTAAGTTCCCTCAAGGGTTATTTCCAGAGTCCCGGAGGGCTGCTTAAGTGTGAGAATAAGATTAGTTCTAGGTGTGTCTATGTGAAGTGTGGCTAGCCCCTAGACTTGTATAGTGAGGATGCTTATGTTGTAGGAGAAGGAAAGGGGGGGATTTGTTAGTACATAGGTTATTCTGACAGTGCCTCTGGAGTGTGTCTCCGGTTGCCACTCAGTGGTACCTTCCGCCGTTCTTGTTTGTGGTCCGCCGGCCAGCCCTGCCTGCCCCGCCACCATTTCCTCAGTAACACGGGACAACACCCAGATTTGAAACATAGCCCTAGTGGGGAAACACCTAGAAATGCAATAAAATAGTAGTGGAGGAACACCTAGAATTGGAACAAAGTTCTAGTGGGGAAAACACCTAGAATTGGATCACACTACTAATGAGAGAAATGCTTAGATTTGAAACACAGTACTAGTGGGGAAAACACCTAGAATTGAAACACAGCACTAGTGGGAGAAACGCCTAGATTTGACACACAGTAGTAAAAGTTAAAAACACCTAGGATTAGAACACAGTACTAGTTGGGACAACATCTAGATTGAAACAGAACTAGAATGGAAACTCCTAGAATTGGAACACAGTACTAATGGGGAAAACGCTGAGATTTGAAACACAGTACCAGTGGGGTAAACACCTAGAATTGGAACACAGCACTAGTGGGAAAAATGCCTAGATTTGAAACACAGCAGTAGAGTTAAAAACTCCTAGAACCTAGAATTGGAACACAGTACTAGTGGGGAAGACACCTAGAATTGGGACACAGTACTAGTGGGGACAACATCTAGATTGAAACAGAACTAGAGTGGAAACTCCTAGAATTGGAACACAGTACTAATGGGGACAACACGTAGAATTGGAGCACAGCACTAGTGGGAGAAATGCTTAGATTTGAAACGCAGTAGTAGAGTGAAAAAACCTAGAATTCGAACACAGTACTAGTGGGTACAACGCAAATAATTTTAACACAGTACTAGTGAGGACAACACCTAGACTGAAACACAGTACTAGGGTGAATGTTGTGCAGAGTACTTGGGCTGGCTGACAAAGTTGTACCAGGTCCTGCTTTCTTGGAGTCTTCTCACTAGGTTGTGTGGTCAGACCCATATTCATGTTGATCCCAACAGTTTTTACTGTTGCTGTGCGAATTCCTTCCAGATTCATGTTGATCCCAACAGTCTCTACTGTTGCTGTGCAAATTCCCAAGGTCCCAGAGGTCCTTGGAATCTTCATCGTTTTAGGACTTTGTCGTTTTTTTACACACCTTGTATCTGAGAGAATTCCTAGAAAATCATGCCAGGGTGGATGGGTCTAATAATGTCCTCACTACATGGCTGGTGGTTCCCTGGGCTTGGGCTTCGAATGGGGCCCCTCTAACTACAAGAACCATTATGTGGATGAATAGGTCACTACCTTAAATGGTGAATATTATACAATTACAGGGCAGGAGGGTAAGGGTCTCAAGTTGGTGTTGGCCTACTGGGTCAGCTTACCAGTCTAAGGCTTCTTGATCCCACTTCTGGCAACACCTATCGCAGGGCTGCCTGGGACCAAAATGCACAGCAAGACCATATTTACAAGTTCAAGTCTTTATTCAAGCATAACAAGACCATATGTTCAAGTCTTTATAAAGCCTGAGGTTTATAAGAACCAAGGTTCGGACCCTCTGCAGCAAAGCCGTCACAGGACAAGGTCACAGTGTTGAGCAATGGAGGTGCGCAGGAGACACTGCCCGATTACACGTAGCATGCTACGTCTACGCTTCCGAGCCTTTTAGAACCAATATTGGTACCCTCTGCAGCAAAGCCCTCGCAGGACAAGGCCGCAGTTTTGAGGGATGCAGTTGTGCAGGAGACGCTGCCCGATTACACATCACTCACTATACTACGTCCACGCTTCCGAGCCTTTAAGAACTGAGGTTCGGACCCTTTGTGGTAAAGCCCTCGCGGGACAAGACCAGTGTTGAGCGATGCAGGTGCGCAGAAGATGCTGTCCGATTTCACGTTGCACGCTAAACCCACGCTTTCGAGCTTTTAAGAACCGAGGTTCGGACACTGCTCCAAATCCCTTGCTGGACAATGCAGCAGTGTTGAGCGACGATGCTGTCCGATTACACGTAGCACGCTACAGTATGTCCACGCTTCCAAGCCTTTAAGAACCAAGGTTCGGACCCTGTGCGGCAAAGCCCTCGCAGAACAAGGCTGCTGTGTTGAGCGACGCAGGCTGTGTCCTTTCTGTGTCTGCAAGGTAAGAAGGTTCGGGGAGCGTTAGCTCTGCTACACTCCATGCACCCCCGACCTTGTGCCCCTCTCCCTCTACACATGCATTCCTCCTGCAATGATTCCCACACGCTCGCTCTCTGCCCTGCCTACGTGCGCTCCCTCGCAATTTAGGCCACGTGTGCCTCCCTCGTAACTTAGGCCACCTGTGATCACTGTACTCTCTTCCATATTGTTTTTCACACCCTTGCGTGTTGTCGGTGGCCATTGCATTATTTTGTTTCACTACGGTACCTTTGCCGTTCGTTCTCTACTGTATTGACATTGTGTTGTTCTCTTTGGTCGTGCATTGCATTTCCTTCATTCGTTACTTCTAGGTTCCTTGTTGGTTATTGTGCCCCCTCCCCCCGGCCGTACCCTCTATGGTGCTCTCTATCTCACCTATCTTCTCTAACTGCTATTCTGTTGACTATCCTATCCCTATCACGAAGTCTGTCAGGAGGAAGCTCAAAAGGGACATCCTGGTCTCCAACCCAAGCCTCCCTATCACCAATACCTACATTAGTGCTTCCTCCAGACAGACCTTTACCGACATCCAATTTGTTAATCCCTCTCCAGGCCTATGGATGGGCCCCCAATATGGTCTGTGTTCTCTCTCCTTTTCCTTCTCCCATTAATGGTGGCATGCGGGGAAGACCCTCATGGCCCCCTTCCACTCCTCTAAGACCATCAACAATCTCTAATTAAATGGCACCCTCTTGGTCCAGGGCCCTCAGGCCAATCTCCTCCTTTTTGATAGACGCTTCCCGTGCCTTATCAACTTCTTGTCTACTGCTATCCCTACTGTAAGGAACTCATGGTGGGAACAGTAAAGAGAGAAACAAGTGATCACAGTTCAAGGGTGTTTATTGAACTATTAATGCAGAGTGGAAAAACGCCTAACCTAAACCTAAATCTAAGATGGGAGCAAGCGTCGACCATTAAATGAAAAATAAGGCAGTCCTAGTGGCGTTGTGTCAAAATAAAAGAGCCAATACTAAGAAAAAAACCTATTGTCAAATCATTACAACTAATTACAGAAAGAGTGTGGGCTAGGGTTTTTCAATAAAGAAAGAAGTATTCACAAATAATAAGTCAGGATGTGATTTCCGGGGGTCTCCCTTCCCCACGTTTTCAGCACGGGACAAGGTGGGGCTTGCAGCAGAGCACACGCTTGGGCTTTCTTAGCAAAAGCCGACAGTTCCGTTCCAGCTGGTACAGCACACGCTCAAGCTTTCTCAGCACAAGCCAACAATTCTGTTCCAGCTATCAGGTTATTCGATGGTAAAGTCTCTTTTTGATAAAAGTCTCTTGCCCTCGAGGGTCTGATGCATTCCACAACAAACAAACACAAAGTTCTGCTTCACGTACACTTTGGGTGAGGGCTTCCCTCGTGGTTCCCCTTCTTCGGGGCATAAACCCCTCACAATATCGCATTCAACAATTGGACTAAATCGTTACGTTTCCAATGAATCTTTGGGTGATAATTTTCCACCCCGGATCTCCCACCTTTGGGCTCGGACCCTTTCAAGACATTTGCCTCCCTCCTTTGGGGTCACTGTGGCTATTCTTACTTTCATAAATCTTAATGTCTTTTTAACCAGTTCTTCAGGCTTGGCCCCTTTTTGTCAGCTTCCCTCTACCGGGTTCACTCTCGCCAACTTTCACAGACGGTTCACTGTGGACATCCCATGGTCGGGTTCACTTTAGTTAACGCACTGTTCATATGGAATTCAGACTTCGCACCTTTTTGTTAGCATCCCTCTGCCGGGTTCACTCTTGCCAACTTCAATACACTGTTCATACGCTCATTTCACCAAACAGGATTAATTTCTCTTAGATTCTCAATCATCTGTCCTCAAAGACTTTCGACGTTACAGAGGATTTTACAAGACACCACTTCGACCTTTTATCGCCCCTTCCCAAGAGCTTCGGTTACAGTAATTTCTACCTTCGGGTAATCGCCCAAAGTTTACTACTTGAGCACCCACGTGGTGCCGTACTCCTCTGTTGCTGTCTTTCCCCTTCTTTTATCAATGTATTATTAAATGTAGGAAACCCTGCTATTGGAAAGCCACAAACCAAACGTGCAACACTAGAGCAAGTACAGGTCGAGTTTGCAGAGTCTCACTGGGGCTCTACAGAGTCTTCTCTCACACTGTGGGTCAGTTTTGAACAGTATTAGGCAAAAGCTACTACTAATATTGTGTGAAGAAAACAGGCTCTGGTTAAAGTGAGGAATTTTTGTCTTCTATTGGTCTGCCTAGAAAGAGGTTCAGACTGCCTCAGTTTCGGGGGGCCACTGTTACTCTGTCTTCACCGGAGGTGAACTGCTGTGGGGAGGATGTGATGGGGAACAAGGGGAGATTGGCCAGCGAATTCTACACATTGCCCACCGGCCAATCATCCACTTGCTTAGGGTGGTACCAGGCCCCTGAGTGGACACGCTTGGTGGTACCTTAAACCAGGCAGGGGCCTTTTTGACATTTTTCAAACACCCCAAAAAACTGAGAGAATGGCTGGGAAGAAGTAACAGCCCATGGTAATACCATCAGCAAGGAAGCAGGAACATCTGTATCAAACCAAAATGCAAGGATAAGTACATATGACTGAGCAATCCAGAGGGGGATGGATGGGAACCAAAAATTATAAGTAAGAAGTGGGAAAGGAACAAAACATTGGTAGGAGACCCTGAATAGAGTAGACCATATGAGAATGAGATTCCAAGGTGGGAAGCAAACGCTAAGAGGTACCACTTATGACTCTTGCACATTTGATAGGGAGAAGTTAGTGAGAGGGGGGAGTGTAATAAAGTCAGATTCCTGACTCCATCCCAAAGCCTGGATGGGACACTGAAGCCCAGAAAGCCAGCCTACCAGAACAGTTTAGCCAGATCTGTGAGCTGCTTTGAGGCGGTTTAGGGTGAAAGTTGCAGCTTCCTCCCCCTTATTCTCTGACCTTTGTCCTGACCTGGGCGATATCCCTTCCATGTTAGAAGAATCAGAGAGCCAAGTTATGCATGCCCCTTATGTCAAACAACATTCACAATTCCTACATGCATTTGGGGAATGGATGACCCTAAGTACCTACCCAAAGAGTGATCCGTGTGAGATCATGTATGCAGGCGGGCAACCCCATTCAGCTAATCGGGCTTCAATTACACTCATTCACCCCCCGAAATGTGAGGGGAGGGGCTGAAGCCCAATTAGCTCTCTGGCTAACAAAAATCAAATGCACACATCAGCCGTTATGTTCTTTCACATCTATGGGGAAGGGGCTGATGTGCACAATTGGTTTTTGTTAGGCAGAGACATGAGGGAAGCCTTTCTGAAAGTAACCGTGTTAAAGGGTGTTGTGTCTTTTATCTCATAATGTATGCATGGGTGCAAGGATTGTGTATGTTATGTATGTGCGAATGAGTGTATGATGTAAGGGGGGCTGGGTGCACATGTAAATGAGTGAGTGTATGGTGAATGGGATGTTTAAGTGAATGAATGTGTAATTGCATGTGCGCCTATGTGCAATGCTGGGCTTCTACCATTTGATACTTGGGCCCCATGCCAGACAACCCTTGGGGTGGGGGGGTTGAACAGAGGGGGCGGGTCCTCCATGTTTGCTATGTTCCGTTCAGAAAGTGGCCCATCCCATCACCAGTTACTCCACCCGCAAAATGTAGGTTTCGTTGCGCCCCTGCCTGTATGCCAGCTGGGATTCCTGTGGAGACTTTCAAGACCAGCACCTAATGTGAACACTGGACTAGTTTTTTATTCGAAATGGGGGGGGGTTCCCCTCAAACCCCCTTTTTTTTTTTTTTTTTTTTTTTTGTTTTACCCATTTTTTTTATTCCCGGACCCCAAAATAAATATATAATTAAAAAAGAGGGAATTCGACATTTTATTTTTCTACATTTATTTTTCAACATTGTCATTCTACATTTTATTTTCGACATTTTGACTGACCACCGACGGAATCACCTTAAAAGTCCAGAGGAGAGCAAGGGCCAGCAGAACACAGCAGGAGACTGAACCCAGAGATCTAGGGAGTGCAGCAGGGGATCGGAAAAGCAGTTTGCAGAAGTCCTCAGGATCCTAGTCGAACTGTGCAGGCTATTGCGGATACTGATTCCTAGGAACGTGAAACATCCTAGGATCTGGACCCCTGAAAGACCTTATGGGATTCGAAATGTTTGCCAATGGGCACGATATCCCTTACTGTTGAGAATGTCATGATATACCTTAGTAGAGGGAAGGGTGTATATCCCTTGTGAGGGAGTAGAGTACTATATCTCTTCTGAGTTTGCTGGGTACTATAATCCGGTATCGGGAAGAAGCGAGCCAGGTACTAACCGCCTGACTGGATTACAAACAGCGGTGCATTGTGGCATGAAAGCAACTGGTCCCTGTATCCGTGTAACTGTGAAACTGAGCATTTAAGCGACTAGCTACTATGGGCCCGATTCATAGAATCCAGCACAGAAGCAGTACAAGCGGCGCGCGCCGAGAGGACCCATGCACCAGCTGTGGCACAAACCAGAAAACTGCGTGGCACGCATATTCATGGATTTCCTGAGGCATCAGTAGCCGTGGCGCAATGAACAGCAAGCAGCGCCAGTAACACCTCCAACACCGCCCAGTGCGCAGGAAAAAGCCAGTGAAATGGCCAATACAGTGCAAGGCCCTGCGCCATCCGTGGCCCAGCACACAGCCCCCCTCCATCGTAATCGCGTGAAAAATCAAAGCGTACCCTGCTCCCACCAGCCAAATAGCGTGGAAAAGCCTGCGCATGCCCCGTCTGCACCCCTGCAAAATTGCATACCCCGCTTGCACCAGCCAAATCGTGTGGAAAGGCCTGCACGTGCCCCGGCTGCACCCCTGCGAAATCGTGTACCCGCTCGTGCTAGCAAAATCGTGTAGAGAGGGCCGCGCGTACCCCCACGAAATCGGATTCCCCGCTCGCACCAGCCTAATTGCATGGAAAGGGCCGTGCGTACCCCCGTGAAATCGCACAGCCCACTCACGCCAGCCAAATCGCATGGAAAGGGCCATGAATACCCCTGCGAAATCGCGTAACCGGCTTGCTCCAGCCAAATTGCGTGGAAAGGGCTGCACGTGCTGCCATCATCTGCGAACACACCCCACAGGCAGCCCACACCACAAGGGATCACCCGTAACCATACCCCGCATGCAGCCCACACCACAAGAGACCCCCATCACCTGTGACCATACCACACAGGCAGCCCACACCACAAGGCCCCCCCATCACCTGTGACAATACCCTGCAGGCAGCTCACCCGTGACCATACCTCGCAGGCCGACCACACCACAAGGGTCCCCCATCACCTGTGACCATACCCCGCAGGCAGCCCACACCACAAGTAACCCCCCCATCACCCGTGCCCTTACCCCGCAGGCAGCACACACCACAAGGGACCCCCCCATCACCATATCACGCAGGCAGTCCACACCACAAGGGACCCCCCATCACCTGTGAGCATACCCCGCAGGCAGCCCACACCACAAGGGCCCCCCCATCACCTGTGACCATACCCCGCAGGCAGCTCACCCGTGACCAGACCCCGCAGGCAGCTCACCTGTGACCATACTCTGCAGGCAGCCCACACCACAAAGGCCCCCCCATCAACTGTGACA
This sequence comes from Ambystoma mexicanum, assembly GCF_040938575.1. NCBI lineage: Eukaryota > Metazoa > Chordata > Amphibia > Caudata > Ambystomatidae > Ambystoma > Ambystoma mexicanum. Next base: position 129,434,863 of record NC_090922.1, read on the forward strand.
TACCACGCAGGCAGCCCACCCATGACGATACTCTGCAGGCAGCCCACACCACAGGGGCCCCATCACCTGTGACCATACCCCGCAGGCAGCCAACAACACAAGGGACCCCCTCACATGTGACCATACCCCGCAGGCAGCCCACACCACAAGGGATCCCCCCATCACCCGTGACCATACTCCGCAGGCAGCCCACACCACAAGGGCCCCCCATCACCTATGACCATACCCTGCAGGCAGCCCACACCACAAGGGCCCCCCATCACCCGTGACCATACCCCACAGGCAGCCCACACAAGGGCCCCATCACCTGTGACCAGCCCCCACCCAAGGGCCCCCCCATCACCCGTGACCAGACCCCGCAGGCAGCCCACACCACAAGAGACCCCCCATCACCTGTGCCCATACCCCACAGGCAGCCCACACCACAAGGGCCCCCCATCACCTGTGACCATACCCCGCAGCCAGGCCCTGACTCATGTACCCCACCAGTGAGAGCAACCTGCAGGCAGGCCCCGACTCATGTCCCCCCAGCCCCACCAGTGACGGCAACCTGCAGGCAGGCCCCGACTCATGTCCCCCCACCCCCACCAGTGACGGCAACCTGCATGCAGGCCCCAACTCATGTCCCCCCACCCCCACCAGTGACAGCAACCTGCAGGCAGGCCCCCGACTCATGTCCCCACCCCCACCAGTGACGACAACCTGCCTACAGGCCCTGACTCATGTCCCCCCACCCCCACCAGTGACGGCAACCTGCTGGCAGGCCCCGACTCATGTCCCCCCACCCCCACCAGTGACGGCAACCTGCATGCAGGCCCCAACTCATGTCCCCCCACCCCCACCAGTGACGGCAACCTGCAGGCAGGCCCCGACTCATGTCCCCCACCCCCACCAGTGACGACAACCTGCATACAGGCCCTGACTCATGTCCCCCCAACACATTGGCCTAACATGCAATCATGTAGCATATGTCCACTAAAATGCCACTACACGCAGCCCCCCCACAGTGCACCTCAACCATCGGTCCTGCTCCCCAGTACATGACCCAAGCCATGGGAATCACAAATTCACACATGCATGTTTGCACACACATGAACAACATTGCTCAACAGCAGGTACATGTAACGGAGCCAAGGAAGAGTGAGACATGCAGCAAAGCATTGAGAGCAGACCTCACTTGGATTTTAAGGTATAAACATTTATTAATTTATAAAACTCACACTAACTAAAAGACAACCAGTAAAATCAACATGAATGTAACCCAAATGAAAATAAAATAATTTTAAAAAAATGAAATTAGGAGACCACCAGGGGGCGCAGAAGGCAATGGCTGCCTGAAGCTCGGCGCTGCGCTCCGAGGGGAAGTTAGAGATGATTAAGAGACGTATCTGATCAGAATAATAAGGCGAAAGAAGGCTAATGAGCGTCAGAGTCAAGTGGAAAGAATATTGAGCCCTGTTCAGCAGTGATATTAAGGTGAAAAACGAGAAACACGAGGTCGGCCCATCCCCCCCACGGACTGCCAAAAAATGGCAGGTGGGCAGGCAAACCTGAAGTGACATCTAGTAGTGGGCCACGGCGATCAGCGGAGACCGCAGAAACCACAAAGAAGGAAGCAGTCCAGCGGTCCCAGCGTAATCCATCCAGCGTTTGTGGGGAGAAACCGGGCCTCGGGAGCTGTCTCGCAAGGAAAGCGGACAACGCTGAGGAGGAGCAGTAAGCACAACACCCACGAGACACCGCAGTGGAGAAACAGGAGACACAACCTCACTACGACGAAGACAAGTAAGGAGGGGGACGCCAGTTGAACAGTGCTGGGGCATTAGAGGTCAGGAAGGAGCCTGCAGCGGAGCGACTAGGGACTTCGGAAGAGGACCGGAGGAGGAGACCCGCCCCCACACCAGAGAGAGTAGGGCAGAGGAAGGGTGCAAAGCAGCCCCATAGCAGCAGAGAGGAGCCGCAACAAAATGCAGGCGTGGGGCATCAGAAGCACTATTGAAGGAGGGAAAGTGGAACACCCCTCCAAGCGTACAGCACGCAACAAGTGCCACACCTGAGGGGGAGTCGCGCTGCAGCCTCAGAGGTTAGAGAGACGCTGGAGGTGACAGAGGGGCATGGCTCCATTAAGAGGAGCGGGTGCACCTGGGAGCTGAGAAAGAGTGACGCACGAGAGGTAACGGCTTCAGCAAAGCGCTAGAGAGAGCTGTCTGTTGGAGCCCAGCAGAGACTAGTGGGGGCCCAGCCTGCATAAGGGGAGGTGGTCTCTGGATGCAAGGGAGGGCCAGAAGAAGAGGAAAGCAACGCTGGAAGGCGTAAAAAAAACACTGAGATGTCCAGAGAGGTGTTGCAGCGATAAGGCCTGGAATGGGGAAGAAAAACAAACGAAACTACCCGGTGCATTGCGGCAGGCACCCATAAACTCCAAGTATCAATGAGACATAAAGCCCCACCAGTAAGGACATAAGAAATACAACGTGGAACCACGTTGTGGGGTGTACCGAAGGAGATACACCGGCATACTAGGTGGTAAAGTGCTTGCCCCATAGCGGAGAGCCCAGCCCAAAGTGATGACACTGAGATGGGCAAGGGGCCCCTCCCAGCGCCGCAGAGATGCCCCGTACTACTGATGCAGGTCCAAAAACCCCACAAGGAATACACTCAATAGCCGCTGCAAGGGGCATCGTGCCCACAGCCCTGGTGAAAGCCGCAGCCAAGGATATGCAGTAACAGGGATACCAGAGCAAAACAAGCAAGGGCCCATTCCAGGAAGGTTGGAACTTCTATACTGCTGCATTCTCTTGAGTCCTCCTTCTGGAAGGAATGGCAGGAAGGGGTGAGTACCCTCCCAGAAGGAGGACTCAAGAGAATGCAGCAGTATAGAAGACCGAACCACAGGGCCCAAGAGAAACCACAGTGGGGCTCGGCAACAATGAGCATGGCAGCCACTAAGGATGGCATAGCGGGAATCATGGCTGAAATCAGAGCGCTGAGGTCCGACATACAGACGTTCATTTCTGAAATAAGGGGGAAAGTTGAGCGAATAGAAGGAACGGTGGAAAACCTGGAGAATAACCAGGCCAATGTCGACCTAATAGAGATGAAACTCAATGCTAGAATGACGGACATTGAGCTGCGGCAGGAGGAAATAACGTTCAAAATGGACGACATGGAAAATAGGGAAAGGAGGTCGAACCTGCGGATCCTAGGTCTGGCAGAGATAGACGGCGAGACTCCACAGCAGGTGGAAAGAAAGGTCCAAGAAATAGTGAACCACCTGTTTGAAGACGAGGGAGGAAAGGTGGTGAACATTGAAAGAGCGCACAGGTAGACAGAGCCTTCAGTGGGGGGCCTGCTCAATTGTTGTGAAATTCCTTAGCTACAAGGAAAAAACAGAAATTCTTATCAAAGCAAAACAGAAACAGGACATTGGCCCTCATTATAAGTCAGGCGTTAAGGGTTTAACGGCGCCGTCGCCGCCGTTAACCCTTAACGCCTGATTCACACTTTAACGCCTGCTTTTTGCAGGCGTTAAAGTCCAAGGCGCTAAGCGACCTTGGTGCTAATTACGGCACCGTAATTTACGGTGCCGTAATTAGCGCCTTCCCCATCCCCATTGTGCCCTATGGGGCAAAAATGGGAATGGGGAAGGGCAAATGGTGAATGGGGAATTACCGCCCCACTCACCTTGGAATGGGGCAGTAGTTCCGCCATCCACCATGGCGGAATCCGGCATGGACCATGGTGCTAAAAGCACCATGGTCCACCGCCTGACTTGTAATGAGGGCCATTGAGTTCGAGAGATTCAGAATTAAAATATTTCAGGACCTCTCCACTTTCACGTTGGCAAGAAGGAAGGCGTGTAGGCCACTCACCATGTGGCTCACTGAGCAGACAATCGGATACAGATGGGGCTACCCATTCGATTTAACCTTTGAGTTTAAAGGGGAAGACTATAGAATCACCACACCGGAAGAAGCAAAACAAGTACTCGACAGCCTAGTGGGCCAGATGAGCGCCTGAGGGCCTGTGGGTCCACAGGAGGCCTCACGCCCACCCACGGAAGTTCATGGAGGAACCCCACGCAGACAAAGGAGGGCCAAAGTGGGGAGGAAGTACTTTAAGCCGAACCCAGTGTCGCTGTCAATGCCACCATGAAAAAAGGTACGAGATTGGGGATCATAACGGGCATTGGCGCACAAGAAACAAAGGGGACACACAAATGGAGAAAAATTACTGATAAAAGTAGGGAAATGTAGATCAGGCCACGGGAGGGCGGTGATCAAACCCTGGTGGCCCTCAGTAATAGGAGGGCGTCTCAAGTCACAGGATCATATTAGCCATCTACGGCTACGGTTCAATTTAATCTGTTAACGAAGTTCATGGTTATCAGGTTTGGGGGGGGGGACCAACAGTTAGGCCACTCCAGTAGGGCACCAAAGATGGGAATGAAGGGGGAAAGTCACGGAGGAGGCACGAAGAGAACGGGAGGAGACAGTGGGACCCAGCGTAGTAATGGAAGAATGAAATGAAACAGGGAGGGGAAGGCCTACTGTAAGAGTTGGCACGTTGGATGTCAAACGGCTTAATTCGCCAACTATGAGGTCCCTACTGACAAGAGAATGGGCTAGAGCGGAATTGGACGTGCTCTTTGTACAGAAAACAAGACTCAAAGCAGGGGAAGAGAGACCATTGAGAGGTAAAGGGCTGGGGCAAATGTTCTGGGCATCTGGAAGTCAGAAAAAAGGGGGAGTGGGGATCCTTCTCAGTAAGCGATTCAGAATAGAGAACCCAAAAGTAGAACGAACAGCGGAAGGCAGACGGATTATAGTACGGGGTGCATGGGGAACCACACGGATTGCACTAGTGGGGCTCTATGCACCAAACCAAGGTCGGGTGGCATTCAATGAGGAGGCCTTGGACGCCCTGAGAGGGGAGGGTGAAGAGCTGGTGGTGGTAGGGGGATACTTTATTACCTGGGTGGACCCCAGAATGGACAGGCAGCAGACAGGGGTGCAGATAAAGAGTATCCCCAGTGAGGCAACCAGTAAGTTTGCGGTCACCCTGCTTGAAGAGGGGTTAGTGGATCTCTGGAGAGCATGCAACGCGGGGAAAAAAGGATACACGTTTAAGTCGGATGTCCACAACACCTTCACAAGAATTGATTACTTATTGATTAATTAAGAATACATATCCAGAGTGCACGATACGATGATCCGCCCAGTAGCATGGACAGACCAGGATATGGTCATAACCACATTAGAAATAGAGGGGATGGGCAGAGGGAACACCAGGTGGAAATGCAACGACTCACTGTGGCTGGACAAGTTATACGCCCAGGAGTTGCGCACAGCAATAGAGGAATACTTCCAAGTTAATAATAACGGGGAGGTGGGTATGAACACAGTGTGGGAAGCGGTAAGGCGGTTTGGAGAGGTCATCTTATTTGGCAAGGAGTGAGGCGTAAAAGAGTACGCAAGCTACTCAAGGATAAACTGAGAGGGGAGATCATAGAACTGGATGGGAGGATACATGCCCAGGGGTCATACGCTAAAGAACACCTAGCAACTTTTAAAGTAAAACGGGAAGAGCTAAAAGCACTGGGGAAGGGGGATATAGTAAGAAAGTTAAAGTCTTTGAAACAAAAATGTTATGAAAAGGGGGACAAGGCCGACAGAATGCTAGCCGCTAGACTCTGGGCTCAAAGGGCAGATAGATGGGTGGAGGGGCTTCAAACAGAAGAGAGAGAGGTCTGGTACGTTCAGCAGATGAAATAGCCGACTAATTTGCTACATACTATGAAACCCTCTATTCAACAGAAGGGAACCGGCTTGGGGGTGAGATGGAGGACTATATTAAAGCAGCCGGGCTAACGCGCCTCACGGAAACAGAACTGGGCCTCATGGAATCTCAGATGACCCCTGAGGAAGTGCAGGCAGCCATAAAGAAACTTCTGCCGAGTGGGGCTCCAGGGGAGGATGGATATAGTATGAGATTCTATAAGCATTTCGCAGACAGCCTATCCAAGCAACTGGCGAGGCTGTCTAACCACATAAGGGAGACAGGCTCTTGTTCTCTGCTGCTCACATAGTAGTGATCCCCAAGGAAGGGAGGGACCTAAAGTCCTGCAAATCATACCGACCCATATCACTCCTGAATGCGGACGCTAAGGTGTATACAAGGGTGTTAGCCTCGCGCATGGAGGACATTATGCCCCGCCTGGTTCACCCAGACCAGGTGGGTTTCATAAAAGGTAGACAGGGAGCGGACGCTATGAGGAAAACCCTGGATATCATGGAACATACTGGAGGAATCGAGGGAACCCAGACTCTCCTCAGAATGGACTCAGAGAAAGCGTTCGATAGGGTGAAGTGGAACTTTCTCTGGCCCGTGATGGGGAACATGGGATTTGGCGAAACCTTCATAAGAGAGATTCGGGCCCTGTACAGATCCCTGAAGGGAAGGGTGGTGGTAAACAACAAAGTCTCAAGGGAGATCATCATGACCAGGGGAACGAGGCAGGGATACACCCTGACACCGCTCTTGTACGGTCTGTCCATGGAACCATTGGGTAACAATATTAGAAGAAACAAAGAGATCAGAGGAGCAAGCATAGGGGCAGTGGAGTACAAACTTGCAATGTTCGCGGATGATATCTTGCTGTACTTATCGAACTCGCAGGAAGACATTCCGAAAGTCCTTCAAATGATTCAGGAATTTGGCAAATGGGCGGGCCTCAAAGTGAATGCGGAAAGGTACATTCTCTTTCTCTATAAAACCCTGGAATGTGAGGCCCAAAATACCATAGCGGTGGGGGGAATACCAGCTAAATATCAAACCCTGAGGTACTTGGGAATCAGCATCACGAGAACAACAGACAAGCTTTATGAGGCTAATCTTCCCCCCCCTTATGAAGGAAATAGCTAATGACCTGGAGAGATGGGCCAAGCTGACAGTATCATGGTTTGGTTGAGTGAATGCCTTAAAAATGGTAGTACTCCCTAAGCTTTTATACCAATACCAAATGCTCCCAATCAGCGTGCCACAATTCCACTTCGCCGAAGTGAAGGGAAGGATCCATACATTTCTGAGGGGAAAGGACAGAGGATAGCATACGATATATTGACCCAGCCAAAAGAGAAAGGAGGGGTGGGTCTGCCGGACATGCATGCATACTATCGAGCCGCCCAGTTCTGGGCATTGGTACCGCATCTGAGAGGAGACAAGCAAAAGCAGTGGGTGGCCATCGAGAACTATCGCATGAGGCCAGTCTCGCTCGGAGTATGGCTATGGGCCCCAAAGAAATCTTTCCCAAAAAGCGTCATCAATCGCTTCGCAATGGGCTCCCTCGTGCGGCTCTGGTGGAGTAACAGGGAAATGTCAGGACTAACTACCTGGCGTTCCCCCATGAGCTGTATATGGGCTCCGCCGATTTGGGACTACATCAGAGACCCAATACGCTTCCAGAGTTGGTATGAAGCGGGACTGGAAAGAGTCAGCCAGATGATAAAGCCAAATGGGTTTATAACTATTCAAGAACTGGAAGCAGGCCTGCAAAACGGGCCGCTAGATGTCTTTAGATTCTTGCAGCTCAAAGGGTCCCTGCTGTCGGCGAGATGGAAGCACAAGTTGGAGAGAGACCTTACCCCATAGGAAAGAATCCTAAGGGAATTAATTGACCCTCACCAAGGGCCTCATATCAAGGCTATATATGGCGCTCCTGGAGGTGAAAGGGGATAAAATGGGAGACCTCAGGAAAGGTGGGAGAATTACATGGGCCCCATGATGACAGACGCCCCATGGTCTCGAATCTGCACGTCAGCGCACAAAACATCTATCTCAGCCCAGTACAAACTGCACGGACTGAAGCTGCTGCATAGGTGACAATTCGACCCCAAAAGACTTTCTAAAATGTTCCCGCAAACAAGCCCCAGGTGCTGGAGAGGCTGGAGAGCTGAAGCTGATTCCTGGCACATGTTGTGGGCCAGCCCTAAATCGCAAACGTCCTGGAAAGAGGTCCTGGGTTGGATCAGGAAGATCGAGGGGATTCCCAGAGACAATGACCCCAGATTGGTTTTGTTCAGTGTAGAGCTGCAAGACGAACAATGGAAAAGGGTGCCAAACATGAAGCACTTCTTGCTCTTGGCGACCAGGGCCTGCATAACAGTAGCCTGGAAATCAGAATCACTCCCGTCCGAAGCAACCTGGGCTGGAAAAGCTAAGGACCTAGACGAGATGGAAAACCTAACAGCCCTCCTGCACGATACGGCACAAAGCAGAGAATTGGAGTGGGCGCCCTTCAACAAGGCCTACAAATGACAGAGATGAATGCACTCCCAAGATACTCACGGACATAAGGAGCCAGAGTACCTCCTGACTGTTGCTGACAACCCGTTTGAACCACAGCAGGGGTTGGGGGGGGCATGGGGAATGTTTTGTCCTTGTTTTTCATGTTAATGTTTTTGACCATGCTTTCGTGATGTATCTGATGTTTTATGCAAAAATGCTTAATGAAATCAAATAAAACAAAAACAAAAAAAAAAAGAAATGTGATGTAAGAAATGAAAAACTCAAAAAAGTGGTCCATGTCCATTGATGGTTCTCAAATTGTAAACAGAAATCATTTAAAAAAAATTCCTCCATGGTCAACAATTTTTTTTTTTCAAAGAATATTTGTCCAACTATATACAAAGCTCCAGGGTCCATGATACCAAAGCATAAATGAACATCCATAACAAGTCTAAGAAGAAAGAACTATTTACAAGATGTGGAGCAAAGTCCATGAACTCCAAATAAAAAAAAAAATGAAACCTACTCCTAAAGAACTATTTACAAAGGCAGCGGGCTAGTCCTACGACTCACCATTTTCCCCAAGAGTTTTGGCCAGGGCATCATCGAACTCTGCGTCTATTTCCCGGAGGCGGACCTGTGCTGTCCCCTCGAGGGCCCGCAGGGACTCCATCGTGCTCCTCTCAAACTCCCTGCAAGAATCTTCGAGGGACTCGGCCCGCCTCTCCGCCCGACGCAGGGTGTTCTCCGCCCTGGTGATGGTGAGTCATGCCCCCTGTGCCCGCTGCCGCTCTGCTGGCCCATTCGCTCCAACACAGAAGACATTCTTGTGGTAAGGTCCACGTTGCCCTTCTGCCCGATACCTGCCCCTCTGATGTTGAGAGCCTCGAGTCCTCATGCCTCCTACATCGAGCCTGCCGCCGCCGAAAAGCCTGGTGCCTGCGCCTCCGGGACAGCCTCCGGGATGACAACCCCCGGGGCTGTCGTGCACGTGCCCTGCTGCTTGTTGCCTGCACTTCCTCCATTGCCATTGGGCCTGTTGCTGCAGTGACCAACTGTGCTGATCCTCCTTTGATTCACGACTGTGGCAGGGATGTGGCCTCCACCAGGCTGGCCGCCGGGGTTAGGACAGGTTCACAGGAGGCCCTGGTGGTATCTGGGCCGGAAGACGGCAGGGAGGACGATTGGCGCACAGAGGAGGAAGAGGAGGAGGGGGTCGCAGCAGTGGCCAGCACATGTAGGAAATTCCTAACCAGGAACTGAGCTAGCCAGTTTATGAGGCGACAGACCTCATTGTGATGATATGCAAGCCCCGGATTGGAAGCCTGCATATCATCACGAATGCTGGCTGTACGCCTCGCAATACCGGCTAGCAACGGTTCCACCCTGTCACAAATTGCCTGATCCGCAGGTAGTGGGAGATCTGTATCCGTGGATACATCCGCCACCTGCGGACGGGTACAGCATGGGGCATGCACGCAGGTGCATACTGCTGCAGTCGCACTACCAGGGACAGGATCAGGCACAGGCACCTCCATGGTGACCTGCACTGCCTCCGGCCCCTGGCCCTGGACTGCAGCAGTCCCCCCTACGTCATTACCCCGGCTGTGCCCCATGGGCTGGGCTGCTGTGGCCTCCTCTTCCACCACCACCAACCTGGATGACTCCCCACTATCTTCCGCATCGGATTGCCCCTGTGTGGACTCACCTGTCCCTCCCACTGCCAAGGAGCCCACAACCAACTTCGCCCTCTTCGGCCACCCCTCAGCAGTTGCAGACGTTGTTGCGGACACGGCACCAGTCTCCTCACTCCTGGAAGATGACGGTCCCTGGGAGGATGACCGGGCCCTGTGTCTACGCCTGGTGGAGGCATCCCTGCTGCCGATCTACACAGCGCCTTCTCCGCCCTCTTGTTCCATCGTCTCTGTGCATAGGGAAACATAGAAGACATACATCAGGGTACTGGTCAAATGTGTGTTTGTCACAATGCAAAAGTACATAATTGCCACTGCCAAAGGTCACAACCATCATCACCGTCCACTACACACAGGGAAGTGCCATTCACACACATGCACAATCATGTCCGTCATTCACACCAGACATTCACATCCTTGGACAGACGTTGTTGCGGACACGGCACCAGTCTCCTCACTCCTGGAAGATGACGGTCCCTGGGAGGATGACCGGGCCCTGTGTCTACGCCTGGTGGAGGCATCCCTGCTGCCGATCTACACAGCGCCTTCTCCGCCCTCTTGTTCCATCGTCTCTGTGCATAGGGAAACATAGAAGACATACATCAGGGTACTGGTCAAATGTGTGTTTGTCACAATGCAAAAGTACATAATTGCCACTGCCAAAGGTCACAACCATCATCACCGTCCACTACACACAGGGAAGTGCCATTCACACACATGCACAATCATGTCCGTCATTCACACCAGACATTCACATCCTTGGACAAGGCACTGCCAGCACATACGAATTGTGCATGCACCTCACATGCATCATGGCACATACACATCTCACTCACACACATCACCTGACAGTCATGAAGCAGGCCATGTATCCATCACGTCAGAGGGCACTTGTGGGCAAATTGGCAGCATGAGACAATCCGACATGGAAAAGCAAAGAGTCAAAGACATCCTGGAGTGTTTGCCACTCACACACTCACTTATCATACACACGCACATGTACACCATGCATGTCCATGATGTTGCTGAATGCACACATGTGTCACTCCTCTGGCATGACACAATCCACACACAGGGATGCAAACATGTGCACGTTGTGACACACATGCGCGCATCACACATTACCACACAGACACCACTGATGTTGCACATGCATGAATGAACTCACATGCAGCAGTTCCTGGGACATACACACGACATCTGTACAGTAGGCATGTAGAACATAACAGCTGGTTGCACACACCAACCACATATCTACATGCACATGCACTGCGGTGGACAAGAAACATGGACACTTACCAGTCGACTCCGGATGGAGGTCTAACTCCAAGACCTGGGTGTGCAGCGCTGGGTCGATGCGCTCCAGGACCCTCTTCATCGGTGGTCAACCGGCCCCGGCACCCTACTCATACAGCCCCAGGCTAGAGGATGCGCCGGGCGTTGTGGAGGGTCCTGGACCTATAGTCCTCCCAGCGCTTATGGACATGTCGTTAGTTGCGGGGTGCCACCCCCTCCACATTGATGGCACCCACAATGTCCACCCAGATCTTCCTCCGTCCTTCCATGTCGACTTGCGGTGGTCCATGGAAGAAGGCATCATAATGCCCTAGGACTTGCTCAACTAGGATGTCAACTTCATTGGCGCTGAAGCTGACAGCCCTCTGCCTCGCTGCCAGGGGGTTGCCACTTGCCTCTGATGGTGTGGTGTCAGACATGGCAACCCCTGAGGCAGGTGGGGGTGGGCAAGGTGGTCCTGGTGCTGGGCTGTGGAGAGATTATATGGCAGTCAGGAGTCTTCTGGATCAGCAGAGGTGGTCACAGCAACAGGATCACTGACAATGGCTGATGAGCAGGCACCAAAATGCAGGGCACGTGGGCAGCAGGCACACAGAGTGGGCCGCAGCAGCAGATGGCTCTAGGAGGCAGCTCGGGGCAGTTGGAGGCAGGTAAATGGCCTTGTAGGCAGGAGCGTGGGTCTTCCGTGTTCTTTAGCGTGGCGAGCCCGAAACAGAGTGACTCTGCACGTGCGGAAACAGCGCATTAGCGTGTAATCAGAGGAAAGGCCCTAAGCGCGTAAGTTATGTGACGTACGCTGGACAATGGGCGTTGCCGTTCAGTATGGGATAAAGGTGTGCGTAGGGCGACAGTGCAACGTACATGCTTTTCATGGGGACAGACGCGTGAATTTCATATTTTTGTGGGTTCACACACGATTACTTCACTACTGTGGCAGTACGTACTTCTTGTACTTCTTGTTTTGGCAGGGGAGTTGCCTACACGCACACGTGCGTGTGATTTTTTTCATACTACGAGGCATACAGTGAGTGGTGCATGCATTTTTCGCACTGTGGTCGCGTACCCTACTTCTTCGCGTATGCATTTTTTGTGTTGCTGGGTGCGACAGCGTACTGCGGGACGTTTTTCACTCACACGTGGGCTACCAAGGGATCGCAAAAATGTTGATTTTTGTTTTTTTGGGGTGGCTGAGTTTTGCGCAACCCGTTACTTTTTCCCCAGGGGTCACACAGAGCCTCGCTGAAGCACAGTGGTACATTTTCCATCACGTACCCTGCCCCCTCACTCCAATTGCCCAGGACAATTGTTAGCTGCACCTCCCATTGCACTAGTCCACCAGTGCCATGACTGGGAGGCCAACAAGAGGGAAGAAAGGCAAAGTTAGGCGACCTGCCAGAGGTGGCCAAGGCGAGCGACGTGGCCAAGGTGGGAGACATGGCCAGGGTGGTCAAGCTGGCCAAGGTGGGCGATGTGGCCAGGGTGGTGAAGCTGGGCAAGGTGGGCGACATGGCCAGGGTGGTCAAGCTGGCCAAGGTAGTCCACGTGGGCAAGCTGTCCAGGCCCATGTAGGGATAGCTATGCCACCAACCCAACTGGGACAGGGAGATGTATCTGCTGCAGACATCCCCAGCACCCGTGGCCCCGGACAAGCACTGCCATCTGCTGTCCAGAGCAGCCACGGTGTGGAAGCTGCAGGGGCAGCTGCGGCTACCACCACCTAGGCTCAGGTTGAGCCATCCCAGACTGTAATGGCCCGAGCCCAGGCACAGGGTGACTCCATGGCTGATTTCCATGTCCCGAAGCCCAGGTCACTTGCGGTGCAGGGTCCTGGCACAGCACCCAGCTACCGATACATGCAAGCTGACCTTCTGTACTAACATCAGTGGCTGATTCCATAAGCCAGTCCACCTGTACTCCAGGCAGTCTCTGTGAGGTCACCCTGCAAGCTGCTCTTCCTCAGAGGCATTCTTCCTTTCCTCTCCATCCCCTTAGCAGCTCACTGTCTCCAGAGGACTGGTAATTCCTATGGTGGACTACTGCAACAGGCTTTACCAGGATTTCTGTGATTCTACACTGTTCCCTCTGCAACTCTGCCAGACCTGGACTGTGTGGAAAGTCCTTTAGGCTTGGTGCAAGTTATCTGCCTACGACTGTGATGATGGCACAGGCTCACAGTGGATATTAGTGTTCATTCCTGATCCATGTGCATTCTCAGCAAGTCCCGATGGGTCCTGGGCCAGCAAGTCCTTCAACTCCATCTCCAGTATTGACTTCCTTCTCATGGTCTTTCATCATCCCTTTCATGCTCCCTCAGGGTCAGTTGCTCTTCACGGAAATTAGTTTGTGTTTCTGGTCTGAGTTGAGCTGGGGCCTCCCTCTGGTACAGCCTCCCTGCCTCTATGTAACTGGAGGTGTAGCTTCTCCGGGTCTGGAGGCACATCTGATGCTTCCTCATGTTGTGCTTTCTGTCCTCCTCTCCCCTGCTGTAGTCCCAGTTGACTGACAGAATGCACTTGCCACCTGACCACACTTTCTGCTACAACACGGTCTGACATGCATTGTACATGGTTCATGGACAGTGGTTTTCAACTTCCTTCTGAGGCTGGTTGAGAGTTCTGGCATGGCTATGCTACTTGCCATCTGTGTATTGGCATCAGTCATCTTTGTGGAAGGACTATGCCAGTGACATGCTTGTGTGTGATGCTGGTGCTATGCACCATGCAGTACATGTGTATCTTTTGACCTTTTACATGCATCCATGTCTGCTTTTAGGCTCCCCTTCCATTTCATTGACACTGCATGTGTGCCTGGGTTTATATCATGTGTTACATGGCAAGTTAATGTGTTGGCTGACAACATTGTCATGCCTATGTGTGCGGCCTATGGTATTAACATGTGTATTCATGTCTCTTTTTTGCATTTGTGCAGGTGATGAGGCACTGAATGCAGTGGAGGAGGAATTGGAGGAGGAGGAGATGGTGGAGGAGGAAATGGATTCTCAGCCCAAACCAGGCACCAGTGGAGGACGTGGTGTGGTAGCCCATGAGAATCCATTGGTGCTACAGACCATCCTGGCCAGGGGTGTCTCTGAGTACACCTCTGAGGAAGCCTATGCCTCTGGTGCTGAAGCAGACATGGAACCCTCATTGCTGTCGCAGGTGAGTGATTCTACTGTGGAGGCTGTTCTGTCCCAAACACCTGCAGGGGGGTAGACCCCTCACGGGGCCAGTCAGTGTTGGCATGTCCGTCTGTGGTGGTTACTGCTGCAGGGTCACGCTCCACAGTATTGGCTGCTGTTCCTGGGGTGGCTGATCAAGGGAGGAATGCAGTCCTGCAGCCACAGGCAGCGCCAGCACAGCAAAGACCAGGTATCCTTGGGTCCGGCGGGTGTGGGGTCTGGCAACACTGTGGCCGTGTGCCACCCAGAAATACTGTGTGGGAGCAATCCATGTATACTATTGCACAGTGTTAGGCAGAATCCGGTGCAGTGCCCTTAGGGACCACTACACACGATTAAGACCACAGGTGGCAATACATGTTTTACCTTTGGTACAAGCCTGTACTACTATGTCAGAGTGGTAGCAGTGGCGGAGCAGCCAGGCTTATCTCAAGAGTATATGAGCAGTAGCAGAGATTACACAAAGGGATCACAATTACTGTGACTCAAGCAAACACTGACTCAGGGTTTCAGGTAGAAAAATGTAAGTACATTTATTTTTAAACCATTTGTTATAAACAAAACACTTCTATTAAACTTAAATGAAAACCACATGTTAAATACACTACAACTAACCAATTCACTTTGTACAGTAAGTCTCAAGGTAAGTACCCTGTGTTTGAATGAACCGGTGTTACGGACAAAACACGTTACCGCGAATACGATTGCGATCACTTTTTGACAGTTCGGTCTACTAAATAACCACGTATCTGTGACATGAAATGCTACCAGGGCAAAACACACTTAGCACCTGAGATACCCAGAGGGAGTTGGAGGCAAAAATCACAGGCAATATTTTGTTTAGGCAGGCAGAATCAAGAAACACTCACAGACAGGAGTTCAAAAGTCAAAGGGCCGTAGCCAGAGTTGAAAGACGCCGGGGCCTGTTGCCGAAGATCACACAGTCAGACAGTTCACGATTCAACGTAGCCAAAAAGTACTTCCATATTGTCAATGTTTGGAAGCAAAAGTTATAAGAAGGAGGGAAGACAAGGGCAAGCCTTGGAAATGAAGAAAAGGGGTTCACCCAGTTTCCTCAAGTAGAACACAGTACCTTGTTCCAATGGTGCAGTTGGTGCCCTGGCAGTTGTTCCTGTTGGTTTCCCGCAGACCCACGATTCCTGGAGCTTCGTTGTGAAGGAGGACGTCTGAAGGGGGTCTGCACCACACAGGGATGAAGCCAGCAGCAGCGACGCAGAATAAAAGGTGTGCTCCTTAAAAACAGGAGAGGCTCTTCAGATGGCTATCCGAAACACTACAGCAGCGTGCAGCAATTTCGACCAAGGAAGAGGTTCCTCTGGCTGTAGAAGGTGAGCTGGTTGTCCCCACCAAGCTCAAGAGAAGAAGACTCCGGACTGGATCTTCTCTAAGTCGTTGAAGGGAAGATAGCTCAGGACTGCAGCAGGGCTTCACCGGGACGGGGTAGTTGCAGCAGCCGTCGTTCTCTCCGCTTCTCTTCGGTTCCTTGTAGTTCCAGTGGTGACTCTCTGACTTCTAGCCCAAGAGACCTGCCTTTTATGTGAAAAACCCCCATTCACACAGCCTGGATGTCAATCACCCAGCAGGGGGGTTGTCCAGCCCGGACAACTACCCTGGCCAATCATGACAAAGTGTGACTTGGGTTTCCTAGGATACCCTGTGCAGGGGGTGACTACACCCCTCCCTCACATTCAGCCCACCTGGACACCCGGGCGCCTTGAGGAGGGCTTCCGAGCAGAAGCCCGCCAAAAGACAGTGAACAAAGAAGGCAAACCTAGTTTGCCGCGCAAAGTAAAACACAAGAAGGACTTTAACAAAAAGAAATGGTGAATAAACCCAACCGGAGCCAAAAGAAAGACGATTTGGTCAAGCGGGTTTATGTTCAAGGCTAATATAGCAAGAACAGTACCACATTTATCTAATATCGCTGTAGAAAAGTTAGGGTAGATACCACTGCCACCAGCCAAGTCTAAATGTTAAGAGCGAAACAATGCTCTAGGAGGTACAGATGCAAAGAGATATGAATTAACCCTTTCCAGTACTCCATGGAAGATGGGGTCTACTGGATCTGTGGTAGATTGACTAAGTAAAGTTAATGGTAACTTTACCCTTTTCTGGGGGATGGTAGTCACCTCAGAAATGGAGTCAAGGGAAGTCTCAAAGACAACCCTGTGCCACGGCACTGAAGGTGCTGTGTGACAGACAAAAAGAAGGGGTCTACTGAAGTGGTGTACTTCAGAGTCCACAATCACAAAAACAGGTAAAAACACATAGCAAAACACAGGAAAGAGTGGGGGAAAAGCTCTCACTCTTACCAAGTGGAAAAAAAATGTACTCCAGAAGTCCAGCAAAGCTGCTGGGGGACTCACTATGTCAGGAAAATTAGCCATAAATGAGAATTTTCCCTAACACTCGCCCCCCCCAGACTAAGGGACAGGAGGATTTAATCCACTCCTGGATGGACCTCATACCTCTGGTCGGTTACAAACATCCTAGAGAGACCATCAGCATTTTGGTGGTGACTTCCTGCTCTGTGCTCAATGGAAAAATCAAAGCCTTTAAGGCAGATTGACCATCTGAGTAATTTCGGGTTTTCCCCTTTCATTTGCATCAGCCATCTGAAGGGTTGGTGGTCAGTCTGAATGGTGAAGGTAGATCCATACAAGTATGGTCTAAACCTCTTCAGTGCCCACACAATAGCAAAGCATTCTCTTTCTATTGTTGCCCACCTTGTCTCAGGATCCTTTAACTTCCTGCTGATGAAACAAATGGGGTGTTCCCTACCTTTCTCATCCAGTTGACTAAGGACTGCACGTATACCTACATTAGAAGCATCAGTTTGTACAATAAAGAGTTGGTGATAGTCGGGAGCTCTTAGGACTGGAGCTTGACAAAGTGCTTTCTTTAGACCTTCAAAGGCTTGATTGCACTCCCCATTCCACCTGACCTTTTTAGGAAATGTGGGCGAGGAAATGACATTCAAGGGAGAAGCTATAGTCCCATAGTTCTCTATGAAGTTCCTATAGTACCCAGTGGGACCTAGGAAGGCTCTCACTTGGGTTTGAGTAGTAGGGGTGGCCCAGTTTTGTACAGCTTGTGCTTTGCTAGGCAATGGCCTTATTTCACCTCATCCTACCTCATGTCCAAGGTAGACCACTGAACTCTGACCAATTTGATACTTGCTTGCCTTTATGGTCAGATGTGCCTGTTCAAGAGCCTGCAATACATAACCTAGGTGTTCAACATGTTCTTTCCATGTAGGGCTGAACACTGCAATGTCATCCAAGTATGCCATGCAGAAGTCCTCCATCCCATTCAGAACTTGATTGACCATCCTATGAAATGTAGCAGGTGCATTCTTTAATCCAAAAGGCATTACCTTGAATTGGTAGAGGCCAGCTGGGGTGGAGAATGCAGTTTTCTCCTTGGCATGGTCTGTCAAGGCTATTTGCCAATAGCCCGACGTTAGGTCAAATGTGCTGAGGTACTTGGCTGCACCAGGTTTGTCCACCAGCTCATCTGTCCTAGGCAAAGGATGGGCATCAGTTGTGGTGACTGCATTTAGAGCTCTATAGTCCACGCAGAATCTCAACTCCTTGCATCCTGCCTTGGGTACAAGCACAACTGGGCTAGACCATGGGCTAGTAGAGGGCTCTATAACCCTGAGTTCAAGCAGCTTGTTGATCTCATTCCTTATGTGGGATCTGACATTGTCTGACATTCTGTACCCCCTGCTTTTGACAGGCAAACAGTCACCAGTGTGTATGTCATACTGTCCCCAAGGGGTCAAGCCTGGTGAAAGTGAGAAGAGAGAGGCAAACTGATTTAACAGTAACTTGCACTCATCCTGCTGGTCAGATGTGAGACTAGAAGAGAGATTAACCCCTTCCACTTGCTCATCTAAAGGTAAGCCTCTGAGGAGGTCAGGCAGAGGTTCACTCTCCTCCTCCTCCTCCTGAGCTGAAGCTAGAAGCAAAGCTCCTATGTCAGGTCTAGGGACATAAGCCTTTAAACGGTTGGTGTGAAAGACTCTGGGAGCCTCCTTAGGATTGCCTAAATCCACCGGATAGTTCACCTCTCCAAGTTTACCCACAACCTTGAAGGGTCCTATACATTTGTCCTGCAAGGCCCTCTGCCTTTTGGGGACCATAACAAGAACAGGCTGGTCTTGAGTAAACTCAACCATGTTAGCCTTCTGGTCATGCCAATGTTTGACCAGAGCTTGACCAGCCTTCAAGTTATCACTTGCCTCTGCCATCATGTGTGACATTCTCCTCTGGAGACCTATCACATAGTCATTCACTCTGACTGGCTTGGGGGAAGGAGCACTCTCCAACCCCTCCTTAATCAGGGCCAATGGATCTCTGACTGGATGGCCATAGAGAAGTTAGAGGGACTTCTCTATATGCAAAGAGAAGGCATGGCAGTAGAAGGTCCCACTTTCTTCTAAGGGGTTCTTCTAAAGCACCTATCATGCTCTTCATAGTTCTGTTAAACCTCTCTACCAGCCCATTGGTTTGGGGTGGTAGGCAGTTGAGAACTTGTAGGTGACTCCACAGGTTTTCCACATGGTTTGCATGTAGTGGGACATACAATTTGATCCCCTGTCAGATATCACCTCCTTAGGAAAACCTACACTGGTAAAAATACCAAGTAGGGCTTTAGCCACAGCCGGAGCCGTAACAGTCCTCATAGGTATAGCTTCAGGAAATCTAGTGGCATGGTCACTACAACCAGGATAAACCTGTTGCCTGAAGTTGTGGGAGGGTCAATAGGACCAACAATGTCAATCCCAACCCTCTCAAAAGGAATTCCCACTACTGGGAGAGGCACTAAGGGTGCCAAATTCTTGGGTCCACTCTTGCCAGAGGTTTGGGAAGTATGGCAGCTTCTGCAGAATTTGTCTACTTCTGTACCCATTTTAGGCCAGTAGAAGTGCAGAGACAGCCTTTCTTTGGTCTTCTTAAGACTTAAGTGACCAGCCAAAGGTACCTCATGGGCTAACTGCAGAAACTGGAGTTGGTTCACTAGAGGTACTACAAGTTTTTTGTAGTCTCCACGGGTTGACTCAATTGGTTCACTGTAGAAGAGGCCATCTTCCCAGTGCAACCTATACTTCCCAGGCTCAGTCCCATTGAGCTGAGAAGTTGCCTGTTGGCGAAGACCTTCCAAGGTAGGGCACTCTCTTTGTCCCTTACTGAAATCTTATCTGTTTGGTCCACCTTCTGCCAGTAAAGACTGCAGCTCAGGATGGTCAACAGGGTCAAGATCTCCTACCAAGGTAAGATCCTCTTCTAGATCTGATTCCTCAGTATCTAGTCTGACCATACAGGGTTAAACCTCACACTCAACCTCAGCTGGTGTGGGAGTCACAGGTGTGACTTTGGACAGTCTCGGAGATGTCCTTCTGGGCACAGGAGTGCTTGATGTTTTCTTGCTGGCAGACTTAGGTTTCCCCTTTGTCTTTTCTGGTCCTGCAATGGAAGTAAGTGAGTCCTGTGGACTTGGGGTGATAGCTTCCTCTATCATGTCCCCAGGAGAGCCTTTTAAGGTTCTCTCCCTTGCAGACCGTGTGAGCTCCTGCTTCCTTCTGCTGGGGGTTCTGGGGGTGCTAGACACAGCTCCAAGAGTTTTAAGGTCATTACCCAACAGGACCTTCCCAGGTACATTATTTTGCACACTTACAGGTATTCTGACAGTCATGCCATTACACTGGATGAGAGCTGGTAACTGGGGAATCATTTGCACAAGGCCTCCAGCTAACTTGGTTAAGTGTTTGGGTGCCTTAGCAACATCCTCCACTTTGAGAAAACATTCATCAACCACAGTTATGCTGGCTCCAGTGTCTCGGATGGCAGGAGTCTCCTGGCCATTCACAAGAACACTATCTTTATAATACACTTTAGTATTATCTGGGATTGAGTTATAGACATCTAAGTTCTGTTGTTCCCAAAGACCCAAGAACACTAAAGAAACACTAGCTGAGATTCTCATGGGCTCATCAGCTAGTAGCTGAAAGTTTCCACTGGTCATAGGTACTTCATCCACCTGTGAGAAGGCTAAGGAGACAGTGTTGATCCCTGAAGGTTTACCCTTACACCTGGGATCTCCTTTCACATGGCCAGGCAACCCACAAACAAAGCATTTTCCAAATTCTCTCTGGAATGGGGGTTTGCCCTGGCCTCCATCTGGTGTGGAACCAGGTGGTACACTAGCCTGATTCGGTTTACCTTGTGGCTTACCCTGGTTATGTTTGGGGCCCTCTTTTGGATTGAAATTATTGGAATTCTCTTTGTTGTCTTTCTTTGGCTGCTTCCCCTCATCCTTCTTCTGAGTAGCCCCAGAATCCTTGTGAGTGGCCCTGTTGGCAACCCACAAGTCAGCAGCCTTAGCTAGCTTCTTAGGATCTATCTCCTTTGAATCAGACAAGTGCTGTCTAAGCTCAGGAGAGCAGACATCAAAAATAGACTCCAACATTACAAGATTCCTCAAACCTTCATAAGTGTTCACTTTGTAACCCTTAACCCAACCATCTACGTTTTTCAAACATTCACACACCCAGGTAGCCCAAGGGGTACCATCATGCTTTTTGAGGGTTCTAAACCTCTTAAGATACTGGGAAGAGGTCTTCCCAAATCTAGCTATTAATGCTAGTTTCACACATTCATAATCCTGTTTATGCTCCTGCCCCAACTTCATCACAGCATCACTTGCAACAGGGGGGAGCCTAGAGAAAAGCCAAGGAATCAACTGATTCCCTGAGATACCTTGAATCCCATGATAGTACTCAAATATTGCTAACCAATCCAAAATATCAAGTTTAGTCTCATACATACCCATCATTTCCTTTGGCATACGGGGTCTCTTAGGGCTGGAAGACCTAGAGGACTCTGGGAGAGAAGCATTTTATAGAGACAATTTCTTCATTTCTAGTTCATGGTTCAGCTGTCACGATGCCTGCCCCCAGACATCCGGAACAGATCCATCTATCCAGGGAACCGGCATCCACGAAGACCCAGGAATTCCCAAAACCCCGTCTAGGGGCTATATGGGTTCAGTCCTGGCGCCGTAGGCGCCAGGCTCATATTGCCATCTTTAAACTGTGCAGGTCATCCTGCAAAGAACTCGCGTCCAGGCCATCATGAGATTCCATCATCAGATTCCTTTAGGAACTATTTTACTACTTGGGTGTTGTACTGGAACTCTTTACCTGGGAACTACTTTTTTGATGCTATTTAAACCACGCCCGAAGAGCAGCACACGCTTTGCGTTATTCTGCATCTCAGCAGCGTAAAGCTCACTGTGTCTGCAGTCCAGTATTCAGTCTACAGCTACACCCGTTTGTGTCCAGAGCCGATCCTAGAGAAAAGGAAAGAAGAAGAGAAGGTTAGAACAGGAAGATTCCCATTTGGTCATCATCTTCTCCTGGAGCAGCCGCCCCTGTGAGAAAGGGAAAAAACATTTAAAATAACCGCGTCGCATTGCCAGCTGCAGCGCCGCGCCATACTCAACTATCATTAGAGCATCTTCACGACCCAGAGCGGTGCCCGTTGAATCGCTGCTCGCAACATCAGCATCTGAAAACCAAGAACAAACAAAAGGTGAGCGGGGTTCTGCCAAAGGCATTCACTTACTTACCCCAAGATACTTACTTGGCATATTACCGCTCAAGGCAGCGCTGGTCACAATTCTACGCTCAACATTTTCGCAGAGGCGCCGCACCTGCAACAAAGATAGAGAACTATTGGTTAATCGCACTTGGAACAATATTACTTGCTAAACAGTGCTTGGTGCAAACTGACTCTTACCAAGGCGCTACCTTCATCCATCGAGGCGAACTCGCTCCTCGGACCATGCTTCATGGGGAAAGGTATGAAAGGAGCATGAGTGAATAAACAGACATTTGAACTCTAAAAGAACTATACATTTGGTTTACACACAACTTACCTCAGAGTCATTATTTGTCTGGAACTCTGTGAAATACCTTAGGATCAGTGAAGTAACTGAAGTTCTACGCGCCCCTGCACTCCAAACGCAGGATGGAGAGTTCATCCTTCCTAACTATAAGGTGAGACTTTACGAAGGGGAATACTAGAAGTTTTCGGGAAGATAGTGTTAGTGTTAACCCCTCTACCACGGGTGGCTAATTCCCTTTACTGCTTCTAGGAAAATCCTCTTGCGGGCCAGGCAGACGAAACTGAGTGGGCAAGTGCAGTCGATCATCACTTCGCTACGAGTCACACTGGTGGAGACCGCAGCAGTCCAGCTTCGTTCGGCGCCCCCGTGGAATCCAGGTGAGTGTGACAGAACGCGAAGCCTTACTACAAATTTCCACCCGGGCATCATGGAGACCTCGGAGACTGACCAATATCCCAATTACTGGGGGAATTTAGGTCTGAAGTGCATTCCGCCCATCAAGAGAATAATGCTCTCAGGAGAGAACTGATTGTGGCAAAAGAACGTATGGATGATCTCACCAGACAATTACTTCAAGCTCAAGCAGGGAAGACACCTTTACCTGGACTCGGGGAGCTCCTGCCCAAGCTCAATCAAGTAATCCGGTACAAGTGATTTTACCAGGGACAGTCCCTTTAGCACCACCACAACGCTTTGCGGGGGACCCTAAAAGGTTTGCCGTGTTTATGAACCAGTGCCGCCTGCACTTTTTATGTAGACCTGGAGCCTTTCCGAATGATCAAGCAAAGGTAGCCTTTGTACTATCGTATCTCAGCGGCAGTGCAGCCGATTGGTCTATTGCACTAGTCAACCAGGATGACCCTCTTCTTCAGGATTTTCAGGGTTTTCAACTAAGCATGGAAAGACTATTTGCCCGACATTCTCAAGGCCAAGCTTTGGATAACGAACTTTTGTCCTTGTGTCAGGGTAACCAGGATTTGCTGACCTACATCGCAACTTTTTAATAGGTTGGAGGTAGAAACCGGGTGGCCAGAAGTCAAGCGGATTACGCTATTTCATTGTGGGCTGCCAGGTGAACTAAAAGACGTTTTAGCACAAGTAGTGAACCCACCTCAAGAATGTGCGGAATACATTGACCTGGTTGTTCAGTTAGATCACAGACTTCAGAATCGAAAGGCTGATCGGGCTAGATTCGAGAATCGAGTATTGGTAAGACCTAAGGACAACGTCACCCCCAAAAGAAATGATGTACCAGAACGCATGCAAATTGGGGGGGTTAAAGGACCTTTGACTCAAAAAGAAAGGGACAGAAGGCGACAGTTACAATTGTGTTTGTATTGTGGAACCTCGGGGCATTTTTTACGGGATTGCCCAGCAAAACCACCTAAGAAGGTGGTAGGAGTCGCCGACAAAATCAATATGGAATCAGAGCAGGGAAACGACCACGCCCGACAAGCGTAGATGTCCGCTTGCCGAGCATGAAGAAGGACACTCAGACCTCGCACCTAATCATACCAATGGTCCTTATAGATCATCGACAGCCATCTCGTATGCACGCAGTGAGAGCATACATTGATAGCGGAGCCATAGGAAACTATATGGATCAAGAATTGGCTACAAGGATGAACCTGTCTCTTTGTGAAAAAACCACAACTGATGTAATCACCACCGTCGATGGGACCGAAATAGCTTCTGTGTTAGGCGATCCTCTGCACACCAGGCCACGACACGTCAGAACACTGCCCACATTCCCCCAACACCTCCTCCCAAGCTTCGAGGCTCAAGTGATTCGGTGAACCCACAGAACCGAAAACTCCGTACCAGTGTACGGGCTCGATTGCAACCTTTTCTGCATTGGCAACTGCCTTGGAGAACGTATAGCAGAAAGGGCGGCCTCACGTCCTCACGCCAGTCACGTGATACACTACGGCGTTCCCCATGTGATCTTGGTGGACGTCACATGATCCAGAGAAGTCACGTGACCCAGGGGCGATCAGTATAAAGTACTGAGAGACAGAACGCTCATTGCTTCTCAGCTGGCTTCGGACACTGTTTGGCGTTACAACTTGCTCCTTGTTTACCTTGACCACGGAAATCTATCACGGACTCCCTCGGACACCCCTTGGTACTTTTGCTTGGAACTCTTTACCTGTTGCCGGATATTTGGACTGCACCTCGACTTGTCTTTGGATCATCCCTTGGTACCTTGCTGATCTTCTACGCCTTTTCCCTACTGGGGATTCAAGTCCAGCCCTGACTCCCACAGGTGGCTGCTCTTCATCCACGCTGAACCTACGGTTCTACCATTCCAGGGACCGCCGCATCTAATGAGCCTCGAACCTCCCTACTAGGTCACCTGGGTCTCCATTACACCAGATAGGTAAGACACTTTAATTACTTGTTTTCCTTATTGTATTGTGCTTGCCTGGTGCTTAACCTCATTCCCTCTTGACAGCAGCATCGGTGTTCCTAGAGGCTCCGTGGATCCGAGAAGACATCTCTCACCTGTGGCCTCAAAGGTCGTACAGCGGGTTTCTATTTAGTTCCCCTGTGCGTCACTTGGGGACGGAGGTCTCATCGGTCTACACGACACTCAAGTCAGAACAGACTGAGAAGCCGTATAGTCGTGTCAGACGATGCAGGGATCCACGGATGAACCCATAGCTGCTTTGGTTCAGGCAATTACAATATTAAGGGCAGATATGGCCGCCGCAAACGCTGTGATCCATCAAAGGTTAGATTCCATACAAAGTGTTCAACATTCCCTTCCTGCAGACCCTGAGTTTGGCGATGCCAGCTCCTCCACTACGCCCTCTCCCGTTATTGCTCCTGTAGTCCCAACTCCGATGATACTTCCAACCCCTTCCCCCCTAGCTGCTCCTGAACGCTATCAAGGGGATCCCAAGAAGTTCAGAACCTTTATTAATCAGTGCAAGTTACATTTCCTATGCAGACCTTTGGCTTTTTCCACCACCACTGCTAAAGCTGCCTTCGCCCTTTCCCATTTGGCCGGAACAGCAGCCGCTTGGGCTAATCCCCTGTTAGAGAACAACAGCCCAGTTCTCTACGACTTTGATTTGCTGGTCCTAGAAATGGCCCGAGTATTCGATACCCGACACAAAGTACAGTCTAGGGATTTGGAGTTGTTGGAATTGACTCAGGGTAAAAGGTCTCTGATAGATTACATCACCCGATTCAATCAGCTAGTTGCGGAAACATCATGGCCAGAAAACAAGAGGGCGGTGGTTTTCTATAGGGGGTTGAGTAACACCATGAAAGATGCACTAGCAGTGATCCCTTCTATGCCTACTCAGTACCAGGAATTGGTTGATCTGGTCTTGCAGGTAGATGCACGACGATCGGAGCGTAGAGCGGAATTGGGGGCCACTTCCTCTCCCACTCTTGTTGGCACTCCTGCTTCCAGTACCGAAGAACCTATGCAAGTGGGAGGGTTACGTAGTCCTATTACATCATCTGAGAGAGAACGTAGAAGGGTGGATAATGCATGCTTTTATTGTGGTACCACTGGACGTTTCGTGAAAGAGTGTCCTCGACGGCCCAGGAAGAGTCAGGTTTTTCGGACGGCTCGACCTTAGAACCGGAGAACAGGTCGAGTGTTCCGTCATCTTCTCCGGGTACCTCCCTTGCCTTTACTCGTGTTCAACCCATTTCTGTAAAGGCTACCCTATGTCCCTCTACAGGCCTTCTTCATGCAGTCAATATCATTATTGATTCAGGTGCCACTGGTAATTACATAGATATTGATTTGGCCCATTCCCTCAACCTACCTTTAGTGGTGAAAACACGACCAGAACATGTCCAAGCCGTGGACGGCTCTGCACTGGTTTCTGGTCCTGTCAAACAGCAAACCGCACCCCTCTTGTTAACCATACAAGAAGTACACACCGAAACCCTGAGTTTTGATTTGATCACCACACCCCAATTCGGCATCATCCTAGGGATTCCATGGTTACATGAACATAATCCGTTGATCAATTGGCAGTCAGGTACTGTAGTCTTTGAGTCTGATATCTGTCAGAATTATTGTCTTCCGGTCCATCAAGCCCCTGACACACCTTCCCGGGCTTTGGGGGCCTTAGCCCAACTCGCACTGACTGTCGACGATCCGGAGCTTGTGCATACACATACTGTTGGGGGGTTGGTATCTGGGATTCCGCCAGAATACAGAGAATTCGAGTCAGTGTTCGACCGGGGCTCGTCTGAGGTACTCCCTCCACACAGACCATATGACTGCCCAATCGAACTGCTTCCCGATTCCAATATTCCTTCGGGCAGGATCTATTCTTTGTCCCCTTCGGAGGAACTGGCATTGAAAGACTATGTACAGAACGCCCTGCGACTAGGACACATC
The DNA here is from genome assembly GCF_040938575.1 of Ambystoma mexicanum. Classification (NCBI taxonomy): domain Eukaryota; kingdom Metazoa; phylum Chordata; class Amphibia; order Caudata; family Ambystomatidae; genus Ambystoma; species Ambystoma mexicanum. The sequence goes on from NC_090922.1 coordinate 129,461,624, forward strand.
CGCCCCTCCACTTCACCCGCGGCAAGTCCTATCTTCTTTGTACCTAAGAAGGAGGGGGATTTACGCCCTTGTGTAGATTATCGGCGTCTTAACGCTATCACTAAAAAGGATAGGTATCCCATCCCATTAATCACTCCGCTTCTAGACCATTTAACACACGCTTCCGTTTTCACTAAGCTCGACCTACGCGGCGCATACAACTTAGTACGCGTCCGCGAGGGAGACGAGTGGAAGACCGCTTTCTGCACTCGGTATGGCTTGTACGAATATCTGGTCATGCCCTTTGGCCTATGTAACGCCCCGGCCACTTTCCAACGATTCATGAACGACATATTCAGGGATATATTGGATGTATATATGGTTGTGTACTTGGACGATATCCTAATCTTTTCTCGTGACCTTGATGAACACGTGATTCATGTCCGAGAAATATTGACCCGTTTGAGAGAACATTCCTTGTTTGCCAAACCTGAGAAATGTCAGTTCCATAAGACAACTGTCGAGTTTTTGGGTTTTCACATCACCCCTGGGGCGTTATCCATGAATGAATCTAAGGTCAAAGCAGTATTAGATTGGCCAGTACCTCGTACACTCAAATCCTTGCAGGCTTTTTTAGGGTTCGCCAACTTTTACAGACGTTTCATTTCTTCCTTTTCCACAATTGTAGCCCCGCTTACGGCCCTGACTAGTCCTCAGGTATCTTATCAATGGCAGAGAGAACAGCAGGAGGCTTTTGAGGCTTTGAAAATCGCCTTTACTACCGCACCGGTACTCCAACATCCTAATCCTGATCTTCCGTTCATTGTTGAGGCGGATGCCTCTTCCTTTGCCCTCGGTGCGGTATTATCACAGACATGTCCAAATACAGGCAAATTACATCCAGTTGCATATCATTCCCGTAAGTTTTCCAGTACTGAGTATCATTATACCGTCACGGAGAAAGAACTCTTGGCTGTCATGGATGCTTTCCGTGTCTGGCGTCATCATCTTCTGGGGGCTAGACATCCCGTCACGGTATACTCCGATCATCGGAACCTACAGGATCTGGCTTCTTTGAAATGCATCAATAGCAGACAGGTCCGATGGCATCTTTTCTTTTCCGCCTTTGATTTCCATATCATGCACCGTCCTGGCACTTCACATGGGAAGGCGGATGCCTTGTCACGTTCTCCGGGTGGGGTCCAGTTGCCTACATTCCCCGACACTGTTCTCGGTAAAAGCCATGTGATTTGTCTCTGTACACCCTCATTGTCACTATTAGATTCGGTCCGTTCCTGGACTAGCAATCATTCTGACCAGTTGCGAGAATGGGATCCTGTATATTCAGATGGTCTACCTTTCGTACATGAACGCCTGTTTCTTCCTACACCTGATACACGTAACCTAGCCCTTGAGTGGTCTCATGACGCTCCCTTTAATGCCCATCCCGGACAAGAGCGCACTTTGGATCTTCTCAAGCGTTGGTGTTGGTGGCCTTCTATGAAGCGCGATGTAGAGTGTTATGTCAGATCTTGTGCGGTATGTGCTCAGGCTAAACATCAAAGGGGTCGACCGGTTGGATTGTTGCTTCCACTCCCGGTACCTCCCAGGCCCTGGCATACGTTAACAATGGATTTCGTTACCGATCTCCCCAAGTCCAAAGGCTTTGACACCGTCTGGGTAGTGGTGGACACGTTCACTAAAATGGCCCGTTTTGTTCCGTGTAGGGGTATCCCTTCGGCCCCTGTCTTGGCGGACTTGTTTTTTGAACATGTGTTTATGTTATTCGGCCTCCCTTCGGTCATTGTTTCCGATCGAGGTTCACAGTTCACCTCTCGGTTTTGGAGGTCCTTGACGAAACTGTTGGGCATCGATACGAGGTATTCTTCGGCCTATCATCCGGAGACCGATGGCCAGACCGAAAGGACGAATCAATCGATGGAACAATACCTTCGTTGCCTCATATTGCAACATCAGTCCTCTTGGTTGGCCGTTTTGCGGCTTGCGGAGTTCGCGTATAACAACGCGGCTCATTCAGCTACTGGTTATTCTCCTTTTTACGCCCTCTATGGTCAACATCCCAAGGTTTTGCCGGTCCCTGATGCCTCTGGTTCTTTGAATCCTGCGGCCACGACATGTCTTAGGGATCTTTCGGCTATTCATGCAAGTACAGTGGTTCATCTCACTGAAGCAAAGGCCTCCATGAAGGCCCGTGCGGATGGCAAGCGTCGTGCTGCTCCCCCTCTGGTGGTGGGTTCTAGGGTCTGGTTATCTTCCCGGCATCTTCGACTGGTGGGTTGCCGGAAGTTGCTGCCTCGCTTTGTCGGTCCGTATGTGATCTCACAGGTTGTTAATCCGGTGGCTTTCCGTTTAGTACTCCCCAGCTCTTGGCGTATCCATCCTGTGTTTCATGTCTCCCTCCTCAAACCCTGTCCCGACTCGGTCCGTCTTCGTACCCCTGTTGCGCCGGTGTCCTTGACCTCTCCTGATGTTTTTGAGGTGTCGGCCATTTTGGGTTCTAGGTGGTTTAGGGGTAGACTCCAGTATCTGGTGGATTGGACGGGTTACGGCCCGGAGGAGCGTTCTTGGGTTTCCGCGTCTGATCTGAACGCCCCGCGGTTGGTTGCCCGCTTCCATAGGGATCATCCGTCCTGCCCACGGGGTCGTGGGCCGTTGGGGGGGGGCTATGTTAGGCGATCCTCTGCACACCAGGCCACGACACGTCAGAACACTGCCCACATTCCCCCAACACCTCCTTCCAAGCTTCGAGGCTCAAGTGATTCGGTGAACCCACAGAACCGAAAACTCCGTACCAGTGTACGGGCTCGATTGCAACCTTTTCTGCATTGGCAACTGCCTTGGAGAACGTATAGCAGAAAGGGCGGCCTCACGTCCTCACGCCAGTCACGTGATACACTACGGCGTTCCCCATGTGATCTTGGTGGACGTCACATGATCCAGAGAAGTCACGTGACCCAGGGGCGATCAGTATAAAGTACTGAGAGACAGAACGCTCATTGCTTCTCAGCTGGCTTCGGACACTGTTTGGCGTTATAACTTGCTCCTTGTTTACCTTGACCACGGAAATCTATCACGGACTCCCTCGGACACCCCTTGGTACTTTTGCTTGGAACTCTTTACCTGTTGCCGGATATTTGGACTGCACCTCGACTTGTCTTTGGATCATCCCTTGGTACCTTGCTGATCTTCTACGCCTTTTCCCTACTGGGGATTCAAGTCCAGCCCTGACTCCCACAGGTGGCTACTCTTCATCCACGCTGAACCTACGGTTCTACCATTCCAGGGACCGCCGCATCTAATGAGCCTCGAACCTCCCTACTAGGTCACCTGGGTCTCCATTACACCAGATAGGTAAGACACTTTAATTACTTGTTTTCCTTATTGTATTGTGCTTGCCTGGTGCTTAACCTCATTCCCTCTTGACAGCAGCATCGGTGTTCCTAGAGGCTCCGTGGATCCGAGAAGACATCTCTCACCTGTGGCCTCAAAGGTCGTACAGCGGGTTTCTATTTAGTTCCCCTGTGCGTCACTTGGGGACGGAGGTCTCATCGGTCTACACGACACTCAAGTCAGAACATTCTGGTCCAGTAACTCATTCAACTATGGAGATGACACTGTTGGGTCAAGATGGGCATCGAGAGAACATTGTGTTTGACTTAATCAAGGCCCCACAGCTCCAAATAATTCTGGGGATGCCATGGTTGGAAACTCATAATCCTTGTATTGACTGGCGAGAAAAGAGTGACCTTCTCGGATTGTGCACACACTTGTTACCTTGAAAGAACTTTGATCAAAAAACTGGCTATGGTCACGATTCCGACAACTCAGCTACCCCAGGAATACCAGGAATTTCAGGATGTTTTCCAAAAAGACCAAGCAAACACGTTACCACCCCACAGATCATACGATTGCCAGATCGATCTCCTACATGGCGCTCAAGTCCCATGCAGTAGAATCTACGCCCTCACAGAACCCGAAAATCTTCATTTACGGCAATATGGATCAATACCTAGCTAATGGCTTCATTCGCCCGTCCAAGTCTCCGGCGGCATAGTCTTTATTCTTCGTTCCTAAAAAGGAAGGGGACCTCATGACTTGTATTGACTATCGCGCATTAAACCAAATAACGGTAAAAAAAGATACCCTTTGCCCCTGATCCCAGAACTACTGGACCAAGTGAAAGATGCTTGTATCTACACTAAGTTGGACCTTCGGGGGGCGTATCATCTGGTACGCGTAAAAAAGGGCGACAAATGGAAGACTGCCTTCCATACCAAATACGGATTGTTCGAATACCAGGTGATGCCTTTCGGGCTTTGCAACGCACCGGCAGCTTTCCAGTATTTTATGAACAATGTCCTTAACGAACGCATAGACATCTGTGTTGTTGTATACATAGACGACATCTTAGTATACTCTTCATCTGAACAAGACCATGTGAAACATGTTCATGCTGTATTAGAAAAACTACGTCAGCATAAATTATATGCAAAATTGGAAAAGTGCGTTTTTTATTCTTCGGAAGTCGAATTCCTTGGATTTATCCTGACCCCAAATGGAGTTCGAATGGATTCACGAAAGGTGGATGCAATCCTCAAGTGGCCCTCCCCTACTTCAATTAAAGGGGTAGAGAGTATGCTTGGATTTGCAAATTTTTACCACAGATTAATTCCTGATTTTTCACATCTTGTACACCCCATCACAGCTCTTTTGCGGAAGAATAAACGCTTCCAGTGGACTGAAGAAGCAGAAAAGGCCTTTCAAAACCTAAAACAGAAATTCACTTCAGCTCCTGTTTTAAAGCACCCACACCCAGAACTTCCATACGTGGTTACAACAGATGCATTCAGCTTAGCCATGGGAGCTGTCCTTTCCCAAAAGGATCCTGAGACTGGTCAACTTCACCCGGTGGCATTCTGGTCACGGAAAGTTTCAGCACCTGAGTTAAACTATGCAGTTACCGACAAGGAATTACTGGCCATCAAGTCGGCGTTCAAGGCCTGGCGGCATTATCTTCTCAGAGCTCGACACACCATCACCGTAATCACGGATCACAGGAACTTACAATATTTGAAAGCAGCCAAGGCTCAATCATCACGCCAACTTAGATGGGCCTTATTTTTTGTGGAATATGATTTCGTGATAACTTACCGACCTGGTTGTCGAAATGGCAAAGCAGATGCTTTATCTTGTATTGGAATGGGAGAAGCATATTCAAATCCAGAACCTGTACCCATAATCTCAGAGAGAGGAATTCTTGGAATAACTACTCTACAGACTCTGGACGACGTCCATAAAGAGATTCAGCAGCTTTTCGACCCTACAGACTTACAAAGCTGGTTAAACAAAGGCAAAGATTATTCAGTCATCGATCACCTACCATACTATCAAGGATGTCTTTACCTACCAAGTAAAGAACTACAAGAACATGTTGTCTGCAATTATCATGAGTCTTTGGTAGAAGGGCATCCTGGGATCACTAAAACCGAGGCCAAGATCAAAAGACAATTCTGGTGGCCTACTTGGCGGAAAGACATTAAGTCATTTGTACTATCATGCGGTATTTGTGCCCAAAATAAGACCCAGAAGAAGAAACCAGCAGGTCTATTACAACCTTTGGACATTCCACCTACGCCTTGGCATACCTTATCCCTTGACTTCATTACTGACCTTCCCCCATGTAATCGGTACAACACCATCCTAATAATAGTGGATCTTTTTTCCAAAATGGCTCATTTCATTCCATTAAAGGGTCTACCTTCAGCCTTGACCTTGGCCAAAGAATTTCTAGAACATATTGTCCGAATACACGGATTCCCCTCCGTACTGGTTTCAGACCGGGGAAGTCAGTTCATTTCTCAATTTTGGAGGAAATGCTGTCAATTGGCCCAAATCGATGTAAGACTATCAACCAGCCACCATCCTCAAACCGATGGTCAAACTGAGAGGACCAATCAAACACTAGAGCAATATCTACGGTGCATGTTACATCAAACTGAAGGCAATTGGAAGGAAATTTTGTGGATATCCAAGTATGCCTACAACAACTCATTGTACTCAGGAACAGGACAAAGTCCATTTTACACTATATATGGACGGCATCCTCGAACCTCTGAACGCGACCCGCCTCAACACTTAGAGATGCCCGCCGTGAGCAACCTAAACGCCACTATAACACAGGCTTTTAAAAGTGCAACCGAACATCTGAAACAGGCTAAAGAGACATACAAGAAAACCGCAGATCAACATAGAAGCAAAGCTCCAAAATACCAGATAGGAGACCAGGTTTGGCTAGCTTCAAGACACATACCTTTAAAGGAGACTCGCACCTTTAACCCCAAGTATTTGGGATCTAACACTATTAAAGCCATTATTAATCCCGTGGCTGTCAGATTGGAGTTACCATTAAATATGCGAATTCATCCAGTCTTTCATGTTTCACTTTTAAAGCCAGTACAGCCAGGGACAAGACTAACCAAACCACCTAATCCCATCCTAATAGACGGAGAACCAGAATTTGAAGTTAAACTTATTTTGGACTCAAAAATAGTCAAATCAAGACTTTTTTTATCTGATTGACTGGAAAGGTTATGGTCCACAAGAAAGGTCATGGGAACCAAGTGACAATATTCATGCACCTCGACTGGTGAAAAGGTTCCACCAGAATTTCCCTGACAAGTCAGGGCCAGTAAGAAGAACCGCCTTAGGAGGGGCCTTGGGGGGGGGGGGAGAGCTGTCACGATTCCTGCCCCCAGACATCCGGAACAGATCCATCTATCCAGGGAACAGGCATCCACGAAGACCCAGGAATTCCCAAAACCCCATCTAGGGGCTATATAGGTTCAGTCCTGGTGCCATAGGCGCCAGGCTCATATTGCCATCTTTAAACTGTGCAGGTCATCCTGCAAAGAACTCACGTACAGGCCATCATGAGGCCATGAAGGGACTACTTTCCTTTAGGAACTATTTTACTACTTGGGTGTGGTACTGGAACTCTTTACCTGGGAACTACTTTTTTTATGCTATTTAAACCACGCCCGAAGAGCAGCACACGCTTCGCATTATTCTGCATCTCAGCAGCGTTTATAATACACTTTAGTATTATCTGGGATTGAGTTATAGACATCTAAGTTCTGTTGTTCCCAAAGACCCAAGAACACTAAAGAAACACTAGCTGAGATTCTCATGGGCTCATCAGCTAGTAGCTGAAAGTTTCCACTGGTCATAGGTACTTCATCCACCTGGGAGAAGGCTAAGGAGACAGTGTTGATCCCTGAAGGTTTACCCTTACACTTGGGATCTCCTTTCACATGGCCAGGCAACCCACATACAAAGCATTTTCCAAATTCTCTTTGGAATGGGGGTTTGCCCTGGCCTCCATCTGGTGTGGAACCAGGTGGTACACTAGCCTGATTCGGTTTACCTTGTGGCTTACCATGGTTATGTTTGGGGCCCTCTTTTGGATTGGAATTATTGGAATTCTCTTTGTTGTCTTTCTTGGGCTGCTTCCCCTCATCCTTCTTCTGAGTAGCCCCAGAATCCTTGTTAGTGGCCCTGTTGGCAACCCAAAAGTCAGCAGCCTTAGCTAGCTTCTTAGGATCTATCTCCTTTGAATCAGCCAAATGCTGTCTAAGCTCAGGAGAGCAGACATCAAAAATAGACTCCAACATTACAAGATTCCTCAAACCTTCATAAGTGTTCACTTTGTAACCCTTAACCCAACCATCTACGTTTTTCAAACATTCACACACCCAGGTAGCCCAAGGGGTACCATCATGCTTTTTGAGGGTTCTAAACCTCTTAAGATACTGGGAAGAGGTCTTCCCAAAGCTAGCTATTAATACCAGTTTCACACATTCATAATCCTGTTTATGCTCCTCCCCCAACTCCATCACAGCATCACTTGCAACAGGGGGGAGCCTAGAGAAAAGCCAAGGAATCAACTGATTCCCTGAGATACCTTGAATCCCATGATAGTACTCAAATATTGCTAACCAATCCAAAATATCAAGTTTAGTCTCATACATACCCATCATTTCCTTTGGCATGCGGGGTCTCTTAGGGCTGGAAGACCTAGAGGACTCTGGGAGAGAAGCATTTTCTAGAGACAATTTCTTCATTTCTAGTTCATGGTTCAGCTGTCACAATGCCTGCCCCCAGACATCCGGAACAGATCCATCTATCCAGGGAACAGGCATCCACGAAGACCCAGGAATTCCCAAAACCCCGTCTAGGGGCTATATGGGTGCAGTCCTGGCGCCGTAGGCGCCAGGCTCGTATTGCCATCTTTAAACTGTGCAGGTCATCCTGCAAAGAACTCACGTACAGGCCATCATGAGATTCCATCATCAGATTCCTTTAGGAACTATTTTACTACTTGGGTGTGGTACTGGAACTCTTTACCTGGGAACTACTTTTTTTATGCTATTTAAACCACGCCCGAAGAGTAGCACACGCTTCGCGTTATTCTGCATCTCAGCAGCGTAACGCTCACCGTGTCTGCAGTCCAGTATTCAGTCTACAGCTACACCCGTTTGTGTCCGGAGCTTATCCTAGAGAAAAGTAAAGAAGAAGAGAAGGTTAGAACAGGAAGATTCCCATTTGGTCATCATCTTCTCCTGGAGCAGCCGCACCTGTGAGAAAGGGAAAAAACATTTAAAACAACCGTGTCGCATTGCCAGCTGCAGCGCCGCGCCATACTCACCTATCATTAGAGCATCTTCACGACCCAGCGCGGTGCCCGTTGAAACGCCGCTCGCAACATCAGCATCTGAAAAAACAATAACAAACAAAAGGTGAGCAGGGTTCCGCCAAAGGCATTCACTTACTTACCGCAAGATACTTACTTGGCATATTACCGCTCGAGGCAGCGCTGGTCACCATTCTACACTCGACATTTTCGCAAAGGCGCCGCACCTGCAACGAAGATGGAGAACTATTGGTTAATCGCACTTGGAACAATATTACTTGCTAAACAGTGCTTGGTGCAAACTGACTCTTACCAAGGCGCTACCTTCATCCATCGAGGCGAACTCGCTCCTCGGACTGTTAGAACTGATATAATATTGTTTCGTCCTCATTGTATATGTTGGCCTATGCCCAGTCGCTTTGCGAGGAAATCCGTATTACAAGGTTGTGACCTTAAGTGAATCAAGCCTCCATTTTAGGTTAGAGCCGCCATTTTAGTTTATTGTACAAAGTCACCCTGTGGCCTAAAATGGCCGTCTTGTGTTCTCTTGTTCTTGCTTTAACCTCTTCAACCTCTCGAGGAGAGTTAATGTCCAACCTGCCTTCAGGCTACATGTTAGGGTCATGTAGACCTTGTCCTTTGTTGACCTCGGGATCAGGGGATTACTTGAATTGGCGAAGTTAACCTACAAGTATACAAGAACAATAACGCTATCTAAACACGACATGCGAAACATTTGTTTGGTCTGTATTAAAGCAATGTGTAAAGAGTGTAAAGTTAAACTTAGAGAATAATAGTGTTTGTTAGTAAATGTATTAAAAAGTAAACCGCATGCACGAGATATGTAAATTAGGAACGAACCTGGCGTGACCCTAGCGCAGTACATGATTAACTTGTAAGAGGCTGCACATCGTTATAACGAAACTGTATAAATATGCTGATGTCCAGCTAGCAAATCTTGTTCGCTGCTCACATTGAACCCTGCTGGTGGTCTCTGTGATGTACTGATGGCCAAATAGCTATTTGTGTACTTTGTTTGTAAACTGTACAGAATTGCAATAAAGATACTGGGAATCTTTACAAGCCCGTGTCGGTGTATTTCTCTTTGCATGGTGTAAAAGCCTTAATATTGTATTTTCTGGTTCCACAGATGGCGCCCGAATAGGGACCCTCAAGATCGACTTCGTCTCGTTGAAGGTTGGCTCGGCTATCGGACCGGGATCGGAACGGTGCCAACAGAAACGGCCCCTCTGGACGAGAAGTGAATTCCTCGACAGTACTGCACGATCCGATCCCTGAACGGTGAGCAGTAGCCCGAGACAACGTCTTGATGAGGGTCCATATATAGAGGTGGGTAAATTTGCCGAAATCACCAGACACGAGGGTCCTTAGCATTGTCCTTAGTAACCCGATCAGGCCTCCAGTCCTTTGGTCAGGTGAATCGTGACCCGATTCTTAATTTAACCCTGACAATTTGAATTTGGCCCATTGTACTCGCAAGCACAATTATTTGACCCGGTAACACCAGAACTTTGATATGCCTGGGAAATTTTCTGCCAGCATTAGGGCATTATTCCGCAGCGACAGACAATCTTTGGAAGATAGCCGTCCCGCACCACAGGAGGGGTCGCCGGCATGTACTATGTACTGTAAGAAAGGCTTTGGTAGTATAGCATTTAATGACATTTGGCACAGACAGACCAGACATAACTCTAGTCTTCAGTGGCCAACCAATAGTAGCTTTGAAATCCCTCGTATAGAATATCTAGAGTCTGTATTAGTAAAGAAAAAGGCTAGACCTGCAGCATTTGACGCATTGCATAGTTGGAAAACAGAAGCTTTGCAGCAACAAAAGAGTAGAGAGAAACATATGCGTTGACATATGACAAGTGTCGAAAAGGCACGGTTATATGATCAAAATAAACAATTGGAGTCAGTTAGGAACACGGACAGGGCGTTTCAATTAGGCATTCAGAAAATGTACCCTTCAAAAGACTTTCATACGTCAGATGAATTGATTAATAAACTTTTGCATGAACGAAGGCCCAGTGCCTCCGTGCCACCTCCGTACGTCCCTCCTCCTGGCGCTTTGCCCCTTCCCGTTGTTATTCCTCCTCCTATAGTTCCTCCGGTCCTCCCTGTTGTTCTTCCTGTTGTTCTTCCAGCCATCGCTCCTTTGCCTGCCCCCTTGCCTCCACCTGTTGATATTCAGAATGTGCCTACTCTTCCTCTTCCAAGTGATTCCGCATCACTTGTAGTAGACCAGGGAGCGGGATCAAGGGTTGTGAGAATGAATTGATTGCTTGGGCTAAACATTGTATGGAGAAGGGTGAACAAGCTGATGTTTTTTCCACACTCGAAAATTTAAAAGGTATTCCTGAGAAAAATGTTTTTCTTGAAGGATTAGGGATTAATTTGAGTATAATGTGGAATAGATTAAATGATGTAGATTTCCCACAAGGGTTACGGGATTTGAACGCCTTAGCGTTGTCCAGAGATACTGCGGAGAAGGTATATGAGCATGTTGAGAGGATTTTTGTGTATAGGAAGGAGTTGGAAGAGTTACAGAATGAGGAAGCAGAAGGTGATAGTTTAGGTATTATGTTCTTACAGAAACAGTTTTCTCCTCGCCGTGAATTAAAAGGTGAGGAAGCACGAATTTGTACAAAGGATGCGATAAGATGGATTTCGGATATGTCGATAACTCCAGATGAAGTATATGACACATATAGTCGGTATACGTTAAAAATGCAAAAGAAAGTGATACAGGTTATGGTAGAATACCTGCAGAATGAGTGTGTAAAAAGAAAGATTTGTTGTCCCGCAGAATTGTTGAGTGTTTATAAGAGAGCCTTTTCGATTGATCCTTCTTCGACTGCCTTAGCGCTTGATTTGGCTCTGTTGCTTAGTAAGCTGCCTACTTCTCAGTTGCCTATGAGAGAGGTACCTCCGACATTTGTCCCGAAAGTTGAGATTGCGGCCGATTCTGCACGAGGAATACTCGCGGTAGACATCCCTGCACATTACGTATATCGCAGTTTGTTCACGTCCCGTTTTCAAGACAGGAAGTGAACACCATAAATCAATCTATTCCCGATGTAAGAAAGAATCCGACCGGGTTCTATAAAGAAATAGTCGGTCTTACAGTCATCGGTATTCACCTTAAGGGATATTGATTTATTATTTCCCGTACTCCTGCCAGTTGATTTTTGGAAACAGATTAGGACTATAGATGATGTACCTGGGTTAGGAGATACATGGGATAACATGGTTAGGCTCGATAGAGAAAGACCAGCTGGCGAGCCACCGTCTCAAGTGATATTAACTTTGCCTGATAGGATTATTGTAAAATTGAAAACTATAGTTCCTGAAAAAAGAATCATTTGGGACAAGCTTACGGCCTGTGTCCAAGGAAAGTCTGAGGGTGCTACCGATTTCTTCAATCGGTTTGAACAGGTATTTTCAGATTTCAGTGGACAAGACTTAGGCACAGAGTCAGGGAAAAGGCTGTTCGTTGACAAATTTGTATGTGGATTGCTGCCTGACATCCAGTTACAGATTGAGACTTCGCCTGCCAAGCGCTTTCGGAAGACAATCAGAAGTACTGCACATGGCTCAGTACTATGAAAATCGTGTGAATGATGAAAAGGAAAAACTTGAGAAAAAAAAGGGAGACCTGAAAACAAAAGTCCTATTACAACAGATTGTTAGAAACCCTAGAGGGGGTAATCAATTTAGAGGTCAGTACATTCCACAGGGAAGTACGCCCCTGGCTCCGGTAACCATTACCCAGTGTGCCTATTGTCGACAGGAAGGCCACTGGCGCGCACAATGTCCGACCGTGCAGCAAAGTGCATTTGGGAACATGGGTAGACGATCCAGAGGTCGCCCAGGTGCAGTGGGCCCTGGCAGAGGTCAGTTTGCACCAGAATCACAGCAAGCTCTTTCACAGGATAAGCAAGTTTTGAATGTGGATAATAGAAACATTTTTGATCCCCATTCTGCCGCGTACCTCTCTAAAGAGCTTCCTTTTGACAATATTCTGTTTCGCTTGGATTGCCCGAAGCAGGATTTGGAACCGACGCCTATTCCCGTTCATCAGAAAGGCCCCTACGTTGAGATGGCGGTGGGAAATAGGAAGCATCTATTTTTAGTAGATACGGGAGCACAGAAATGTTCCATTGACCATTCACGGGTTCCAAATATTCCCCTGTCAGGGCAGTCCAACGTTTCTGTAGGGTTTTCAGGCACACCTGTAGTTTGTCCGGTCTCTTTGCCGGTACCGATAACACTGGGTCCCTTCATGGAGCAGTGTCCATTTCTACTTACCACAAACTGTGGGGAGAAATTGCTGGGGTTAAATTTGTTGAAGGAATTGCATGCAGTAATACATTGTTCTCCGGACGGAGTTCGGTTAACAATTTCACCCCAGCAATCACTCGCCTCTCAGTTTTTGACTCGACCTTTACCGCCAGAATTCAGTAATATTCCGGAATGCTTATGGGCAATTGATGATAATGATGTGGGCATTCTTCAAATTGAACCTGTTAGAATTATTCTGAAACATGGAGTTAAATTGCCTCGCATCCCACAATATAATATCTCAGTTGAAGGCGAACAGGCTTTGAAATGTATAGTCTCTGATTTTGTACATCGTGGTGTAATTGAGGAAATTACGGGTAGTTTGTGTAACAGCACGATTTTGCCAGTATACAAGAAAGGTGATAATGCAATTACCTTTCGGTTTATAATTGATTTACGTGCTATTAACAAAATTGTGGCTCCTCAATTTCCTATTGTACCTGATGTTACAACGATACTAACCATGATTCCGGCTTCTGCCACTCACTTTAGCGTTGTTGACCTCAAAAACGCGTTTTTCAGTATTCCCATACACAAGGATAGTAGGTATTTGTTCGCGTTTACCCTAGGTGGACGCTCGTTCACATTCACTCGTGCACCACAAGGGTACACTGAGAGTCCAAGTATTTATAGTAGGGCATTAAAAGAGCAGCACGATACTCTCGAGTTGCCTACTACTTGCACGTTACTACAGTATGTAGATGATCTCCTCTTGGCTGCTGATTCTGAGAGTGCCTGTAAAGAAGGCACTGTGTTGTTGCTTTCTCATCTAGCGAAACATGGTCACAAAGCTTCACTCAAAAAATTCCAATATTGTTGTCAGGAGGTCGCCTATTTAGGCTATCTCCTGTCAAAGAAGGGAAGACGGTTGACACCTGAACGAGTAAAGACTATTTCTGGCATGTCTGTCCCAAATACGCAGAAGGAAGTTAGAGCCCTGATAGGTATGGCTTCTTACTGTAAATTGTGGATCCCTAACTTTTCGTTAACAATGAAACCAATGCTGGCTTTGACAAAGAAGGGCATTTCTTTGCCATTGCCATGAACTTTGGAACACCAGACAGCATTTGACATGCTCAAAACCGCGCTGTGTTCAGCGCCGGTTTTAGGAACTCCAAATTATGAAAAGGCCTTTGTGTTGTATGTGCATGAACGTGATGGATGTGCTTTGGCTGTGTTAATGCAGGAACATGGAGGGAAGAATAGGCCGTGAGGCTATTTCTCATCCGCCCTTGATCCTGTTGCATGCGCTTTGCCGAGATGTTTGAGAGCTGTTGCTGCTGCTGCTGCATCTGTAAAATAGAGTGAGGGAATGGTCCTGGGTCATGCGTTAACCCTAATGGTACCTCACTCTGTAGATATTTTATTGAATAGAACTCAAACGCAACACCTCACTTTCGCACGATTGACAAGATACGAACTGATCTTGTTTGCTCCCCACATTCAAATTCAGAGGTGTTGTGTATTAAATCCGGCTGAACTTTTACCTGTCCAGCAAGATACTGTTGATGGGGACGAAAAGTCAAACGATTGCCTTTCTGCGACAGAACAAGAGACTAAAGGTAGAATCGATCTGAAAGACACGCCTTTGAATAGCCCACAAGGAGAGCTATTTTGTGATGGCTCTTGTTTTAAACTTCCGAATGGTACATCCACGGCTGCTTATGCCGTCACTACCTTAAGCACGATTGTGGGAACCAAAAGAATTATGCATAATTCCACGCAGGCCGCAGAAATTATAGCGTTAACTCGAGCTTGTGAACTTTCTGAAGGGCTTACAGTAAATATATATACCGATAGTCAGTATGCTTTTGGGGTGGTTCACAACTTCGGTATACTTTGTAAAGAACAAGGTCTCTTGACCTCACATGGCACGAAAATTCAGCATGGCACTTTAATAGTGCGATTACTTTCAGCGCTCGCACTCCCTGTTCAGTTAGCCATTATAAAATGTGCAGCACATCAAAAAGTTACAGATGATATAGGAAAAGGGAATGCTTTCGCTGATCAGATAGCTAAGCAAACTGCCACTGATTTTAGTTCAGAAATGTATGCTGTAAGAGAAACTGTAAATATTTGCACTTTTGGTGAAAGTATTGATTCTGTAAAAGACATTCAAGCAGATGCTACTATAGAGGAAACCAAGAGATGGGTCGAGGGTGCCGGAAGGTTGGATGATGATGGGTGTTGGGTGGACAATGTTGAAGGAAAATGGTTACTCCCTGATGCCTACATTACAATGATGGTTATTATGGCTCATGGTCCGACACATGTCTGCGCGCGTAAATTGACTAAAATGCTACACAGTGTATGGGCCAATGATAAGATTTTCAAAACTGCGGAGCGCTTTGTCCAAGGGTGCATGGTCTGCTTCCAGCATAATGTAGGAAAAGGTGCCTCGACTCCTAGAGGAAGTTTCGCTCCACCTTCTGTTCCGTTTGAGGTTATTCACTTTGATTTTATTGAAATGGAACTTTGCAATAATCTTAAATATGTGTTGGTTGTCATTTGTGCTTTTAGTAAGTGGGTTGAGGCCTTCCCTGTTAGAGATGCAATGGCCATAACCACGGCAAAAACTCTGTTGAAAGAGTTTTTTCCTAGGTTCGGGCTGCCGAGAGTTATCTGTTTGGATAATGGGCCACACTTTATCGCTGCTGTAATCCTGCAAATATGCAATGGATTACAGATTGATAAACGGTTCCATTCGGCTAGACATGCCCAAATTACTGGATTAGTGGAAAGGCATAACAGCATTATAAAGAACAAGCTTGCTAAGACGTGTGCTGGCACCAAGTTAAAATGGCCGGACGCCTTACCAATCTTGTTGCTGTCGATGAGAACAACCCCTCAAACTAAGACTGGGCTCTCTCCCTTTGAGGTGGTAATGGGGAGACCTGCTAATATTTGGGGTATGCCGAAAAATCGCTTGTTGCGAGATATAGAGATAGTGCTTCTTTCAGATTACTGTAACCAGTTGACTAAAATTTTTTTTCAATTTATCACCAGGTGCGAGAGGCATTACCTGTACGTTACGAGGGTCCTGGTCAGTCTATGACCGGGGGACTGGATCCTCACGAAAGTTTTCGAGAGGTAGTCTTGCCTTGCACCTCGGTGGAGGGGTCCCTACCAGGTCCTGCTAGTGACCCAGACTGCTGTGCGGGTAGCGGGTCGTAAGAACTGGATCCACGCGACGCACACCAAACGGATCCCGCAGCCCGTTCCATACAATACAGAAGACACAGAATCCCTTTCCACTGCTGTAACCAACGTGCCCGAAACAGCAATAATCGACACGAGAGTATCGGAGACCGTTCCAGAATTTGCAAGGCCAGACAAAACAGCCATCTTGTCTACGCACTCTCTAACAGTGGTACTTCTGGATCAATCATTTTCTGGTCCCATTTCCGTTCACTCGCCACCTCCAGTGGGAAGTGACGACATTTTGCTTTCTGATCCTTCAGCACCAGAAATTGTGAAATATAATTTATGTCCAAGGAAATAGACGTACAGCACGGATTGACTGTGCGATTGAGGAAATCATTTGAGGGCTTGCCTTTTGGCCCGACTGTACGGAAGGATTCTGTTGGCTAAGGGTTGTGGGAAAGACATTAAGAAGACGGGCGACTGGGGTCGCCAGCAAACGAACAATTGGTGTTTTTTTGATTGAAGACTACAATGCCTGCACCCGCTACCGCTCGTACCGAACTTTTAGATAAATATGTGACTAGCTGAAACAATGATCAAGCATGCAATGGGACCCCCAAAGTGTATTGCTGTCTTTTTGTAATAATAACTGGGTTTTTAGTAACTGTTGATTTTGGGTTATGGTATCTGGAGGAAGCATATCCGCTAGAGGACTTTTTACCTATTGAAAATGTATCTGTTTTCCCCACTCCTTCCGTGCAATTGCATACTTTATCGCCTAGAGATTCTTTGCATAGACGGAACTATCAGAATAATACCCTTTTGTTAATAATGAATGCCACTCATGCAATTTTAAATAGGAGCAATTGCTGGATCTGTTCACACCTACCGCAACATGGGGATAAGGGGCTAGTTTGGTATATTCATCCTTTACCTTTGACAACTGCTTGTTATGCTTCTCTTAGAGCACTATTCTTTGGCCGATGGAATGACAGCCTCTCAGGGAACTTTGATGGTACAAATCTGAATAGTTTTGAAAAACGTGTTTTGATGCCCCTGGGATGCTCGCTTTTTGCAAATAGGAGTAAACCAAACGTTGCTTCTGTTAGGCTCTCTGATAGATTGTCTCATCCTTTTCAGTCTTTGATCTCTTTCAAAATGGCTCCTATAGGCAATAAGGATGCCACGCCTGCATCTTATTCTGTTAATCATAGCCCCGATTCAGTATCCTCTGCATACAGAGGAATGGAACACGGTCAATGGGTAATTTTAGAAAATGCGCCAACGTTGCAAATTTGACTAGTGAGAACAAACCGTAGGCGAACCTGTTTATTTTGTTTGCGGTAATGTGGCATTTCCATGGTTGCCCAGGGATTGACAAGGAACCTGCTATTTAGGGATTCTATTACCTGGGGTATTTATTGCCAGTACTGCAGAAATTTCGAAGACTCGTCCACGACGAGGTGTGAAAGGGGATACTCCAACGCAAACTCTAGGGGACATCATGAAATCCTTTGTGCCATTTTTTGGGCAAATTACGAATTCAGAAGATATCAGGGGACTAGCAAGAGTATTGGAGAGAACCATCAACCGGACCACTGACATACTCTATAATATGACGTTAGAACAGAAAGCGATAAGATTACTGGCTCTTCAGAACCGGATGGCATTAGATGTCATTCTGGCTGAGCGTGGAGGAGTATGTAAATTAGTGGGGTCCGCTTGCTGCGTTTACGTACCAGACTCCTCTCCAACGATCTTTAGGGCTATCGATAATCTACATGTTCTTAGTTCAGAAGTGCATGTTCCTGAGGGAAACTGGGAACTTAGTGCATGGTTTTGGGATCTCCTACGGTCGTGGGGATGGAAGTTGTTTTCGGCCATGCTGATTATCTTGGGAAGTTTTCTGTTCCTTTGTTGTTGTATACAGTGTCTCCCTGGTATATGTTCAGTATGAGGGGGGTGTTGCGCGCAAGCAACAAGTGTATTAGGGCATAAAATATACGCCCCAGATAAGGTTTCCAAGGAGTATGTGTTGAAAGAAACTCTAGTGTCTGATCTAATGGCAATAGATATGTCTGACAATGATTCGGGGTGTATAGATGTTGAAATGTGGAGTTAATCACAAAGTGATTGAAGGTAGTTTAGCGCTTGGCATAGGCCAAAAGGAGGGTTTGTTAGAACTGATATAATATTGTTTTGTCCTCATTGTATATGTTGGCCTATGCCCAGTTGTTTTGTGAGGAAATCCGTATTACAAGGTCGTGACCTTAAGTGAATCAAGCCTCCATTTTAGGTTAGAGCCACCATTTTAGTTTATTGTACAAAGTCAGCCTGTGGCCTAAAATGGGCGTCTTGTGTTCTCTTGTTCTTGCTTTAACCTCTTCAACCTCTGAAGGAGAGTTAATGTCCAACCTGCCTTCAGGCTACATGTTAGGGTCATGTAGACCTTGTCCTTTGTTGACCTCGGGATCAGGGGATTACTTGAATTGGCGATGTTAACCTACAAGTATACAAGAACAATAACGCTATCTAAACGCGACATGCAAAACATTTGTTTTGTCTGTATTTAAGCATTGTGTAAAGAGTGTAAAGTTAAACTTAGAGAATAATAGTGTTTGTTAGTAAATGTATTAAAAAGTAAACCGCATGCACGAGATATGTAAATTAGGAACAAACCTGGCGTGACCCTAGCCCAGTACATGATTAACTTGTAAGAGGCTGGACATCGTTATAACGAAACTGTATAAATATGCTGATGTCCAGCTAGCAAATCCTGTTCACTGCTCACATTGAACCCTGCTGGTGGTCTCTGTGATGTACTGACGGCCAAATAGCTATTTGTGTACTTTGTTTGTAAACTGTACAGAATTGCAATAAAGATTCTGGGAATCTTTACAAGCCTGTGTCGGTGTATTTCTCTTTGCATGGTGTAAAAGCCTTAATATTGTATTTTCTGATTCCACAGGACCCTGCTGCATGGGGAAAGGTATGAAAGGAGCATGAGTGAATAAATAGACATTTGAACTCTAAAAGAACTATACATTTGATTTACACACAACATTATTTGTCTGGAACTCTGCCAAATACCTTCAGATCAGTGAAGTAACTGAAGTTCTACGCGCCCCTGCACTCCAAACGCAGGATGGAGAGTTCATCCTTCCTAACTATAAGGTGAGACTTTACGAAGGGGAATACTAGAAGTTTTCGGGAAGATAGTGTCAGTGTTGACCCCTCTACCACGGGTGGCTAATTCCCTTTACTGCTTCTAGGAAAATCCTCTTGCGGGCCAGGCAGACGAAACTGAGTGGGCAAGTGCAGGCAATCATCACTTCGCTATGAGTCACACTGGTGGAGAACGCAGCAGTCCAGCTTCGTTTGGCGCCCCCGTGGAATCCAGGTGAGCGTGACATCAGCTCCATTTCTCTGAGCCTAAACTCTTGATGTTTCATGGCAGTTTGTGCATCAATACGTTTCACTTCCAATTCAAGTCTCATTTTCTCAAGTGCAATAAACTCAGGAGTAAGTGTGGGACCTGTGGGGGTCCCTGTCGCCAGAGGTTGTGCATTCTGAGCATGCAAGGGAGTTGCAGGGTTTCCTAGCAAGGACTCATCTACTTGTTCACAATTAACACTCTCAGAATCAGAAACATCAAAGTCCACATTTGCTGGAGTGGTAGGTCCTTCTGACCCACTCTCCAGGCTTTTTCCCATTAACTTTGCAACCAGTTCAGATTTCTTTCCTTTACCAGAGATATTCTTATCCCTACAGATGGTTCTCAGAACATGAGCAGTATAGACTAAAAGACTCTCTTCAGCGTAGCTTTCCATATTTGACATGATTTCTTAGTTAAATAGAATTAGTGGCGTTAGCCTTGTGGTTAGTTGAACCCAAGCAACGGCAGTACTCCAAGTGTAATCACTGTACTTGCAAATCCTCACCGCTGTACACCAGTGTTAGGCAGAATCCCGTGCAGTGCCCTTAGGGACCACTACACACGATTAAGACCACAGGTCGCAATTCAAGTTTTACCTTTGGTACAAGCCTGTACTACTATGTCAGAGTGGTAGCAGTGGCAGAGCAGCCAGGCTTATCTCAAGAGTATATGAGCAGTAACAGAGATTACACAAAGGGACCACAATTACTGTGACTCAAGCAAACACTCAAGGTTTCAGGTAGAAAAATATAAGTACATTTATTTTTAAACCATTTGTTATAAACAAAACACTTCTATTAAACTTAAATGAAAACCACATGTTAAATACACTACAACTAACCAATTCACTTTGTACAGTAAGTCTCAAGGTAAGTACCCTGTGTTTGAATGAACCGGTGTTACGGACAAAACACGTTACGGCGAATACGATTGCGATCACTTTTTGACAGTTCGGTCTACTAAATAAACGCGTATCCGTGACATGAAATGCTACCGGGGGAAAAACACACTTAGCACCTGAGATACTCAGAGGGAGTTGGAGGCAAAAATCACAGGCAATATTTTGTTTAGGCAGGCAGAATCAAGAAACATTCAGAGACAGGAGTTCAAAAGTCAAAGGGCCGGAGCCAGAGTCGAAAGACGCCGGGGCCTGTTGCCGAAGACCACAGTCAGTTCACGATTCAACATAGCCAAAAAGTACTTCGATATTATCAATGTTCGGAAGCAAAAGTTATAAGAAGGAGGGAAGACAAGGGCAAGCCTTGGAAATGAAGAAAAGGGGTTCACCCAGTTTCCTCAAGTAGAACACAGTACCTTGTTCCAATGGTGCAGCTGGTGCCCTGGCAGTTGTTCTTGTTGGTTTCCCGCAGACCCATGATTCCTGGAGCTTCGTTGTGAAGGCGGACGTTTGAAGGGGGTCTGCACCAGAAAGGGATGAAGCCGGCAGCAGCGACGCAGAATAAAAGGTGTGCTCCTTAAAAACAGGAGAGGCTCTTCAGATGGCTATCCGGACCACTACAGCAGCGTGCATCGATTTCGACCAAGGAAGAGGTTCCTCTGGCTGTAGAAGGTGAGCTGGTTGTCCCCACCAAGCTCAAGGGAAGAAGACTCCGGACTGGATCTTCTCTAAATCGTTGAAGGGAAGGTAGCTCAGGACTGCAGCAGGGCTTCACCGGGACAGGGTAGTTGCAGCAGCCGTCGTTCTCTCCGCTTCTCTTCGGTTCCTTGTAGTTCCAGTGGTGACTCTCTGACTTCTAGTCCATGAAACCTGCCTTTTATGTGAAAAACCCCCATTCACACAGCCTGGCTGTCAATCCCCCAGCAGGGGGGTTGTCCAGCCCGGACAACTACCCTGGCTTATCATGACAAAGTGCAACTTGGGTTTCCTAGGATACCCTGTGCAGGGGGTGACTACACCCCTCCCTCACATTCAGCCCACCTAGAGACCCAGGCGCCTTGAGGAGGGCTTCCGAGCAGAAGCCTGCCAAAAGACAGTGAACAAAGAAGGCAAACCTAGTTTGCCGCGCAAGTAAAACACACGAAGGACTTTAACAAAAAGAAATGGCAAATAAACCCAACCGGAGCCAAAAGACGATTTGGTCAAGCGGGTTTATGTTCGAGGCTAATATAATAGCCAAGAACAGTACCACATTTATCTAATAAAATTGCGGTAGAAAAGTTAGGGTAGATACCACTGCCACCAGCCAAGTCTAAATGTTAAAAGCGCGAAACAATGCTCTAGGAGGTACAGATACAAAGGGATACGAATTAACCCTTTCCAGTACTCCATGGAAGATGGGGGTGTACTGGATCTGTGGTAGATTGACTAAGTAAAGTTAATGGTAACTTTACCCTTTTCTGGGGGACTGTAGTCGCCTCAGAAATGGAGTCGAGGGAAGTCTCAAAGACAACCCTGTGCCACGGCACTGAAGGTGCTGTGTGACACACAAAAAAGAAGGGGGCTACTGAAGAGGTGTACTTCAGAGTCCACAATCACAAAAACAGGTAAAAACACAGCAAAACACAGGAAAGAGTGGGGGAAAAGCTCTCCCTCTTACCAAGTGGAAAAAAATAAACTCCAGAAGTCTAGCAAAGCTGCTGGGGGACTCACTAGGTGAGGGAAATTAGCCATAAATGAGAATTCTCCCTAACACACAGCAACAGGGGGCATCATGTGAGATGTTGGCACAGGACATGGATAGGGTGGCTAATTCCATGCTCCCCCCTGAAAGACAGATGGAGCGCCAGCAGCAGGCATTGGAGGCCACATGCCGCTCGCACAGGCTGGACATGTCTGTGGTGAGAAAAGACCAGTCCAATCATCTGAAGTAAGATGGTTTATTGAATAACAAAGAGGTTGGATAACAGACACCCAACCATCTCCCAAAGCACCATCAACTGAAATATATCGAATCGTAACATTCCATGAACACTTCATAAGAATTATAAAGATGTCATCACTAGAGAAGATTCTACATGACATAAACAATAAGAACAGATTAACACCATAACACCCCCCCTCCCTTATCTAAATAAATAAAACATGTTTACATACGAGGAGGATCATATATACATGTTACATGCTTAACGCATACAAAAGAAATAATGGACCAGTGTGAGCATTGGCACATGCATCTACTAATCAGGTTTTATGCACACTTTTGCAACTCTGTCCAAACTCCACACCTGTCCACTCTCCAATTTCACAGCTCCCTCAA
This sequence comes from Ambystoma mexicanum, assembly GCF_040938575.1. Lineage (NCBI taxonomy): Eukaryota > Metazoa > Chordata > Amphibia > Caudata > Ambystomatidae > Ambystoma > Ambystoma mexicanum. The sequence continues at coordinate 129,484,473 of NC_090922.1, forward strand.
AAACTTGTGCAACTCTAACTGGGTCAGAATACAGTAGGTCACCCTTTTTTTTACAACTGCTTTCCTTATCCTGACCACATCACCAACTCTAATTGTTGTTTTCTTTCTCGGAAATTTCTCATTGATCTCCTTAACTTTCTTCCTCTTTCGTTCGTCCATGCGTATCTTTACTTCATCCACCACCTTATCTGTCTCCCTTGCCCGACCTAACCATGCCGGGGAAAACATAGTATTACCCCCCCGACCTCTCATTAATTCAAATGGGCTCACCCCTGTCTCAGCATTGGGAGCCATCCTCAAGGCATACATCTGCTCTTTTACAGCAACTTTCCTGTCTAAACCACTCGCAACAGCATTTCTAATGCCTTCCATTATACAACGGTTGACTCTTTCAATCATACCATTTGCTTGGGGATAATATAATGCCGTTTTTTGATGTTTGACGCCACATTTATGCATGTACTCCTGAAAGAATGCTCCCATAAATTGCGGACCGTTGTCTGTTAATACACTCCTGGGTAAACCTTCCCTCTCGAAAATTTCTTCCAAAAATGCTACAACAGCTTGACCTGTAACCTCTCTCAATATCTTGAATACTGTCCATCGCGAGAACCTATCAACCACGGCCGACACAAATCTACCTCGGCCTCTACCCATGTCTACTGGGCCCAAAACATCCATACCGAGGTCCTGCCAAACATCATTTGGACTCTCAACCCCTCTCATGGGCTGCTTCACAGCCGATATCCCTTTTCCTGACCTCACACAATCTACACATCCACCTACATTCTTCTCAATTTCGCGATCCATACTTGGCCACCAATAATCAGCTTTAATAACCCCTTTGGTCTTATACGTACCTATGTGACCTTGATGGGCAATAGCTATAAGCCTTTTCCTTAGGCATACCGGAACTACCAGTTTGTCCCATCTATATAACAGTCTATCTTTCACCGAAAGTTAATCTCTCACCTCCCACATAGCTCGTTCTTCACCTGATAGTAATCTTTTCTCCGGCCAGCCATCCTTAACAAAACTGGTAATGCGTCTCCACATCTCATCAGATAAGGTCGCCTCAATCCATTCTTCCCTATGCACTACACCTTCAATCATGGCAAAAACCATGTTCTCATTGCCAACTACTGCCTCTTCCTCATCATCTTCATCTTTGACTCTTACTCTAGATGCATGATCAGTCTGCACATTATCCTTCCAAGCTACTACTTCAATGTTAAACTTGTGACATTGCAATCTTGTCACCCACCCAGCAACTCTTCTTGATACCTTGTCCAGACCTTTGCTCTCGAAAATAGCTTTTAACGGTTTGTGATCCGTTCTCAAAACAAATTCTTGTCCCCACACAAAATTTCTTAACTTTTCAATACCCCAATGGCACGCCAGAGCTTCTTTTTCTAATACAGAGTAATTAAGTTCAGGACCTCTCAACATGCGGGATGCGTGCAACACCACTGCCTCTCTTCCTCTAATTCCTGCTTGTGACATAACTACTCCGATCCCACTTTCACTCGCATCAACTGATAATATTGTCTTCTTCTTAGTATCATACATTGCCAAAGGTTTAGCCATATCGATTTTGGATTTAATCTCAACAAATTCTCTTTCACATTCTTCATCCCAAACAAACTCTGCTCCTTTTTTTAATAAAGCTCTGAGTGAGTGGACACTATCAGCATAATTTTCTATGAAACGGTGGTAGAACTCAATAGTACCCAAAAATGAACGCAATTCTGCCTTATTTTTCGGAGACTGCAATCTCTTTATACCATCTACTAGCGTTTTCTTGGGTTTTAGACCTTCTTCTGATATTTCATGACCTAGATATTCCACAATTTTAGTTGAAAAAACACATTTTTCACTACGCAGGGTAATTCCAAGTGCTCTGTATATATCTAAAATTGTACACAATTTCTTTTCTAGCTCTTCTTCAGTACTTCCACAGATTAATATGTCATCTTGAAAACACCATACATTTGCTATACCTTTGCACAGCCCATCCATGACCTTCTGGAAGACAGATGAAGCAGATATTAATCCGAATGGCATACGCCGAAACTGGTATATGCCTTCGTATGTAATAAAAGCTGTAAGCTTCCGTGATTCTACGTCAAGGTTAATCTGATGATAGGCGCTTGCCATGTCTAATTTTGCAAAATATTTGGCATTTCCTATCCTGGTTAAAAGTTCACCCATATTTGGGAGCGGATGTCTGTCTGCAACCACACACCGATTTAATTCTCTTAGGTCTATGCATACTCTCAAATCACTGCTTGGTTTTTTTACAACCACTACGGGAGAAATCCACTCAACCGCCTTCGCTGGTTCAATTATACCAGCCTTCTCTAATTTCTCCAACTCCACTCTCACAGCATCACGCATTGACATCGGTAAAGGCCTAAGATTCGCCGCTACAGGCTTACAACCATCCCTCACAGCAATCTTATGAACCATCTCTTTTAAACATCCAGCTTTCTCGTTGAAAACTTCAGGATATTTGGCAATTAGACTTATTGAATTATCGTTTTTACCACATTCACCAGCAAATCTTTCTACATTTAACACCTGATCTTTGCTATTTGGATCCAATTTAATACACAGACCCCTTTGTTCTTTCCATCCCAACAATGTCTCGCCTTTCTTGGAGATATATAATTTACCATATGTCGTCCTATCCTTAAACTTGAACGTTGCTGGACAACATCCTAAAACTTCAATTCTGCTGCCACTATATCCACCCGGAGTTTTATCTGACGGGCTCAGTTCATCCATTCTACCCCCAAAAAAATTTTCATACACAGCTTTTGACATCAAGGAAATCTTCGAAAACGAATCTGCCAACATTTTAACCTGGCAACCATTTACCTCCACCCAAGCTGAGGGATGCTCACACTCATCTAACTCTGAACATTGCACCATATTTACGGTAACAATTTCATTTTCATAACCCTCATATTCATCTGAGGACGGCCCATCGAACTCCTCCACTATCATGACACTTTTCCCAGCTCCTACACTATAATTAGAACAGCGATTTTCAAAATGACCCCAACGTTTACACTTATTGTACAAAGCTCTTCTCCCAGCACATATCAGAGAGTTAGATAAATGACGGGAACTCCCACACCTAAAACATAAACTTTCCTCTTTCCGCCTACCTCACTGTGCATTCTACCTTTGCTTAACTGTATTGGATACTGGGGCATTATTGCCACTTTTCCCTTGATATATGTCACCCCGTTTGGAAGTTTTCCCTTTCCTTTTCTTGTTGTCCTTGGTTATCTCCTTTTCTTTATCTCCAACTTTCAAGACTTCAGTCTGTTGGGCAATTTTGTTATCTTTTATAACCAGCTTTGCCACACATTTAAGAGTGTGTTCAATTCTTTTCGCAATGCCCACTACTTCATCTAAACAAGGATCATCTTTTAACCATACTTCCTCCCTAATTTTGTCATTAGAGCAATGTAACATGAACTGATCCCTAATATGCTCATCCAACTTTTCACCAAATTTGCAATTAAGCGATAAATGCCTTAGCGCAGTTATGTATTCCTCCACAGATTCACTGTCATGTTGGTATCTCATACCAAAATGGTAACGTTCCAATACAGTACTTATTTTTAATTCAAAATGTTTGTCTAGTTTCGCCAATGCTAGATCAAAGTCATTTGCCCCTTCCTCAATATCTAGTTCACTCAAATCTGGCAATGTCTCGAAGATCCTCTGACCTTCATTCCCAAGAAGGTGCATGAGCATTGACACTTTTCGCTCAACTGAAATGCCGTTACCACACGTGGCTTTAACATAATGCAGGAAACCTTTTTTCCAGGGCCCCCACTTGATCGTAGGCGGGCCAGGAGCAGGCAAAAACATTTGAGGACCCGAAATACCAGATAAAGCCATGGCTCTGGTGTATTGTCAAAAACCTTTGTGCTAGAACAATACTATGATCTGTGACACTGTATGATCTCACCTCTGAATCTCACACCTTTTTTAATTCCTTAAGTACACTTCCGTTGCCGCCTTCCACAAGTGGCCCTGGGCGGATGTAATGATATAAAAATTATCAGCTCCCTCTCCTTCCTTACCGCACCGTGCTACTCCTTGGGAATCCGTTCTTACATGAACCTGCTTCCCACATATACTTTGCCTTTTAAAACTTTTGCATCAGGCTGTGTTGTCATCAACAGTACGGGACAAGAGTGTCTAAAGACGATTCGTCTCTTCCTCACGGATTCGCAGGGAAAATCACTTCCCTACACGTGACGTATCACGTGTCCACAGCAACAGCCGCGGGTCGCTTGCTCTAACGCGGACGCCAGCACGGGCACCGCGCGAGCTAGGGTTGCTCTCCCTCACGCTGATACAGCTCGGGTACCTGCGCGAGCCCACACCTCCGCTTCCTCAAGGAAGCTCGCCACACTTCGAATCCCCAAAATCGGCACCAAAAGGAAGGGGAGGCAGCGCAATGGCACTCACCTCACTGTGATGATCGCAGAACCCGCAGCCGCTCTGGAACTGCAGCCACCGCGGTACACCAAATCAGCAGCGCCACTCGATGCCGGCCGGGGCGCAGGGCACTACCGCAGGGGTTCAGCAGTCCTGTGCGAGGTAATAGCCTTTACTGAGGGCCGATTGGGAAAACGGGTTCCGCAGGGCAGCTTGTCGTTGGGGGTCTCGGATCGTGAAGATCAGTCATCCAGCGGGTGCCTTGCCAACGTTTCTATTTCACCAACGCTCCTCTCCATAACATACAATAAGAACAGATTAACACCATAACAATGTCGGCCAGCAACAGGTACCGACGGGCTGAACTGGGGGCTCTGCACACAGCCATTGCTGCACAGGGCTTCCCTATTATAGTTTACTTAGATATTCCTGGTATCCCCTATTACTCTTGTGTTTTGGCAGAATCAAACCTTTCAGGCCCGCATGCTCGCTGCCATTGAGGAGCTCTGCGCACAGCCATTGCTGCATAGGGCTTCCCTGAGAGAAGAGAATGCCTCCCTCAGATCTACTCTGGCTGCACTTGATTCGAGTCTGCAGTAGATGGGCAGAACAGCAGAAGGAGCAGGCGAAGCACAATGTCTCTGTGGAACTCTGTGCAACCTGTGAGGTTTTGCAAGTGGAGATCTGCGCATCACGTGACATCTTGCAGGCGGAACTCCGTGCCAGCATGATGCAGAATCAAGCGTATTTCAATTCTTTCCTATTTGACCACTCGGCCAGCAACCTATTAACTAAATGGATTCTTCACTCCATGGAACACTTTATAAAGATTGAGTAGAAAACACACCTTTATTTTGCGCGGGACCTTGCGCATAACCAGCACTCTGCCTACAATTTACCAGGAAACATGGTCCTACCTCAACATCTGTTTTACTGAACACAAGAACAAGTGTCAATCAACTCCTCTTTCACTCATGGATATGTAGAAATTCTTTGAAAACATCCTCAACATGTACATGCATATGGCCGAAGGAATGTGTGGTGAGCCCTGCTGGTGTTGTATACACGTTTTCTCTTTTTTCCATCTACATTCCACGTGACCTCGCTGGACCATAGTGCCCCTGAAGAATTTCTGTTAACCGAATGTACTGTTATTTGTAAACAGTTTTAAGTGATTTCAGTCCGAGTCAGATTAGACCAAGTAAATAAGACACTGGCTCAGCTGTCTTAAACTCACGGTTCATATTCATGATGGACTAGAAATTGTATGATTGTGTTTTAGTATGTTTGTTTTTATTGATGAAAAATTTGTTATAATTGAGTGATTTCATGAATTGTGTGAGTATGAATGTAGTATGGTTGAAGTGTGGTTTGTTGTGGTTTTAGATGGGAAGGATGTATCTTATGAGTCCAATTATGAATTTGATGGATTGATCAACACATGTTTTGATACTTACATCGATATGTGTTTTTATAATTATGAGATCAGTTTTTTTATAATGATTTGTTCCATATATGTTAATAAAAAATATTGAATTGTGTTAGAGCGTCTACTGGGTTAAATTCAATTTGTTTCATCTCAGGATTTGGTTTTTTAAAAGACTCGTTTCTCCATAGCTGTTTCTTGCATCGTGAAGTTAGCATGATTATGTAGACAGGTGTATTACACTGGGACTCACCACATAAACACAACAGTACTCTGACCTTCTATGTTAATCTCTTTATTGTTCTATCCGGGCCCGGTCACACTACTTAGATATTCCTGGTATCCCCTGTTACTCTTGTGTTTTGGCAGAATCAAACCTTTCAGGCCCGCATGCTCGCTGCCATTGAGGAGCAGACTAGGGCTATACATGGTCAGGCTTCCTTACCACGCACACCCCGTAATGATACACCAGAGGGTGATGACAACATCAACAGCTCTCCCACTCTATTCTAGCTGTGCAGGCCATGAACCCATGGAGGGTTTTTATTTATTTATTTTTTCTCAACATCCACACATGTGGGCGTTGAGGTGCACCCTGCACCTACTGCCTCCTGGGTTCCCCACCCCGCCCCCTGGTCCACCATGGCCATTTTAGATTTTTTTGTACTTTATTTTTTGTCTATTGTGCATTTATGTGAAAGTGTGTTGCTTTGTGTGGCATCCGAAGGCATCCACTGTGTGTTCCAGCTGGGCCCATACAGGCTTCTCTCGTGCTGGTACACTCCTTGTTTGTGCCTTAGGGTTCAGACACATATGCCTTTCCTGCTTCCCCTTTCCATGGGTTTGCAAGGAGGGCAGCATGTGAAAGTAACTTACACAGAGGCATTGGCCGTCCATCAGTTCTGTGGTCGGCCTGAAGTCCAACCTGTATATACACCCCTGGTGGGGATTCATGCGTGTTTGTCTAGTGCATGATTAGCATACCTCTTTCCTTGGACATTGGTTAATGTGTATTTTTTCATGTTACATCTCACTTTCTTACCCTAAATACGGACAATACTGAAGTCCTATTCTTCCCTGCTAACACACTTCCTCCTCACTCCCCCCTCCTTCCATTCTCTTTTTCCATTCCCAAATCCCCATCTCTCCCCATGCTCGTAATCGTGGCCTTCACATTAACTCTAATCTCTCCCTCTCTCACCACATCTCTCTCACTGCCCGATCCTGCCGCTTCTACCTATATAACATCTGTAAAATTCAACCCTTCCTAACCTTCCATGCTAATATACTCCTAGTAACCTCCCTCGTCTTTTCTGGACTTATCCACTGCTCCACTCTCTTCTTTGGACTCCCTTCTACTCACCTAACCCCCCTTAAATCAATCTACCACTCTGCCATCCATTCCCTCTTTCTTCTTTCACTTCAAGATTCCATCTCCTCTCTCCTCTTTAGGTTAGCTCTCGTTACACTCCCAGCTCAAATTCAATTTCCTCTGTCTCGTCTTCAAATCCCTCTATGGTCTTGCTCCACCATACCTTTCCTCCCTCTTTACTTTCTACACTCCTTCTCGCCCACTCCACTCTGCCAATATTTTCCTACTCACTCCTCTTCCTCCACCCTGTGCCCCATTCCGCTTCCGCTCCTTCCAACTACTTGCTCCTTTCCACTGGAACCGTCTCCCTCTCCCTATCTGCTCTATCTCCCCCTACTCCTCCTTCCGCACTTATCTAAAATCCCATCTCCTCCAATCACCACCCTAACATCTTTTGCTGCCTCTCTCATTTTGGTCCTACTCCACATCCTAACACCTTCTTGCTTCTTCTCTCACTATAGTCCTACACCACTCATGTTAAACCATATCACTCATGTAAATTGTTTCATATACTGTTTTCTGGTACTTGATTCATATGTTGTTTTGTAATGTTTGTTGTATTCTCTTTGTCCTCCTTTAAAGCGCTTTGGCGTAAAGCGCTATAGAATAATTCAATAAATACAAACATTACCTTGACTGTCTCCATTATTGATGCCCTTCCTGCTGTATGCATTACCCTGCCCCCTTTAGCTACCAGAGACACACTCAAGATAGAAGGGGCGCATGTGGTAGCTTTGCCACTTTGATGCACTTATGCTATTGTGATTGGTCACTGGCTGACATTATCACTGTTGGGTCCTGTGTTTATGATATGTTATGCTGGAAGATGGATGTTCCTGTGTACGATTTCATTTTGATGTGTCAGAGTGAGTTATTTCTGACCTAGCTCCATTTGTCGACCTGTACTTTGTGACAGTAGCCTTATGTGTTGGCCATTTATTTGTCAGTTTTCACAATGCATGCCATGGCATGGTGTGGCAACCGGGTGACATGAGGTTTTGGGAGGGTTTAGGTGACATGGCAGGATTTAGATGTGCTGTTTTCTATGGGGTTGGTGGCATACTGCATCTTCAATGTGTGCCTTTTGTTCACATGGCATTGGGTTACTTAAAGTAGCTAGAGATGCACACAACGTAGCACTTCCAAGGACACATTCTCAGGGTGGTAAGGATGTGACAGTTGATTGTCCCTTTGTCATCATCAATTGTCACCTGGAATGTGCCAGGCCTGTGTGCACTCCACAGGGGTGGAATTTTAGGTGAAAAATTGCCTCGCCACATGCCCTTTCCCCTCCCATGCAAAGTGTGCGTGCATGTGGTTGGGGAACCACCATATCCACCGGTACACCACGCTGTGTTGCAATGTTGTGCAGGACACATGCTGCCACAATTATCCTGCACACTACTGATGGTGCATATAGTAGTTCTCCACTGGAGTGGTCAAGGGAGCGAAAGCGTGACTTAAGCACTCTGAATGTGCGTCCACTATGGCCCAAGTTGCAATATGGGCTGCATTGTATCTTACCTGGGGTGGGGTGGAGGGGTTCCGTATTGGCATCATCATGTAGCTGCTCAGAGGGTAGCCACTGTCCCCTGGGGAGGTGATAATGGTTGTCATTAGTTGGCTTTGTCTATTTGTCTGCCTAACATGTATGCATGTGCACAGGCATTTATACTCACCAATAAGCCATGTATTGCCATGCCTCCCAGCTTCCAGGTCCCGGTGTAGGGGTGACATTCTGAATATGAAACTATCATGGGTGACCCTGGATAGTTGAGGTGATGATTCCCTTGGCATCACATACAACCTGCACGTTGATGGAATGCCAGGTGACGCTTACGCCTGCTTTCGCTTGGCGGATGTGTTTCCGGATTAGCGTGTCTTTTCCTGCACGGAGGAGAGCCCTGTTCAATTCCATGAATATGTGTTGTTAGTGCACATGTGGGCGTCGCAATGATTTTACTGTGGTACTTCCCACGTAATGCCCACATTTAGGCTTGTTCCCCATTCCACGTGTTCTGGCCCCTTTTTAGGTGTATGCGCTGGACGTTGTGCACATTCACTGGGTGTCTTGCGCAAGGCGTTTGTGATGTCGCAGTGACGTGCTGGACCTGCGTGGATTCAACGCAGGTCTCAGGTAAGCCACGCGCAATGTGTTACATGAATCGGAAAACGGGCGCTTGCGCGCGTTTTGCACGCATGCTCCCCATTTTTTCGGCACACATTTATTCCATGAATCGGCCCCTTCATGTTTGGCACAAACTTCTTAAATTTATCAGTATAGATTCAAATATTTTCCATGCCTCTTAAAGTAGTTTCATGGAGTATTAAGCGGATTACAATACAGATAAATAACAGAACATGTTGACACACCTTGCTAGATTAAAACTAGACATAGCTTGTCTACAAGACTCACATTTGGATTCGGTTAATGAAAATAACAAGCCTAAGAGCCAATGGATTAATCACATTTTCTTTTCAGCTGTATCACATAAAAGAGGTGGAGTTATTGTTCTTATTGCCATTAATATTATATGTTAAATGTGGATACTGACTTAGTTGGTCATTGGAATATTCTTCATGGTGTTATAGATGAATTACTAATTACTATAGGGAACATTTACGATTACTTTCATGCAAATTTGGATATAATTATTATATGTGGGGATTGTAACCAAGCTTATGCTTTTGCATTAGATCATAACTCAACAACTAGATTTGTTATCTCTAAAACACAGAAAATCTTTTTGAATTTCGTGCAAGAATTGAATCTATGTGATACTTGGTGTGAGAAATCAGAAGTTGTCTCACCTGCTAGTCCCTGGGGATCTGTCATCCAGGTGGCAAGGACATGGCCATCATTTTTGGATCCAGTTCCTGAGTTGGACCAGTGCGGGAGGATCACCTGGATGAGGAGTATTTGGGGAGTGGGAGTGAGACACCGGATGGCGAGACGCGGTATCCCCTTTCCTGTAACACCTTATTCACATTCTACCAGGTAGGATACTTAGGAATTCATCCCCCCCTGTCCTAACAAAAACACTTCCTCTCGGACAGCTCACTATGAGAGAAAACAGACTAACACCCAAGCCGTATACCTGACATGTCCCAATACAATGGTCAGGCAGTGTCAGGCAATTACTGCTGACCTTTACACTTCCCCACATGGATAAAATGCAGAGTACGAAAGCACACTCTGAACAAGGCATAGCACACAAAGAAACAGCAGTTCCAAGATGTCAGTTTAATACAAGGTGAAAGACGGCAAAACCGAAGGAGAACGCAAGCAGGGAAGTGCCCTTGACTTTTTCAATGAAAGACTGTTACTTTCATGAACCTTCGAGAATAGTAAACGTAAGACCAGTAATCAAAGCTGGAGAATCAGAGACACCCAAAACTGAACATTGTGTTGGAAAGGATCTGAGCCCGATTGAGGGGGATCCAGGGTGAACCGTGAGAAAGAATATCCCACGAAGATTCTGTTAAGAGGATCTGAAGCCCCGATGAGGGGGATCCAGGGTGAATAGTGAATCGCCTAAGAAATTGAGTAGTTGTGAAAATCTGAAAGAGGAAAATAACGTATTGTTTGTTTGTAGCATCAGGCCCTCTGAAAGATACTTTTATGATCTGTAGGGCGTACTAAATACAATGTACCGCGCACGTATAATAGACATTGTTTACGGGTGCAGGGACATGTTGAGAATCAGGCACGGTACACCCGCGTGAATATCACACTTGGAACATTAGTAGGGATTGTCCTGCACTACTAATCGCACAGTTTCTCGATTTGTTCCTGCACGGATCATGAAAATCTTTTGTTGACCATCTCGAGGAGCCATAGGTCAATCCTGAGACCCGTCGACAAACGCCTCCACGCAAGGTTGCAGCTGAGTTTGTTGAACTGCAACATTAATAGTGAGTGGTTGGAATATCAGTGGTTACTGTTAACATGGGTATATTGGTTTAGATCTGTACTGGCAGATTTATCAATAATGGCACATTTGGGTTGCCTTACAGAGTACAGTGATTCACGTATTTGGTTGGTGACTTTTATCCTGGATTTGGCTACTGAATTGAGAGATGGAGAAAAAAGGTGTTCTCTGATATATGCATCGATACAATACTACAAGTAAGTCTGGCTATTGTATCTATACAGTGAGGCTATGCGTATGAGCTAAGTTAGGAAGTTTACTCTGCGCCTATGTTACTTACAGGCCCCGTGGTCATTTTAACCCTGGAGCATTGTGGATTTATTCCGGAGTTTACGCCACTTCCTTTAACAAGTATAGGAGGTGAGTGTGAACATTTTTGTAATCACTAGAGATTTACAAGCGTAATTCAAATATGCTGTTTGAATGAAATCAGGTTGGATTGTAAATAGACTTTGTTTCTGCTTTATGTATAGAGAATACTGGAAGACATTTTCCACCAGAATATTTTGTGATTGTGAGGGAAGATTGAAACCTCATTTGTTCTGTCCTGAAGAAGGTCGGAATCACGCTCAGCTGCTATTTGAAGCCTGTTTAGACAACCAAAACATATGTAGACACTGTCAATAAGCTATACTATTGTACATATATAAATAGCAACAAGAGATAAGGGTGTAATGTAAAAAAAATCAATTGTGTGTATGAATACAAGAAGGTTGCCAGTAATAGGTGGACCTTCCTGTGTGCTGTTGTAAACTGTGGCATTGGTTGAGTGAAAGAATGTATGTGTATGAAGGGTGGTAAGAATTAAATGTCAAAAGTATAATTGAGTTCTTTTTCAGAAAAACCATGTGGCTGTTTTACTGTGTGAAATGAAATTGATATTTTGTATTGAAGTTTTTGTACATTTTGCTTTTTCAACCTCACTACCAAGTGAGTTAATATATATAATATAAAAAAACCTCTGAAAGAAGAGGCTTTGAAAGACAAAGGCCCTGATGCTAATGATTGAACTGCATCCTCGTGCTAGAGAAGCCAGAGACTATGCTAAGCTCGAGTGTACTGCCTTGTCCCGTGCTGAAAACATGGGGAAGGGAGGCCAGCGGCCTGAACATCCTGACATATCATTTTGTGAACCCTTCTTTCTTTTCCATAACACTGTTTCACCCACTATTTGTATTTAGACGTAAGGAGTGGCAATGGGCTTATTAGTATAGGCCCTTTTATTTTGACAAGCACCACTAAGACTACATTATTTTTATTTGATGGTCGTAGCTTGCTCCCATCTGTAGATTTAGCATTAGATAGGCATTTTACAAACCCTTCTTGAAGTTCAATAAACACCCTTGAACTGTGGTCACTTATGTCTGTCTTACTGTTGATACCATGCCTTGCTTAGATGGGCGATTCTTCAAACCAGAAGCTAAAGAATATACTTGTTTTTTCTTCTCCACATGCATCCTTTTCGAGATTGGACTATATTTTTGTTAATGCCAAACTTATTTCTAATTTACGAAATTCCCATATTGGTGCATTAATCATATCAGATCATGCTCCTGTTGCATCATCAATTTAATGGAGTTTATCCAAACCCTCCTCAAATAGATGGAGATTCAATTCCTCCTTATTAAAAGACTCTAATTGTATGCAAAACATTAATACTTTCAGAGAAGAATTATTTAGAATCAACTTAGACACTGATACTTTACTCAAAAACAACTGGGATGCATATAAAGCTCTGCTACATCGCTAAATAAAACAGTTTACCTCTCATAGGAAAAAGCTTTATTAAAAGAAATTAGCGGATATTGTAAATCAATCAAAAAACTTGAAAATGTTTGCCAACAAAATGCAAACAATGTAACTCTTAAAGAATTCATTTTAAAATGTATTGAGTACAATAAAATGTGTACCAAGAAAGCTTGTGCGTTCCTACTCAGAAACAAATCTAAATATTATGGTGGATCCAATAAATCTGGTAAATTACTAACAAACTATTTGAAACATAAGAAAGAAAAACATCAATCATCTCAATCAACAATGAAGATGGTAATTTAATCACAGATCAAATAAAGATATCTCCAAAGCCTTTTTAAACTTCTACACAAAATTAGATAATATTGAATCAACTTCTGATAATGAGCTATCCCAAACCCTCAGGCATTAAGTATAGACTTATCCCCCTAGATAAAACTATAACCATTGATTAAATTATTAAAGCTATTGCAGGTCTTAAAGCAGGGAAAGTGCCTGGGCCTGACGGATTCCCCATTGAATTGTATAGTACTTTTTGTAATTAACTTGCTCCGTTATTATTTAAGTTCTACTTTTTGTTTATAAATGCTTGATCTGGGACCCTCCGTTTGGCTTCAATATTCATCCCTCCGTAGAGTACTCAAACACAAATACACATGTTTCCGAGCACTGCCACCTGATCCTGTAATCACTGAACTGTCCTCACCTTCCCCTATGAGGGGCAAAATTTCTAGGATATACACCCTGCTTCAAACCAGATAATCCCCTGCATTCTCCAAATTAAAACGCTCCTGGGAGATAGACCTCGGCCTGGAAATGACCGATGATCGCTGGGCCCATATGTGCACACGTATTCAGGGGGTCTCCTTCAACTCCCGTTTCAAATTAATTCAAGTCAAGTTGCTCCACAGATACCATTACACCCCGACTAGGCTACATCGCATCTCGAAGGAATCCTCCTCTAAGTGCCCTAGATGTGGCTATGAGGATGCTGATTATATCCACATGCTCTGGTATTGCCCCCGTCTCACTCAATTCTGGAGTGCGGTGTGTTCCACCGTCTCATCCATTCTCGAATATCCTATTTCCCCATCCCCAATGAAGTGCCTATTCCACGATTTCCCCGAGCTCCACCGTGATTCCAGGAAACTAGCTGGCCTCAGTATGCTACTAGCAGTGCGTACAATTCTACTTTGTTGGCTTCGGCCTACCACCCCTACTCACGCACAGTGGCTCAGGGCAGTTACGTGGGCTTCCGACACCGAAGAGTCCTGGGCGATACAACAGCCTGCCCGCTCCAGACCTAGAGATATTTGGTTGAAGTTTCGCTCATTTATGTCCCCCATTGACACTGATTCGGATCCTGCATCCCTAGCTCTTTCTCCTCGCTCATCCCCAGTCGGTCCTTGATTTATTCTCCATCTGCCCTTGTACTGATCTCCTATGTATCGCCCATGTGCACATGAGGATTTGTTTTCCTTTATTTACTGCTTTTGTATTTACCAATTGAATCTGTGACGTCTGCATTGTTTTGATTTTACATGCTTTGTTGTTACTCACCTGTATCTGTGTTACCGAACTAAATAAATAAAAGTTTTTTAAAAAAAATAAATGCTTGATCTAGCAAGGTTACATTTACTGAGGCTCTTCTAATCCTATTTCCTAAACCTGATAAAGACCCTACTCGTATTAAAAACTATCATCCCATTTCTCTTATCAATTCTGATGGCAAGATCTACACCAAGATTTTGACCAAGAGACTTGATGGATGTATGCATTATTTAATCAATACTGAGCAAACAGGATTCATTAACGGTCGATATGTATTCTCTAATACACGCCTTCTTTGTGATATCTTAGCCCAATCAACCTCCATGCAAGAGCCCCAACTACAGATTATTTTAAATGCCGAAAAGGCCTTTGCTCGGGTTTCCTGGCCCTTTATGTTCAAATCTCTTAGATGGTATGGATTTGGTCCTAAAGGTTTAGAGCTTGTACATTTTTTCTATTCTGCTGCATCTTCTAGGCTATTCATCCATGGAGTACGTACCTCATCATTGTATATATGTCCTTTATCACCTCTACTATTTAATCTAGCCTAAGAACGCTTCAGTGGCATACCGAGCGGGGGCTGGTGGGCAGTGGCTCTTTAAAGAGTCAGACCAGGAAATGGGCAATGAGGGTGCTGTCCTGCTCCGCACCCTCATTGTCCTGGCAGCAAAACACCTTTCCTGTTCGGCACCTTCATTGTCATGTCAATGCGGGTGTCGAATGGGAGCAGTGTCTCTCTGCCAGGACAGGAGCACACAGCAAAAAGATGTCCTTGTCCCACCCTGCTCGGAGCCACTGCTGCAGCTGCAAACTGGAACGATGTGAGACAAGGACACCTGACATTGCTGTGTGTTCCTGTGGCATAACACAATTGAGCTGATCGGGCTCTAGCTCCTGCCCCGCGCCCCCCAACATTTTGGGCTATGCTGCCTCGACCTGGCTGACCTACCCCATGGACGGACAAAACAGGAAATCGCGCCTGGGCTTCGCTGTTACCAAAGGCCCTGCAATTAATAACATAAAGCATTTCATATGCATACATTTTCAGGCAATTGAAATTGTGATGTGCAGGTTAGTACTAGCATGACAGGGGAGTGATTGGAAGGGAAGGAGGGGATGGGAGACAGCTCATTCTCACGGCAATCTTTAAATGTGTGGTTTTCAGACGTGAAGGAGAGAGTGACCTGTTTGTAACATTGAAGTGATCACCAGAATAGTTTCATTCGAATGCATAAAGAAGTTAGATGCCCCCACACAAGTAAGTTTCCCCTTCCCCCACAGTCTCTGAAGTTGGCACCTACCTGCTCCAGCACCTTTTGCCTAGGTGAACCCCTGGCGTGCTCTGCCTTCAGTTCCAGACCTGGGCGCATTCACTAGTCTGACCTCAGAAGGAAGTCAGGTCATTTCTTTCTGGAGTTGGAATGCATCCGGCACCAGAAAGAAAGGATCCGACTTCTTTCTGAAGTCAGACTAGTGAATGTGCCCAGGTACTTAAGTAAATAATGCTCTAGTTGCACCGTGTGTGCCGCCCTTCAGCTACACCGTTACTTTCTGTCTGTCTCCGCCCGCCTATGCATGACAGGAAACCAGGAAGCTCTCCTGCTTCCCTGTCTGTGTAGTGGTGATGGAAGTAGGCTCGCAGGCTGCATTTTGGAGGCTAGGTCTTCTTTCTGTAGAAGACAGAGCAGCACTAGAACAGGTAAGAAAACATCTTTTTATGTGCATGTGTATGTTTATGTATTCCTGGTGCTGTGATGTATTCCTGGTGCTGTGATGTATGTTGATGTATGTGTAGTGGGTGACTGTTGTGTGACTGGGTGGGTGTGGGCGTGTGTTTGTGCTGGCAGTGGAGGAGGAATAGAGGATTTTGGCGGGTGGGGGTGAGGGGCAGTGTGCCATAATGGCACTGCCACTTTCTAATGGGCATTCATGATAAACCAAACATTGTATGTGTTATTATTTAGCTAGACTGGCATTTGGGGGCAGCCAGTCTAGCCCTTTCTTACTGTGGCGTGATTTTTTTTCTTGCCATCCTGTCTGGGATAGCAGTGTTGCCATGTGCTCCTGTTTGTCCTGGCTGCCTGTAGAACAGCGGCCTGGAGTAGAATACAGACAGCAGTGCGGCTGTATTCTCCTGCTTCGCACCCTCCATGCACAATGGCGTGCATAGCAGGAGCATGTTCTGTGACCCACTCCAGGCCATTGACTGCACTGCAGGTCCGATAAGGGGCATAGCCAGATGCAGAGTAGGAGCACACAGCTCCATGTCCCACTCAAGTCATCATATGGGGGTAGGAATGATTGTCAATTTAGCATTCATCTTCCAAGGTGCATTTTGGGGGGGAAGTAGCAGGACCGTTTTTGTGGCTCGACCCCACCCCACGTGTGTCAGTTGAGGCTTTCGCTGCTACCTTCTCGCCCCCCCCCCCGCCCCTTCGGCTGACTCCCATCCTGACACAGCCCTCTCTATGCTCCACTCTGCTATATCTGCTACTCTTGATATCCTTGCCCCGTCATGAGAATCCGCCTGAAGCCCAAAGCCAAATGTAACTCCTGGTATGACTCCGATCTCGCCACCCTAAAACGCAAGTGCCGGGTTGCAGAGAGGAAATGGCGTGCTTCATGTTCATCCTCTGACAAACTGGCCTGCCGCCTGCTCCAAAGGCAGTATCGGCTCTCCGTTCTCACCAAGAAGAGAGCCCTTATCCAAGCCCGCATCTCTGCGGCATCTAACAACTCCGCCGAACTCTTTAAAATCTGCAAGGAGCTGGCCAACCCTGTTGCAGTCTCTACCTCTCTTGTCCCCTCCCAGGCCCTCTGCACTGCATTGGCCTCTCACTTCATCTCTAAAACTCAGGACATCCTGTCCTCGATCTCCTCCTTTCACCTCCCTCCCTCCCTTCCCGGCTCTTCCTCTGGCCCTTCTGCAGTCACCCCTCCTCCCTCTTTCTCTGCCTTTCCACTTTTCTCTGTTGGCGAGGTTTCCAGACAAGTCCGATCTATGAAAGTCTCGTCTAAACAGGTTAACCCCTGTTCCTCCAAAACTATCAAGGACCACATCGACTCCCTGGCTCCTGCCCTGGCTGACTTTTGCAACCACTCCTTCGCCTCTGGAGTCTTCCCTTCCCCCCTCAAGCACTCCCATGTGCACCCTCTTCTCAAGAAACCCTCTTCCGACCCCTCCTGCCCGGCTAACTATCGCCCTATCTCCATCACTCCCTTCCTGGGCAAGCTCCTGGAGAAACTGGCCATCTCCCAGCTAAACCTCCATGCTGAATCTGTTGGTAGTCTTCATGACCATCAATCTGGTTTCAGAGCTGCCAGAAGCACGGAAACTGCTCTCCTGAACATCCGTGAAGACCTGCTCTTGAACCTCGATTCCAACACTCCGTGTGTTCTCATTCTGCTCGATCTCTCCTCTGCCTTTGACACTGTCAACCATGCCATCCTGCTCAACCGTCTCCGTGAAAACCTGGGTATCACTGGTCAGGCTCTGGCGTGGCTGACCTCTTTCCTTTCAAATCGACCCTCCCAGGTCCAACTGGGGTCCTTCCTCTCCGACATCTTTTTCTCCACCTGTGGTGTCCCCCAGGGATCAAATCTCTCTCCCTGGCTGTTCAACCAGTATATGGCACTCCTTGCCCACTGCATCGCCGCTCTCTGCCCTAATTTCCAGTGCTATGCGGACGATACCCAGCTCATTTTCAGGCTACCCTCAGCCTCCCCCTCTCCTTCCCTCATCTCCGACTGTCTGTCTGCTATCCAGGAATGGTGTGCCGCAAATGACCTCTGCCTTAATGCCAGTAAGACTGAGATCCTACTCATCGGTACACCCACTCCCTCCTTCCCTGCAGCTCTCTGGCCTGCCTCCCTTGGCCCCCTCCCTGCTCCTACCTGCAATGCAAAAAACCTTGGGGTCATCTTCGACTCCACACTCTCCTTCTCTCCTCATATTTCTGACGTCGCTAAGAAGTCACACTACCAGCTGCACCTCCTCAGAGGTATTCTTCCCTTCCTCTCCTTCCCCCAGAAGCTCACTGTCTCCCGAGCCCTGGTTCTCTCGAAGCTGGATTACTGTAACAGCCTCTACCTTAATCTGCCTGCCTCCACTCTCCGCCCTCTGCAACTCATACAGAACAGAACTGCGAGACTTGTCCTTGGCCTCAAGCCCAGGGACCGTATCTCTCCAGGACTGAAATCTCTACACTGGCTCCCAGTGGCTGCGAGGATAAAGTTCAAAACCCTCTGCATTGTCCACAAGGCCTTCTGGGGCCTTGGTCCTATATACCTTCAACTCTCTCTTCCCAAATATCTTCCTTCCCGAGCCCTTCGCTCATCCGCCTCCAACTCCCTCAGGGTCAGCCGCTTCTCGAAGCAACGAGCTGGGGGTAGATCTCTCTCCGCGGCAGGGGCCTCCCTCTGGAACAGCCTTCCTGTTGAGGAGAACCATCTCCGGTTCCGGAAGCACCTCAAAACCTTCCTCTTTGCCTCTGCTTTCTCTCTCCCTCTCCCCTGCTGAACAGCCAATTATTCCTCACTGATACTGCACTGATTCTGCAACTGGACCACTCTTAACGGCCTCGGTCCTGGGCCCAGCCACTCTCCACTTGCACTGATGCCCTGGAACCCCTCTGCACTGCGGGACTGTCTCTGTATCCCTACAGCCCCCCCCTTTTCCAGCACTTGTTCTGCACTTACCTTGCACTTGCCACCAGATGGCCCTATTTATTTATTACTTTACGCCACTTACCTTTACTGCACTTCCCCCCCTCCCCTTCCCCTTGCACTTTTCCCCCTCCCCCACCCTTGCACTTGCGCGATCTGAATGACACCTGGCCTAGTAGGATCGTTGTCTGTTTCCCCTTGTTTCCTCCCCTCCCTGCCTCGTCGCGCCTTGAAACACCTGTGTATAGGCGCGTTACAAATGCCATATCATATCATATCATATCACTCTGACCCCAACTCTTGCAATGCTGGATACTCCCCAGGAACCCTTTTTATTGTCTATAAAAATGGATCCTAAAATTTCAGGCATCAGAATTCAACACCTGGAAGTTAAACTCTCTGCTTACACTGATGATATCCTATTATATATTTCAACCCCAATATCTAATCCTTTTAGTACTATTAGCACATTTCTGCAGTTTCTGGCTATAGATTAAACCTTCACAAATATGAGATTCTTCCCCAATGCCTATTTGTCACTCTCATATTATTAACACTCATGGCATGATGTGGTGTACAAGTTAGGCATATTATTTGCCAGAGATTTTGAATCTACTATTAAATTAAATACATCGGCCTTACAAGAGGCTGTTAGATGATGAGCCTATACAGGTAATGCATGTAAACACACTTGGTCCTATGATAAATAATCCAAAAGTAATCCCTAAAAGAAAGACACACATGGAGATTTTGCGAGACATTTTCATGCCTAAGTGGTCTGCTGAGCAGATAAGACGTTCTGAACTTTCTCCTAATCAAGGAGCACATGTAGGTGTACTCCGTCCATTGATAGATGTGCCTATAATTTATCCAGAAAGAAGAGGTGATGATGGTACACTTCATGACATGATTATGGAAGGTCACATGAGGAGAATGAGAACTAAAAGGAACACTCAAGAAAATGATTTTGAACTGAATGATTACCTGGACAGTACATCCCATCTAGGAAATAACGTTTGGTATCAACATATGAAAGAAGTGGAAAGAAGTACATCGAATGAGGAATGCTCTGTGTGTGCACTCCTGCCATACAGTATGGGGAAGTCTAAAATCTTCATAGCTATCGAAATAGATGTCCAGACAGCTCACTGTCTTTCACACATAGCACTTTGCAAAACCAGAGGCCAGTTCATGGGTCGAGATGCCTACATCAAATGGGCAACTGAATGGAAAGATCCGGATGAAGATGAGCATGTGCAGGATACCAAGACACGAAACAGAGCCCATACTAAGAATCATGTGATCAGATATGAGAAGCCTGGAGTAAAAGGAGATGGAATCAGATGGGAGGTGAACAAAAAACTGGAGGTTGCAGGAAAACCTGCAGAGGACATCCGAAAATGGAAGACTAGAGGACAAATGCAGATCTGGGGATCTGTGTTATCACCAGATGGATGGGAGTGGTCATCTGCAGAGCCTGGGTGATCATTGGATGTTACAAACAGGTCCTTGACATTCTGCAGAATGGCTGCAAGCCATTATGGCCCAGACTTGCTAAGCTACTGACTTGGGTCGAAGATAGAGGAGGGCCCTTGCAGATAGTGAGCTGAGAAAGAGGATGAAGAGAGAGAACTATTTCTCAGCCAAGTCAATATTAAGCTTTTGATGCTATACCATATAAGCATAGGCTGTTCAGCCAGACCTCATCTGTGTTCACGTTGATCTTCATGCCGAGTATCCAGGTTGGAGCAAACGCCAAGTGGCTCCAGATCACCAGATGGGAATTGCTGCAGACAATTAACACTATAATAAAGGGGTTCAATGCGATCAGAGAAGAGATGAGAGCTATAAGACTGACGACTCTTCAGAACAGATGCGTCCTGGATATGATTACAGGAATGGATGGAGGTTTTTATGCAAAAATCAGAGAACCATATTGCACATTTATACCTTCTCATGATGACAAGAATGGAACCTTGACAGAGGCCAAAGACATGCTGACGAAACCTCATGGCCAGATGATAGATGAAGTGGAAGACATTGCTGACGACTGTAAGTTTGGATCACTCTTCTCTTGGTTTCCACAAAGGATGGCAGGCATTTTGAAGTTCCTTGGAGCCCTGATAGTGATGATATTGCTTGGATTTTGTGTGATCAAGATAATAATCTCATAATGCAATAAGACAGCAAAGAAAGCCATAGGGCTGAAGATTATGATCGATGTTGAATCGGGATGGAAGCCCAAAGACCTGACAGATGAAGAAATCAGAGACTTTGTGAAGGCTAGTATCCATGCCGCTAAGTGGATGAAGTTCCTGTATCCAAAGAATCACAAGAAGTATGTGGGAAGATGAATCTACTGTAGTCCAAGTGGACAATCTAGTCTTATGATATGGAACAAAGATGAACATGGGAAAACAGCAGGATGCCTGAAGGGAGTCATAAAGATATCAGACCCAAAGAAGCTTTTCTTCAGGCCAAGCTGTCTGGATGCGAAGGATGATGTGAGAGTGGTCAATGAATCACCCAGAGGGGGGGTGTAGAGGAGGAGCCAAGTACCCCCACCTCAACCGACCCGCCCCTTTTCCCTGTATGCTGGAAACCAGAGTATGTTATGCATACAGAACAGTTGAATCGACAAAGAGCAGAGTATGGACTCAGTCCAGTACCAGTGAAAGGGCCAGTACCTAAGAGAATCTGGGAGCTAAGGTACCCATTGAGAAAACCATATCTGTATACAAAGAAATATGATGGCTATTTGAATGAAATCCCTGAAGAAGAGCCAATAAGCGGCAAGGATGAATGGTAGTGTCACTAATCATTACCAGTATATGTTGCATGGAGCTGAAGATGACGTTCATAGAAGAGATGCAGTGACTAGAGAATGCAGATATTCTATAAGGCAGCAAGAAAGTAATAAGGATAAGTGACATCTTGGTCTCAAGGTGAAGAAGCTTATGCCACAGAAACAGATGAAGATATCAGGTTATTTTACACGTGTACAGATGCAAAAGAAACGCAAGCAGCAAAGTAATCGTGAAGCTAGCTTTAAGCTTATAGTGAATAGATTGCAGCAAGCCCCAACGTATGCATATATAGGAATAAGAGAACTATGGATGTTTCCACTTAACGTATTATAGCAGGTTGGACAGTAGCAAAGAAAGCCTCATTTCAGTGTGTTGCAGTTAAAAAGCAAGATTGAATTACAAGTTTATTTCAGAAGGCGAGTCTGGACGAGCCAAGAAACCAGGGTCTTATCAAACTGGAGTGAACTGACATTGTCTACAAAGTTGTTTGAAAGAACAAGACTCCTGTTCAGAAGGCATGAACATAACAAGGAAGACATCAGAGGTTTATTAAGAGAATATTAAATGCATGAAAAGGCTTGATCCCATGGTCTCCAGTCACATGGAAGCATGAAGTTGGATGAACGAGATGGTCACACCTACGCATGGAAGCAGACTGTGCTACTCACTCCCTAATTTTTTCAGAGCTAAGAACACTCTCAAGGACGAGCTTCAAAATCCTAATTGACAGAAATCCACTGAGGTGATGATAGATTGATATGCTAATTAGTGGGAAGCTAAAGTTAAGGCGACCTCACCAGCACCTGTAAGGCCAGCCTGCAGTCTGCTAATGTAGGTGAAAATGTACTGAAGGAGGATAGAATGCCAACCAATTGTAGCGGACCTGCGTATGTAGGGGTCCTATAGTGTGTAAACCAATGGGACGTCATGTATTTAATGACGTACATAATAGTCATTTTTAGGGGAGGGCTTATTTGCCCCACCTGATGTTGAGTAATCAATCACATAGTTACACTTTTTTAGACTAGTGTGGATCACATACTTAGATGTTCAATCAGAGCCAACCACTCATGCATATAGGTTTTTGTAGTTTGTCACGTAGGATGACGTTAGTACACACGTAGGCACTGAGGACAGAAGGGCTGGTTCGAGCTGTTAAGCTGTGGCGGCGATCTTTCAAGTGCTTTTATCTTGCCTGCAGTGAAAACAGGAGTGGAGCTGTCTGCAGCCAGTAAAAGCACCATCATTCATCAATATTTATCAACTTTACGACCCGAGCGAACAGGTGAAAAGGACGCCTGTGGCTTTAATCACTGTTCGCAGACTCTGGCACGTGATCTATCACGTGATCTTCAGCTGTGCTCAAAGGCACACCCACTGCGCCCTTGCGGCATAAGCCCTGAGGACAAAAGAGCTGGTTCGAGCTGTTAAGCTGTTTGGCGCCTTTGGCGCGAGGTGAATCTGCCTTAAAGCCTGAAGAACAGCTGACTTACACCGACTAAGGGCTGGATCGATTCCGGACACGGCATTGACAGTCATGTCAACTTCGATCGTGTTGCGTGGCGGATTATAAAGAAGCTCCTGCAACATAGAAATAGAAAGGATCATCAGCGCCTCACTCTCAAACACACTTAAGTAAATCCACACAACATGAAAACCAAGGAGCGGCAAGGAGGTATGGCCTCGGTTTCAACAACAACAGAGGCAAACATCAACTCTTCACCTGGAGGTCTAACAGCCCGCCCGCACACGAGCGATCTCTAGACTCCCACAGCATCAGAGAGACCGGGAAAGACTTATAAATCTTCCAAAGAAGGAGGTACGACTCCTGGCTGCCCTAGAATATCTATTACTGAGCTGCATAAAAGTACTGCGAAACAAGAGCTAGGAGGGTGGGAAGGGGGCAGGGAAGCAGAGATGTCTGACATACATAAAGATCAAGCCAACCCTGATGCAGAAAGCACGGAGACACCACCAGAGCTAACAAGCGAACTTCAGAATACACTTAATAAATCAAGACATGAAAATAATTACCGCCCTCAGAACGACAACAGTGAAGCCTCCGAAAAGGGGACTCAAGACACCGCCCAGATTCCACCAACAGGCGAAAACGACACGGTCCATCAGTGTTCCAATGAAAAAGACGAAAACAGAGAAGAAACGAACTAGATGGCAAAAATGCCAGCAGATCATCTAAACGTGACAGATGCCGAATTAATGGACCTTGGACTGATGTTGGAAGCCCAACAGGAAAACAGAAGTGTTATAAGAATTGAATTAGACGACAATAGAGAAAGGATTCCCTACGTAGAAAGGATTGAAGGAGGAACCGGCACGGCAAACAGAGAAAACGATAGAGAGCAATTACCAGAAACACCCAAACAGCAAAGTAAAAAAAAGAAAGGAAAAAAGACCACTGAAGAAAAGAGTGACAACAGTGAAAACTTCACGGAAAACGACAAGCACCCAAGTGGTGAAGACTTAGACGAATCCATATACTCAGATGCTTCAGAAATAATAATATCAAGTGATAAAGGAGAAAATCTTGATGTAGTAAACAGTACAACAACCAAAGAGGTCCTGGACATTCCGAAAGAAAAAACCACCAGAAAAAAGACACAAACAGAAGCAGGACCAAACGAGAAAGAATATAAAAAATTGGAATGCTTAATAAAACAGAGATCCCAGAAAAAAGGATATAACCAGAAAGACAGGAACGAATCACATAGACAGATCAACCATCTTCTTCAATTAGCAAAGAACAAACAACAATCATCTTTAATCGGGAAAAGGTCAGCAGACAAAAACCGAGGTCAAGAAACTTCGATTGTAGAAGAGATTGGTGAACAAGAATGGAGAGAACAATTTATTAAAACAATGGAAGGAAACACAACAAAGGGAATCTTAATCGAGAATAGATCAAAATTTGGGCACGAAAGCAGCCCATCTCTATCAAGAGGCCAATTAAAAGACCTTGGAGCAAGACCAAAAACTTTCGATAGTCCACAAGTGCAGCGGCCCGGGAAAAATCTGAGCTTGGAAACAAGACATCAGCTGATATTTAACTCAGAAGATGTAGACACATCGATATCCTCTCCTCGGATAAAAGATGATTGCAATCAACATTCGCTTGGAGGCGCCAGATCCTGAATGAACCCATCCAAGAAGGCGAAAACTCCAGCGATAAAGCCAAGCTTGTAACAATCTCTACACAAACAGATGGGGATGAACTCTCGCTACAAAGAAAGGCCCAAAATAGTGAAAACATTCGAAGTAGCAACAAAAATCTAGCAGTAAAAAATAAAGAGCACGCAAAATAAAGAGGCTGCGACGGCACACACAAACTTTTCCTTAGAAACAGGAACACAATTGCAGAACAACATCATGGCCGCCTTAACCATCTCACTTACCCCCTACATGAAACTGTACGAATCCATCAGCGAAAATGTAAAGGACAGCCATGCACTTTTAGCGCTAATGCTAACAAAGTTAACAGCTCAGGAAATAACTGCTTTGAAAATACAAGCAAGGTTAAATCACGAAGCAGAAACTTCTGCAGCATGGCAAAGGAGATTATTTGACCTGGCCAGCGGAGATAGACAAGAAAAAGATCAACTGACCAACGCACTGCTAGAATCACTAAAATGGATGCGGAAAACTGCTGAAACTGCAGAGCAGAAAGAAAAACATCAGAACCCAGATATAAAGATAACACAAACAGACGCCAGGGAAGACGCACAAGAAATGCGTGGTTCCCATCCGTAAAGTAAGGAAATCCGGCAGCTTTGTTAAAAAAACACAATCAACATAAATGCTAACAACGACACAGCATCCAAGAGGGTTGCCCAAGGGACCAATGGCTCACCAAAACCATCATGATCTAGGATAAGAGCCGATCTTCAGGAAAAAATCGACGATGGACTAAGTAAGGATCCGACAAAGAATAAAGTGAGTAGGCAAATTGACGATTCCCCAATTGGAATGGGAGCAAGTGACAACATAAAGAAAAACACGAATAAGGACGAGCTATACCCAGTGTTTGGACCGACACAAGGGCACGAGACCCAAAAAAACAAGGAAGATGCCCCAAAAATATCTCAAAGAAAAAAGGTTGAGGGAAAAGAATTGAGTAATCCGGAATCCATGAAAAAAGGGCAGATCAACCAAAAAGGCGTACGATCCATCTTTCAGAACGTCAAGCAACCAACAGATAAGGCAAGACAGATCTCAAGCGAAGAAAAAGGACGATCACCTTGAGTAATTCCCAAACAAAACGAAAGACTGGTCACGTTTATCACCGACGAGTGTTGTAAATAGCATCACGAGAACGCTGCGTACCTGTTCGTCCGGTTGGGTTCCTTGGTGATGAGGCCAGGCTGTCAGATGATCCGAGGAGACGTGACTGATGGCGCAGGGAACCAGTCCAACACCAGCCCGAATGGAACCGGATTGGAGGTGAACCGGCTCCCAACGCCACGGGTTGGCTCACCCCTGATTTGCGTGGCGTCAGGACAGTGCAAGCACTGGCAGGGGGAGCCTCTGAGTAGAAGGTTCAAGGTCCACAGGAGGCAGTGTGATCCCGACGGAAGCTGATGAAGATCAGGTGACCAGAAGCAGAACAGTACCTCCAGGGGCGAAGACTAGGCAGCAAGAGGAGCAGGCTGGTAAACAAGATGAGCACGGGAACCAGAAGGAGCAGTGGAACTCAGAGCCAGATGAATTCAGGAAGGACTGAGCCGGACAGGCAGGAAAGGAATGACAGGGGACCAGAACCAAGGAGGGCCAGCGGGAACTCAGAATCAGGAAGGAAGCAGGATAGAGGGAGCGAGGCAGAACAGGTAGGAAGACAGGGGTCCCCCAGGCAGAACAAGGGCAGGTGGAAGGCAACAGGAAAACGGGAAGGCAACACAAGGCAGCGAAGACACGATCCGAACAAACCGCGTTGAGACGCGGTTTGGAAAAGGATCAGGGCTCCTTAAATAGGCCCACCAGCACCTGGGAGGCTTGCAACGCAAGCCGTGCCGTCTCCCAGGCATTGGATACCCCACAACGAAGCTTGAGCCGCATATCTTCCTGAATCGAGCATCCTGCGCACTGCGCATGCGCGGAGAGCGGACGCCCGCGCATGCGCAAAGCAGTGCGCACAGGAGACCCGGAAGTGCCCGAGACCCAGGACAACCCCGAAGCCGAAAGCGAGGATACAACCTCCAAGACGGGGAGCGCCGTAGCGGGTAAGGAGACCCCAGGACAGGCGGCGTGACAACGAGGAAGAAAGTGAATCGGAGTCGTTAGACGGCTAAAGAGACCTGATTTAAGACGCCTCGTTTTATATCGAAGAGGCTGCAAATAGCAGTATGCAGAATCCAATAGAAGATGTCGACTTACCACAACTAGGCCAGAAAGATCAAGGTCTCTGCAAATTGGGAAAGACGACGGCGAGAACTCGTATACGGACTCTGATGAAGAAGTATGTAGCGAGCGGCCAGGATTCTTAACAATGGGCGAAAAAAGGCAGAAATAAACAGAGAAAAGGACTCTAAAAGAGGAGTCCATGACAAAGCCTGACCCCCCAAGAAAGACATACAAGTCATAGAATCCTAAGCAACAACATAAGAAACAGCCGAACGACCACAACTCTAAATACACGCAAAAACAACAAAATGGAAGAGACCATTCACTGAACAAGGTGCTGGTTGAAAACTTGCTCACAGAAAACGAAGAAAAAAACCTGAACCGAAAAAATGTGATGGCCCTTCTCCATTGTGTGGAAAGACTGAGAAAACTAAGAAACGAAGACTTAGCAGTGGTCGTATATATCGACGAAGAGCTTGTCGACAAAGTGGTTCTACATCTGAAGTCGACTGCACACAAAGAGCTAATACTGAAAGAAGGAAAAGAGCTGTTGAAACGAGGCTATGAGGTACGAGAAGTAATTAGAAACAGAAATGCAGAGGATAAGAAGAAAAAAGAAGAAAAAAGAACAAACGACTCAAGATCAGAGGAGGATGACAAAGTCAACCCTGGTCCAAACAAAGGGGCGGACAGAACTCAAAAAGAAAATTTCAAAATAACAGTGGCAAACCTTAACGCGGAGTCGAAAGAAATTGAAAAAGAAGATGCAAGAAAAAGAGATAAAAAACTGAAACAGAAAAGACAGTTTAATTGAATCCAGCAAAAAGAGGACACGAGAGGAGGCCCTCTGTGGGTTTAATTACCTTAATAAGAAAGGGCAGTGACTGGCGGATAACATACAAAGGAAACGCAACCCACTTCATACAATGGACACTGTTAGGAAAGATTTCGTAATTGTAGGTAATTTTCCTTCCATGTGGCAACCCCTAAACTTTTTGCTGTTGTTTTTCACCTTGTTCTCGACTTTGCCAGAGAAGTGCAGCCTTCTGCCGCACTCCTCTGGGCTTTCGCTCCTTTCTTACGGGGAAACTGACATGCCCTTAAGACAGTCAGTACCGGGGAACGCTCTTTCCCGTAGTTTCTTTTATCATGTTGCGGCTTTCGTGCAACATGACACAAGAGGGCACTGTAAGCTAAGTTACAGCTCTCTTGGGTCTCTAGCCTTCTACAGGCCCTAGATACTCGTTTAGGATGGTATCTGATCGGTGCAAGTGATTCAGGGACGGGAATGGTGGCAGCGATCATTTCTTGTGTTTTGAGCTCCTTTTGGCGTTCTAAGCGCGTTTTTCCGCGCTTAACCCAAAATGGTGGCCTGGCTCCCAAAATGGCCAGACCACGAGGCTCCTTTGTCCTGTCCGCTGACCGACTTGCTGCCTTCACCTTCCCCAGGTCGAACCGACCCGGGGCCTTCCTTATTTGGGCATGTACTTTCCCGCGAAACACGGATGCTTTCGCGGGCTTCTACATGTCTTGTGTGTGCCTCCAGGATGTGGGCTGGGTTGTCTGGTCCCAATACACACCCTGGGTGCCAGAGAGTCTAGGGTGGTGTGAATGCCTGGGACCACCGTGGTCCGTGATTGGTCCACGAATGGTGTGAGTGTTGATGAGCGGATCTCCCATTGGGTCCCCTCCGTTTTGGCGCGAAGGGAACCGTGGATAAGAGGGGGCTGGAAACACCACTACCATGTCGATCTCCTGAGTTCTCACGAACGAAGGAATACAGGAGCCAAGTATCCTGAAACCAAGAGGCTGGGCCAAGGAATCGCTGGTGACCCGCTGAAGGACTTCTCCTCTGCACTGCTGTCGCCTTGTGAAACCCTTTTCACCTTTGATCGAACCAGAAGGCCTGTACTGGTACTTCGACCCTTGGAATAGCGGGAACAGCTATTCTCGGCATCTTCACCATCTCCTGCCAGTAAGCCTTCGGAAGCGTCTCTGGGCCATCCAGCTGACTAACCAGCTTACACGGGAGTCTTGCTCTGTAACCGCCGCCAGGTTGTGTAGTATTTCGAGTCCTTGTCACTCTCACACGCTTCGTACACTTGGCGTTCCCAGGTCTGAAGTGAGTAGTGTACATTTGGCTCAGATACACATGGCCGCTCCGTTGCCCTGATGTGGTAACAAACTGTGCGGGTTTCTTCGATTGGGATGTCTTTTACTCAACACGACGACGAGGCGTTCCCTGCTCTTCTGAACCTGCCAGCGACTGAAACTGACGCGGAGAAGCCTGGGTCCGCTTGCATCGTGGACCGGTGAGTAGCATAGCTAGGATCTGGTCGCCCTCCTGCAGGAGCCCATTGCTTTTCCCCGCTCTGTCAAAACAGCACCCTTTTCCATACTCGTGCTCTGCTTCTGCCCACTGTGGAGGCTGCGCTTGAGTCGCGGAACTTGTTCTCCTTCATTTGTGCACTAATCTGAACTGCCTGATTTCCCTCGAAGAGCTTCTCCTTTTGCTCGTTGGCACCAGCGCGTACAGGTACTTTTGAGCACAAGGCTCCACTCTTCGCAGGGCTCGGACTTCCATCTAGTTAGGTGCCTCTGAAGGCGGACTGGGTCTAAGCATTATTTTGCACTGCCTGTTTTCCTTCCCTTTTAGGTGGACTACACATTTCGTGCATATAACGCTTGAGACTTGTTGTATTTGTATATATATTGTATTGGTATGGTATGTGTTGGTTTACTATTGTTATATTGTGATTTTCTCGCTACGGTCATTGTTTTAAAGGCCTTGGAATAAATGTGTATATATTTTTAATATAACAACTGTTTGGAGTAGTTTGTAAGTGTTCTTACTTTGTGTGCTCATTGCGGGCTTTCAGTCACCCTCACCCCTCTTGAGACCTAGTCTTGACCGCCGCGATCGCTACCTTGATTGGTCTGGCTCGTCCAGAGGTTACCCTGTTCCAAGTAATTAGGTTGGCCTTCTGAACTTCTGCGCCACCAGGACAGAGTTCAGAAATCCGTCTTAACAGACACTATTAGAAAACAACAGTGATAACAAAAAAGCGGAAACTTTGTCCATTCTGCTGATAAATGTTTACTGGAATCCAGTAGGAATAACAACCGACCAGTTTCTGGAAGCAATAACAGACATAATAGTTACCAGAATGGAATTGAATCCATACATTCAAATAATCATATGTGGAGACTTTAACATAAAATGTCTAGCAACAAACGGGACTTCTCGGTTGGAAGCATTAAGGATGGGAACATCGAATGCCTCCAGATGGACACAAATGGCAAAAGGGTTCAACCTGCACATGCTAAATGGTCAAACATTGGGGGACATTCCCAGAGCCCACATGTGGTCTAACAGTCAAGTATCATCAACAATAGACTACATATGGGTAACCACACCCTTATTACAGAAAATAAAAAAGTTTTGAAATCGTACAACAGAAAGACAGCAATCATAACATCTTGAAAGCATCTTGGAGGAGAGCTAAAAACTCGAAGACCAAAGAGAAAAGCCTCAAAGTAGAGTTGAACCCGTCAGTCAACCGAATAAGGCTGACAAAGACATATT
Organism: Ambystoma mexicanum; assembly: GCF_040938575.1. Classification (NCBI taxonomy): domain Eukaryota; kingdom Metazoa; phylum Chordata; class Amphibia; order Caudata; family Ambystomatidae; genus Ambystoma; species Ambystoma mexicanum. Next base: position 129,515,380 of record NC_090922.1, read on the forward strand.
CTAATACTGAAAGGGGCTTCAACGAATTAGACAACAACTTGACGGGACACCTCGATTATGAAACACTGCTGGAATCCTACACAATTAAGAACTCGGGGCTTAAAAACGACACACTAACACACAAGCACAAATATAGCTGTCAATTAGTGGAAAGAAGGAAACAACTAAGAAAGGAAATAAGAGAAATTAAGAAAAGAAAAAAAGACTCTGTCACAGAAAGACAAGGGAACATCAAGTCAAGTCGAAACCAATTCAGAAACTGGGTAACTGGGTTTCGAAACAGAAGACAACAAGAACAAGGGGAAGTAATGCTAAAGACTCTACATAAGTCCAACACCAGAGAAACATGGGACCTAATTAACAACTGTACCCTGAACCAACAAAGCAGGCTAATAGGTGGAGTTTCTGAGCAGGAGTGGATAAAGCATTACACAAAAGTATTTTCAGCCAGAACAGAAGATGTGGACTTACCTGATGTGATCACAAAGCATGCCTGGATGACAATGATGGACGAGGTGGAAATAGAAATTGCAATTCGGAAATTAAAGGACTCCTCTGCTGCCGGGCCAGATGGGGTAACTAATATCCACCTGAAAAAAGACCCAAAATCATGGGCGGCGATAACAAACAAATTGTTCAAAATAATTGTGATACAAAGAAAGATCCCTGAAATTTGGACAAAAAGCATAACAGTGCCAATCTACAAAAAAGGTCAACGTGATATGCCGACAAACTATCGGCCGATCTCACTACTAGCTACTACAGGAAAGCTTTTTGCAGCCGACCTCCAGAAGAAATTGACATGGTGGGCAGAGACAAATAACATCATAGATCCCCGACAAACAGTTTACGAAGCGCACCGGCACAGACTTAAACCTCTTCATCCTGTCAATGTTAAAAACAAATGCAATAGAATTCAAAAGAGAACTGTATTTTGCGTTTATCAATCTAAGTCAAGCATTTGACAGGGTAAACAGAAGAAAGCTATGGGAAAAATTAAAAACGTGGTCCTGTCCAGCAGAGCTGCTGAAACCTATCAGGGCGTTACACCAAAACACGACCACGCAAATCAGGCTGAACGAAGATGGTGATCTGACACCCAACATCAGAATCAACAAGGGCGTGAAACAAGATTGTCGGCTTGCAGCCACTCTATTCAAATTGTATTTAGCTGACCTACCCGAAATAACATCAAACACAAGACACTTTAGCCCGAAAATAAATGATCAAGAAGTGGCGTTAATATGCTATGCTGATGACATTGTTTTATTGGACGAAACCAGAATCGGACTACAGCGACTCATAACCAACTTGCAGAAATATATGCTAAAAACGACTTGACGATCAATGTGGAAAAATCGAAGATCATGACGATAAGCGGCAAGAACAATGCCGCAATGAAAAAATTCACCTGGGAGATAGGAGGAGAAACACTAGAGCGGGTGTCAGAGATAAGATACCTAGGAGTTGGACTCAACATCTCAAGAGTGCAAAAGAACTGGGAAGATATTTTGATTGCAAAAGTCAAGAACCTAAGTGCACAAGGAAGAGTCGTAAACGGGAAATACGGAAAATTCTCCCTGGCGCCAGTAAGAATGTTCTACGTACAAAAAGTACTTCCGTCGCTAACATATGGGAGCGAAGCCGGAGTAAACCTTTCCCATAAAATCTGGCCCAACTTGGAAAGTGGGTTCTGGAAACCTCTATTGAAGCTACCAAGGAACACACCGATAGTAGCCATAAGAGCAGAACTTGGGTTAGAGTCGCTAGAAGCACCATGAAATGAAAATCATTAGGCCTGTTGAGGAAAATCAGTGAAGACCGTCCTGCCGAGGGCTACAAAATATTGGCTACGAAAGGGCAAGGCAACAGTTCAACCTACCTAAATCATTGGAAAAGGGAATGGAGTCAAATTCTATCAGACTTGGAATCATCAAAAGAAGAATTGGTGACAAACCCTAACTTAGTCAGAGAAAAACTCCTGAGACAAGATTGGATAGCAACAAGAGAGGCCAAAATGAAGTTAATGAACAAAAAGAACATGGCCGTGGAACACAGGAAAAGAAATGTGCTTTCTGAGTATCTGGTAAAATTTCTGTCAAACACACACAGAGCCCTACTAATGAAAATTCGGCTAGGAGTATACCCCACCAAAGACTACAAAAGCAGAACTGGAGGCAGAGGTACGAATGAAGGATGCTGTAGATTCTGTCTGGACATCGACCAACAGGAGACACCGGCACATCTCCTTACGAACTGTGGAGCGGTATCAAAAGCGAGAAAGCAAATGCTAACAAGGCACATGTCAAACATGACACAAAGAAATGACGAGGAACGGACACCATCCCAGATTCTCGTGTGTGGGAATAAACTTCTTGTAAAAAATCCTGAAAGAGAAGGATTAAGAATCAGTCATGGAAAACATGTAAAAAGACTGAAGAAAAACAAATAACCATGGTTATCAAAAAAATGTTAAGATGGTCATGAAACGGAATAGAAAGTGTGATAAAAGTTTACATGTAAACTACATTTTTACACATTAAATACATTTTTTTTAAATAACATCATTGATTACAAATATTGCTTATAAATGTTCCGTTTTTTCTTTAAATGCATTGTGTAAGAGGATCGAGCGATTTCGTTGATGTTCGTTATGCTCCCTGTTTTAGAAAATTGATATTAAAACAGACTGCCTTTTGTCAACTTCCTGGGCCGGCTCTATTATTGATGTATGAGTAAAGTCTGCATCCCCATCCATCTCTGGGGTAATTGCTACTCATCAAAGGGGCTGGACTATCCAGTTCACCTCTCAGAATATTTATGGAATGTCAATACACCTAAAATAGCATTGAATAAACTTAAACTGCCTAAAATATATGGAGGTGTAAAATGGCCTCAGTTGGATACCTACCATAAATAATTATCTTTGCTACAGTTAGTATCCATTATCAATAAGGATACTTTCCCTACTGACCTTTTGGTGCAAAGTTAAAACTAATTTCTTTGCTCCTTTCCATATTTAATCATTTCTGCAAATTACTACTTGTCCGGAACTTAACTTATTTCCCACAGTGCGATATCTGAAAATTGTCTTGAAATCCCTGTTAGACGCATCACATGGCATGAACACTTTTGATTTTTGTATATGGTACAACAGATGGTGATTTCGGTATGTCGTCATTCAATCCCTTGTAACTTTTTTGTTACCTATCTTGGCCAAATTTGGCTCCTTTTCTTCCCACATGTAGGCGGAATCCTAGTTTGCTGTATGGGGGTGAGAGAAAATAACCAAAAAGGGAGCAAATGTTGTGTTTTTGCCAATAAAATGATGTACAAAGAAGCCTGTGGTGTTTTCCTTGTAAGAGCTAGGAACAAATGGTTTGCTGTGTCGAATTCACAATTTTCCAGGCTTTCAAGAACAGGTTGAGTGGAAACCAAAAAAAACCTTTTTGTATAGTTACCATTCCTTTTGTGAGAGGTAGGCTATTTTGCCCTTTACAATAGGACATGCGTGGACAGAATGGAAGAGGAGGGTAGGAAAGCTGAATGGGAAGACAGAAAGGCATACATTTCTGAAAAGTAGACAAAATTCCAAGTTTGGGAAGGGGTGATTTGCGCAGGTCAGGCAACAACTATGTGGGGCAGAGAAGGGGTGGGCACCATGCTTTTTAATTCAGATTTTCTCAATTAAATCAATTCTTCATATTTCTGTAATACTTGATTACTGCTTTAACCTGGGGCTGTCAGAAAATAATGATCCCATGACACTCGGATCATAAAATATTAAAAGAAAAAAGAAATGAGGTGAAATCACCTCATAGTTTCTGACGCTCTCAGTTAGCTCAATTAGAGCAAAAATAGATTCTTGCGTTTACATTTTGAGTTTTGTATTCATTTCACGTTTTCAATTCGAGTAGGATTTAAGTTTTTCAAAAAAGGAAGTAAAAATTCTTATGTAAAATGCAGGCAATGTTTTATTCACATTCCTGTTGGATAGTTACGAAAATGTAGCGTTTGTTCAAGGCAGTAGTTAACTACAGTGGTCAGTTCAATGCACAAAGCCAATGCATTTCGGTGTGTAGCACACCATTTTCAGGTCCATGCAGAAAAATCATATGTACAAAAAAGTAGTCATTGTAAATGATGTACGCACTAATACGGCCATTGTTTTCAAACATGTCGTCACCAGGGGTAAAACAGAAAGAGAATCTCAATCAGCAACTATTTGTATATATAAAGTAGCAAACTTCTATTGTTTGTCTAAAGTCACATTCAATTATGTCCAAGTACTCATATCTCTGTGTACTTATTTGCCATCTGACTGCCATGTCTAACTCGTATCTCTTTAATGCAAACAAATCAACCAAACAGGATCCAGCTAAAAGAATCAAACAGCTGTAATATTTGATCCGAAAAGAAATCAACCCTAAGCTCCACGCTATAACTTTGGGCAGTTATCATAGGCAGATACTCCAAGGGGCATTCCAAGGGGACTACGCATACAACTATGTCCTACACTATGTAAGGAGAGCAAGGAATTTGTAAGGAGATGGGATGCCATTCTAAATAAGTGTTTCCTTGACTTAATCTTGCTGCCAATACAAGAGCTTGCTAACAATCTAAAGGATTTCGACATTGAAATGCAAGAAAAAGAAAAGGAACTGGTAGCAACTCTGAATAGAGAAGAGGTCGATTCAATCCTAGAAGACATTAACACAGAGTTAGCAGGATACAAAACTGAGCTAGAAACAAAGAAGATCAGAATGTTTAAAAGGGATACATAGGATTATCTCAATGATGAAGTTTACAGTTGGATGGATAAGTACGGACCACCAATAAGAAAACCCAGACATGATAACACACGTGAAGCATCAAGCTCTGGAGGAGAGACTGAGAAGGAACCCGAAAGCCAAGAGAGAAAGAATCCACAAAGTACCTCAAGGGCTGAGACAACGGGTATTTCAAACACAAAAAGAGAACCTTTTTTAGAGGTGAACAGAGGAGAACAAGTAGGGGGGAAGAGAAAGGCAAAGAGAAGAACCGAAAACAAGATTACAGCAGAAGAAAACCTAGTTATTAACCTTTAATCACGAACATTGTCGGACAACGAAAAAGAGTCCTTACAAAAAGGGTTGAGCTTCGTACCTACATAAAACAGCACCCTGTTTGACACTAACATTTAGCAGTACAAAGAAAGAAAGAGTAAACTGAAAGTGTTCTTCAGCGAACTAGATGAGGATCCTACCAGGATAACAGATGACTCTGGCCTTAAGATATTTAGAAGCAAGAGCAATTTTATTCCACCAATAACAGTCCCATCAGTAGACATTTTTCAAAAACAAGTTACAAGAGACCTAGAGAAAATCATATTCAAACAGACTGGACACCGAAATCTGAAACCACACGAATTACAACTAATCAAGAACATGTATAGAGATGAAAGTGACAATAAGATCAGCAGACAAGGGTGGGGCATTAGTGTTACTAGATACCGCAGATTATGATTGCGAATATGAAAGACAATTGATGGATGGGAACAGATATTCCAGATTGTATATGGACTCAACAAGCCAAATTAAAACCAATTTGGAAGAACACTTAGGTAAAGCAGAAAGAACTTGAATGGATTAATCATGACACTCGTAGGTTCCTGACCAATGACCACCCTCAGATACCACACTTCTATACATTACCTAAAGTGCAAAAAACCTCTGCAACCCACCGGCAAGACCTATCGTGGCTGGAATCAATAGTTTTTAGAACCCCTGGGAAAATACATAGACTTCTAGCTTCAACCACTGATACAAAAAACATGCACTTTAAGGACTCAACCCACTTCCTGCAATACCTAAGTGGAACCCAGTTCAATCAGAATCACATACTGTTTACAGTAGATGTGGCAAGCCTATATACATCAATTCCCTATGATTTGGGAAGAGAATCTGTAGAATGGATCCTATTGAACGAAGGTGAAATACCTGCACAGAAAGAATTAATTTTTGTTACTCTTGGAATTCATAGGAGAAAACGCTTACTTCCGCTTCAAAGAACAATATTTCTTACAGGTTGCAGGCACTGCAATGGGCGCCACTATGGCACCCGCCCATGCAAATGCATTTATGCATACATATGCATTTATGCATACATTTGAAATGGATCATGTTTTAAAACATCCAACATGGCAACATAACATGGCAATTTGGATCAGATATATTGATGACATTTTTGGAATATGGACAGACACAGAGACCAAATTGCAAGAATTATTCAAATATCTAAATGGAATAGATCAAATAATTCAATTTACATATGAATACTCCCAAAAAAAATACACTTCCTTGATGTGAATATTGTTGCTACAGAAACAGAATATAAAACTAGCATATTCCGCACAAGTACAGACAAGAACAATCTCTGCACAGATAAAGTTTCCACCAGCCCAGCTTGATCGAGAATCTACCATATATCCAGATGTTATGAGTCAAAAGAATTGTGAGTGACCTGGAAGGCTATGATAAATAAATTGAAGAAATGGGAAAAAATGTATCGACTGTGGATACACCACAGAGGAAGTGAAGTCAGCAAAGACACGGGTAGAGACATAGCAGAGAGAAGATCTCCTGAAGGTAAAAGAGAAGAGTGAGACAGCATCACCTCTGATTTTCATATCAAAGTATTCAAAACAAAGCAACAGGATAAAATAAATCATCAAGAAAAACTGGAGGACGGTTACATGCGACCAGCAAGTAGAGCATCTTTTCAAAGAATTCCCAACTTTCGCATATCAACGGAGCAGAAACTTCAAAGACAGATTGATCAACACAAGACCTCCCCAGAAAAAGAAACTCACAGACAGAATTGGAACCTTTCCCTGCCTCAACTGCAGTAACTGTGGATAGATTATGAAAGGAGAGACTCTTAACCATCCACACATAGGAAAACAGATCAGGCTACGGAGTTATGCTACTTGTAATACACAGAATATTATCTAAACAATAAAATGTCCATGTGGTCTGTACTATATAGGACAATCAAGAAGGACTGCAAAAACCAGATGGAATGAACACAGGTCATGCATCCGGAATCACAACTTGAATTTGGCGGTCGCTAGACATTAGCATGAAAAGAAACATAACTTGGCACAGATCAGATTCTTAATTCTCAAAGTTGTGAAGAAAATAAACATTCATGAGAACATTCAGAAGAAGCTCGATCAGAGAGAAACCTTCTGGATAGACAGGATGAGCACACTCACACCAAAAGGACTCAATGAAGAAATCAACTATGTGTTTCTTATGATCATAATAGGAATTCAGCCACGACTCGCTTCATAAGGTGCCATACATATGAAATTAACATGTATACTCATCTGTTGTATTCTATTGCATGTAATATCCAGATGATTGTGACTACTAGCCCAAGGAAGAGATCAATAATAAGCACTATCTATTAGGAGGTCCCATAATATGCCTTACACAAGAAATGTATATGTATACTAGTCTGTTGTGTCTATCATAATAAAAAACTGAAGATTGTAAATAGTAGCTGAATGAGATATATTATGTTAATCGCTGTTGGTGAGTGGATGATTTAGGAATATCCCAAGGATTAAGATTGTATCATATACGAACTTACTGGTTTGTGGTGCTTGTAAAACATAATATTAACAGGGGACATGCAGAGCAGTAAGTACTTATTACACAAACTGGTCTGGTGAATCCTCTTGAGTCTGCTATAGCAGAGTGGTCTAACAAGGTGTCTTGCGTAAGATGTATACATATCTGTTGTGGTTTATTGCATGTAAGATCTTGAGCATTGTGAATATTGGCCCAAAGTTGAGATCAAGGATAAGCATTATCTACGAACAGGAGGTCCTATGAGATGCTGTACACAAGAAATGTATATTTATTGTGATCACGAACCATTATGCTTAATTTAACATTTGAACTTTCACCGGCATACAAAAATGGATAATATAACATGACTGCCTTAGAACGTATGGTAATTAATGGATTAAGAAAGAAATGTAACTAAAGTGAAGTTTGCCGGATTTCACGGAACTCATTTGATGTGCCGTTATGAGTTTACTCAGACACACGTCACGTTTTGCTACCAAATGAATAATAAGGTCTGGCATACATACGGAAGTACACATTGACAGTAGCATTCGGTATAGCAATTACGTTGGCATGGCGACTGTCCGGCCCTCCCATTGCCATGGGAGGGTGGGACGCGAGGCGTATGTGTGCCAGCTCATCTGAGCCGGAGCGCGACACCTAGCGGTTGTCTCCATGACAACAGTTAAATACAGAGAACAGCTGCATGTCCTCGCGGTTTCCCTTCCATGGTTTTTGTTAATGACAGATCGGAATAGTGAAGGTAAGACATGATGGTGCAAAGCTACGCGCTTTACTATTCTTTATGCTGATGAGACGGGTAATGACAGATGCTTACATTATAGGTACCGCTCTCTACGTATCCGCATGATGAGATATACGAGTTACACGTGGCAGTCAGATGGCAACTAAGTACACAGAGGTATGAGTACTTGGACATAATTGAATGTGACTATAGACACACAATAGAAGGTTGCTACTCTATATATACAAATAGTTGCTGATTGAGATTCTCTTTTTGTTTCACCCGTGGTGACTACATGTTTGAAAACAATGCGCATATTGGTACATACATCATTTACAACTACTACTTTTTTGTACATATGATTTTTCTGTTTGTATGGCTGAATTTACTTTATGTATAATCTTTATAGGTTTGCATAGCCCTGAAGATGGTGTGCCACACCACGAAATGCATTGGCTTTGTGCATTGAACTGATCACTGTATTTAACTACTGCCTTGAACAAATGCTACATTTTCGTAACTATTCAACAGGAATGTGAATAAAACATTGCCTGCATTTTCCATAAGAACTTTTGCTTCCTTTTTGAAAAACTGAAATCCTACTCGAATTGAAAAATGAAACGTGAAATTAATACAAAACTCAAACTTTAAACGCAAGAATCTATTTTTGCTCTAATTGAGCTAACTGAGAGCATCATAAACTATGAGGTGATTTCACCTCATTTCTTTTTTCTCTTAACAACTATGTAGGGAACATTTCCATAGTTTGGGGAAAGATTGGAAAAATGACAGAAAAAAAGTATGTGGTGGACATGGTTGGCCCGGTAAGGCAATGGCTTCTGTGAATTTTGAGAAAAGCAATGCTCCGCTACATTCCCCCAACTCTTCCAGTTAGGAAATAACACATTTTTTGTAATGTTTCGCAAGACAAGCAATACCACAAGCAAAAAACGGAGCCATGGTACACAGGATTTTTATTCTTACGGCCTAAACAGACGTACTTAGCATGTGTAAATAAGGTAAACAAATGCAGTGAGGGATGGCACGCATAGATTTTTTGAAAGAGCACAGGCAGATCTTTTGAAGGGTAGGTGACTTGGGCAAGTTACAAAAGCGTATAGTGCCTAAAGCAGCGACTAAATGAAGGTCACATTGGGAAATTAAATGGTTGTGTGACAAAGTGCAGCACCAAATGTATGAAAACGTTATGAAAACCAAGCAAACACAACTAATGTCCTACCTTCCCGCGTTCCCACAGGTGGCCCGATGACAACGGTACCCCACATGTGTGGGTGTACCTACCTGGGTGCAAAGGGAAAAGGCTAAACCACTGGTAACCCCAAGTCTTTTGGCTGATTAGATTTTGCAGTAATTTGCTCTTGTGGACAACCTACAGATTTCAGCCTGGGGTGTCGCAGCCACCAAGGAAAACAGAGAACCCCATGTATTTCCGAAAAGAAGACATCCGTGGGAATCCACAGAGGTCTGACTTGTGCGAATCGCCCCAGAATTTATTACCCACAATCCCAGGCAAAGTCCGAAATTTAGCAAAAAAACCCCCACAATGTTCAGACATTTCCAAGAAAACACACGTGGGAAGATTTTGAGATATGACTTTCGTAAATCACCCCAGCATGTATTACTCACAATCCCTGGCAAACTCTGGAATTTGCCAAAGAAACCCACAATTTTCAGACATTTCGCCCTTCCAACCTACCGAAACACGGAGCCAACAACACATGTCCTACCTTCCTGTGTTCCCACAGGTGTCCCGATGAAAACGGTACCGCACATGTGTGGGTGCACCTACTTGGGCGCAAAGGGAAAAGGCTAAACCACTACTATCCCCCAAAGGGATTCGGGAGCCAACATATGGATTTGGGCCTGGGGTGTCGCAGCCACCAAGGAAAACAGGGAACCCCATGCATTTCTGAAAAGAAGATACACGTGGGAATCCACAGAGGTCTGACCTGCGTGAATCACCACAGAATTTAATACCCACAAACCCCGGCAAAGTCCGAAATTTAGGGGAAATTTTTTTATTTTTAGATATTTCCCACTGCCAACCCACCAAAACATGGCGCCAAGAACACATGTCCTACCTTCCCACTTTCTAACAGGTGTCCCAAGGAAAAGGGTACCTCACATGTGTGGGTGCACCTACATGGGTGCAAAGGGAAAAGTCTAAACCACTGGTAACCCCAAGTATTTCGGCAGAACAGATTTTGCAGGATTTTGCTCTTGTGGACAGCCTACAGATTTGGGCATAGGGTGTCAAAGCCACCAAGAGAAACGGGGAACCCCATACATTTCCAAAAAGAAGAAACCCGTGGGAATCCACAGAGGTCTGAATTGCACGAATCGCCCCAGAATGTATTACCCACAATCCCCGTCAAAATCATAAATTTGGTGAATAAAACACAATTTTGAGACGTTTCCCCCTGCTAACCCACCGAAAAACACGCCGTCAACCACACATGTCCTACCTTCCCGCATTCCCACAAGTGTCCCGACGAAAACAGTACCTGACATGTGTGGGTGCACCTACCTGGGCGCAAAGAGAAAAGGCTAAACCACTGGTAACCCCAAATCTGTAGGTTGTCCAGACGAACAAATCCTGCAAAATCTGCTCTGCCGAAAGACTTGGCGTTACCAGTGGTTTAGCATTTTCTCATTGCGCCCATGTCCTACCTTCCCGCGTTCCCACAGGTGTCCCGATGATAACGGTACCTCACATGTGTGGGTGCACCTACCTACATGTCTGGACAACCTACAGATTTGGGTTTAGGGTGTCAAAGCCACCAAGGAAAACGGGGAACCCCATGCATTTCCGAAAAGAAACACCCATGGCATTTCACAGAGGTATGACTTGCATGAATCGCCCCAGAATTTATTACCCACAATCCCTGGCAAATTCAGAAATTTGGTGAAAAACCCCACACTTTTCAGACATTTCCCCATGCCAACCCACCGAAACATGCTACCAACAACACATGTCCTACCTTCCCGCCTTCCCATAGGTTTCCCGACAAAAACGATACCTCACATGTGCACATGTGTGGGTGCACCTACCTGGGCGCAAAGGGGGAAAAGGCTAAACCACTGGTAACCCCAAGTCTTTTGGCAGAAGAGATTTTGTGGGATTTTGCTCTTGTGGACAGCCTACAGATTTGGGTGTAGGGTGTCAAAGCCACGAAGGAAAACAGGGAACCCCATGCATTTCTGAAAAGAAGACACCCGTGGGAATCCACAAGGGTCTGAATTGCACGAATCGCCCCAGAATTTATTACCCACAATCCCCGGCAAAATCATACATTTGGTGAATAAAACACCATTTTAAGACATTTCCCACTGGCAACCCACCAAAAAATATGCCGCCAACAACACATGTCCTACCTTACCGCATTCCCACAAGTGTCCCGACGAAAACAGTATCTGACATGTGTGAGTGCACCTACCTGGGCGCAAAGAGAAAAGGCTAAACCACTGGTAACGACAAGTCTTTCGGCAGAGCAGATTTTGCGGGATTTTGCTCATCTGGACAACCTACAGATTTGGGCTTAGGGTGTCAAAGCCACCAAGCAAAACAGGGAACCCCATGCATTTCTGAAAAGAAGGCACACGTGGGAATCGACAGAGGTCTGAATTGCGCGAATCGCCCCAGGATTTATTACCCACAATCCCCAGCAAAATCATACATTTGGTGAATAAAACACCATTTCAAGACATTTCCCCCTGCCAACTCGCCGAAAAACATGCCGCCACCAACCCATGTCCTACCTTCCCGCGGTCCCACAAGTGTCCCAACGAAAACAGTACCTGACATGTGTGGGTGCACCTACCTGGGCACAAAGAGAAAAGGCTAAATCACTGCTAACCCCAAGTCTTTCAGCAGAGCAGATTTTGCAGGATTTTGCTCTTGTGGACAACCTACAGATTTGGGCCTAGGGTGTCGAAGCCACCAAGGAAAACGGGGAACCCCATGCATTTCCGTAAAGAAAATACACGCGGGAATCCACAGAGGTCTGAACTGCGCGAATCGCCCCAGAATGTATTACCCACAAACCCTGGCAAAGTCCGAAATTTAGGAAAAAACTCAATTTTTAGACATTTCCCACTGCCAACCCACCGAAACACTCCACCAACAACACATGTTCTACCTTCTCGCATTCCAACAGGTGTCCCAAGGAAAATGGTACCTCACATGTGTGGGTGCACCTACATGGGCACAAAGGGGGAAAAGGCTAAACCACTGGTAACCCCAAGTTTTGGCAGAACAGATTTTGTGGGATTTTGCTCTTGTGCACAGCCTACAGATTTGGGCATAGGGTGTCGAAGCCACCAAGGAAAACAGGGAACCCCATGCATTTCCGAAAAGAAGATACACTCGGGAATCCACAGAGGTATGACTTGCATAAATCGCCCTATAATGTATGACCCACAATCCCTGCCAAATTCAGACATTTGGCAAAAAACCCCACAATTTTCAGAAATTTCCCCATGCCAACCCACCGAAACACGCCGCCAACAACACATGTCCTACCTTCCCGCCTTTCCACAGGTGTCCCGACGAAAATGATACCTCACATGTGCACATGTGGGGGTGCACCTACCTGGGCGCAAAGGGAAAAGGCTAAATCACTGGTAACCCCAAGTCTTTCGGCAGAGCAGATTTTGAGGGATTTTGCTCTTGTGCACAGCCTACAGATTTGGGCGTAGGGTGTCGAAGCCACCAAGGATAACAGGGAACCCCATGCATTTCCAAAAAGAAGATACACGTGGAAATCCCACAGAGGTCTGACCTGTGCTAATCGCCCCAGAATTTATTACCAACAAACCCCGGCAAAGTCCGAAATTTAGGGAAAAAACTCAATTTTCAGACATTTCCCACTGGCAACCCACCGCCAACAACACATGTCCTACATTCTCGCATTCCAACAGGTGTCCCAAAGAAAACGGTACCTCACATGTGTGGGTGCACCTACCTGGCGCAAAGAGAAAAGGCTAAACCACTGGTAACGACAAGTCTTTCGGCAGAGCAGATTTTTTGCTGGATTTTGCTCATCTGGACAACCTACAGATTTGGGCTTAGGGTGTCAAAGCCACCAAGCAAATCAGGGAACCCCATGCATTTCTGAAAAGAAGGCACCCGAGGGAATCCACAGAGGTCTGAATTGCGCGAATCGCCCAGGATTTATTACCCACAATCCCCAGCAAAATAAAACATTTGGTGAATAAAACACCATTTCAAGACATTTCCCCCTGCCAACCCACTGAAAAACATGCCGCCACCAACCCATGTCCTACCTTCCCGCGTTCCCACAAGTGTCCCAACGAAAACAGTACCTGACATGTGTGGGTGCACCTACCTGGGCGCAAAGGCAAAAGGCTAAATCACTGCTAACCCCAAGTCTTTCGGCAGAGCAGATTTTCAGGGATTTTGCTCTTGTGGACAACCTACAGATTTGGGCCTAAGGTGTCGAAGCCACCAAGGAAAACAAGGAACCCCATGCATTTCTGAAAAGAAGACACCTGTGCCAATCCACAGAGGTCTGATTTATGCAAATTGCCCACAAATGTATTACCCTCAATCCCTGGCAAAGTCCGAAATTTGGCCCAAAAAAAAACTTCCAGAAATGTCTACCCTACCAAACCACAGAAACATGCTGCCAACAACACATGTCCTGCCTTTCTGTATTCCCACAGGTGCCCCGACGAAAATGGTACCTCACATGTGTGGGTGCACCTACCTGGGCACAAAGGGAAAAGGCTAAACCACTGCTAATCCCAAATCTTTCGGCAGAGCCGATTTGAGGGATTTTGCTCTTGTGGACAATCTACAGATTGGGCCTAGGATGTCGAAGCCATCAAGCAAAACAGGGAGCCCCATGCATTTCTGAAATGAAGACACCTGTGGGAATCCACTCAGGTCTGACTTGCGCGAATCGCCCCAGAATTTATTACCCACAATCCCCGGCAAAGTCCGAAATGTGGCAAAAGAATCACAATTTTCAGATATTGCCCCCTTCGAACCCGCTGCCAACAACAGATGTCCTACCTTCCCGCGTTGTCACAGGTGTCCCAACGAAAACAATGGTACCTCACATGTGTGGGTACTCCTACCTGGGACGCGAAGGGAAAAGGCTAAACCACTGCTATCCCCCAAGGGGTTTGGGATGCCAACCTACAGATTTCGGCCTGGGGTGTTGCAGCCACCAAGGAAAACAGTGAACCCCATGCATTTCCAAAAAGAAGACACCCGTGGGAATCAACAGAGGTCTGACTTGCACGAATCGCCCCAGAATGTATTACCCATAAGCCCTGTCAAAGTCCAAAATTAAGGGAAAGAAACTCAATTTTCAGACATTTCCCATTGCCGACCCACTAAAACACACCGCCAACAACACATGTCCTACCTTCTAGCGTTCCCACAGGTGTCTCACTGAAAACTGTACCTCACATGTGTGGGTGCACCTATCTGGGTAGAAAAGAAAAAGTGTTAACCGTCCACACGTCCAACGGCAGTCCCAGGGAGCCCCAGCAGTTTCCCTGTCTGTTCCTCCAGGGAAATTCTGTAATGCTGCCTAGCCAGGCTGATCGGGAGTGATGTCCTGGTCTTGGGTGGCTGTCCTTCATGTGGGTTGACCATTCACAATTCCAGCAGCGGTTTCAGGGAGTCTCGGTAGCCTCCCCATCCTTTCCCAGAGGGAGAAGGTGTAACGCAACCCAGCCAGAGCTCAAGGACGGTCGGGGGTGATGTCCCAGGCCTTGGGCACCCATCACCCATGTGGGTCGACCATCCCCAAGCCCATCCTGGAGCTCTGGCTGAGCTGTGCTATAGCTTCTCCCTCCAGGAAAGGTCAGGGACCCTGCCAGGTCTCCCTGGAACCGCTGCTGGGCTTGAGTATGGTCAAACCACATGGGAAACAGCTGCCCAATTCCAGTGTCATCACCCCCGACCATTCTGGAGCACTGGCTCGGCTACGTTACAAAATGTAACTCTGGGAAGGAAGGGTGACCCTGCCGGGGCTCCGTCGGAGGGCCGCTGCACTTGGCGATGGTCAACCCACATGGGAGATACCTGCCAAAGGGCAGGGACATTACCCCCGACTTTCCTGGAGCTCTGGCTGGCCTGCGTTACAGTTTCGACCTCTGGGAAAGGTTGGGGCCCCTGCCGGGGCTCCCTGGAACCGCTGCTGGGCTTGGGGATGATCAAATCACATGGGGGACAGCTGCTCAAGGCCAGGGACATCATCCACCACCATCCTGGAGCGCTGGCTGGGATGCGTTACAGAATTTCCCTTGGGAGAGGGAAGGGGACCCTGCCGGGGCTCCCTAGAGCTGCAGATGTGGTCTCCCATGTGGTTTGACCATCACCAAGCCCAGCAGCAGTTCCAGGGAGCTCTGGCAGGGTCCCCGACCTTTCCCAGAGGGAGAAACTGTAACGCAGCCCAGCCAGCGCTCCAGGATGGGCAGGGGTGATGTCCCTGGCCTTGGGCTGCTGTTGTCATGCATGCGCCATGGGCACATCCATTTTTGCTCCATTTGGACTTTACTAATTAATGATTATGGTAATCTAACTACGCATACCATAATGCACCTGGCCGCAAGCATTGTTTTCTGGCCTTTCCTATTGGAGTTCTATGGAACTACACCCCCCAGAAGCCTTAGAGTCTGGTCCTGCTTCCACCAGCCCAGGAACAGAAAGGGCGGTGGCCGATTGCCTGCAGGTGTGATTCGCCAGGTGAAACCAATTGGCCTGCCTCTGTGCTGGGCTAGGCAGTATATAAGGCTGCTGTCTGCAGTGACTCGGCCTCTTGCATTGAGAGTCCTTCCTCCACCTTTCGCGAGTGTCTTCGGATCCTTGTATGCTGTTTCTCCTCTCTGCTGCTGGGACCCTGCCTTACAGCTTGTTACACCCTGCTGCCTACAGCCCTAGCCCTTTGGGCACCCTGCCTTGTTGCTTGCTCCACCCTGCAGCGGATCAAGCTCTGCTGCCTTCCAGTCTCCGCCCTTGCCCTGCCGGGCTCTCCACCCTGCAGCGGATCACGCTCTGCTGCCTTCCAGTCTCCGCCCTTGCCCTGCCGGGCTCTCCACCCTGCAGCGGATCACGCTCTGCTGCCTTCCAGTCTCCGCCCTTGCCCTGCCGGGCTCTCCACCCTGCAGCGGATCACGCTCTGCTGCCTTCCAGTCTTCGCCCTTGCCCTGCCGGGCTCTCCACATTACAGCGGTTCACGCTCTACTGCCTTCCAGCCTTCGCCCTTGCCCTGCCGGGCTCTCCACATTACAGCGGATCACGCTCTGCTGCCTTCCAGCCTTCGCCCTTGCCCTGCCGGGCTCTCCACATTACAGCGGATCACGCTCTGCTGCCTTCCAGCCTTCGCCCTTGCCCTGCCGGGCTCTCCACATTACAGCGGATCACGCTCTGCTGTCTTCCAGTCTTCGCCCTTGCCCTACCGGGCTCTCCACATTGCAGCGTATCACGCTCAGCTGCTTTCCAGCCTTAGCCCTTGTCCTCTGGGCTCCCCGCTTGCAGCCTATCTCACACCGGCTGCCTTAGCCCTTGTCCTCAGGGCTCCCTGCTCTGCAACCTGCCTCTCTCCGGCTGCCTTTGCCCTTGTCCTCTGGGCTCCCCGCTTGCAGCCTATCTCACACCGGCTGCCTTAGCCCTTGTCCTCAGGGCTCCCTGCTCTGCAGCCTGCCTCTCTCCGGCTGCCTTTGCCCTTGTCCTCTGGGCTCCCTGCTCTGCAGCCTTCCTCACTCCGGCTGCCGTAGTCCTTTTCCTCTGATATTTCTACCTTACCGTCCCACTCTTGTGGGCTTTCTCCTTGCCTTCCTGCTCCTCTGAGCGCTCCACCTACCTTTCTGTCCTCTGTTATTCATATCCTGTTACTCGACTTTCCCTTCCTATCCTTCTGCTAGTTTGCTATCATCTCCTTTCCTGGATTTGTCTGTTGTATCTACTCTTGTACTGTTTGTAGACCCTTTGTACAGAGCTTGTCTGCTGGTTCCCATCAGGCAACCTCTGCCCCTTCCCTTGTCTTGTTTCTATATCACAGACACCCATAGCTGCTGTTCCAAGTTATGAGCAAACAGCATGGGACTCTGTTATAGCAAACTGTGCAGAAGGCTAGAGTATTTCCAAGGTTCGTGGAATACTCTTTTCCTATTCTGCATACACCCCAAGAGGGTATTCACTCTATACCTTTTCCCTTGCTACTCTTCCCTGCTCTTCACTCCCTTTCCTTTCCACGGTGTGTGTTCCTATCTGTCCACTTTATTTCAACACCCAAACTTGTCTGGGTGTCTTGTGCCACTCATATTGGAGTGCCATCCTTGACAGCTGTCTCCCATGTGGGTTGACCATCCCCAAGTGCCACGGCAGTCCCAGGAAGCCTCAGCAGAGTCCCTGCCCTTTACCAGAGGGAAAAGCTGTAACGGAACCCAGCTAGAGCTCCAGGTTGGCAGGGGGTCATATCCCTGGCCTTGGGCAGTTGACTCCCATGTGGGTTAAATGTCCCCAAGCCCAGCGGTGGTTCTCAGGAGGCCCGGGACATTTCTAGTCCTTTCCCGGAGGGAGAAGCTGTAACGCAAGCCAACCAGAATACCAGGATGGTTGAGGATCATGTACCTGGCCTTGGCCACCCTTCTCCCACAGGGTTGACCATCGCCAAGTGCAGCGGCAGTCCCAGGGTTCCCAGGCAGGGTCCCCCTCCCTTCCCGCAGGTAAATTCTGTAAAGCATCCCAAACCTGCAGGATGGTTGGTGGTGATGTCCCTGGCCTTGGGCACCTGTCTCCCATGTGGGTCGACTATCCCTAAGCCCAGCCTGGACCTCTGGCTGGGCTGCGTTATAGCCTTTCCCATTGGGGAAGAATGGGGACCCTGCCAGAACTGCCACTGGACTTGGGGATGGTCGACCCACATGGGAGACAGCCGTCCAAGGCCAGGGACATCATCCCCCGCCCATCCTGGAGCGCTGGCTGGGCTGCATTAAGGATAAATCAGCATCACACTTCAGCTATGTGTGTATGCTAAAAGAAATGTTGCTTACTATGCTGGAAACTAACATCTTTATATTTGACAATGACTTCTTCAAACAAACATGCGGCGTCGCAATGGGCGTCAAATTTGCACCAGCACTTGCCAATCTTGTAATGGGTATGTTCGAAGACCATTTCATCTACCCATTAAGCACATTCAAAAATCATGTAATCAAGTGGACTTGCTACATTGATGATGTGCTACTAATCTGGGAGGGCACTAAGACAGACTTGGACAGTTTCTTAGGACAAGTTAACAACAATACCTTTGGGCTAAAATTTACTGGAAGGTCAAGTGCCTCAGAAATTAAATTCTTAGACCTCACGATTTCCATCTCAGGAGAAACAATAATCACTAAAACCTACAGAAAACAAACTGAGGTTAACACAACTCTTTATGCCACCAGTTGTCACTATAAACCGGTCATTAAAAATATTCCCAAAGGGGAATTCATTTGAGCAAGGAGGAACTGCACCAATTCATCATCATTTGAAGCAGAGTGTGAACTACTTTCCAATAGATTTCTCGCCAGGGGCTACCCCAAAAATACAATAAAAAGCACTCAAATCAAAGCCAAATCCATGATAGACAAATGACATTGACTCCCAAAACTAAACCAACAGAACAGAAAGATATAGTACAATTTATCACCACCTACTGTGAAAACATCAAAATAATCACAAAGGTATTAAAAAAGAACTGTATCTTCTGCAACTCGATCCTCACATCGCCAGCTATATCAAAGCTCAACCAACTTTGACCTTCAGAAGAGCCAAAACTCTAAAATGAGCATCAGTCCTTCACTACTACCTGACCAGGAGAAAGCACAAACACCAACAAATTGGTTACAACAATCACCAATTGGCTTCAGAAAATGTGGATTTTGCACCATGTGTAAACATGCCGTATCAGACACCACTACCTTTACAGATCAAAACAAGATCAGAACATCAATTAAACAACAAATCAACTGTCGCTCAAAATACGTAGTGTATGCAATTCAATGCACATGTCAACTTATTTACATCGGAAGAACCATCCGAGAATTAAGAACGCGCATCAGAGAATACATTTCAGCCATCAGCAGCCAAGACAGCAACCTACCTCTGTCACAACACTGGCAAACGGGCCACCAGATGGACAACAAACAGAATATTAAATTTGTGTGTCTACAAAAAATTGCAAGAAATAAGAGAGGTGGAAACCAGGAACTTTTTCTCAGATGAGCTGAAGCCAAACTCATCTGGAAACATCGTACTGTGGAGTTTGGTCTGAACTCTGACAATGAAATGATCATTTTTCTTTAATATATGCAGACTTTTATTGTCTTAGTACATACTGTATCGATATGCTCTTAAGCAACATATTATCTACTACTACTTTATGGGTTCAGCATCAATCTATCCAGTGTACATACTGCTATATATTGACTTTCTGATCACGTAATAGTTACTTTTAAATTACACCACTTAGGATGTTCTCATACTTCACTGTCAAACAGTCAGCAGAGCACAGCTGTCTGATTAAGCCCATAATTCCTAAACCCAATGGCTTAGACTATTCTGATGAATTGTATCTGCATTTTTTGGCCAACTCTCTTTGGCCCCACATCAGCCTATTTTTGAAATCCCAAATTTCCTAACCACCTTGCCATACCAATGACAATTTCCATCTCTTTTTTCCAAATACTTACAATGCAGCCCCCTCAAACTTGCCGGGTTAGAGCCCTGATAGACTACATTACCCATAATGCCGTTCCCATGGCTTCCCTATATCTTGGAGGTAGCCTAGACTACCCATGTCCGGATCTTTTCTTACGACATCTGCGTGCACTATTTGCATCTTTCTTTTACGTTTCTAGGTAATTTTGAGTAAATAATCCCATTAGTATTATCAGTTTCTATTTTTTCGAACACCAGTTAAGCCTCCATTTTTGTATGGGACATATACTATCCCTAGAACCAGGCGAACACGTTTTGCGGTCCCTAAACATGGCCGCCAACATAAACACTGAGGTAGGACTTATTCTTCTCCTACTTGCAAGGGTCGGCGCTGCCCATCGCGGACCACAGTACTATCGAGGACACTTCGGCATGAGGTAAGACCCTTCTGCACAACCTACTCTTACACGGGAGGGCTCATAAAGATGCCTCTTCGCATTCTCTTTACATACTAAGCATTTCAACGCTGCGCGCACGGACTAGTTTTCACTCACTTCATTTGTGTAGTCCGCATTATGCACCTAATTTCATTCTAAAGTAGTTCCATGAGCACTGAATAAAAATTTCTCTATCATGAGGTTCCGTAATAACATATCGAACCACGATGTACACGAGATTGGGGACCTTTAACCCGACAAGTCTATTTGTGATTACCAATCACGACTGATATTTCTCTTGGTAATGAATGAAACTTCCCAGCACCCTTTTGAACGGCTATTGACACTATCTCATGACAAACCTAGATGAACCAAGGTTGAACCCATTCTGTTATCTTGCTATACTGCATGTCTGCATACCAAATCTGAGCCCAATAATAGATTCACCCCTAATTTTTCTACACAGGTGGGATTGAACCCATGACCTTTATTTTCCCCGCATTATGCTGTTATATACGAACATGAAAATGGGTAAGCAATTTACTTCACTATGCTACATCACTTGTATTTCTACATCGGCTTGTATTTCTAAATCACTCTACCCATCTGTCAAAATAACCTTGCGTTGAAATAATATGATTTGTAGAAATCTAATCGTGACACTTTTTGGGCTACTCCCCCTCCTTTCTGATTAATTTGTTTCCTCCTACTTCCTCACCTCCCTTTTCCCTCACCTCTATTTTCTTTTGGGCGAACTAATCACCGAATATAATATGTACACTCATAATCTCCGAGGATAGGAGTCCTATTCTTGGAATCAGTGCCAATATCATAATTGATGCCTTGGGAAAAAATATGTACTAGTGAGCTCACTGATTTTCTTTTCTTTCTCTGTATTGTTTCATGTGATTGTCCCGCCCAGCCTGGATTTGAAAAAGGCACATTTTCTTGCCGAAACACGTATCATCCAATAAGGCTATAATACTGAACATTTTTCAATAAAAAGCAAACACCCAAGTCAATTTCTCAAGACGTCTTCATTACATCATTTCATGGCGCACCAACCATTGTAAGCTTACCAAACCATTATCAACTTTCAACAAACGGAGTGGAGGGGCTCCATGTCTCTGTTCTAGCTTACACGGATGCGACAACTGCTCTGAATAGACTTTGATCTTAGATTCAATCTTAATCTAAACATACTCATCTATAACAGGTCGCGAGGTAGCAGAGGTGTCTACCCAAAAGTCCCCCAATAGTTATTCCTTATTCTTTTTGCCCCTTTCCTAGGGGCAGATGGGCACATTAGTGTGCCCATCTGTCCCCAGAGGGGGCAAAACATACTGCCCCAAGCTGGGGAGGGGGAGGCTGAGCAAAGATTTCTGGTGGCCCTCTTCCCCCCACCCCAAATGGATGGGGGGGCATCTCATGTACCCCTTCCTAGGGGCACAAATCTGCCCGAGGGAGGGCTACATGAGGTGCCCCCCCATCCACTTAGGGTGGGAGGGAAGGGCCACCCCCCTTTCATTATATATAAATGCCTGATGGTCTAGTGTCCCTCCCACCCAAAATATACATTCTTTTTTTCTTTGTTTGCCCCTTTCCTAGGGGCTGATGGGCACATTACTGTGCCCATCCCCCCCAGGGAGGGGCAAAACGTGCTGCCCCATGCTTTGAAGGCTTGGGGGGGAGAGTGCGGCTTACATAGTAAGCAGCCCCCTCTCCTCCCCACTTCACAAACAGATCCCTGGTGGTCTAGTGGCATTGATGGGCGCGTATTGAGCGTTCCGCGCCCGATCCGTGCTCAGCAATGCATCAAATAAGGTGTCGTTAGAAAGGGGAGTGTCTCCCCTTTCTAACGACACCTCCCTCACTCTGAACAGCACAATAATGCCGCAGATCGAGGGAGAGGAAGGTGGACACTCACCTTCTCTTTTCACTGTGACAGCCGAAAATGGCTGTTGCAATGAAAATTACTTTCAGTTTCACATCAGTGTGCATTACGCATGCTGGCGGGAAACTGAAGGAAATCCAACCCCCGGGCCGCGAGGAGGAACCTCCTCCTCACATAGTCCAGGGGTTGGATTTCACTTTTGTGCAGTGCCAAAAAGGACAAGGTATCTCATCCTTGGCACTGCAATGGTAATGTCAAGGACGAGATACCTCGTCCCTGGCACTTAAGAGGTTAAGAAAACGGACAAAGCAATCAATAATGGCACTAATATTGGAATCGGGCAAAATGGCTGAGTTGAAAAGCCCAAATGCGTGATTTGGGCGAATTGTGGCCGTTCAAAAATTCTGAACGGCTGAAAACTTCGACCAAATCACGCATTCAGTACTGAGGGCTGCAGGGGTGTCCCCCGCTGGCGTCCCAAAGCAAAGAAGAAAAAAAAATACAGAAAGGACCCTGCTGCGCCGGTTCCCGATCACAGAAGTGAAATAGAACAGGTGTTGCAGGGACACAGCGAGTCTGCAGCAAGGTAAGTAGGAGGGTGAGGGTTTGGTGTGGGTGTGGGTAAGGGTGTGGGTATGGTTGTGGGTGGGGGTGTTGGTAGGGGTGTGGGCCAATTTGGAAATGTTCAGGGTAGAAAAGACCAAAGGTTATTTCGGAAAAATAATCTTCGGTCTTTTCTCCCTCAAACATTTCTACCTCAATCATTCAACCCCGATCCCTAATATTAAGGGTGACAGTAAAATGTTTACAGTGAAATTGTTAAATCAAAAAAAAGGGAAAAGAGAATAAATTGATCTGATTTGTTGCACCCCCTTTGTGAGTACTAGAGTCTGAAGATTTTGACTTTGTAGAGCCGCTAGAGTATATCAATCCCAATGTAAATCGGATTCACTGTAATAACCATGAAACAGTTCCTACCATACGTAATCATCAAGAAAAATTGTTAAAGATGGGATACGAGCTGGATGTGGATGAGGAAGATATACACTGTTCTGAAAATGGTTACACATATGGAGGAAACCTTCAAATTGCCTGTAGTGTTAATGGTAAAACAGTTGTTAGAGGTGCCTCACATGATGATGCACAATGTGTTTTAAAGTGGCTCATACAGTCGCTTCCCGCTTTAACTTCCAAACAGTTATGAGTCTATTAAGTATTGTCTTGGAATACCCGAGGCTTCTGCCATCTCCTTGGGTCAAATGAGTCATTTGAATTATTGCTTGTGTGAGAAATCTGAGAGTATTCTCCCAGTAAGACCTCAAGAATCCCTTATTCAGGTGGCCAGGACACGGCCATCGCTGTTGGATCCAGTTCCTGGGGGTGGACCAGTGGGGGAGGATCTCCTGGGTAGGGGAACCCGGGATTATGCTAGAGGGGAATACCCAGGGTGAGATGCAGTATTCTCCTGAGGGGGAAGAAGAGGGGGACGAACTCCCTGATGTTTTCTTTGGTTATTCCATTTCTACCTCGCTTCCACCCACACAAGCTCCCTTAGTAAATTCCAATCACCCCTACACATCTGGTAAACCAACTAGGAGTCCAGACCGTGTGGCATCTCAAAACTGCATCTCCCAGAACCCCTGTTTCCCTGTTCTGTACCTGTATGCTCCAGGTCATTCTTTTTCACGCCCCTCTAGTCAGTATTTTCTGCGCTTCCCATTTGAGCAGAGGAAACACTACTGTTCCCACAACTACCCTTGTTCCTTTCATGAACCCTATCAATCTCATCCCTTTGACTGTCATCTTCCAAACACCCAATCTGCTCAGATAAAATACTACACTTCCCACAATCCCCTAGGTTCTGTGTTACATCCCGGTAACTCTCGTTCATTTAGCAAACCTTCCCCATTATATCCCATAGGTCAATCTGACAATACCCTTTCTCCATCCTACCCCGTAAGAGACTCAGAAATGTTACCATCCTCTCACGTAGGACATACCGAAACCACTACCCTCCCCCCTTTCTGACTCTAACACTTTGGCACAACACAAAAGACAACAGACTAATACTCATGCCGTTACCCTGACATGTCCCAATACAAGGGTCGGGCAAGGTCAGGCAATTAATCAGAATCACACACACCTGACGGCCATTTCCCTTCCCCACAGGGATAAAAGGTAGAGCAGAAGAGTGCAGTAAGTACAAAGCGAGGAAGGTGAGCATAGCAGACAGCACAAGGAGACGGCTACCAACCAGCATTTCAAAAGAAAGAGAAAGGCGGCGGGAGGCGAGAGGGTGGCGAGGAGAGAAGTGGCTTTGCCCTTTTCATCCCAGACCCCTGGAACCTTCGTGGAGGAGAATGTAAGACCGCAGACAACAGCCTGCGTGTCAAGCTACACATGTCAACGGTACGCAGGGTCAGCCTGTGTTGATAAGGTGGAACAGAGGAGGTTCTTGCGCCTGTGGTACTGGCCTTGACTCCAAGGAAGCAGAAAGCCAAGCAGTTAAGCATAGCCAGTAGGTTGAGGGGAGAATCAATAAAAACCAGGATGTGTTGAGTGAGAATCACAAAGTGGCAAATTTGAACATAAAACATTGAACTGTGAATGAACTGTAAACGGTGATAAGGTAAGACCAGCTGAAGAGGGAAACCGGCAGCACATGGGTGCTCACTCAAGAAGTGCTTGTTACTCCCCGCTACAATAGAACTACAGAAACCAGAAGGCCATATGAAGGCCACCAAAGGAACTCAAAGTGGGGTAGAGCAAAAGCTCCATACAGTCGAAAGACTTTGATTTGTGAATTGGCATGAAATCAAGGGAAGTGAATCCTGTATGGGAAATAAGGAAATGGACGTGAATCCTGCAAACATTTGAAACCAGTAGAAAGAAAAGAGAAGGGTCAACCCCGGAACGGGTGAGTTCCGGGGTGACGCTACACTCAACACTGACAGTCGAGAAAGGTCCGAGCCCAAACGAGGGAGATCCAGGGGTGAAGCAGTCACCGAAGGGCTGGCAGTCGAGAGAGTTCCGAGCCTGAACAAGGGAGATCCAAGGAGTTAAGTATTCACCCAAAGTTTAAGGAGAAAAGAATAAGAGATGCAAAGAAATCTATTGAGAAAAGGTCAGCCCAGAGGAGGGGGAACCTTGGGGTAAAGCCTTGCCTCATATGAACTGTGATATATTGTCGAGTACGATACAAGAGGGTCAGCCCAGAAGAGGGGAACAAGGGAGTGAAAAACATCACCCTAGTTTGAAATGTAGCCAAAAGCTGAGGAAGGTTCGCGCCCCGAAGAGGGGAACTCAGGGGTGAACCAATGTCGCCTGAGAGACTTATCATTTATTAAAGGAACTTTTGTTTTGCTGTTTTGAACACATCAGGCCCTCGAGGGCAAGACAGCCATCGAAGAACCTGAGATCAGATAAGAACTGTTGTCTCATGCTCCAAGCTCCCATCTTATCCTGTGTCCAAAACGTGGGGAAGGGAGACCCAGGCTACTGCCTCCTGATTTATCATTTAAAGAAGACTTTTTTCTTTCTTGAAATATCCCACACCCTTTTTTGTATTAGTTGTGAGGCTTGGCAGTATGTTACTTAGTATTGACCCTTTTATTTTGACACAGCGCCACGTGGACTGCCTTATTTTTCATTTGATAGTCGACACCTGTCGCCATCTTAGATTTAGGTTTAGATTAGGCAATTTTCCAACCTGCACATTATTTTCATTGTGCAAAATAAACACCCTTGAACTGTGATTACTTGTGTCTGCCTTACTTATGTCACCATGAATTTGTTGCACTTGGTAATCAAATAATGATGTTACAGGAGTGTTGGCTCAAAAATGGATCTGAGGTGGGCGCTACTGGTAATTCCATTGATTTCCAATTTGGTTGATATACTCAGTTTTATTTATGCTTGTATGTGGAGCTACAAGGTTGTAAAGAAAGCCCACTGACACACGGGCTCTAATGCAAAACGAAAAACAGAGTGGGAACCACCCTGTAAAACCTTGTGCTCCTCCTTACTCCTGGTTAGGAGCTCAACTCATTCCATTATATTTTATGAACTCATATTCTTAGTTCAGTGTTTCTCTCGATATTCTAAAGATAGACATTTTTCAAAAAGTTCTGCAAAAATTATAAAAGTATTCTTGTGTTTTATTCACGCACTGTTTAAGGTGAAATAAGCAATTCCTCAGCTTATAGTGTAAGCTATTTTAGCCAATGCATTTCGGTGCTATGCATCATCTTCAGGGCTATAGTTCAACAACATCAATACAATTATCATTGAAAACGTATAGAATTCAAATTTCAAATATACATACCGCCCCGTGGGTAAATAATGTAGGATACATACATCCATTCAAATGAATCAGTGAACATGGAAAAGAGTGAAAGTGCATTCATTAGTATCCTCTACTAACTGCTCAAGCGCATATATCATTACGAGTTCTCGTGAATACACCAAAATCCGTTGTTTGCGTTTACCTTAGCTTAATTTTCAACAAGTGTCGCCTTACACTTGTGCCCGTATATCAGGAACCCTTCCCTGTTAGGAGAGACATACAGTCAGTCACTCTATGTCGCTATATGGATTGGTGCTACAGAAGTGTCTGTAACTGCTGTATCGAGTTGCTTACCTTAACGTTGCTTAAGTCTGTATGCCTCGTACGACGCGGTGCAAAAGCGCGCCCGCGTCAGAGACTGGGCTTTAAACGTTGTCATGGCGATCTTGGCGGCGTCCAACGTCCAGGATTGGACGTGGCAGACGCGCCTCCAGCCCCACCCTCCCATGCGAATGGGAGGGCGGGACTGTTGATCGCCAAGGCAACCTTCCTTATGGTGACTAAACAAACTTCACATTCTGCTCGCAAACAAACCAGCAGTAACTGTTAGTCTCGTAAATGTGCTATCAAGTCGGTGTAGTGTTTCCTATTCATGCGCTCTCAATCGACGTGTGAAACGGCCAAATATAGCGCATAGTCATAGCACGACGCATCACATTTAAGTCTGCAATGTGGCTGCTAATGTTACGTGTTAAAAGGCGCAGCGCACCAGTCTATATTGTGTGGCTATGCTTGGAGGTAAGTATAGGGCTCTCCATTCAATCCATCTGTAGAAAATTGCAGAGTTCCGCATATACTGATGTAAGGTGCTGTGTTATTTAAAAGTGGAAATGTTTACTTGTGCCACTGAGTATTACAGAGTTATGCGCCAATGCTGTGATTGCCTCTTGTCAGCTATATGGGCCTATGTTCATACCTGTATTTCCTGACATATAAGAAATGCGTCTATCTACAATATCCATAAGGATAGGGAACCTTATCATTTCGTCATATTCCCTCTTTACCTGTATATACCTATGTCAATTCAGTAAGTCCATATACATAACTTGACTCTTTGTTTCTCATACACATTACATACAATTTTAAAGAAAACAAGTGAAATTGATCTCTTCATTCAGCCCTCTAGGTGTCAATGTTCCGAGCTTGTCGATCCAAAAGGATTCCCTCTGGTCAAGTATCTGTTGTAGATTCATATGTGGTTCCCTTTTCATCACCACTTCGAGTATTTGGAATCTTATCTGCGATAGATTGTGTTTTTTCAAGTCCCAGTGTCTGGCCACCGCAGAATTCTTGTTATGATTGCGTATGCATGAGCGGTGCTCATTCCACCTCACTTTTGCGGTACGTGTCGATTGTCCCACGTAATATAATCCGCAAGGACATATTGTTGGAATTGCATGTTCCAAAATTCCTGAGTTTTCTTTTCTCACCAGTATGTGGATGGTTAATGATATTCCCTTTGAGTATATATCCACAATTTGAACAATTGAGGCACGGCAATGTTCCGGTTTTGGTTGTGTCCTTCTTTGTTTTGAAGCCCTTTGTTTTCACCAATTTATCTTTAAGGTTTTGGCTCCTCTTGTAGGCAAACGTGAGGAGTTCTTTAAACAGTGGCTCAACCCTATCGTCCAGGGCTAATGTGTTCCAGTTCTTTTTGATTATCTCTTTTATTCTTTTGCTCTGTTTTGAGTATTTGGATACAAACACCATAGGGGGAGCTTCATCTCTCTTCTCTTTCGGTTTGAGGAGTTCTTCTCTATCCCTATTCACCAATCTTACTTCTGCTTCCTTAATTTCAGATTCAGTGTAGCCTCTATTCAGAAACTTTTCTCCCATCCTGCTTATTGCTTCTGCATATTCTGTAGGGTCACTGACAATCCTTTTCACTCTGAGCATTTGGCTATAAGGTTAGTTTTTTATTAGGCTCGGTTGGTGAAAACTCAATTTATGTAGGATGTTATTCCTGTCAGTGGGTTTTTGATATATGTTCGTCCTATATCCTGTAGTTTCCTTGTTAACCTCTACATCCAAGAAGTGTATAGTTTCTGTGGAGAATTCAGATGTAAACTGGATCCGTCGTTCAGATATTCTAAAAATTTAGTTAGTTTATCTTTGGTGCCATGCCAAATTCCAAAAATGTTGTCTCTATAACGTATCCATAATCCAGTCTTGCTTTTCCACCCTTCTTGTGTTAGCACGTGATCCACTTCAAATTTATGCATAAATGCATTGGCATGAGATGGTGCCATAGTCGCTCCCATGGATGTTCCGGCAAACTGTAGAAAAAATTCCTTTTTGTATTGAAAATGAGTTTTCACAGATGAATTCAAGTAATGCCATGACAAATTCTTTTTGGGCTGGAATCTCACCTTCTTGTTATAATAGCCACTCTACTGCCGCCCTTCCTTGATCATGCGGGATGGATGTGTAGAGGCTTTTTACGTCTAACGTAAATAAGATGTCAATTTCTGCAAATTCTGTATCTTTCAAATATTTCAAAAAATGTGTAGTGTCTTTTACAGAGGTAGAGGTTTTTTGTATCAAAGCTTGCAAAAAATGGTCAATGTAGATTCCCAGAGGTTGCAGTACACTATTGGTACCAGCCACTATTGGTCTGCCAGGCGGATTCGTCAAATCTTTGTGCACTTTTGGCCTGGTGTCGAAGCAGGGAATTTTTGGATAATTGTTGGTCAGAAATCTCTTGGTGTGATGATTAATCCAGCCGGGTTCCTCCACTTTGGTGAGAGTAACTCTTCCAAATTATGTTTGATCTCAACGGTGGGATCTCTGTCCAATCTTGCATATGTGTTGGGGTCATTCAGTTATCTCCTACATTCCGCGTCGTAGTCTGCTGTGTTTAGAAGGACTAATGCTCCTCCTTTATCAGCACATCTTATGGTCAATTGCTCATCGCTGTATGTAATGTGTATGAGAAACAAAGAGTCGAGTTATGTATATGGACTTGCTGAGTTGACATAGGTATATACAGGTAAAGAGGGAATGTGACGAAATGATAAGGTTCCCTATCCTTATGGATATTGTAGATAGACGCATTTCTTATTTGTCAGGAAATACAGGTATGAACATAGGCCCATATAGCTGACATGATGCAATCACAGCATTGGCACATAACTCTATAATACTCGGTGGCACAAGTCAACATTTCCACTACAGACTGTATTCTTTTAAATAACACAGCACCTCACATCAGAATATGCAAAACTCTGCAATTTTCTACAGATGGATTGAATGGAGAGCCCTATACTGACCTCCAAGCATAGCCACACAATATAGACTGGTGCGCTGCGCCTTTTAACACGTAACATTAGCAGCCACATTGCAGACTTAAACGTGATGGGTCGTGTTATGACGCACGCTATATTTGGCCGTTTCACACGTCGATTGAGAGCGCATGAATAGGAAACACTACACTGACTCGACTCGACACATTTACGAGACTCACAGGTACTGCTGGTTTGTTTGCGAGCAGAATGTGAAGTTCGTTTAGGCACCATAAGGAAAGTTGCCTTGGCGATCAACAGTCCCGCCCTCCCATTCACATGGGAGGGTGGGGCTGGAGGCGCGTCCGCCACGTCCAATCCTGGACATTGGACGCCAATGAGATCGCCATTACAACGTTTAAAGCCCAGTCTCTGACGCAGGCGCGCTTTTGCACCGCGTCGTACGAGGCATACAGACTCGAGCACTGTTAAGGTAAGGAACTCATGGAGCAGTTACAGACACTTCTGTAGCGCCAATTGATATAGTGACATAGAGGAACTGACTGTATGTTTCTCCTAACAGTGTGTGAATAAAACACAAGAATACTTTTATAATTTTTGCAGAACTTTTTGAAAAATTTCTAATTTTAGAATATCGAGAGAAACACTGAACTAAGAATATGAGGTAATAAAATATAGAGGAATGAATTGAGCTCCTAACAAGGAGCAAGGAGGTGCACAAGGTTTTACCGGGTGGTTCCCACTCTGTTTTTCTTTTTGACAGGAGCGTTGGCTACCTTCTAAACTACAAATCGATGACTATCATGCTTTTCAGTCTTTGGCAAGGAGTGGTACCCATGAAAGGCACTATCAGGGTCTGCTGTTTATGATAAGTAATTCTCTCTCTGCCATCAGGGTAGGCACATCCCAATGCGAAGACAATGGGCCTCATGCTAACCTTGCCAGTCCGGAAACAACGGTGCCGGTAAGCTTACTGGCACTGTTGTTTCCGGAACGGCAAAGTACAAGTCTGGTGGGTGGGTCCCCAGCAGTTCTGATTTGCCGGGTGGACCGGCATCCAACAACAGTATTACCGGTGTCAGTGTTTCCGTGGTCCCCATTCCCATAGAGCCCTATAGGACTCTATGGGAATGGGGAACAACATATTACCGGCGCTTGACTTTCCTGCCGCCAGGGTTGTAATACCTCGGTGTTACCAGCAAGCCAGGCGCCAGTAACTGTTTACGGGTCCGGTGGCTACCTGCCGGTTTTACCAGCACAGTTACCACCGGACCCGTAATGAGGCCCAATGTCTTTGCAATTGAATACGGCGGGGTGGGCCCGGATTGTGAGGGAGAATGCTTGTGATGAATATATATATGATGCCCCAGCGGAGGATCTTTCCTGAAGCCATCTTCGACTCTCCTTCCAAACTGTTGGCGGAATGGATCACAGGAGATAATTGTGATCTTGTATTGTTGGAGGGTGAAGGAAATGCTTGTGCTTGCTTCAATGAATATGTGGAGACAAAAAGCAAGAAAAGTAAGTGTTATGATGCAGAATGTTGTAAGTAGGCAGGGATGGGCATGGTTCTATTTCCTTAGTAATGCTAAACGGTCGTACTGCCGAGCATGCACTGGTCAATATACTTGGTCGTTGGGCAAAAATAAGGCCACTTTGGATTATTTTTTTTGCTAATCAGGGTTTGATACATTTGTTTGAAGGTCTGACCATACAACCAAATAGCTTTAGCGAGCATGCCACTCTTAATAGCCACATCACCCCTAGCTTAGTAACTCAAGGCTCAGTCAGAATAAGTGCATTGGATGTGAATCATGTGGGTTACAGCATTTCTTGGTCTAGCAAAAATGTCGAGTGAGCAAGCCTTCTCACTGGGGATTTTGGTAAAGAGGTGTATCAATATCTTGACCTCCTAAGTATCAATGAGATCGAACATTGGGTGCCATCTTTCTCTAAGGATGTTGCCTTACACAAAGGAAATTTTATTATGGGTGAAGAAAAGAGAAGCGCAGTGTCTGACATAGAATTTAAGGACCACAAAAGATGCATGCGCAGAGACAATCGAAATGCTAAAAAATGCACTTTTGACCCTATTACTCTATTAAACATTATTATGAAAATGAAAAACAAATATAGAAATTGGGTCAAATGTTGGCGCCATTGAAGTAGAAATGCTGAGTGGCAAAAAATTAAAGCTGTATTAAACGCCCGGGACTCTAGAGGTGTATGGAACCTTATTGGGGAGGCCAAGGGTAACAAGAACAGGCAGGTAATTAACCATATAAACGAGGCCTAATGGTATAAGTTCATAGAGATGAATTTTCAATATGAGACATGCTCGATTCCTGTCCTTTGTGAAGCCTCAACTTGTAAATCTAAGTAGTTAATTGACAGGGATGACAATTGAAAAATTTAAAAATGTAAGTTTTAAAAAGCTCCTGGACCCAAAAGCCTTGCTAGTGTTTTACTAAAAAAAGATCCGGAGTCATGGGAAAGCATTTTAGAGGTTCTGTTTAGGAAGGTTCCGAAAGTTGGAGATATCCTCAAGTCATGGAGAACAGCAATTTTAACACCTATTTTTTAAGAAGGGCACAGGAATTATAGACCTGTGTCTATACTTAACATCACAGAAGAAGGTTTTTGCCATGTTTATATTAGATGAATGATACAAATGGTCTGGAACTGCTCTACATTAGGGCAGATATCAAACAAATTTCCCCGATTGGCTCTGCTACCATGCACAACCTAAGATTGATTGATGTGGTGATGGATAGAGCCAGGTCTAAAATGTCCCTTGTGAAGTAAGCTCTTCTCATTGACTTTAGAGCCGCCTTTGACTCTGTTTGTAGGGATAAACTCTGGCAAAAGCTTGAGGCATATGGTTGCCCAGGTTATATTCTGCATTTCTTAAGGCTGCTTCACAGGGCACAAGTGTTCAGGTCAGGCTTGGCAATGGGGGGACCTTCATGGGCCCTGTCCCTACTACTAGAGAGGTGAAGCAGGGGTGCGTCTTGGCCCTCCTGCTCTTCAATTTATAAATGGCCGACTTGCCTATTTTCCTGGGAGGGGTTTCAAACTGCCCACCTAAGGTGGATTCCTCACATGTGGTATGCCTGTCGTATGCCAATGACCAGGTGGTTTTTTTTACCAGACTTTCTCTGGTTTATGAAGCACAGCCAGGGAGCTGAGGATGAATACAGAGGAGAACCACCTGGTCATCAACAGTGACAAGGCGCAGATTATGCTTTTCTGAAGTGGGAAGATACCACCTGGCAGAGTTATTGAATACACAAGCTGCTATAAATATTAAGTGTGGAGATAATATGCGACCAGGTTATGCTAATTGCATCCCTGTATGAAAAAAGAAAGGTGTCTCAATTAACCTTGTTAATTACTAAATTTACTCAACGAATGGGGGGTTAGAGTTTGAAGAGCACTATCTGATTATACAAACAATGTTTCTGCCCAGCAATACTTTATGGCTTGGAGTGTTTAACTTTATATTACCTCACATGGTTACAGATCATTGAGGGCCTTTTCTGGAAAAAAGTCTTGGGACTACCTCATGTGCCCCAAAGGAGGTATTGAGATTAGAGCTTGAATGTATTTCCCTGCTGGCTAATTTATGGCTGAAGCAAGGACTATTATACATTAAGAGAATGGCTACTCCAAAATGCCCTTTGTTGTCCTCTTTAGGTTCTGAAATGAAATCTCATGGGCGTGATGCATATGTTGAGTTAATTATAAATTGTTTCTCAACTATTGACGGGCATCTGGATTGGGACGCTGATTTTCATGAATAAAAAATAGCATTTGTATTGAAAACTGAAAAATGGGTTTGGTGCCGTAATTATGACCACTTAGCCAGACTGAAATCATGTACACATGTCCTTAGTGTTGTATAATTTAAAAAAGGCACAACCCTACTTATTATTCTGTCGCTCTCCGACTGTACACAGATTTGTGCTCTCAATGCATACAAATCGTCTCCCGTTATTTTCTATAACTGGACCAGCACTCATTTTGTCTGTGGAGAAGAGAAGTTGTCATATATGTAAGAGTAATAATGCACTTGAGACAGTGAAACGTGTAATGACGGAGTGTAGTCAATTAGGCTCCACTTATATGTGCCTTCTGGGACATTTTGTTCGCAATTTAGATTTCATCAAAGAGCCTGCCTTCTGGTATTTCTGTCTTCATTCCAAAATTAACACTCTGCCCCTCACACTTTATAGGGTATAGATGATGGAGATGCAACATTTGCCAGAATGAATGTAATCATTGGTTTAGTGAATTTTTGTGAAATTTAGTGAATCCTTTTTGAGTGAATTCTGTATTTTTGAAAGTTTTTGTATTGAATGAACTTAACAATTATTGTGTTTGTATATTAGTGTATGTTTTAATTATTTATGGACTTTTGTAGTGTTTTATTATGTGAAAAGTTCATATGAACTACATCACATTAAATAAATGAAATACAATAAATTATGTTTATCAATGTGAACATACACTTGCTTTTTGTGAAATAAATGTGCTGTACATTAAAAAAAGATGTTCTATTTTCTACACCCCTTGCTATTAGCAATGCAATTGTTGGCTCTTTAGTTAAATTAAACATCACTGAAACTACATATTTAAAATTATTTAATGTATTTAATGGAACTGGTTTTCGTTTAATCGCATCAAACCGAAAGTATCCGAATAAGATGAATTTTTGAATTTTTCAATGTGGTAGAATTACAGCCATGCTCAAAATGTTAATGAATTGTCTAGATATAATGAAACATTGTTGTATTTATGAATTGTCTCAACTCTTCTACATCAATCTGACACTGTATTGCATATACTTTTTTACATATTATTTATAAGAACAATTAACATGCATATTCGCTCCTATCTACGCCGATGTTCCTGTTGTTATATTAGTCTGTCCCCCTGATTGTGTACTATCATAAATAGTATAGTAATGTTTGATACATTTTACTACAACATTCCTACTCAATTATCTGTTTTTACATGATAACTCTTGTTAATGTTATTACATTGACAATATATTGTATTAACGCGCCCTAAATATATAGAAACTTTCTAATCTAGGATATAAGCTTTAATTAAACATTTAATTAAACATACTACAACATTCCTACTCAATTATCTGTTTTTACATGATAAAATCTTATTTAAATAATGTGTCTAATTCTTAATGAAATCTTTACTCTGGTTAATGTTATTACATTGGCAATATATTGTATTAACGTGCCCTAAATATATAGAAACTTGCTAATCTAGGATATAAACTTTAAATAAAATGATTTAACAGAAAATACTAACACAAGTTGCCAAACATGGAAATAAAAAAACTCAGTGTCCTGTGAGCGAAACTGGGAATTATAACTAACTAAATTGGTACTACCTAGACATTTTTGTATGTCATAGGCAAGTCTGGGGCTGGTGCAAGGACTTTTGGATCCATAAGGAAAAATAATGTTGTCGCCCCCTCTTCTCTTTACCCTAAGCACCACATGCATTGTCTCAGATGTGCGCAGATTCTTCACATGCCTACCCCGCCCCTCATGTGCCATGTAATTGCCCACTGCTTCGCCCTCCATGTTTCAAAACGTCTTTTGATAAAACAATACATTAAATTACACTCCCGTACATACGCTATGTCACACTCTGGAAGGATAAGAAATCATGATCCTTAGTGTACAGAAGTAGGTAGGATTGTAGATATTCTCTACCACACAGACCCCTCAAATGAGTGGCTAAAACAGCTTTGAAATACTGTCATTTATCAGACCGTGGGCTCTCCCTTCCAGATAAAAAACATAGTAAAATGTCACTGCTAAGCCTCACAGAATGATACCCTCACTCAGGACTCTGCTACTTCTGGCATGTACCCGCCTAGAGAAAGCAGCAGTTCAGCTTTCCCTCAAATACAGAACATGTGCGCCAAGACAACAGAAGTGCATGCTTTCTTAACATACAGCACAAGTACAGAAGGTAGAAAGAAAGCCGTCTTCCTTCACATACAGTGAACATGTACAACATACTCAACAATAATAACGCATTCCCAAACTCACTGAACAGGTAGAGTGCAGGCAGTCTTTCAACCTTCTCGCATGCGTAGAACCGCTACAGAACAGGCAAGAGCTCTTAAGACTAGCTAAAACGGCCAACTGACGCAGCAACAGAGCAAACTTCCCTCACACTCGGAACATGCCCACCATGGGCAGCGGCGCCAGCTTCTCTCACATAGGGCTGTAGGGCCTAGGCCAGAGGATGTGACCCCTCTAGCACCGCCCCCACCACCTCCACAGACACACATGGTATCAATAGAGCCAACAGAGCTTCAGCTGCCCTCACACAGAACAGATGGGCAACCACAGTGCAATCATTTTTCTAACGGTGCAGGCCAGCACTGAAAGTGAGGTGCGTGATTCCCACTTAAAGCTTGGGCAAGGAATTGCCACTGGAAGCATTCTCAAGCGTAATCCCTCACAAAGAACATGTCAGTGGAGAAAGCACTACATTTGTCATGGCTATGAATTACTACTAATACTAAAGATGTTTTTTTACTGTGTTTAATGGTACTCTATATTAATAACCAATAAAAACTACTGCATTCACTTGTTCAACCATATGCAATATAAAACATGTTTAATGCATTAAGTCAATGTTACAGATAAGTGTCTGTGCATTTAATGTATCTTTATCATATCTGACAAATGTGCATGTAATTTGCAGGTGGCTGCATGTTACTTGGTGTGCATGTGTTTTGCATGACAGTTGCCCCTGGGGTTGATACATTAATTTATAATACGCCTTTTTCGATTTAGTGCTGCAGCCCATAGAATATGG
This sequence comes from Ambystoma mexicanum, assembly GCF_040938575.1. Taxonomy (NCBI): domain Eukaryota; kingdom Metazoa; phylum Chordata; class Amphibia; order Caudata; family Ambystomatidae; genus Ambystoma; species Ambystoma mexicanum. The sequence continues at coordinate 129,552,224 of NC_090922.1, forward strand.
TTGAGTGTCACGAAAAATTCTATCCAGCTTTCACATAGTCACAGACATAGCATGTGCGTGAATACTCTACATTGGGCCTCATTTCAAGGTTGCCGGTCCGGTAAAATCGATGCGGTATTACCGTACTGGCATCGTTTACCGGACCGGAGTATTAGGAGCCGCAATGCCAGTGTTACCGGCATCGGCAGGGACCTGCCGTGACCGACCTAACCTTTGCCGGTATGAGCGTCGACACGCGGCAGCCGTGCCAGTGACACCGGCATGCTGCAGTTAAGTGCACATTAAGAAGTGCACGGACATGAAATTACCGGCATGATCATGCTGGTAATAATGGATACAATGATGCTGTTAACACTGGCATTGCGGTGCAGGCGTTAATAGGAATCTGGTGTGTAGAAACCAGCCACTGGTGTACACAATCAGCAAAGGTGGAGGCAATGGAGTCTGGCACAGCACAAAAGGAGCACTCTCACACACCACACCCCTCCCAAATCCACAATGCTAGCATTAGCACTTGCAGTACTTGAGCTGGAGGACATGAATGCACTGCTACTCTTTGAGAAGGCAGTGAGACAGAGTATGCAGCAGAGGCGCAGGAGGGCGAGATTGGGCCAGCACATACCCATTGTGCAGGCAGTTGTTCCCCACAGGCAGCCACCAATCCCTCGCCTAAGCGCCAGCCCATTCAAGCTAACCCCTGCTCAGATCCACACCCTGTACCGGCTGGACAGGGACACCATCACCACAACAGTGGACCTCATTCATGATGACCTGGTGGCCTGATCAATATCCGGACAGCCACCCCACACCTTGCTGAGGTAGTGTCTGTGCTTTTCTTGTTTGCCACAGGCACCTATTAGCACACAGTGGAGCAGCTGCATGGAATCTCACAACCCTGTTTCTCCCGTGTGCTCAACCAGGTGCTAGTTGCACTCCTGAAACAAGCAAGCGACCACATTACGTTACCACGGACTGTGGAGGGGGTGAATACAACCAAAATAGCATTCTATGCACTGGCAGGCATGCCGAATGTAATCGGTGCCCTCAACTGTACACATGTGGAGCTGGTTGTCCGGCATGCTGTGGAGGCAGTGTACCGCAACAGGAAGCTGTACCATTCCCTGAATGTACAGATGGTATGTGATGCACGCAAAATTATCACGGATTGCTGTGCAAGATTCCCTGGCTCCACACATGATGCCATGGTGCTGCGTAACGGGCCATGAGCGGTGTTGATTGGGGGGGAGGAATCACAAGCATAGGCAATGTGTCTGCTGGCTGGGCCATGAGGGGTGTTGATTGGGGGGGAATCACAAGCATAGGCAACGTGTCTGCTGGCTGGGTCATGACGGTTGTTGATTGGGGAGGAATCACAAGCATAGGCAACGTGTCTGCTGGCTGGGCCATGAGGGGTGTTGATTGGGGGGGGGGGGAATCACAAGCATAGGCAACATGTCTGCTGGCTGGCCCATGGGGGGTGTCGGAACATAGCATAGGATTGCATGCATGAGGAGCACAAGTGCACACTGCATGCATTAATCCATCCTCACTCCTGCAAATGGGCGTAAACATTACCAGGTATGCAATGAAGTGCACAGAGACTGGGTCAGGCAATAGAAGACAAAGTTGGATGAGGAATCAGACCTAGCAAACTCCACAATATTAAACCACACACATAGAATGGAACAAGACCACACATAGCGTCCTGGGTGCCTTCAAATGTGACCTTAGTAAATTAAACAGAATGTGCAACACAGCCAATGCTTGCAAATGTGCAAGGCCTACACAGCTGTGTGTACATGAAATCAACAGGCACAGTGCACACACCATCTGTTACAAACACAGATTTTAGAACGCTAGCAGAACACCAAAAAGGATACTCAGGTGTACAAAAAAGGATACAAGTTGAGTTCCCGGAGGGCTTCTCACAATTGGCTATTCCGGATGACTTCTAAGGAGATGGGTTTGATGATTGAAAACCTTCCAACCAATGCCACTCTCAGACTATTGATGAAAAAAAAACAGCCTGAGAGAGTAATTAGTGGAAAGGGCCAGATATGGGACGGATACCACCAGTCTGCTGGATAAAGGATAAGGAGTTTTAGTCACTAGTCACATAATCTAATTACTATGTATGGGTTAGATTAAGGATACTCTAACCTGCAGTTTGTGTGGACTGAAGACTGAGTTCCAGGAATACAAATCTGAAAATAAAAACCAACGAAGGGAAAAAGGGAAGTTAGTAAGGTAACTAACCCGAACGGAACGAGGGCCGCACTAGTGACGGGTTGGTGCACACCGGATAGCGTCCATAAAGTTCAGTGCACTATCCTTGTAGAAAAGTAGATTGAATTGGTTGGAGGTCCGGTTGGAAAAGGTAATCCTAGAACAGGAAGGTCCAGGATAGGTTGGGACTGGCAGAGCCCTTTAAGGGAGGTTTGAGATGGGAAGGAACAGGACTCAGTTCTCACCTATAAATCACCCCCCTGTGGGTACAGCATAACTGGATAAGGAAAAGGAGGAATTGGAGTATCCGAAATCCAGACGTGGAGAATAGAATAACCAGCTGAAGATAGCGGTATGAACCGCAGGGTGTTGCTGCGAGGAGCCAGAGGACCGCGGCGTCAGGATAGCTGGAGTTCTTGCCGAGACTAGCAACACGGGTACGGCTGATAGCAAAGGAAAAGCAGTCTGGAAACTGCCGTGTATAGCAGCGCGGGTCCGGCTGGCAGTAAAGGAAAGAGCAGTTCAGGAAACTGCCGTAAAAAACAGCGTGGGTCCGGCTGGTAGCAAAGGAAAGAGCAGTTTGGAAACTGCTTAGAAGCAAGGTAGAATACCGATCTCCAGAACGAAGATCAAAGAACAACGATCAGAAGCGCCGATTCGCGGGAGGCTTCCGTTTAAATACGAGTCAGCTGATGAGAATGCGTGAGTAGTGCGATGACGTCCAGTCATGTGATACTCGCGCATACCTGTGGAATGCAATTGGTATTGGTAAATGGTATGCGCGGTATGCGTGATATGGAATGTCTGTCCGTTCGCAAAAGGCAGAAGGTAAGGAAGTCTGACAAGGAATTAGCGGGAATGCCAGGAAGCTTCCCCCAAAGTAGCCACCGAGTATAAAATGGTCTGGCTGATCTCTGGGCTGTACGTGTAGGGTGCTGAGCACGAGCATGGGAGGATCTGGCAGGCATGACAGTGCCATCCCCCAAAGGGCGCGCCACCCCCCTGGAATCGTGGAACCGGCGCAGGAGAGCGGGAGCATGGATGTTAGCGAGTGTTTCCCAGGAGCGGTCCTCCGGACCGTAACCCTTCCAATCGATGAGGTAATGTGGAACCCCTGCCCGCATTCTCATGTCCAGTATCGCCTGTACTCCTCGGAACCTCTCACAGAAAGCGCCACGGGCCGAACAGGTAGCCGAGTTCCGGCTATGAATGGTTTCACTAGGGAGACGTGAAACACTGGATGTACTCTCCAATGCGAGGGTAGATTCAAACGTACAGCCACGGGATTCAACACCTTGGCGATCTTGTACGGCCCCACAAAGCGTGGTAGCAGTTTTCTTTTGCCCGGCATTCTCAGGTTCTTGGTGGATAACCACACCGACATACCCACTTTATAGAGAGGAGACAGACGTCTGTTTTTGTCAGCGTAATGTTTGGAGCGAACATGCGCTTTCTCCAGATTCTTTTTAATTAAGGAATGCAAGGATGACAATTCCTTCAATTTATCGTCAGCCCTAGGAACCAACCCGGAAGGCTCTAAGTTCACTGGAATGGACATAGGATGCTGTCCGTATAAAGCGTAGAACGGAGAAGTTCCTGTTGAAGAATGTACCGAATTATTGTATGCAAACTCGGCTGCGGGCAGTACCTCCAGCCAGGTAGATTGGTACTGTAAAGCCAAACACCGTAGGTATTGTTCAATTGTACCCTTGACCCGTTCCGTCTGGCCGTCTGTCTGAGGGTGGTAGGAACTAGACATGCGTTCATCCATCAGGAGGGCTGTTGACAATGCCCTCCAGAAACGAGACTCAAACTGTGACCCCCTGTCGGTGACGACCACAGAGGGTAAACCAAAAAAACGGAATACATGTTTCAAAAACAGATCAGCTAGAATAGCCGCCGTAGGAACACCCTGACAAGGCAGAAACAGTGCCATTTTCGTGAAGTAGTCCACCATGACCCACACCATGTCGAATCCTTGGATAGGAGGTAATTCGACCACGAAATCCATGGATACCATGAACCAGGGCTTATGGGGTACAGGTAAGGGATGCAAAAGCCCCATTGGTTTCTGAAGTGATCCCTTACTTTGAGTGCATATAGAGCAGGAGGTGACGTAGTCTATCACGTTCTTGGACATGCTCGGCCACCAGGCCCACCTCCGGCTTAATTCCAACGTTTTCTTCTGACCTGGATGGGCCGCAACCAACGAGTCATGACCCCAATTTAATGCCTTGGCACAGGTGTTTTCTGTGGGTAGATACAAGACGCCATTGTAGTATGGGAGACCGCCACGGATGTCTAGGTTCAGGCGCAGTACCTCTCGGGGATTTTGAGAAACCCAATCTGCGATCTCTTGTTTCAAAGACGGTTGAACAGAGCAGTTACAAATCACCTTCTTAGCCAATAAGGTCGGCTTGCTTGAGTCTTCGGTAACAACCGTATGGAGCCGGGACAGGGCGTCGGCTTTGGTGTGTTCTCTGGCGGGCGATATGTGATCCGGAAATCAAACTGGGAAAAAAATGAATGCCATCGAGCCTGCCGTGCGGTCAGACACTTCATCGTCTTTATGGCTTGGAGGTTCCGGTGATCTGAATAAATACACACCGGATATTTAGCCCCGAGAAGATGGTGCCGTCATGTCAGGAAGGTATCTTTAATGGCCAAAAGTTCCTTCTCCGTGACTGTATAGTTCCTTTCATAAGGAGCCAGTTTGCGGGAGAAGAAGGCCACAGGATGCTCCACTCCGGTGGATTTGCAAACCTGGGAAAGGATAGCGCCAATGGCCATGTTGGAGGCATCTGCCTCCACTATAAAAGGCAAACTAGGGTCAGGGTGTTGCAGAACCGGGGCGGTGGTGAAGGTTTCTTTCAGCAGATCAAAAGCCTTTTGGGCCTCTGTCGTCCAGCGGAATGCAACCTTAGGACTTGTTAGTGCAGTGAGAGGTGCTACTGTCTTAGAGAAGGCGTGTATAAACCGCCTATAAAAGTTTGCAAAACCAAGAAATGATTGCAAGGATTTGACGGAGACGGGTACACGCCAGTCCAGGATGGCTTTGACTTTAGATTGACTCATTCTAACTCCCAGACTGGTGATATCATAACCCAGGAACTCAACGTCGGAAGTGTGAAAAATGCATTTTTCTGCTTTTACGAACAGGTGGTTTTCTCTCAGTCTTTGGAGAACCTTGATGACATGTGTGATGTGATCCTGGAGGGAGGTTGAATATATCAGTATGTCGTCGAGATAGACGACTACAAACTGATCGATGTAATCACTGAAAATGTCATTCATGAAATACTGGAAAGTTGCTCGGGCGTTGCACAGGCCAAACGGCATAACAAGGTATTCGAAGAGACCGTACCGGGTCTTAAAGGCGGTCTTCCATTCGTCACCTTGTCGAATACGCACGAGATTGTACGCCCCCCACAAATCCAACTTGGTAAAGATGACAGAAGCACCCAATTGGTCCAAGAGGACGTTGATCAGGGGCAATGGGTACTGGTTCTTTATCGTTATGGCATTAAGGGCCCTACAATCAATGCAGGGCCTGAGGTCCCCCTCCTTCTTTGGGATGAAGAACAAAGGAGAGGCCGCCGGAGATTGAGAAGGACGAATAAACCCATTGGTGAGGGCCTTGTTGATGTATTCTTTCAGGACTGCATCTTCCCTTGGAGTGAGAGAGTACACACGTCCCGTTGGTATCTTGGCACCGGCCACTAATTCGATAGGACAGTCGTATTGCCTGTGTGGTGGCAATGCCTCCGCTTTACCCTTATCAAAAACGTCGGAATACGCGTTGTATTCAGTAGGCACCAGGACTGTGTTAGAGCGGAGTGCCCCAATACTAGGAGAACTGTCAAGGAAGGCCAGCACAGGCGTGGATACCACTTCCGACTCCAGAAAGCAATTTTTATTGCAATAGGCTGATGAGTATTGGATGTGACCGGTTACCCAATCTACGTGAGGGTTGTGCAGTCTGAGCCATGATAAACCCAAAATCACTGGGTACTGAGGCGCAGCAATCACGTCGAAAACCAGGTATTCAGTGTGGTCATCAGGCAGGGTTACCTTAATGGGGATAGTTTCTTCCGTTACTAAACCAGAAGACAAAGCTGATCCGTCAATGGTGTTGACGGATTCAGGTACTTTTTTGGTAACCGTGGGTATAGCTGATTGTGTAGCGAACGTGATGTCTATGTATTTATTGGAAGCACCGGAATCTAACATCGCCTTGGAAAAGACGGTGGTTCCGTTGAACTCCAAAGAGACTGCTACCTCTATGGAGGAGGCTACATATAATGCGGAGTCCTGTTTGGTGCTCGACAAAGGAACCCCTGCTATTGCCGAGCTTTGGCGTTTCCCGCTTTTCTAACCGGTTTCTTAGGGCAAGAAACCAATAGATGCTCTGCTGAACCGCAATACATACATAGGTTGTTCTTGCGGCGATTCTCGCGTTCAGCGGATGACAAGCGGCCACGTATAGCGCTGATCTGCATGGGTTTGGGTTCGTTAGGAATGGGTTGAGATGCATCGGGGCGACCAGAAGCTGACGTAAAGGGTTTCTTCTCCCCTTTCCTTGCGGATCGCCGTGCATCTATTTGGAGGACTAAATCCAAAAACTCTGAATAACCAGCAGGGACCACAGGAACCGTTAACACAGCGGCCCTCATTACGACCCTGGCGGAATTCGGAAAACGATGGCGGAAATGCAATACCGCCATCGAATAGAGCTCGGTGCGACTATGACCCGTCACCGCAAAGTACGATGCCATTAGCGACACCGTAGTGAACGCCAACGCTAACTGCACCAAGCACGCGCGCACGCGCCATGCCAAACCGCAAACACCACCATGGCGCAAGGGTACGCCAATTCCGACCCTAGCGGACATGTACCTAAAGCCATCAAGCATGGCGGAATGCACCATTCCGCCATGGTGAGAAGTACGGCATCGCGAATCAACCGTAAACGGCCCCACTGAGTGCCCGTACACCGCTCCCTGCCCACAAAGTACAACTCCCCGTAGGTGCAATGAAGTCACAATGCAACCATTGAAATGTACAAGTCACCCATGCATGCCAACGAACAAAAGAAACACAACAGGGGCCAATGGGAGCTGCAGGGCACAGATGGCACGAATACAGAAGCCATCCCAATGGACATGACCACAGTCCCCCACCAAGAAACGCACGCAAACACAGGCACCTGTGACCAGCAATATTCCGAAAATCACATCATTCCACCAGTCCACCTGGCTGACCGGCATCTGTTACACAAAACCCAATCCCCCGCCCCTGAGCATGACAACATTCAAACTGTCATATTGGCAGCCCCCATCCCTGACCTCACGGGCTTCGTAGGCAAACGCGCCCAGTACAGTACCACGCAACTAAACTCCGAAGCTGGAACCCAGTGCAGATCTCCTCACAATACATCGCCCCCCAAATAGGCATATGCCACATCACTTGCAAAGAAGAACGCTACACGGGCCAAATCAGAATAGAAATTTAATGCACATCAAAATCACCAAGCCCATACAGCCATCAGGCCATGAACTCCAAAACACATTTCACCATTGTGGGCTGCATCCGCAAGAAATGACCAGCCACTACTTGTGTGACGCCCTGTTCCCTCATGGTACACAGAGCCACATTCACGTACGAAAAGGCAACATGGAAGCGCACAGAACCGCAGGGCCGTCCCAATGGGGAGGCACTAGTCCAGCTGAAAGGCCGAAATGTTGCTCCGAGCCACCAGTACTGCGTAAGGGCATGTGGCCCATTGGCGATCGTCCCATAAGATCGTAATGCTGCTCCACTGATTAACACGAAGCAGCAGGTGTTGGGAGTAAAACCCATCTGCAGGAGTGGCATACAGATGGCAGTGGCAAAAGGGGAGGAGATACCTGTCAACCAAAAGAAAAGAAAAAGAACAGAATGGCCATCAGTACTACATTCCAACAACTCACTGCAATGATCACACTAAATCCACAGCCACATGCATGCTAGCCCACTCCAAAGGTCCATCACCACCCAAAAACCACTTGCGACTCATAACTATCCATATCGAGGTGTAAACACCATCACAAACGAGTGTACCTGTGCATGCGCCTGTGAAAACAGAATCCATCTGATGGGATTGGTAACGTGCATGGACACAAGTGTCTGAGGGCGCGTCGAGACAGGGAGGGCTCAACAAGGCCAGATAGACGATGGTCCCACTATGGCAGCCCTGCATCACATAGCGTAGGGGAGGCGGATAGATCCCAAGAAGCCCTGTACATGGCAAACTCTGTATCAAATCACCTGCCCATGCATCCATTCATCATTCCCTCATCCCGGGATTAAAACGCCTGAATATTTACTCACATAACATTAGAAATATCCATTGAGTCTGTGCGTTATGCAGCCTGCAAAATCCACAGTGCCCCAGCCCGTAATTCCAGTGTAGTGAAGTAACATGTATTTGGGAACGTCCGGCCTCATCGCCCACGTCGCTATTGCGCATCCCAAACCATTCATATCAATCATTGCATTCTCGCCATGGCCCCTGTCCCAAGGACATTGAACAATAGAACGTTATATTTGCAGTCAGACCTGTGGGCATCTCCTCGCCGCTAGCTGAAAACCGAAAGCGCCGCCCTTCGAATTCCTCATTTTCAACATCACGTCGAAGAGGCATCTGTGGCCGTTTGAATACACTAATTAATCCATCGAGTGCGGCTGTGTGTGAAAATGGCAACTGCCTTCACCCACGAATGGGACGCCCCGCCCGTCGTTGCAACTCGGTACAGTGATGAATGAGGGCCCACCGTTACTCGAGTACTACGTTCCACTGACCCTTCACAACTCTGTTCGCGACTGCACAGATAGTATGTGAACCAATGGGACCACAGCAGAATGAACATATCAACCAATGTTACACGGCCATCGGGTACAAATACATGATTGCAATAGCAAGATGCCATTCCACGAATTGCAGCGTTGTGCGCGGGACGTGCTCGGCCAAAGGGGAGAGCAGTTTGCACAGGTGGAATGAATCACCACAGGTGGAGGCCATTCAGCCTGAAAACACATAAATTGCACAGCCAGTCTCCTCCCACAACCACACCGAAATGCTACCGGCAGGACTCGCGATGTTGGCCCTGGGGGACCTGATAGCACTGCAAGTACTCCAACTCCAAGAAGAAGACGAACACCAACTACAACCGGCCGCACGGAGGAGACGCAGGAGGAGGAGGAGGCCAAGGCAGGGCCAGCAAGGGCCGCCAGCACAGCCACTACCACCACGCAGGCAGCCCGCAATCCCACGCCTCCGAGCACATCCGTTCAACCTCACTGATGAGCAGATCCACACCCTCTACCGTCTGGACCGGGACACCATAGCCGCCATTGTGGACATGACACAGGCTGACCTTGTCAGCATGATAGATAGCCCAACCGCCATCCCACCCCTACTGAAGGTGGTGTCTGTACTCCACTTCCTGGCCACAGGCACCTACCAGCACACAGTCGGACAGTTGCATGGCATTTCTCAGCCACTGTTCTCACGGACACTATTGCAAGTGCTCGATGCCCTCCTGCAGCACGCAGACGACTACATCTCCCTACCACGCTCGGAGCAGGAAATTACCAACACAAAAGTGGGATTCCATGCACTTGCCGGCATACCGGGTTGCATTGGTGCCATCGACTGCACCCATGTGGAATTGGTCGTCCCACATGCCATGGAGGCCCAGTACCGCAACCGAAAACAATTTCATTCTCTGAATGTACAAATGGTGTGTGACTCCAACAGGATCATTACACATTGTTGTGCCCGATTCCCTGGATCAACCCATGATTCTATGGTCTTGAGGAACTCTACAATACCACGCTACATGGAGCGACACGCAGGGAACAGATCCTGGCTACTCGGTGAGTCTCATTTCATGCATGATAATGTGGGGTATGTGATTCGGCAATGACCTGGCAGGAAGGGGGGGGGGGTGTGCGTACGTAGCAATGGCATTCCACATCATACGTTTCTCGTCCACATACAGGTGATGCTGGATATCCACTGAAGAGATGGCTCCTCACACCAGTCCGGAACCCACGGGACCAGCATGAGGAGGACTACAACCATGCCCACTCACGTACCCGTGTAGTCATTGAACAGGCATTCGGCCTACTGAAGGGTCGTTTCCGCTGCCTCAGCAGGTCTGGCGGGGCACTCCTGTACCGCCATGAGAAGGTTGCAAAGATGGTGATGGCATGTGTCATGGTCCACAACATGTGCGTACGTAGAAATGTGCCCATGCCCCCTGACGCAGAACTGCAAGCACCTGATGATGGTCATGATGAGGGTGGGGATGTGGCAGCACCTCAAGGAGTCTGCGAGGCACCGGAGGGCCGTGACATTCGTCAGCATCTCATTGATGTATGCTTCTAGCACTCACGCCTGGTGGCTGATACATGGACACGGGACTCGTGGCACTGTGTGTGTCTGGGACATGCACAATATGGACTGTACGCCTATGATGGCCTAGTACACAAAGATCAATGTCCACACATCTCATTGGTTGATCGTGCACTTTTTATGGCATATGTGATATCATGTTGTACACCCTATCGACCCGCCACCCAAGTGAGCCCAACACACCCCCTCCACCCTCCTACCTCCCCCCCGAACACCAGTGTCCAAAGATGCTCATTGTCAGTGGGCAGTCGCTATTGCAAGCCCCCTCTGCGGGTATCAGGGGCACCCCAGCCTGTGGAGCGCAGGTTCCTCCCAGATCTACGTTGGGGGCTGCCCTGGACGGAACTTGCAACGGATGATGTCTCTGCCTGCTCACGTCCATGCATGTCCCTAAGGGTTTGCGAGAGCTCAGTGAGCACACGGCGCACTGCGGCAAGTTCGGCACATACGTCCTTGGACGTCGCATGCAGTTCCCCCCTCAGGCTCTCGGTGCTTCTCTCCATTTGTGCCCTTAGTGTCTCTGTACCTCTCTCCATTTCTGCCCTAAGTGTCTCAGTTGATGTTTCTATGTCTGCCTTGGTGCCCCCACATTCATCGGCATGGTCCTTGAGGAGCGTGGCCAGTTGCTGCTGTTGCACGATTAACTGGTCGAGGGACTGTTGCCTCTGCTGGGCCATGGCCATTTGCGGGGGTGTCACAGAGGGGCTGTTGTCCTCATGTTGCCTTGCCACAGGGCTTGTGGGGGATGGCCAGTCGTCGTCTTGTGGGTGCCCCTGCGTGGTATCCTCATGTTGTACGGGATGGGACAGACAGGGGGATTGGGACAGGTCATGGATGGATCTGACTTCGACATCCCCGTCTTCTGTGTCGGAGCATGCTGCCATCAATGGGGTGTCACCTATGGTGCTGCTGCCACCGGAGGCAGTGCCTTCTGTGGCATCCGTTGGGGGGACCTGTGGTGGTGGTGTTGTGGGCATGCTGGCTGCTGGGGTGCCTGTTGATGTTCCCTCCTCTGTGCTGCCACCTGATTTGTGCTGCTGCCGTGTCTTGATGCGTGCAGCTGAGGTGGAGGGTCTTTGGCCGTTGGTCTTGGCCCTCTTTGCAGGTGTGCTGGTAGGGGTGTCCTGAAGCTCGTCGTTTGGATCGGACCCTGTGGTGGAGTAAACGAGGGCGAGGGTTATTGATGGGTCTGTGGGAATTGGAATGGCATTGTATCACATGCATTGGGGTGGTACCTGAGGGTGATTTGGGTCGGGGCCTTGGAGGTGCTTTCATTTGTGTGTGGAGTGAGGGTGCAGTTGTTTGGCAGCCTGCAGTTAGGGTGTGCCTGCTGCACGTGTAGTGCGTGTTTTAGGGGTTTTTAATTATTTATGTATTTATTGTGGGTTTTAACGTGCGCTATCGGGCCTATGTGTGTAGACGTTCTCCTGGACATGTGTTTCTGTTGCACTATGTGGACGCATGGTACTTCACATGGATGGACTTTGTGGATTTGGCATTGTTTTATTTGGGCCACCTACCTGAATCTTCGGATGTCTGCACTCCTTTCTCCATCCCTCCGACTCCCTCTATGCTCTCCATTCCGATGGTGGAGGCACAGATTTCTTCCCAGGGGGTCAACTTGATGGGTGATTCAGGACCTCCCCCGGTGGCTGTGGCAATGTTGCGGTTGGCAGAGAGTATGCTGCGGACGCGTATCCGCAGGTCGTCCCATCGCTTACGGCATTGCTATGGGGTGCGGAGTGCGGTCCCCACCGCACTTACCCGCTGTGCCACCAGAGCCCATATGGCCTTCTTGTTTGCAAGTGCCGTCCTGGTCATTTGCGTGCAGAAGACGACGGCAGCATTCTCCTGGAGGGTCTCTGTTAGCACGGTGAGTTCCTCACGGGAGAAGTGGACCTGCCGCTTGCGGTCGCACGCTTTCTTCGCTACTTTTCCCATTTTTCTTGGTTTCGCTAGGGTGGATGACGGGTTGGGGTGTGTCTCAGGGTAGTGATTTTAGTGGTTGTGTGGTTTTAGTGGTTTTATAGGTGTACGGCGGGATGTTTCCCGTTCCGGGCCCATGTTTTAACTTCCGTTTCCGTATATTTCCGGTCACCGTACTTTCCGGTAGGCGCACACTGCGGTGTCCGCTGTGATGGGTGGCGGTATTGCACCTAGGGCGCCGTACGGCGGCGGTGTGGGCCGTTTTGGGGTCATTTCCGCCAACGCGGACTTTGCACTTCCGCCATGCCGTGGTGCTCGTGCCCGATGGGTCGGAATGGGCCGCACTTTGCTCCTTCGTGCAATGGCGGAAACGCTATTTACGCTGTGGCGGTCCGGTCAGTCACTTTCCGCCAGGGTCGTAATGAGGGCCAGCGTCTTTTAGTTCTTCTGACAGTCCTTTGTAGAAAACAGCCGTTTTCTTGTCTTCAGGCCATTGGGTCTCTGCCGTCAGTTGATTAAAGCGAGCGAGGTAGGCCAAGAGTGTCTGGTTACCCTGCTGTAAGCTTAGTAGCTCCAGATCCATGGCCTGGGTAGCGTAGCGCATATCGAATACCTTACTCATGGCAGACAATAGGGCGTCACAATCATATAATAAGGGGCTGTTTGACTCTAATAGCGGATTGGTCCAAGCTGCAGCAGAACCGCCTAAATGGGACAGCACGAAAGCCGCTTTAGTGGTCAGGTCCGGAAAGGAGCTGGGCCTACAGAGAAAGTGCAGGAGACATTGGTTTACGAAAGTATGATAGCATTTGGGGTCCCCCAAAAACCTCTCGGGTGGGGCCAAGGGGAACTGGGTAGGCATCAGGACCTGTAACTCCCTGGAGGGAGGAGGAAAACCCGAACCGGAAGCCACTGGTTCCCCACCTGTCGCTCCTTGTGGTGCAGCTTGTATAGCGTCCTGCATTACGTCCATGCGGTGACGGAGGGTATCCTGAGCGGATATCATCTCGTGCCTCGGATCAGCTATGAGCTGCGTGAGGACGTGTAAGGGATCGGTACCTTCCATCTTAGGCTTCTGATTCTGTTACAATCACAGATTTTAGAACGCTAGCAGAACACCAAAAAGGATACTCAGGTGTACAAAAAAAGGATACAAGTTGAGTTCCCGGAGGGCTTCTCACAATTGGCTATTCCGGGTGACTTCTAAGGAGATGAGTTTGATGATTGAAAACCTTCCAACCAATGCCACTCTCAGACTATTGATGAAAAAAAAACAGCCTGAGAGAGTAATTAGTGGAAAGGGCCAGATATGGGACGGATACCACCAGTCTGCAGGATAAAGGATAAGGAGTTTTAGTCACTAGTCACATAATCTAATTACTATGTATGGGTTAGATTAAGGATACACTAACCTGCAGTTTGTGTGGACTGAAGACTGAGTTCCAGGAATACAAATCCGAAAATAAAAACCAACGAAGGGAAAAAGGGAAGTTAGTAAGGTAACTAACCCGAACGGAACGAGGGCCGCACTAGTGACGGGTTGGTGCACACCGGATAGCGTCCATAAAGTTCAGTGCACTATCCTTGTAGAAAAGTAGATTGAATTGGATGGAGGTCCGGATGGAAAAGGTAATCCTAGAACAGGAAGGTCCAGGATAGGTTGGGACTGGCAGAGCCCTTTAAGGGAGGTTTGAGATGGGAAGGAACAGGACTCAGTTCTCACCTATAAATCACCCCCCTGTGGGTACAGCATAACTGGATAAGGAAAAGGAGGAATTGGAGTATCCGAAATCCAGACGTGGAGAATAGAATAACCAGCTGAAGATAGCGGTATGAACCGCAGGGTGTTGCTGCGAGGAGCCAGAGGACCGCGGCGTCAGGATAGCTGGAGTTCTTGCCGAGACTAGCAACGCGGGTCCGGCTGATAGCAAAGGAAAAGCAGTCTGGAAACTGCTGTGTATAGCAGCGCGGGTCCGGCTGGCAGTAAAGGAAAGAGCAGTTCAGGAAACTGCCGTAAATAGCAGCGCGGGTCCGGCTGGTAGCAAAGGAAAGAGCAGTTTGGAAACTGCTTAGAAGCAAGGTAGAATACCGATCTCCGGAACGAAGATCAAAGAACAACGATCAGAAGCGCCGATTCGCAGGAGGCTTCCGTTTAAATACGAGTCAGCTGATGAGAATGCGTGAGTAGTGCGAGTCAGCTGCTGAGGGCGTGTGAGTAGCGCGATGACGTCCAGTCAGTCATGTGATACTCGCGCATACCTGTGGAATGCAATTGGTATTGGTAAATGGTATGCGCGGTATGCGTGATATGGAATGTCTGTCCGTTCGCAAAAGGCAGAAGGTAAGGAAGTCTGGCAAGGAATTAGCGGGAATGAAGGCGTTTGCCAGGAAGCTTCCCCCAAAGTCGCCACCGAGTATAAAATGGTCTGGCTGATCTCTGGGCTGTACGTGTAGGGTGCTGAGCACGAGCATGGGAGGACCTGGCAGGCATGACAGTGCCATCCCCCAAAGGGCGTGCCAACCCCCTGGAATCGTGGAACCGGCGCAGGAGAGCGGGAGCATGGATGTTAGCGAGTGGTTCCCAGGAGCGGTCCTCCGGACCATAAACCTTCCAATCGATGAGGTAATGTAGAACCCCTACCCGCATTCTCATGTCCAGTATCGCCTGTACTTCGTACTCCTCGGAACCTCTCACAGAAAGCGCCACGGGCCGAACAGGTAGCCGAGTTCCGGCTATGAATGGTTTCACTAGGGAGACGTGAAACACTGGATGTACTCTCCAATGCGAGGGTAGATTCAAACGTACAGCCACGGGATTCAACACCTTGGCGATCTTGTACGGCCCCACAAAGCGTGGTAGCAGTTTTCTTTTGCCCGGAATTCTCAGGTTCTTGGTGGATAACCACACAGACATACCCACTTTATAGAGAGGAGACAGACGTCTGTTTTTGTCAGCGTAATATTTGGAACGAACCTGCGCTTTCTCCAGATTCTTTTTAATTGAGGAATGCAAGGATGACAATTCCTTCAATTTATCGTCAGCCCTAGGAACCAACCCGGAAGGCTCTAAGTCCACTGGAATGGACATAGGATGCTGTCCGTATAAAGCGTAGAACGGAGAAGTTCCTGTTGAAGAATGTACCGAATTATTGTATGCAAACTCGGCTGCGGGCAGTACCTCCAGCCAGGTAGATTGGTACTGTAAAGCCAAACACCGTAGGTATTGTTCCATTGTACCCTTGACCAGTTCCGTCTGGCCGTCTGTCTGAGGGTGGTAGGAACTAGACATACATTCATCCATCATGAGGGCTGTTGACAATGCCCTCCAGAAACGAGACGCAAACTGTGACCCCCTGTCGGTGATGACCACAGAGGGTAAACCAAAAAACAGGAATACATGTTTCAAAAACAGATCAGCTAGAATAGCCGCCGTAGGAACACCCTGACAAGGCAGAAAAAGTGCCATTTTCGTGAAGTAGTCCACCACGACCCACACCGTGTCGAATCCTTGGATAGGAGGTAATTCGACCACGAAATCCATGGATACCATGAACCAGGGCTTATGGGGTACAGGTAAGGGATGCAAAAGCCCCATTGGTTTCTGAAGTGATCCCTTACTTTCAGTGCATATAGAGCAGGAGGTGACATAGTCTATCACGTTCTTGGACATGCTCGGCCACCAGGCCCACCTCCGGATTCATTCCAACGTTTTCTTCTGACCTGGATGGGCCGCAACCAACGAGTCATGACCCCAATTTAATGCCTTGGCACGGGTGTTTTCTGTGGGTAGATACAAGAGGCCATTGTAGTATGGGAGACCGCCACAGATGTCTAGGTTCAGGCGCAGTACCTCTCGGGGATTTTGAGAAACCCAATGTGCGATCTCTTGTTTCAAAGACGGTTGAACAGAGCAGTTACAAATCACCTTCCCAGCCAATAAGGTCGGCTTGCTTGAGTCTTCGGTAACAACCGTATGGAGCCGGGACAGGGCGCCGGCTTTGGTGTGTTCTCTGGCAGGGCGATATGTGATCCGGAAATCAAACTGGGCAAAAAATGAATGCCATCGAGCCTGCCGTGCGGTCAGACACTTCATCGTCTTTATGGCTTGGAGGTTCCGGTGGTCTGAATAAACACACACCGGATATTTAGCCCCGAGAAGATGGTGCCGCCATGTCAGGAAGGCATCTTTAATGGCCAAAAGTTCCTTCTCCGTGACTGTATAGTTCCTTTCATAAGGAGCCAGTTTGCGGGAGAAGAAGGCCACAGGATGCTCCACTGCAGTGGATTTGCAAACCTGGGAAAGGATAGCGCCAATGGCCATGTTGGAGGCATCTGCCTCCACTATAAAAGGCAAACTAGGGTCAGAGTGTTGCAGAACCGGGGCGGTGTTGAAGGTTTCTTTCAGAAGATCAAAAGCCTTTTGGGACTCTGTCGTCCAGCGGATCGCAACCTTAGGATTTGTTAGTGCAGTGAGAGGTGCTACTGTCTTAGAGAAGGCGTGTATAAACCGCCTATAAAAGTTCGCAAAACCAAGAAATGATTGGAAGGATTTGACGGAGACGGGTACAGGCCAGTCCAGGATGGCTTTGACTTTAGATTGACTCATTCTAACTCCCAGACTGGTGATATCATAACCCAGGAACTCAACGTCAGAAGTGTGAAAAACGCATTTTTCTGCTTTTACGAACAGGTGGTTTTCTCTCAGTCTTTGGAGAACCTTGATGACATGTGTGATGTGATCCTGGAGATGTATCAGGAACATGAGAAAACATTAACTACATGTACCGCAATGCACCACCCTGTAGTGACAATGCTTGAAATACATGATCTCTGCAAAAGAAATTACGAGTCATGCTGCCCTGCTTGAGAGAAACTCATCTGTCACTGAAAAATATCAGTCACTGCACTCAGTCCACAGGTACACCGCAGATAAGTATGCCTGTCATGTCACCTTAAGGGACACCTCCAAGTACAATGTGAAGTATGAAAACGATTAAAATCAGCAATCATTGACTACCACCAAGATGTGATTGAGAGGAGCAGGACTCATCCAAAGTACCTTAGTTCGACCATGCCAACCCCCACCCAGCCGTATCACAGAATCTTACCCCTTCACCCGTGGCCCATACCACCAATGTAAATCTGACTTAGTCATATGGAGGAAGGTGTCGGTTGGACATGTACATGGAGACATGAGTAAGTAGAATGCATACTGGGGATACCACTGTGTTACATGAAGTCAATTAGGCAAATGTGTGATTAGCCACTGTACATGCACAGTCCATTTCCATTGGTAACACATCAATGATATCTGAGGCCATCATGAGCTTTTGGACTTGATTTGTGGGAGTGCAGGTTCACATTGAATGGTTCTTGGGACGGCAACTGCACCCATTCCCCCCACCCATGGATCAGCCCAAAAGGCACTTACCCGAGTCATAGAAAATGGTACATGTCATGTGCAGTTATGAATCCTTAGTTGCATTTAATCATGAACACTGTACAGGCAGTGCTAACATGGAATTACCAAATTAATCACAAGTACCCTTTCTCTTGCTCCCATGCAGGTGATGCCGGTTATCCCCCCGAAGGCCTGGCTCATGAACCCCATCAGGCAACCAGTCAACAGGCACGAAGAGGACTACAACCGTGCACATGCACGCACTCCTGTCACGATAGAGCAGACATTTGGCCTGTTGAAGGCCTGGTTCCGCTGCCTAAGCAGGTCGGGGGGCACTCATTTACGGGCCAGAGAAGGTGGGAAAAATTGTGTTAGTATGCGCCATGCTACACAACATGTGCATCAGGCACAACTGCCCCTACCCCCTGAGATGGACCTGATGCCACCTGAGGATGAGGATGATGATGAGGAAGATGGTGGAATTCCTCAGCGGCACAATGTAAATGAAGAATGTGCAACACAGCAAGATTTAATTGACCACTACTTCTGATCGACTGGAAAATACAAGGCACTGGGCATGGGTCACACTGGGCACTGTAGATAATTAAATAGACACACACTCAGGAAGCTATGTCCAGTCATGTGCTTTTCTTTTACACACCAGCTGTATTGAATAATGAATAACAACGTACAGATTCGCATTATTTAACTACCACTACTGTCCCGTTAAATTGATCCCACACCCCCTCCCCCACTACCCCCACACTCAATACACCAACACCCCCTCCCCCACTACACCACACCCAATACCCCAACACCCCCTCCCCACTACCCCACACACAATACCTCAGCACCCCCTCCCCCACTACCCCCACACCCAAACCCCCCTAGACCCCATCCCACACTATCCCCACAACACCATCCCAACTACTCTCTCCCCACATGTACTTGTATGTTGTCCTATTCACGCTCCCTTTTTGGAGGAGGGGGGTGAGCCTCTGGGCAGGGAACAAGTTGCTGTGAGTGAAGAACAGGGCTAGTTTGAGTAGAACTAGCCGGTGTTGTGCTGGAGGATGAGGCGGGTTGGGGGGTTGTGGTGATGTTCCGTTGTTCTGCTATAGTGATTGCCAACTGGGTGATGGACTGGGACATGGCAGACATGACAGAATTTCCTTCCCGCACATGCCTGGCCACGCAGTACACGGCTCTGCTCACCATTCTTGCAGTTTCTTGCAGGGCATCCTGCATGGTCTGCCTTGTCTGTTCTGCCTCTGTCAGATACTACGTGACCAATGCCTGCCTTGCCTGCTGCCAGCCTTCCATCCATGTGAGCCGCGCCTCGAGGTCTCTAATGTGTCTGAGTCTGGTTAGTGGCAAGGGGGTGGGCTCCGAGGGCCTGGGGGAGTGAACACAGCTCCGTGAGAGCCAACTGTTGATTGTTGGATTGATGTTTGCCTGACTGGGTGCCGGGGATTGTGCCTCCTCCGGCTGGCTGGCCACTGGTGATTGGACCGCCTCTGCCTCGCTGGCCACTGGTGATTGGACCTCCTCCGGCTCACTGGCCACTGACGATTGGACCTCCTCTCGCTCCCTGGCGATTGGGCCTCCTCTGAATCGCTGGACACTGGTGGTTCAGACTCTTCCACCTGATATGCCCGTTTAGCCTCAGGTGTTTTGGTCATTTGTCAGGGGGGCCTTGCTGGCAGGTTTAGTGGTTGACTGCCAGGGCTCCCTGCTGGCAGGTGTTGGTGGGTGCTGTGTCTGCTGGGCAGCCTGTGTGTCCTGGTGGCGGGGGGCCTGTTTGGTTGATGTAGTGGCATGCTCATGTCTTGCCGTCGAGGTGACTGCCAACTGGCTGGGGTCTGTGATTTCGCGTTGGCAGCGACGTGCAGTGCTGGAGCGGGGTGTGGTGGTTAGTTCACCCACGCTGTCATATGAGTTGCCTGTGGGGGACAGTGAAGCAGGGCATTAGTAATGGGTGTACATCCATCTGACATTCATCAATGCAAGTACATTGAGTCTTGTGTATTCTCATGGACATGTCTGTGGGCCTGGCATGGTGCACCCAGGAATGTGTGGGGGATGCAGTGTGGGGGCATCATTGTGGTGCGGCCATTGAGTGCACAGTGTGTATAGGCTGGGGCACTGATGTCTGGTGGCTTGGGTGTTGTCGCCATGCCACAGAGTCTGTGTCCCATGTGGGGTTTGATTGCCAATGTGATGTGTTCCCATTGTGTGCGTTGATGCATTGATGTAGGCACTGCGGGCATGGACATGTTGGGTGTGTCAGGTGTGCGACTGATGTCATTGATGTGTGCATCTTGCCATGAGGTGGATTGGGCCACTTTGGGGGCCACTTCCTCCCATTTTGCCTTCTTCCTTAACTGTGCTGGGCGCCACAGATCTGCTCCAAAGACCACGTCGGCATGCTCGACTAGTGTGTCCGCAAGCATATTGAGCCCCTGCTCACTAAAGCAGGGTTTGCAGCGACGGGTGGTTCATCGTGTCAATGTCATTCTCTTCAGTGTATCTGTGCACTTGGATTGGCAGTTGCACTCCTGTAGGATCTGTAGGATGATTATTGGAATGGATTGTGATTTTAAAGATGGCCACCAGTGCTTTTCCTGTTCCGGCGCATCTAGAATACAATGGGCCTCATTACAAAGTTGCCAGTAAAAAAAGAGAATTACCGGCATGTCGGGGCTACCGTGTCCGTGTAGCACTACCGGTACCAGTAATTACAGCGTCATCGGTCCCGGAGTCGGTCCCTGCGGCATCGAGGTTGCCAGTATCAGGGGTTTAGGGGCTGTTACCGGCATGCCGGTGCTACCGTTTTCAGCATGCCGGAATGCGCGTGCATGCTGTTTCGGAATCTACTGTAGATTCCGGTAGAAGTGCTACACGGACACGGTAGCACCAGCATGCCGGTAATTCTCTTTTTTTACCGGCAACCTTGTAATGAGGCCCATTGTATTCTAGTGCAATTTGCCTCATTATAAGGTTGGTGGTATACCACCGGTAAATGTCATCTTTGATGTCCTGTGTGTAAGTCTTAGCAGTGCACAGTGGTGGCGTGAGTTATGGTTGCTTAGGTTACCATAAATGGCGAATTTCTGTTTTTTTTGGTTTTACTTGTAACCATAAAATGGATAGGTTGTTATTAGTGCAAAGTAAATATAATGTTCCTTTCAAGTACTTGTTGCACTGAATTTTATAGGTTTTTCTTAGGGCAACTGAATCATATCGTCCCTTTAACAATATTTTTTGTCAGTGAATTTCATTGCTTTTTAGTAGTGCAACTTACCCATAAAGTCCCTGTAACAATGTTTTTTGTGAGTGAATTGCATAGGTTTTTACTAGTGCAACTTAAGCATAATGTTATTTCAGAAACAATTCTTCAGTGAATTGCATAGGTTCCTAGCAGGATACACTTACTTTTTGAAGATGTACTGTACAACATACTGAACCTGTGGGCACCGTGTTAATGTGCAGAGCAGTCTCAGAGTATGTGTCTGGTTGTGGACATCGGATGGCATCCAACCTGCTCAGAAAGGCAGGGGCTGTCTTACATAGTGGTACAATTCAGCAAACACAAGGAACATATGCAAACAGCAGCATGTACATGAATTGCAAGGTAAGATAGAGTAGGTCTGCAAAGTTTGTACTTATGAAGCAAACAGCACAAAGGCATAGAGACTACACCATAACGGAATGCACCAACAACAGAAAGGACGTCTCCCTTCAACAATTTTACCTCACTGCTACTGCGCATGGGAACAAAGAACGAAGGGCCAGAGTAAGGATCGGAAAATACTAAGACCAGAATATCATGCAACGTGACAAGCACACTAGATTTTGTCTGATAATTGCGCAGGTGCTGCAGTATACAATAGTACAGAAGCATAACTGTTTTTGGTACGTAGCAATGGCAAGCACCTTACAGTGGCTGGAAGAACATTTCTCTCATGACGCAATGACTTACGATACTAACCCCATTGTTACTCGGATTAGTGTGAAACGTAAATTATGTAATATATATTGCTTCATGTACACCAAACACATTTTGTTTCTGTAAGAGAACATATTGGAAAGGAAAGCAAGGCAGCAGAAGCGGTACCCCTTCGACAACAGCATACGGACATAAGAAAGGAAAGAAACTCTGTAAATAGCAAAATGGACATCCTGGAAGCCAAAATGGAAGAATTTGTTAACAGTTTTGCCACCTTAAAGGATTGCGTACAAGGGTATATTATGGCCAAAATAAAACAGCACTGCATGTGTACCCCTTCCCCATGTCACAGCCCACCATCCCCTCAAAATCCATGTGATGAGAGACGGTACAGTGATACCTCAATCCCTTTCTCCCCTCACGAACAACTTGTGCAAATCCCCAATTCCCCACAATAAGTATCCACTTTTGCTACCCCTTCCCTAATTGTGTGTATGAATGTGTGCAAGTAAACGTTGATATTTAAATTGTTGCCGAGTGTATATGTGGTATTGTTTTTTTTTTTAAATGCTGTTATGACTGAGCGGTGCACAGGCCTCACAGGAATGACCACAATTAAGCAAAAGGTAGGTGTCCTACGGACACCGCACTTGCCCGGCCTATCCGCAATGACAATGGAGGCATCCGTACGACGCCAGTATGACCTGCATGTCCGCATTTTGTGCACCACCTATAATTACGCATGGGAGTGGACATTTGTTCATTGTGCAAGTACACACATGTGTATCTGTTCCTCTGCGTCCTGGTAACACCGCCACTGTGCAGCATATGCGAACAATCTTTAATTAGGTTCAGCCAGCCACCCACATCCTACAGGTAGCTATACAGATACACATCCCACCTGCTATACCATTTAAACACCCAGCATCTCCCAAAAAGGTCGGCGCACGTGTGTGGCACTATTAATCAGTAGAGAAGTGGCAACAGTGTGCATAGGACACCAATGCACATGCGCAGAATGTATTCCGCCCAAAATACATCCTGTGGACAGCCGTCCCAAGGGAGAACAGTGGCGATATCACCATGCGACTGCACCCACACTGCGCGTGGGCCCTTATTTCGGGGACACGATCCGGACCCTCGGACAGCGGAAAAGTGCAGTGTTGTGCAAAGTACAGAGTGTTGTTCGGAAAGTACACGCTTACAAACACACCACAATGTGCTATTGCACATGTATATATGTTTTTGAACAATGTAGGCCTGTTTTCCGGGTGCAAGTTCTCCACGGCATCCCTAGAAAAGGCCACACCCCAGAACTGCTCCACAATCTGTTTGTACCTTTTCAGAACAGAGTAGCAGGCCACATAGGTTTGCCCTGTAAGTGATGTTTGACCGAATCTGCTGTGCTACATTGCCTTTGCAAGTAATGGCAACCATGTCAGCCCGGCTCAGTACGCACAGTAATTGGGAAATGTATTAACGGCCCTTCCTCTGACCCACACCCTGAGTTGTGATAGTCACCACTGTCCCATTCCCATGGGTAGCCTGCTGAAAACGGCAGTATGTGGCATGTGCGTTTTCCCAAGTACGGCGAGGGCCGTGCCCTAATAAAGCAAAAACATTTCTTCTTCCCTTTCCACTTTCTTCTTTTCAGCACGCCGTCATTGCGCACTGTTAAAATGTTGCACACGCATCCACCAATCACATTGAAGAGCTGTCCATATAACAGTATCAGTTCTGTACAAAAGTCCTCTGCATACACACCACACCCAGAAACGTTATTGCGTAATACCTCAGCCTCCACAGTCCCATTTCCATGGCATCCTCAAAATCCCCGGATGTGAATTTCGTGCTGCATGCGGGCATGGGGAAATACATTGCAACCAGGGTAGGGGAGTTTGTTTTTAGTGGCAGCTCTGAAAAGAGCCGTTCTTTTTTTTAGGTGCTTCTTGAGAAACATCTTTTTATTTGATTTTGTGTGTTCTTGTGCTCACATTGATACAGTAAACTCTTCAACGCATCCTATAGATGGGCAAACGAAACAGCGTTACCAATGGGCAACAACGAAATGCCATTTGCATGGAAAAACGCTGCATTTCCACAACTAATGAGATCATTGTTGCAGAAGAACATCCCACGAGCAGACAAAAAATCACACATGCTTCTATTGATCAGACACCTCCCAACCTCTGGCTCGGAACAACATACATTAGCATTGTCCCATACTCTTCTTGGTGTTATAGATGAGAAAAGCACCTGGCCAGTGGAAAAAAGCCTCTGCACTACATTCAGCAACCCCTTCAGTCGACACACCTAAACAAGCCACGTAACCCAACTGCATGCCGCCGTAGTGCAGGACGACAGCATCAACAGTTGCAGAAGTGGCCAGGTCTCTGCAAAGTGCATACATATCGCGAAACTGCGGTCATAGGAAGCACACCACAATGCGTCCACTCCTTCCAAACCGAAATTGCCATCCAAGTGTCTATCCAGAGCATACTTGTGCAGATCTATCACAAAGGCATCACCCAAAGTCAACACAATGTGTTTCTCCATGTCGGCCCACCTCACTAGGCAGAGTAATGAAACACAGTGTTACCGCCCCTTCCTGTGAACCACACCCTCAGTACCTGATTGGATAATCCCCACAGTCCCATTTCCATTGGCCAGCATGATGAGAAGAGCAGAATGTGGCACGTGCGCTTCCCAAAGTACCGCGAGGGCTGCGCCCCGGTAAAGCAGGACAGTCCTCCTTCCCTTTCTACTATTTTGTGTCCACCACTACATCATTGGGTACGGGTAAATAGTCACACATGTATCCACCAATGCCATCCGAGACGTTAGCATCTAACACTGTCAGTTCTGCACAACACTTCATATTTACCGTTACAAATTCAGCCTGCAAGTGTCCTGTCATTCGAAAGGACGTCCAGTGGAAAGTTCAGTAAAGGTTGGCAAGAATTGTGCATCCACATTCATCCACAGAAGCACCAATCACCACAAAATAGAGGTATGATTACTTTTTCTGCAGTATGTTTACAACTCTGTTATAAGTGCCTCTGCGCACGGTATCTGCCACTGAGCATCCATTATGTTCTCAAAAAGCAAACTGTTTTTTCACCCATCCCCTACCATCAAGTGGCACTTCAATGGTATGTGCTTCCAACGTCTTCATTTACCCATGTCATACATTGTAATATCGGAACAGGAACTCTCTTCTTTCCTTCCGACAATGCTAGAAACTGTTTTCCCCACTAACCCATCTCCTACATGAAGTGTAAAAATAAGGCACCAAAACCAGCACTAAATGTATTTTACCAACCTAAAGCAAGTTCCCAAAAGGTCACTGTGTGCACAGCTGTTGTTCCCTCTAGGCTGGACTATTGCAACAGCCTTTTTTTAATCTGCCCACTTCTACTCTCCACCCTCTGCAACTCATTCAGAAGAGGGCTGCGTGACTTGTCCTTGGCCTCAAGCCCAGGGATCGTATCTCTCCTGGACAGAAATGTCTGCAATAGCTGCCAGTGGCTGCGAGGAATAAGGTGAAAACCCTTTGCATTATGCATAAGGCCTTCTGGGCCCTGGGACCTCAATACCTTCAACTCTCACTTCCTAAATATATCCCTGCTCGAGCTCATCCCTCACCCGTCTCCAACTCCCTTAGGGTCAGTCGCTTCTGCAAGCAACCAGTTGGTGGTAGATCTCTTTCTTTGGCTGTGACATCCCTCTGCAACAGCCGTCCTGAAACTTGAGGAGAACCATCGCCGGTTCCTGAAGCACCTCAAAGCCTTTCTCTTTGCACCTGCTTTTTCTCCTCCTCTCCCCGGCTGACTTCCTGGCTGCAACATATTATCCACTGGTTACCTGGCCACTCTCTGATGTCGGGCCTAGGCCACCTCCCCCCCACCAGTCGCACCCCTGCGATGCCTTTCTGGCAAACCTCACACTTAGGGACTGTTTTCTGTATCCCTAACAGTTCCAGCATCACCTGATGTCTCCACTTATCCTTGCACTTGCCACAATCAGGCCGAATTTTTACTTATTGTCATTTGTTCTTCCCATGTACTGCACTTTCCCCTCCCCTTACCCATGTACTTGGGCGCTCTGAGTGACATCTGGCCTAGTAGGTTCATTGTCTCTGTCTCCACTCTGTTCCCCCTCCATTGCCTCTTTCCGCCTTGCAAAACTTGTCTATAGGCGCATTATAAATGCCATATCATACAATTTGACATCATATGATATCATACACACATTGCTTTCATAACAACAGAATGCCTGCCACTTACCTTGTACATTGCACAGGTTTTTTTCTCACAGTACCCCACTTACTACAAACATATCAAACATTATTGCACAAAAGCAGCATTAAAAGAATGTTACCAACTTCAAATATGTACATACAGTGCATGCATACAAACAGGATCCCTGCCCCTTACCTTGCACAATTGCACCATAGCCTTCTGCACTTCTTTGTACAAAGAAACATTCTGCCACAGTTTTTGCGTACACACCACAACCACAAAAGCAGAGACCCGCAGGACTACTTCAACCATTACCTGTCCCACCAGCGCCATGGCATACCATTTCTATGGACTTTATTACTGAATTACCCTCTTGTTCGGGTTATAATACAGTCTTTGTAGTGGTGGACTTGTTTTCCAAAATGGCTCATTTCATTGCCCTCAAGGGGCTTCCCACATTATCAGTCTTAGCAAAGGTGTTCCTAGAACAAATTGTGCGTCTTCATGGATTTCCATCTGTAGTGATCTCTGATAGAGGGAGTCAATTTGACTCTCAATTCTGGAGGAAATGTTGTGAGTTGGCTAAAGTTAAAGTATATTTATCTATGAGCCACCACCCACAAACTGACGGTCAAACTGAGAGAACCAATCAGACTTTAGAACAATATCTTCGAGGTCTTCTCCGCCAGATAGATTGTTCTTGGGTGGATGTCCTTTGGGTAGCAGAGTATGCTTATAATATCTCTGAACACACTTCCACATGTTATACTCCTTTCTACATCCTCAACGGTTCACATACTCGAACCTCTACCTTCGATCCAACTGAATCCTTAGAGATGCCAGCAGTACAGAATCTTCATGAGAACATTACCCAGGTACAGAGAGAGGTCCTGAGACATTTAACCATAGCAAAGGAAAGCTAAAAGAAATTTGCAGATAAACTTCGAAGAACATCTCCAGAGTATAAAGTAGGAGAGAAGGTATGGTTTTCTTCTAAACACATTGCACTTAAGGGCCCACTTAAATTCCAGCCTAGGTTTCTGGGCCCATTCTCTGTGGAAACCATTGTCAACCCATAGCAGTAAGATTGTACCTACCACCTCACATGCAAACTCATCCTGTATTCCATGTTTCTTTGTTAAAACCAATGAATACGGGGACCAGACTACAACCATCACCAAAACCCCTAATTATAGAAGCTGAACAAGAATTCTTAGTGAAAGAAATCTTACATTCCAAGATTGTCAAAAGAAAATTATTCTAC
This sequence comes from Ambystoma mexicanum, assembly GCF_040938575.1. Classification (NCBI taxonomy): domain Eukaryota; kingdom Metazoa; phylum Chordata; class Amphibia; order Caudata; family Ambystomatidae; genus Ambystoma; species Ambystoma mexicanum. The sequence continues at coordinate 129,579,689 of NC_090922.1, forward strand.
CTAGTGGATTGGAAAGGGCTTAGTCCCCGGGACAGGGCTTGGGAACCTAGTTCAAATATTCATGCCCCCAAATTGCTGCAGAAGTTTCATCAGAACCACCCCGCTAAGCCATGGCTGAAGGGTCCATCCTTGGGAGGGGGCTGGGGGGGGGGAACTGTCATGATCCCAGTCAGTGAGCATAGTCCTCATCCAGGTATTCAGGCTAGGCAGGGAACATTATATCAGTCAGCAGGTCAAAGGTGGGTGTTAGCCTGGCACATGTGACATTTACACCATTCACAGCATCTGCTTTCATATACTCCTGTGATGATTTACATTAATTTCCTACACTAAACATGGCCGCCGCAAGATCCATTTACAAAGATTGCAGCACGTTCTATTCATATTGCATAGGGAGCTATTTAAGCCCCGACTCCGCTGGAACGCACGCTTCGCGTCTGCTCCATTGACAGCGGGTAACGCTACCAGCGTTTCTCCTCACAGAACCTGCAAAAGGAGAAAATAGAGACATTAGCTTCACAGAAAACTACAGAATACTATAGTTAATAGAAAAGACTTAGCAGACCGAAGTTATCTCTGAAGCGGTTATCTTCAGTCAGAGGATTCACTGACAGCCGCAGCTTCTTCAGTTAGTGGCTTTCTCTCATAGCCGTAGCATCTTCAGTCAGAGGTTTCACTCACAGCCGCAGCATCTTCCATTAGCTTTTTTTGCTCGTAGCCACAGCATCTTCAGTCAGAAGTTTCATTCACAGCCGCAGCATCTTCAGTCAGCAGTTTTCGCTCGTAGTGGCAGCATCTTCAGTCAGAAGTTTCTTCCGCAGCCACTGCATCTTCCGAAGGTACTTTTCCTCAGCTTTCCGAAAACCTTCAGAAAACACAAGAGGTGTTTAATTTACAAACAAACTTAACAGTTAAAAAGAAAAGACGTTTAATCAACATTTACGTACCTAAAGGTTCTTCAAGTTTTCACCTCACTGTTGTTTCTGCGCTCTTCCTTGAGGGCTGAAGTTGCTCCGTATTGACAAACTTACGTGTTTAAAAAACGTTTTCTCAACCTGAGTAACTCTGCAGCCACACGCAGCCATAATTCTTTTCCCAAATTCCGAGGACCTGCATAAAAAGGATAAAAAGAGCAAATTATTAGAAAGAGAAATCTCTCCAACGCAGGAATCAATTAAAGCCCTTAAAGATTACAGTATTTTCACCAGCTTACTTACCCAAAGACTCATTCTTAAAGTATAGACTTTTCAAGGCAAGATGCTATAAAGTACATCAGCTATCCAAGTTACCATGTTTTCTTCATCTCAACGCGCCACTGTAGAAAAGCAGGATGGAGAGCTCCACAATAAATAAACACAGGCGAGAAGATAGGGATTACAGGAGTATACATCTCATGCAGTACTATCTCAGTTAATAGATGTTATAGCATTCCTACTGTTGTTGTTGTTTGTTTAAACAGGAAGAGAATCCTAAAAGTGCCAAGGTACCAGGTCCACAGGCTGAGAAGGAATTATGCTCCCGAGGAGTTCAGGTAAGCGTTACATATTTCCTGCTGCTTGTCATGATTCGCCGTTTACGCCCCTTTTGGACTTCCTGGTCCATGGTGCACCGCAACGTTGGAGCTGTTATCCTCCCAACATGGCCGGCGCCTCAGAGACGTTGCAGTCTAGCATTTACGCAAGAACCCTGGCTTCCTAGAAAACGGGCACACGTCTTAATGCTCCCTTCCGAGTTTGCTGCTAGTGTGCTCGTAGTTACCTTCCTCCTTCTTGTGCCAATTCTCCGATATTTTTGACTCCCTCTTCCTTCCTGGAGTACTAGGAGTGGCCCTTACGCTTCCACCTGAGGCCGTTCATTCCTTTCCTTCCTGGACCCCCATCATGTTCTTCTGCGCTCGTAGCCATATCCCTGCACTCTGCGAGTAGTTCTATTCACTTCCTGGTTTCACGTTTCATCCCGGATATTGACTGCCCATTTCTTACCTTCCTGGAATCCTGAGCTCCTGTCTTCTTCCCGAGGCTGCTCGCAGTCCCCACACCGGACACGGAGGATCACCGCCCTTACCTGTACAAGTCCCGGACGTCCCGGAACACAGAAAGACCTCAAAAGAAGAAGACAACAAAGGGCAAACAGGTGAGATCAGGGGCTGAGTGTGACAGTTTGAGACGCCAAAGACTTGATACTGAGTTCAATATGGAGGCTGCTGTCCAGGAACTCATGAGAGGAATGCAAGAATTGACAACAGAGGTTCAAAAACTCAAGGCTGAAAATGCAGTGCTAAAACAACTTGTGCTTTCCAGAGACTCAGCGTTCCAGGTAAGTGCCCTGGTAGGGGGCATAGTGGACAAATATGACAGTTCCTCCAAAACACTGCGATCCTTCCTTGATTCATGTTTGGTCCATTTCACATTTAAACCCTACTATTTTTCCACGTCCCGGGCCAAGGTGGGATTTATAATCTCACACCTCTCTGGTAATGCTTTAGCCTGGGCAACTCCCTTGGTGAATGCTGGAGGCCCACTCCTGGACAATTATGACGGATTTGTGTAAGCCTTCAAAACCATGTTTGACCGCCCTGAACAAGTTTACAGTGCTCAGGAAAAGCTCCTGGAGTTCCAACAAGGGAACCAAGACATGCTATTTTATGTAACCCGTTTCAAGCAGTTGGCCAAAGAGATCGATTGGTCTCAGGAGGCAAGTTTTACCCTGTTTCAGAGAGGGTTAAATGACAAAATCAAGGATGAACTAGCTAGAGTAGCCCGTCCAAGTTCTTTCCAGGCTTTGAAAGATTTGTCTCTCCAAATCGACTTCCGAATCCAGGAAAGAAAGGCAGAGAAGACAAAAACAAAAACTGTTCCTCCCAAAGTTTCCGTGGATCATCCTAGCCCAAAGGAAATGACCACACCGCACTCTCCTGATCCAGAAACTATGCAATTGGGCTCCTTACTGGGTCTGATATCTTCACAAGAAAGTATGCGTAGGATCAATACTGGACTCTGTATGTATTGTGCTTCTGATGAACATCTCGTACGGAATTGTCCTATAGCTCCACCCAGGCATTCAGGAAACGCTAGCTCCCAGTCTTGAGCAGAGCCCAGCTTCGTGAGAAAGATACTTGCTCCACTTCTGCTCCTTCCTTGAATTTTCCCTGATTGAATACTTTGGTGGTTCTGCGAACATCCTTATCTACCGCCAATAAGGAGACACATTCCATCCTGGCCCTAGTGAACTGCGGTGCCATGGGAATGTTCTTGGACCACAAATGGGCCTTAAAGCACAACATTCCTCGAGAATCCAAAGAAACAATCCAAGCTGTCGAAGGGATTGATGGGAAACCACTGTCTTCGGGACCCGTAACCCAGCACACCACGGATTTGTTGCTCTCAATAAATAACCATCAGGAGATGCTTCGTTTTGATATCATCAAGGCAGCACACTACCCCATGGTCTGGGTATGCCCTGGCTTCAGAAACACAACCCTTACATCAATTGGGTGGCCGGATCTTTATTTCTAGGCTCCAAATTCTGCTTGTCCCATTGTTTATCCCAAAACGTGGTGAAGACCATATCTATGGAACCCCAGATCCTCGAACAACCATCCATATGTGTCTCCAACATTACCCAAGTACCTGAGATCTACCAACAATACTCAGATGTGTTTTCAACAGCCATTGTCCAATCACTACCTCCTCATCGACAAGAAGATTGTGCAATCGATACTGAAGACTCGGCAGTGATACTGTTTGGAAGAATGTTTATTCTTTCCGAACCTGAGAAAAAGGCATTACGGGAATACCTGGACACCAATCTCACCAATGGAACCAATCGACCTTCTAAATCTCCAGCCGGTGCCTCTTTGTTCTTCATGCCCAAGAAGTACACTAAGGAACTTCGGCCCTGCCTGGACTATCAGGGCCTTAGCCAATGCACCCTTAAACATCGTTACCCTCTGCCGCTCATTTCCGACATATTGGAAGCTGTTCAGGGTGCTGTAATCTTTACAAAACTCGACTTACGGGGCGCCTACCATCTCATCCGAATAAAGGAAGGCGACGAGTGGAAGACTGCCTTCAGGACACCCTTTGGACATTTTGAATATCTGGTAATGCCATTTGGTCTTGCCAACACCCCTGCGGTATTTCAGCGCTTCATGGACAGAGTCTTTTCAGATATGCTGTTTCTCTTTGTCATAGTATACTTGGATGACATATTGATCTATTCCAATGATTCCCAGTTACATCAGGAACCTCTGACATTGGTTTTACAACGTCTACGAGAGAACAAGCTCCTGTTGAACCAGAAAAATGCATGTCCAAACCGTTCATTAACTAGGGTTCGTTATGAGTTCCAAGGGAATAGAAATGGACCCGGCCAAGGTCGACTATATTCTTTCATGGCCAGCCCCTACAACAGTAAAACAGATTCAATCCTTCCTGGGACTTGCCAATTTTTACCGGAAATTCCTTCCAACCTTCTCTGACATTGTACAGCCGATAGTTGCATTGTTGAAGAAAGACATTCCCTTCAATTGGTCTGATGCTCAAAAGACAGCCTTTCAAGAGCTAAAACGAAGATTTATTCAAGGTCCCATCCTGGCTCAACCGGATATCAATAAACTCTTCCTGGTAGAAACTGATGCCTCAGATCATGCAATTGAGGCTGTGCTAAAACAAGAATCCGAGGATAAAGTGGAACATCCCATCGCTTACCTATCCCGAACACTAACTCCCAGAGAGACCTACTATTCAGTCCTAGAGAAAGAATTGCTTGCCATCCGACAGGCCTTTACTGAGTGGTGTCATTTACTCCTAGGTGCCAAATTCCCTGTACAAGTGCGAACCGATCACAGAAACCTGTAGATCCTGCAATCCCTAGAGTGCAGGAACATCGCCAAGCTCGTTGGGCCTTTTTTTTTGCCCAGTATCAGTTTCGCATACATCATGTCCTTGGAACTAACAACGTAATTGCTGATGCATTTTCCAGACGGCCTGATTACGAGCCAGTTCAGGCCCGCGCCTTTCCGAAGATGTTTCCTGACCCAGTTTTCGTGGCCCAGGCCAGCTCCTTATTGGAAAATATCTGTCCCGAAACACCACCTTCTGATCTCTGGAAGAATTATATCAAGGCAAACCAATGGATCTTAGTTGCTAAAGATGGCTACCTCTTCAAAGACAAGAGACTGGCGGTACCCACGCAAAAACTGAGAACCAAGATTATAAACCTCTGTCATGATACCTTCCATTCCAGGCATTTAGGTGTTACTGCCACTCTTTGCCTCATTCAGAGACAATTTTGGTGGCCTAACGTGATCGATGGAGTAAGGGCATATGTCCAAGCCTGCGCTGTCTGCAGTCAGAATAAGTGTGATAATAGAAAACCTGCAGGTCTTCTCCACCAACCTACATTGCCAGAGCGTCCTTGGGAAATAATTGCCACCGACTTCATCGTGGAATTACCCCCTTCCATGGGGTTTACTACCATCATGGTTACCATTGATCTATTCACCCACATGGTTCACTTCACCCCCTTGAACAAGTTGCCTTCAGCACCAGAAATGGCAGGAATATTTTTAAATCACATCTTTACACCGCATGGTCTCCCTTCCAAGATCATTTCAGACCGTGGCCCTCAGTACATTTCCCAATTCTGGAAACACCTGTGTCACATGTTAGGTATTCAACGTGCCTTGTCTTCTGGATACCACCCCCAGACCAATGGGATAGCAGAGCGAGTAAATCTAGAACAGTATTTGCGGTGCTTTTCAGCCAAGGTCCAAGATGATTGGTCAGTTTTAATTCCAGTTGCTGAATTCGCCTATAACAGGCCCTTCTTCTGCAGTCAAGGTTTCCATCCATCTGTCCTGCCAACAATCCTACCTCATTCCATCCTGGTTCGTTCGGTCGATTCCTGGATTGAACGACTGGTCACTGTACATAAGATGTTAAAGAACATTTAGAAAAGGGCAGAATGGATGTCAAAAAACTTGCTGAGGCTAAACGGAGACCCGGTCCCGTGTATGGAATTGGTAACAAGGTCTGGCTGTCTTCTAAACTCTTGCCTCGACATCTGCGACCTAATAAACTGGGCCCCAAATTCTATGGGCCTTTTTCTATCAAAGAGGTCATCAACCAAGTGGCATATCGACTTCAGTTACCAGACTCCTGGAAGAAGATTCATCCCGTTTTTCACACTTCTTTGTTCAAACCTTCTATTCAATCCACCAGATCAGCTCATCGACCTAACCCTGTGCTCGTCAACAATCAGATTGAATTCGAGGTTTCCTGGATTTGTGATTCTAGGTATAGAAGAGGTGGACTACAGTACTTAGTGGAATGCAAAGGATATGCCCCCAGCGAACAAACATGGGAATCAGTCTCCAACATGAATGCCCCTTGTTTAGTGTGCAGATTCCATCTAACACATCCAGGTAAACCCAGTGGATCGGGGTTTAGGAGGGGGCATGCTGTCATGATTCGCTGTTTATGCCACTTTTGAACTTCCTGGTCCATGGTGCACCGCAACGTTGGAGCTGTTATCCTCCCAACATGGCCGGCGCCTCAGAGACGTTGCAGTCTAGCGTTTACGCGAGAACCCTGGCTTCCTAGAAAACCGGCACGCCCCCGCGGCGCTGCGCATCTCACCGATCCCTTTTGAGTTTGCGGCTAGTGTGCTCGTAGTTACCTTCCTCCTTCTTGTGCCAATTCTCAGCTATTTTCGAGTACCTCTTCCTTCCTGGAGTACTAGGAGCGGTCCTTACACTTCCACCTGATGCCGTTCATTCCTTTCCTTCCTAGACCCCTACCCTGTTCTGCCGCGCTCACAGCCATATCCCTGCACTCTGCGAGTAGTTCTATTCCCTTCCTGGTTTCACATTTCATCCCGGATATTGACTGCCCATTTCTTACCTTCCTGGATTCCTGATCTCCTGTCTTCTTCCCGAGGATGCTCGCAGTCCCCACACTGGACACGGAGGATCACCGCCCTTACCTCTACAAGTCCCGGATGTCCCTGAACACAGAAAGACCTCCAAAGAAGAAGACGACAAAGGGCAAACAGGTGAGATCAGGGGCTGAGTGTGACACTGCTCGTCGCACTTGCTCGTTCCAAATTCTGCCATCGGGAGTGTATTTGCCTCACGTTAGGAATACTGCTGTTGTTCCCCACATTTCTAATCGAGCTGAAAACACAGATTGATTGGTATCCCTTCTTCCTTACCCCCACTCATCTACCGGCGGATTCCTTCATCACAACTCCTCACTGGAACTATAAAGAGACTAGAGACGCTTGCTGTGTGTACTGTTACAATATAGGCATCCGCGTGCCGTCAGGTTAGGTTCTCTGGATCTTGGGATTTGCGCTCCAAGAAACTATCAGGCGTCCTTGTGCCGTCGGGTCAGGACCTTGAACTGCTTGTACTTGGACATCGGAGATGGACATTATCACCTTCTGGTAACACGTGTTCTGTGATTTTCTGTGTTTAGTATCTAGTCTTTGTTCCACTTGTTATTCATAGGGGTCTTCTTGTACTTGGTTGATATAGGTGATTTGTAATCGAATTCTTTGGGGATCACTAGCATCCATACCCACCTACCTGTGTCTCCCGCTGACTACCACAACTCAGGTTGGTGTACATTCCCTATCTTGTGGTGTGGTTGTTTCAAGTAATTGGTGGTATTGATTGGGTGTGTGTCTCCTCTTCCAACTATTGGATCTTTCTGTCTGTTAGTCTTACACAGCAGAAGGGAACAATTGTGGGAAGAATTCTTCAGCGACTTCTGGTTTTCACTGTTCAGCGCTCCTGCCAGGTATTCACAGTATTGCCTGTGAGTCCTAACAGTTTGGCATGAAAGTGTCCACGAAGAACCTGAAAATCCCTGGCAAGAAATCCTTACTTCCTAGATTTGTTGGTGTCATGATGCATACCCCCGGGCATCCAGACCACGTCCATCAGCCCCGGGACCAGGCATCATGTTGCCTTGAGAAAACCCAGCAACCCCTGCTAGGGGCTGTCTGGGTTCAGTCCTGGCGCATATGGCGCCAGGCTCATATGGGACATCAGTCCTGGCGCCTTAGACGCCAGGCTCATAGGTGCACACTTCTGGACCATGCTGCAAGAAGATCCAAGCCCATGTGAGGCCTGGAAGGGACTACTTTACCTTAGGGACTATTTTGTTACTCGAGTGTGGTCATGGAGGAATACCTACCTGGGACTACTTTGGGGGCTATTTAAACCACGCCCGAAGAACAGCACACGCTTCGCGTTATTCTGCATCCAGCAGCGTAACGTTCACCGTGACAGCAGCAGCATCCAGCCTTCTGCCACGCCCGCCTCAAACCTTGAGCACCTAGAAAGAAGGAAAGAAGCAAAGGTTAGAACAAGAGTATTACCTGATTGCTTACCTGATCCCGGATTCATTGCATCTTCAAACCAGAGGAAAGACTTTGTTTTAAACGCGTCGCATCGCCAGCAGCAGCGCTGCGCCATACTCACCGTTCCACGCAGCATCTCTTCGATCCGGCGCTGTCTCCATCTTTACATCGCCGAATCCCGGCACCTAAGGGGGACAAGAAACAACAAGGTGAGCAGAGAGAACAGACAGAGACAATCTCTTTAATCGCCATATGCTTACCTGATTTTACCGCCGGAGGTATTATTCATCAGCACGCCACATCTTCTTATGCCGCACCTGTAAGAAAAGGAGAAAGCAGCAAGTTTAACCCTTGGCATTATTTACCAGACATTGTTGGGTAACACAGACTTTTACCGGAGCGCTTTCAGCTGTCAATCTTCTTATTGGGTCAATGCTGCAAGATAAAAAGAGGAATTGGACAGGAGTGAATTCCAGACATTTTGAACTCCTACGAACTATATACTTACGGCTCTTCGCCAGGACCTTTTGGAGTCAGGATTCATCTACAGCTCTTCCAATATCTTCAGGCCAGTGAAGTAACTGGTCATCAACGCGCCCCTGCGTACTTCGCAGGATGGAGGGCTCATCCTTCAAGAATATAAGGTGAGATTGCTGAGAGGGCACTTCAGAGGTGATTAGTGGGGAGGACAGTGGGGGTGCTATCACTTGAATCCACAAGTGGCTAAATCCATCCCTCCACTTGTAGGAGAATATTTCTACGGGTCAAGCAGACAAGATTAGGAGGGCAGATCCAGTCAGTCATCGCTGCACTACGCATCACGTGGGTGGAGGCTGCAGCAGTCCGGGTCCGACCGACGCCCCTGTGGGAGCCAGGTGAGCGTAACAGAACGCGAAGCCTATCTACAAATCCCCACCCGGGGGTTATGGAAACCTCAGAAACCAGCCAACTGGCCAACTATTGGGGGAACTTAGGGCGGAAGTGCACACCGCTCGCCAAGAGACTAATGCCCTCAGAAGAGAACTGATTGTATCGAAGGAGCGCACAGATGATCTTGCTAGACAACTGCTACAAAACCAAGCTGGACAAACACCACTACCTGGGTTTGGGGGGAATCCAGCCCCAGTTTCATCAAGCAATCCTGTGCAAGTGATTTTACCAGGAAATATTCCGTTAGCTCCACCCGAACGCTTTTCTGGGGACCCCAAGAGGTTCGCAGTGTTCACGAACCAATGCCGCTTGCACTTTTTATGCAGACCGGGAGCCTTTGCAAACGACCAAGCTAAAGTAGCCTTTGTATTATCATATCTTAGTGGCAGCGCAGCGGATTGGTCCATTCCGCTAGTCAACCAGGATGACCATCTTCTCCGGGATTTTCAGGGTTTTCAAATGAGCATGGAAAGACTATTCGCCAGACATTCACAGGGACAAGCCCTGGATAACAAACTCTTATCCTTACGACAGGGTAACCAGGATCTGCTAACCTATATCGCAACCTTCAATAGATTGGTGGTGGAAACCGGATGGCCTGAGGAAAAACGAATTACATTGTTTCATCGTAGACTTCGGGGAGAACTTAAAGACGTCTTGGCTCAAGTTGTGAACCCACCTCAGGATTGCCCAGAGTTTATAGACTTAGTGGTCCAGCTGGATCATCGACTCCAGAATAGAAAGGCTGATCAAGCTAAGTTCAAAAATCAGGTATTGGTTAAATCCAACGTTGCCACCAAAGGAACAGATACATCAGAACCTATGCAAATCGGGGTGGGGGGGGGTCAAAGGACCCTTAACTCAAAAGGAAAGGGAAAGAAGAAGACAGATGCAATTGTGTCTGTACTGTGGAACCTCAGGACATTTTCTACGGGATTGCCCTATAAAACCACCGAAGAAGGTGGTAGGAGTTGCTGATAAAAGCCCAAAAGAGCCTGATTCGGAAAACGACCACGCCCAACAAGCGTAGAGGTCCGCTTGCCGAGCTTAAAGAAGGACACTCAGACCTTGCATCTGATCATACCAATGGTCCTAATTGATCCTAGGCAACTCTCATGTATGCACGCAGTAAGGGCATACATTGATAGCGGGGCCGTAGGGAACTATATGGACCACGAATTGGCTTCAAGGATGAATCTACCTCTTTGCAAAAAGATCACTTCGGATGTCATCAACACAGTCGATGGAACTGAAATTGCCTCTGGGCCTGTAACTCATTCCACTACAGAGATGACACTGTTGGGTCAAGATGGGCATCGAGAGACTATTGTGTTTGATTTAATCAAAGCCCTGCAGTTTCAAATAATACTGGGGATGCCATGGATGGAAACACATAATCCTTGTATTGAATGGCGAGAGAAGAGAATAACCTTCCCGGATTGTGCACACACCTGTTACCCGGAGAAGACCCCGAACAAAGGCCTGGCCACAGTCACCAACCCAATTGTGCAGTTACCTCAGGAGTATCAAGAATTTCAGGATGTTTTTCAAAAAGAACAGGCCAATACATTACCACCTCACAGATCGTACGGTTGTCAAATTGACCTCTTACCCGGTGTACAACCTCTATTTCAAAAAAGGTAGCTTGCGCTCCTCTCCAAAAAGAACATGGCATGATAACCCGTTCTGAGGTGAGAGTTTACAGCACACTCTTTTTGCTCACTGTGCCTTTCACAGATGGGAAATATCCATTTGCATATCAGTCTTTGTCCCGCCCTCAGGGGCAGTCCAGCACCGAAATGCTATAACAATTCCTCTCTGAACAAGAGTACCAAAAGCAACCCCATACACATGTTTCAGCCTTGTTGGGCCTCATCAGTGAGGTGAAGCTTTGCCTTTCTGAGCACAGTGAGCAGGGAGTCCACGTCTGGTTGCCCCCAGCTAACTCAGGGTGACCAACCCCAAGTTCCTTACAAATATTTCAAAAAAGGTAGCTGGCGCTCCTCTCCAGAAAGAACATGGCATGATAACCCGTTCTGAGGTGAGAGTTTGCAGCACACGCTTTTTGTTCACTGTGCCTTTCACAGATGGGAAATATCCATTAGCATATCAGTCTTTGTCCCGCCCACATGGGCAGTCCAGCACCGAAATGCTATGGCAATTCCTCTCTGAACAAGAGTACCAAAAGCAACCCCATACACGTGTTTCAGCCTTGTTGGGCCTCATCAGTGAGGTGAAGCTTTGTCTCTCTGAGCACAACCTCCATGCAGTAGGATCTACGCCCTTACGGAACCCGAAAATCTTCACCTACGACAATACTTGGACCAATACCTTGCTAATGGCTTCATTCGTCCATCCAAGTCTCCTGCATCCTCAGCTTTATTCTTCGTGCCTAAAAAGGAAGGTGACCTTAGAACGTGCATAGACTACCGCGCATTAAATCAGATTACGGTAAAAAAACGGTACCCATTGCCTCTGATCCCCGAATTACTAGAGCAAGTAAAGGATGCGTGTATCTACACTAAGTTAGATCTCCGAGGGGCATATCATCTGGTACGTGTAAAGAAAGCCGACGAATGCTAGACGGCCTTTCGCACCAAGTATGGATTATTCGAGCATCAGGTGATGCCCTTTGGGTTGTGCAATGCACCAGCAGCCTTCCAGTATTTTATGAACAATGTCCTTCGTGAACTCACTGACGTCTGTGTTGTCGTATACATAGACGATATTCTAGTGTACTCCTCCTCAGAATCAGACCATGTTAAGCATGTACGTGCAGTCCTTGAGAAACTACACCAGCAAAAGTTATATGCAAAATTGGAAAAATTTGTTTTTCATGTTATGGAAGTTGAATTCCTTGGATTTATCCTGACTCCAAAAGGAGTCCGAATGGACTCACGAAAGGTGGACGCAATTCTCAAGTGGCCATCACCTAGTTCAGTTAAAGGGGTACAAAGCATGCTCGGATTTGCCAATTTCTACCGCAGATTAATTCTGGACTTCTCACATGTTGTACATCCCATCACAGCACTTTTGCGAAAGAACAAATGCTTCTTGTGGACCGAAGAGGCTGAAAAGGCCTTCCAAGAGCTGAAAGCGAAATTCACGTCTGCGCTTGTCTTAAGGCATCCACGGCCAGAGCTTCCATACATAGTGGAAACTGATGCATCCAGTTTAGCCATGGGAGCTGTCCTGTCCCAGAAGGATCCTGAAACTGGTCAACTTCTCCCAGTGGCATTTTGGTCCAGAAAGTTCTCGGCACCCGAGTTAAACTATGCGGTTACCGATAAAGAGTTATTAGCCATCAAATCCGCCTTTAAGGCTTGGCGACACTATCTTCTCGGTGCCAGGCATACCATTACTGTAATCACCGATCACCGGAACTTGCAGTATCTAAAAACAGCCAAAGCCCAATCATCGCGCCAACTTCGATGGGCATTGTTCTTTGCCGAATTCGATTTTGTGATCACTTATCGACCAGGCTGTAAAAATGGCAAGGCAGATGCCTTATACCGAATAGGAATGGAAGGAGCATATGCGAACCCGGAGCCGGTGCCTATAATTTCTGAACAAAGAATTCTTGGCATAACTACTTTACAGACACTAGAAGAAATTAATTTAAAAATCCAACAACTCTTCGATCCAGCAGCCCTGCAGGACTGGGTAAAGAAAGGCCCGGATTACTCAGTCATCAATAATCTACCTTACTATCAAGGACGACTATTTCTGCCACACAAGGAATTACAGGAACTTGTCATCTCCAATTATCATGATACCCTGATGGAAGGTCACCCAGATATCGCAAAAACTGAAGCTAAAATTAAGAGACCATTCTGGTGGCCCACCTGGCGAAAAGATATAAAGTCATTTGTTTTGTCTTGCGGCATTTGCGCCCAAAACAAAAGTCAGAAGAAAAGACCAGCTGGCCTTTTACAACCTTTGGATATTTCACCTACACCATGGCGCACCTTGTCTTTAGACTTTATTACTGATCTACCTCCATGTAATGGATTTAACACCATTCTAGTTATCGTGGATCTTTTTTCCAAGATGGCCCACTTTATTCCTTTGAAGGGAATACCTTCTGCTTCAATTCTGGCCAAGGAGTTCCGCAAAAACATCGTTCGAATACACGGGTTTCTTTCCGTATTGGTCTCTGACCGAGGTAGTCAATTCATTTTACATTTTTGGAAGAAATGTTGCCAATTGGCGCAAATTGACGTAAGGTTATCAACCAGTCATCATCCCCAGACCGATGGTCAGACGGAGGGGACCAACCAGACCCTTGAACAGTACCTACGTTGCATGCTTCACCAGACCGAAAGTAATTGGAAAGATATTTTATGGATTTCCAAATATGCATACAATAACTCTGTACATTCAGGAACCGGACAAAGCCCCTTTCATACCATATATGGACACCACCCTCGAACCTCAGAACTCGATTCGCCTCAGCACTTAGAAATGCCTGCAGTTAGTCATTTGCATTCTACTATTACACAAGCCTTCAAGGAAGCAACAGAACATTTGAAGCAAGCAAAAGAGAAATACAAGAAAAATGCTGATCTACATAGAAGTGAAACTCCACAGTACCAAATTGGAGATCAGGTTTGGCTAGCTACAAAACACATACCTCTGAAAGGAACTCAGACTTTTAATCCTAGATATTTGGGACCTTACACCATTAAGGCCATTATCAATCCGGTGGCCGTCAAACTGGAATTACCCTCCAATATGCGAATTCATCCTGTCTTTCATGTTTCACTTTTAAAACCAGTTCAACCAGCAACAAGGTTAACCAAACCACCAGATCCTATCTTGATAGATGGAGAACCTGAATTCGAGTTGAAAACCATCCTGGACTCCAAGGTGGTTGAATCAAAACTTTTTTTACTTAATCGATTGGAAAGGTTACGGGCCACAGGAAAGGTCATGGAAACCTAGTGACCACGTTCATGCACCTTGATTAGTGAAGAGATTCCATCGGGACTTCCCAGACAAACCAGGATCAAGGGGAAGAACGACTTTAGGAGGGGCCTTGAGGGGGAGTGCTGTCATGATGCATACCCCCGGGCATCCAGACCACGTCCATCAGCCCCGGGAGCAGGCATCATGTTGCCTTGAGAAAACCCAGCAACCCCTGCTAGGGGCTGTCTGGGTTCAGTCCTGGCGCCTATGGCTTCAGGCTCATATGGGACATCAGTCCTGGCGCCATAGGCGCCAGGCTCATAGGTGCACACTTACCTGATGCAGACCATGCTGCAAGAAGATCCAAGCCCATGTGAGGCCTGGAAGGAACTACTTTACCTTAGGGACTATTTTGTTACTCGGGTGTGGTCGGGGAGGAATACCTACCTGGGACTACTTTGGAGGCTATTTAAACCACGCCCGAAGAGCAGCACACGCTTCGCGTTATTCTGCATCCAGCAGTGTAACGTTCACCGTGCCAGCAGCAGCATCCAGCCTTCTGCCACGCCCGCCTCGAACCTTGAGCACCTAGAAAGAAGGAAAGAAGCAAAGGTTAGAACAAGAGTATTACCTGATTGCTTACCTGATCCCGGATTCATTGCATCTTCAAACCAGAGGAAAGACTTTGTTTTAAACGCGTCGCATCGCCAGCAGCAGCGCCGCGCCATACTCACCGTTCCACGCAGCATCTCTTCCATCCGGCGCTGTCTCCATCTTTACATCGCCGAATCCCGGCACCTAAGGGGGACAAGAAACAACAAGGTGAGCAGAGAGAACAGACAGAGACAATCTCTTTAGTCGCCATATGCTTACCTGATTTTACCGCCGGAGGTATTATTCATCAGCACGCCACATCTTCTTACGCCGCACCTGTAAGAAAAGGAGAAAGCAGTAAGTTTAACCCTTGGCATTATTTACCGGACATTGTTGGGTAACACAGACTTTTACCGGAGCGCTTTCAGCTGTCAATCTTCTTATTGGGTCAAAGCTGAAAGATAAAAAGAGAAATTGGACAGGAGTGAATTCCAGACATTTTGAACTCTTACGAACTATATACTTACGGCTCTTCGCCAGGACCTTTTGGAGTCAGGATTCATCTACAACTCTTCCAATATCTTCAGGCCAGTGGAGTAACTGGTCATCAACGCGCCCCTGCGTACTTCGCAGGATGGAGGGCTCATCCTTCAAGAATATAAGGTGAGATTGCTGAGAGGGCACTTCAGAGGTGATTAGTGGGAAGGACAGTGGGTGTGCTATCACTTGAATCCACAAGTGGCTAAATCCACCTCTCCACTTGTAGGAGAATATTTCTACGGGTCAAGCAGACAAGATTAGGAGGGCAGATCCAGTCAGTCACCGCTGCACTGCGCATCATGTGGGTGGAGGCTGCAGCAGTCCGGGTCCGACCAACGCCCCTGTGGGAGCCAGGTGAGCATAACAGTTGGTCCCTATGTGGTTTCGGGGGTCATTAATCCAGTGGAGGTACGTTTGGATCTCCCGGCTCGGTGGCGGGTCACCAGGTGTTACATGTTTCCCTCGTTAAGCCTTGTCTTGCTACCACTCGCTTACCTGTTCGGCCTCTTAATGCCTCTGTCCGGTGTTCGGATGAATACGAGGTCAATGCTATCCTGGGCATGCAGTTGCGTGCGGGTTAGCCGTATTATTTGATTGACTGGAAGGGTTATGGTTGGTCAGGACATGGGAACCTTTATCCAATTTCCAGGCTTCGGCCTTGCTCAGGCGTTTCCATACCTCCAGGGGAGTGGCGGGGCCTTTGGGGGATGGTACTGCAATGCCTGCTGACTTGTCCTCATTGCATACCTCGTTTCAAACTCGAATTAAGCCCTCTGCTGTCTCACATCGTGAGCAATGGCATTCTGCTATTAGGACAGCTGCCAGACCATTCTTTTCTGAAACTAGCAGGCAGGTTCCCATGGAGACGCTCTACGTTCCAGAGACGCTGTGCAGTGCCTACTTCTTCCTGTACTGGTCACGTGATAGGAGGTACTGCTTCGCGCGATTTGAGTACGTCTGCATAACGTATTTAAACCTTTGGCTCATAGGAAATGGTGCTTCTGATTGTTTATTCGTCTCAAGCTGCAACTGTGTTACTATGTTTGTCTGCTTACCTGGTTTCTTGACTCCGCCTTGTTAAACAGACTCCTTCTGAACTCTGTTCCCAGCAACTTGACTTCATGGCTAATTCCGACTCAGGCATGTTAAAGTACTTCTACTGCTTAGCGCTTACGGCAAACTTGACTTTAAGGCTATTTCCGACTCAGGCTTGGCAACGGACTTCTACTGCTAAGCGCTTACGGCAAACTTTACTTCACGGCTATTTCCGACTCCGGCTTGTTAAAGGACTTCTACTGCTCAGCGCTTATGGCAAACTGACTTCACGACTGATTCCGACTCTGGCTTGTTAAAAGTACTGCTTCTCCACCCTCATCATCCTTCCTTCACGGCTCCATCCGGCGACGTCTTAGATTCATCCAATCCTTATCACTACAAATAAGTGCACTGAACTTGTTGGACTCTCTCCTGTGGGTTTCCCTGTGCACCAGCCCAACCCTAGTGCGACCCTCGTGCCACCCGGGATTAGTTCCAGACTAACCTTCCCTTCCCCCGGTTTTGTTACTGTCTGTTCTTCTACTGGACCTCCTTGGACTAATATAGTCTCCATATGGTAAGAGAGCAATTAACGGGGTTAGACATTCATCCTTGGAACAAAGGGGGTGGCAGGAGTTTGAGATCCTTCTTCCTTATACTCAATGGTTCCTTTGAACTTCCTAGGAGAAGACAAAGAGAAGTTTACCAATTAACCAAGAGCTCAGGTGTCGGCATTCAGCTTACCCTCAGGTTAGTGCTATTTCCTACCTTACCTAAGTTGATCCTATTATCAGAGTGCAACACTGAAGTGTACTCTTTCTTTGCAGCCTGGTATTTCCGGTTGGCGGATGTCTCACCCTTTCCAATGATTGACTCCTCTAGCTTCGCTAATCATATCAGCTAGTGAGGTACATCATTTGGAAGGTCTGATTGACTACTATAGAAACATAAGGCAAAGTTTAGGGGATCTTATGGACAGTCAACATACTCCTCCTTCCTGGTGAAGCATCTTGGGCAACGATTCTCCATCATGGTGAGTTTTCTTTCATACTTCATCAGTGGTAAGAAATGTAGTGAATCATGCCAGAACTGTGACGTTGCATAAAAGGAGCGGAATACCTAATTTACGTCAGTGTCAGTGTGAACCAGTGTCCGATCAGAGTCTTCGATCAGTGGGATGTGTCGCCCACCCTCCTCCTGGTGCACCACCCTGGCCAAAAGGCCACCTGGCCTCTCCCCTTCGCCATACTGCCGTGCAGCTATCGGGTTGTCCAGGAACTTCCGCTCCCTCTCTGAAGCTGTCAAGTGACTCTTTAATTGCACCTAGAGCTGTGGAGGTCGGGTCAGTGGCATACATTGTTTCAAGCTGTTTAAGAAAGGCCTCGCATCTCTGGATATTCCTGCATATTGCCTTAAGGATCCCTGCCTCTTTGGTCAAGACCATACTGCGGATATATGCTTTAAAAGTGTCCCAGAGGGTGGCAAGGGAGCTCATTGCACCTGTATTCATGTTAAAATAGTCACCCACATATTCCCCCAGTTCAGCCCTCAACACAGGATCCTGCATATACAACAGTATATCAGCACCCGCTATACTGTTAATTAATTTCCCAGATATTAGTCACAGATCTATTCTGGAGTGGGAATCATGCACAGTTGAATTAAAATGTATATTACCGGGATTGGGCCTGCACTAATCTCCAGGCGTCTACCACCCCAAGTCCAGCTTGCTTATCCAGGAGGGTTTGGGCAGCTCTAAACAGCAGTCAGGCTTTGCTCCCAGATCTGTCCAAGTTGAGGTTGAGGACGGTGTTAAGAGTCTCTGCCCCACAGGATCGGGATCAGGGGATACATAGCCAGCATATCTGTTATCTGCGCGTAAAAATCAAGTTTGTCTATATTAGGCCTCTATATATTGAGTAGTATCACTTCCAGCCCAGCCAGTATACCGTGCGTTAGCACGTATCGTCCCAGGGGGTCTATTTGTGTGTTTTATCCTATATATTGGAGCGATTTGTGGATCAGGGTCATCACATCATGACTTTGGGTTGAATATTGTGTATAGAAGCGCTGTGGGCCCCAACTCTTGGCGAACCTTTCACACCCTGTCGCCCGTGAGTGTGTCTCCTGCAGGAAGAGGATGCAGGCTTTATGCTGTTCCGCATACAATTGCAGTCTACGCATCTTAGAGTAATTGCCCAGCCCCCCTAATATTCCAACTCATGCATCCCAATATGTCAGGCACCATCCGACCCCTGTAAGTAGAAACTGAAGGAGCCAATACAGGCCCATGAATGGTGCCACAAAAAATCCACTAGAATCGATTGTAGCCATCTGATTGCCTCGTCACTCATCCCAAACATTTTCTGTAAATCATTATACACCCTTCCACCCATCACCCACAGCCCCCTCCCAAACACGGGGATGAAACCCCATAACTACTATAACCACAACCATTGCAACTTAGCATGAGGGGACTGATCGTGTCTGGCAGCCCACTTCACACTGCAGCATAACATTACAAAATATACAGAGGCATGTTAATAGGTACACTGTACCGACAAAGAGAAGAGAGAGAGTGGATGTGTGGGGCCCAGTAGAGAAATGTTATACTTGAGTTCTGCCTCGGCCGAGTAACTGCGTCCATAATACAAACAAGAATTTAGCAGTAGAGCAGGGCAGTGTCACCCAGGGAAATGTTGGTCGAGGAATTTCATCGCTTCTTCTGGAATCGTGACGAAGAAGACCTTCTCAGAGTTCACAATGCAGAGCCTGGCAGGGTACATCATGGCGTAGCTGACACAGAGATCGCATAGTCTCCTCTTCACTGCAAGGAAAGATTTACATTCTTGCTGCACTGCAATGGAGCAGTCAGGATACAAATGGATTCTGTTTGAGCCGAGCAGTACTTCCCCTTTGGCCCTAGCGGCCCAAAGCAGCGCATCCCTATCACATTAATTTATGACTCTGGCGATGATTGGACAGGGAGGGTCCCCAGGCTTGGGCTTTCTCATTGGTGAGCGGTGGACCCGTTCTATAGCAAAGTCGGGTGATAGCTTGGGACTATCTAGTAATGAGAGACAGGTACACTCCACAAAGTCTTCCATGGAGCCAGGAATGTTGTCCTCAGGGACGCTGATAATGCGTATATTGTTACAGCAGGAGCTGGACTCCAGGTACTCGTTATTCCTACTGACAGCCTGCACCCACTTGGAGAGCACATCCAGGTCGGTCCGAAGCGAAGTAATGTCATCTTCAGCTGTACCAACTCTGGACTCGACCTGGTTGACTCGAGTATCAGTTTTCTCCATACAGGCCTTTATGTCGCTTATTGTCCCACTCATGTCGTCCAACTTGGTATTAAGGGTTGTGAACCTCTCTCGCATATAGTCCATCATATTCTGTATTTCCGTGGGTTCACTTTTGCCAGGAAGGGAACGTCCAGAGTGGCTTTGCCAGCATCCCCTAGTTCCTTAGTTGTTGTTTTGGCAAACCTATTAATAGAACTCTGTTTCTTGCCCCCCCCCTAGCTCCCCTTGGTCATGGTGGTACCACTGGGCAGCAGGGGAAAAGCATGTGATGAGGTGGCGTGCTGCAGGCAGAGGAAGGAAGGTTGCGAGCCGGAGGGCATGTCCGCCTAATAGGTACACCTCCGACGACACAGTCCGGGGGCACATCACAAGAGCAGTGACAGGGGCGCTGGGAACAAAACATCAGCCACTGCAGAAAGCACTGAGGAACCAGCTAAGGGGGGCATTTGGGGTCGAGAATGCCCCAGCCCGGAGGCACAGGGAGGGTCCCTCCTATCAGATGTATCCACACTGTCCGGGATCACACACTCTCCGAGTATGGCCCTGGTGATATAGGGTGAAGGGCACCCCTCGAAAGGAGGAGTGGGATAATTAGGAACTCTTCAGATGGCTCAATGCGAGGTGGATCAAGGTATAGGGTCACAACGACACTGACGTGCCATCTGTTTAGTAGGACAGAAAGTCAGCCTGTCGACCCGGACCGCTGACGTTCCCACAGCAGTAGCAGGAAAGTATTCACAGTTGTGCTGATCAGCGGCGTTGAGAATAGCAGACAGCAAGGACTGAGCCGGGCCATTAACAGTGTGTTAGGGAAGAGCCACCATACACCAGCATAGGGGAGTCACACAGAGTATAGGCCCACAACAGGCCCACAGTAGGGAAAGGATTAATGTATTGATGTAGTGTAGAGTGGATCCTCCTCACACTCACCCAAGTATAACCAGGCAGCCCGTGGGCAGCTAGAGTGTCCGGATATCTGTCAGGGACCCCGGCTGCTCCAAGCTTCGACCGAGCCCCGAGGCGGGTAGTGCAGTGATGCGAGACTAACAAGGGAACGGGCCCACCTGATCAGGGTGGGCACGGCAGACTTGCACACACAGTGTGGCGAGGTCGGCTGGAGAGGGCAATCAATGGCCAGCACGCCGTCAGCGAGGTTCCAAGAGGAGCAGCAGATCCAATCGTCCGCCTAGCAGTGGTCCAGTCCCATTGGTTCAGGCTGTGTGTAGATCAGGCTGAAGATCAATGGTTGTCCCTCACATGCCAGTGTAGATAGAGCTGCAGCGGCTCGTCGCGTCCGACAGCAAGTGCACCAGCCAGCACGCTGATCAGAGGGTGTTCCGCCTTGCCCCGTAGTATGAAGACCCCGGCCCCAGCATGACAACAGGCGGATCCGGTGGAACAGGCATGTAGTTTCAACAGGAGCTATGGTCCGGCAGCAGGACAGCAGGGGTGCGTTGGTTCAGGCAGTGGACCAGGGCTGGCAATGCACCGTGACACAAGCCTGCAATTCATTTGGGAGCCAGCTTCGGAGAACGGCGCCCTGCCGTTGCTGGATTAAGGCAAAGAGGCGCTGCTGCAGGGAGGAGCCCTAGGCAGCGACTCACAGTACCATGAGGCTCCCGCCCTGCAACCCTCACCCACGGGGTGCTGCTTCCAGTCCAGGGCTAGGAGGTATGTCGTACGTTACAGGCAATACAACAACAGTGTCACACAGGCTGTGCATGGCGGCGGCAGGAATTTCCCTGCACCGGAGTCCCCAATCTGGTCCAGAGTTGGCCAACAGATGCCGTGTCAATCAGAATACATATATGGCCCTTTCCGTACTAATGCTTGCCAGGGTAGGGTGCATGAAGTGCAGCAGTGGATTAGCAGGCTGCAGAGCCGCAGGATCAGGCGGCCATCTTATTTTCCCTCAACAGCGCCCGTGAGGCCTTTTATTCTAATGTTAGATCGTCTCAAGCAGTTTTCTAGATCTTTGCTCTAAATCTCAAGGTTCTGCATGACCCTTGCTAATTGCTCCACCAGCTTGTCGATCTTCTTGGTATCTTCTGTGATCTCTTGTATGGCGCTCTTAGCTGCATCGGTCCGGTCCTCCAGTTTTGTTATGTCCCCTTCACCTCTTGCAATGACTTGGAGCGTTCCGCTCGAATCAAGCCCAACTGCAATTGAATGGTTTCTGATATCTTGTCCCTGCAGCACTGGCAGAGGACCTCTTGGGTAACCACTTGTGGACCCCGCCATCTCTCCAAGCTCCTTTTCTTCCAAGTGCCCCTGATCTCCCCCAGTTGATGTATCTCCATCCTTATGCCAGAGTCTTTGCAAATTTCCCTACTGAGATTTTATCGCTGACTTGGGGGCAGCCTGCGAGTCCTTCCCCTTGTTCTTGGACATGTGTGCCATAAGATCTGTTGGGGCGAGCACTGCCCCCTCCTCCTCTCCTAGGTGCCATATTGCTCTTCTTGGCCCTCCTCCGGCAACTGTTTCAGGGCATAGGGACCTCCTCACCCTGCCTCTGCATGGACCTGCCCTCAGCTGTGTGGCAAGTTTGTCACTCCCCTCTGTCCCTGCGCAGATGAGCCAAAGGGTGTCCTCCTCCTTGGGTCACCAGGTGTCACTCCTCCTGGTCATGGTGCCAAGATCAATCCTCCCTGTGCCCAAAAAGGAGGTCTCTTCCATGCCCACCACGAGTGTGGATGGGGTCTCCAGCCTACTATTTAAACTCAGCTTTGCTATAGATTGGCCTGGGAAAGCTAAGCCACCGCTAATCAGTGTCGCCTGTGCTTGCCTTGTTCCTGGTACAGGGTATAATGGCTGGGGGAGGTTGCCCCCGTGGTACATATAACTCCAAAGTCCAATGTCTACCTAAATTGGGCCTCACAGCGCCCCAAATGCAACACTGCAGGGTCTTCCTGAGTCCTGCCTACAAGGCACTGGCTTCAAGGGACATGCCGGGGCCCTCCTGCCGCTGCACTCTCCCACTTCTTACCATTACATTGCTCAGATCTGATGTTTATTGCCCCCACAGGCCTGCCTCCGCCTGCTTTCACACTTTCCAATGGCCAGAGCGCTCGCAGACCAGTGATGATTCTTCCCGGGGAGCAGTGCCCCATAGGGTCGCTGCTCTGGTTGCTTCTTAGTTTTTTTTTTACTTTGTTGCCCCTCCTGTGCCTCTTGGTCACCCTGGGAACACTGCTCAGTTCACTGCACTGAACTGACTTTATGGCCCCTCCCCAGCCTCCTAGCCGCCCCGCTGCATCACTGCTTCTGCAGCTCTGGAGGCTCCTCCTTCCGCTGTTGCTAGCCAGCAGGCAATTCCCCACTCCTCTTTACCAGCCCTGGCTGGCCACCAACGCCACCAGAGTTCCCTGCCTACTAGGCTCCTCTGCTGTCTGTCGGTTAGCATCGGCTGCACCCAGTTCCCAAGTCCCGCTGCCACACCTGGTCTTCCGGCAGGGCTTCTCTCTCACAGTGCTTGTGGTCTGCCAGTATGTCTCCCTGCTCGGTCCGCACTGACCGCGGGCACAGTGTATCTACGCTTCAATCACTGCAGAGATGTTGGCTGTGAATCAGCCGTAGTCGATAGCCTCCTGCAGTCGGGGCTGCTTCGCTTCACCTGCTTATATGAAGAAATCCCCACCTAGCGAAGGCTCAGTCAAACATTCTTTTTTGTATTAGGCCATGGGGCGTGAGAGCTCCATGATTAGAAACTCTCCCTACGGCAGCTATTTTGGAATCCGTTCATGGCAGGGAAGTTTGGCAGGAATACAGCAAAAACGCGTCTGTGGCAAGAAGGGGGGTTCCTGATTTACACCATCTTTAAATACAGGCCCTTACTGCCGAGCCTCCAGCCCCCGTGTGACTCACATCCACGCTAGAGGAAAGGACCCAACAGCCTGAGTACACCCCATGCCGGGAGCCGGAAGCACAAAGGACGTGAACACGCATCAGGGCTGTAGGTACACCCACAAGCCTCCATGGCAAACGGTGCCATAATTGAGGCCAAAGCACTCTCTCCGACTGGGAGCGCAGCAGTGAGTTCCTGACAGCTCGGCTCTTTAGGATACTTGGTTCTATCTGCAGGTCGGTTCTGACCTGTTGCTGATCTGCTGGAATGAATGCAGGACCCCGCCTCCTATCTAAAGTCAGGTGATTGCTCGCACCCAGCTCACCAATGGGAAGATCTACTCCATGCATGCACAGCAGCAGTGGTCCAATCAGGGACCACTGGGGTTCTCATGCTCTCATGCACACCAGACATCCTGACATCAGTAATGTGTATTGGGACCAGACAGTGCCAGACCACTTCCTGGGTGCATACACACGTGACATGCAGGGACCTGCTTTGTGGGCAACTGCATGCCCAACTAGATATAATCTCGGCCCTGGGAGGGCAAGGGAAAGACCAATGGACAAAACGGACAAAGGAACAGGCAAAAGACCTTGTGGCACAGCCATGTTAGCCACTCGCGACAGTCATGAACCAGATGTGTTAAACGTCGTAAGGCTTGGTAAAAAGTCATACAAATTAAAGAAAAAGCTACTGCTGCCACCCTTCTGTTCCAAGGCACATTGTACAATCACCAAAAACTCCTTAGAGGGTGTCTAGGGCCATAAAACACCATGGCCCCATTGCGTGGTACTGTAAGGTACTTTGCACAATGATAAAATGTTACCAACAAGTGGAATCAAAGTCGAAAGACCAAGAGAAGCAAGGTTTCTCAGTATTGACAGCCTCAACGACATGTCCGTGTGCCCATAACAATGAGCTAAATCCCAGTGGAGTGCAGCTGACGGATGTGGTTCACTGTATAATTTCAGGTTAGGATACAGAAACAAAACCAAAATGTTTGGGGTCCATGTGCTATAGAGGAAATGTTGCTTAAAGAGAAATCTTTCCTAACGCAACACTGTAAATCACAGCCAACATTCCTAATGCAAACTTCTGAGCATCTTCTCCAACTGCTTTTCTTTTGTATCTAACCTGCGTTTTAACCTGTTTTTTGTGTGTGATTCATCCATATTACAATGGCATTACAGCCCTTAGGACAGTTGCAGCCTGTTAGGTTCTGATTTACTTTTTTACAGATCTCTCTTTTCCCCTTGTAACGCGTGATAAGGTCATCCAGTCCTGTGTATTCCTGGAATCCTGTGACTTTTAGCTTTCCTAAATTTAAAATGGAATAGAAAAACAACAAGTCTCAGAATGCAAAAGAAAAAAGCAAGACTGTATGACATTATCATCCATCAGATGCAGATGTATCGGGCACAATTTCCAAGCAAGGTAAATAAGCTAGTGATTGTGCAGTGGGAGGATGGGGCTGAGGGTGTTTGTTCACGCACACATATCCTATACACACTTAGACCTCATTGCCTTTAATAGCCCAAAATCCCTTTCAGAGGATGCATGCTACTGCAATAAACAGATTACCTGATACCAGAACTTTCCATTGTGGTAGTTGTAGTCTTCCAATCAAGATAGGGCAGGGGGTGAAAAAAGTTACAATTATAGTCTTTTTGTTTTAACTATTTCTATAAAGGTGTATATATTTGTCAATGTCTTTATAATGATTTGTGTACCTTATACGTCATATGTTTAAATAAGAGATTTTAAGCCAAAGATTGCCACCTAGACATGGGAAGATGTGGTTAAATCCTTAAGCTCTGGACTGGTCTTAAATCCAATGTATCTAAAGAGTGTGATCCTGGCCAATTTGTTTTGTCTCGCTGTGCCTTATCTGCAGAAGTCATACTTTGAACTATAGAAGTTATGTTTTCACATCAAGTAGAGGATGATCTAATAATTAAACAGAACACATGTATGGTTGGTTCCAAGGTAACATGGACTAGTCAACCACGTACATACTAGTCCATGCACATGAACCAACCACTCACCCGGGCACAGGGTACTCAATCCTATGCCCAGGTTACTCCTCAAAATATGAGAAAAAGAAATCAAGATACTACCATGCGCTGAGGTTCAAATAGATTTTTTCATTATTATTTCATCGATACAGATATTTCCTTAAATCTTAAACTGACATCAAAGTGTGTTTGGATAACTATTAACAAAGGAATGCATTTTGTCTGATAAGAACAGAGACAGGTAATTAGACAATACAGTCTGTCTCAAAGGACCCCACTGATAAACCCAATTGCACAAACCTTACAAAAAATACCCAAAAAAAACATTACATAAACACTCAATTACATAAACCTTACACAAATACCAAAGAAAACATCACATGAACACCCAACACTAACCAATTAGTGAGCATGTGCTAATGTTTCGCCCGTTTTTTGGGCTTTGTCCAGGGAAAGTTCTTTTCACAATATTTGTGCCGATTTTTTGGGCTTTGACAAGGCAAAGTTCTTTTCACAATATTTGTTTAACATCAATTTGTATACATTTCGAGTACCGTTGTTAACATTGCTGTTTTGTTCAGCCTAATCAAACATCATTCATTTGTGTATCCTATTAATTAGTGAGCTCTCAAAATATATTCTGTAAGAGAAAAGGGAAAAGAAAGACATGGGAATAAGTGGTTGTGCAGGGTAGCTAAATTTCCAAAACCGCTATCTCATTCCATTTTACCATACCAAAATACATTAATATGGGAACATTGTTAATGGCCTGTAGCCCTGTTAGTAACTTGTGGTTCCGATTCCAAAATCACTGGTCCACACCTCCACCAGACATTCTCAAGTAGTTTTAAATTTCTGTCTAGAGAGCAGTGTTAAGTGTTATCCCTTTACCATATTTGCTGATAAATGAAATCAAACACCCCTTCTTACCTCACTATTTGAACTTGTATATATCACCCAAAATTTAAATGGCCCAATACGATCCAGACAATAATTTAAAGTCCTTTAACCTGTGATGCGATGAAGATCATGATGTGCGGTTATAGTATCTATTCAATTGAATCATTATAATTCATTTGTGTGAAATTCCTGTACCTGTTAAATTTAGTATGTTTGATTGGTCGGCAACCTTGTGTCTATGCACGTGACACCTGGTCTTCCCATTATTTTCAGACTTCCAATTTGCACTTTACTCTGAAAAATATATTTTGAGTGGATTGTGTCCTCCAACGTATTCCTCATCTTAGATGTATTCCATCCAGCTTTGCTGCTCTTAGGAAATAATTTTCGGCAGAGGGCGCCGTGCGTCGATGTCGTCGAGTCGATGGTCCCTCGAAGGCCTCCGTCAAGGGTGACGTCATCAGGTGCAAAAGTAGCACGTGTGACGCCCGTTGGCCTCAGTTCCGTTTTTCCGCAGTACGTTGCTTCGGACATTCGGCGCACTTCGAGTTCTGTCAGGAAATATAATATTACGAGAAGTAATTATGTCCTCGTCATCGACGCCGCCCACGACACCGAGATCGGGTTTTAAGAAATGCAAGTCGTGCGCCTCAAAAATGTCAATCACGGACCCGCACCACAAGTATTTGTGGTGTCTCGGGGAAGGCCACGACATGGAGGCCTGTTCGAAGTGTCAGGTGATGACGGGAAAGGCCTTGCGAGAAAGGAGAGGAAAGCTACAGGTAGGTCGGAAGGATCGGAAAGCCTCTAGCGTCGAATCGAGACCCCATGGGGAAAAATCTCCTTGACGCGAAAGGCATAGATCCAGATCTCGAAGCGATTCTCATCGCTCATTGTCTTCGTCGAAAAAGTCGAAGAAACGACGCCATAGATCTCCCTCCACCTCGTCAGACGAGTCTCCGAAAATGAAATGCCCCACAAAACATTAGTCTTCTGAAGTGTGGGAAGCATTTAGGGTCAAAATGATGGAGGTGTTTGAGAAAGCCTTGGTCCACGCCGTCTTCGAAAGCCGGCCGGGAGCGTCATCGCTCCGACACTCGCGCGCCCTCGAGCCCAGGTGATCGTAAAAGGAAGGATAGGGAACCTTCCAGGACGCCGAGCGAAAAACGCTCGAGTCGAGTCTTCCGCTCGAGGTCACCGACGCCGTCCGAGACCTTTCACACCTCGAAGGAGAAACTGTCGAAGGCCGCCTCAACGCCCTCGAAGCAGACTCTTTCGACGACCACGATGTCATCGACGCCGTTGATGCCTTTATCGACGTCGACACCGAAACCCTCAGCGCCAGGCTCCAACCAAGCCAGGGCAGCCAGAAAAAGAGAAGGAAAAAGTTAAAAAACATGTAATTCCTTCAGAGCCTGGTACTACACCTCTTCCTCCTCCTCTCCCAGAGAAGGTTTTCAAGCCTCTCCCTAGAAAGGAGTTTTTCAAATCCTTGACCTCAATTTTTGAGGAACAGGAGAAATCTGAGGAGGAAAATGTACCTTTTGGATTAGAGTATGGCACCCCAAATGTCCCAGAATGCTTGATCTCAGAAGAAAGCAGAATGAGGGATTTGGTGGAGTCTTTGCACAATGCAAGTGGCATTGACACCTCTCCTGAGAATGACTTCGGTAGACCAGATCCAGAAGAGCATGCCAGTCCATTTTACCGTCAGTTAATAACCAAGGTGGTAGATTACTTGAGATGGGCTAGACCACCAGCCCAATTCGTCCAGGACGATTTAACAGACATATTGGACCATGGTCCCACTGAAGACCCAGTACTACCTTTTCATGTAGCCTTACAAAACAGGATGGCCAAGAATTGGGAAACTCTGGATTCTATTCCTCCGGTAAATAAATCCCTCGCATCAAAATACCGGCCAGCCAGTAGCGACCCCGGCTATCTGTCAAAACATCCAACTCCCGAGAGTTTGGTCATACAGGCAGCCACAGCTTCCAACAAACTTGCGTACCCGTCTATCCCTCCAGACAGGGACGATAAGCGTGTGGATGGTTGGGCACGGAAGGTATTTTCAGCCGGGAGCATGGCATTAAAATCTGCCAACTCCACATGTGCCTTGGCAACATTTTCGTACACTCTATGGGAGTGCATTGCAATGGCGGCGGAGCACATACCACAAGGGGAAGAAAGGGAAGGTTTCCTAGCCATCGTTAGAGATGGAAAGGAGGCCATGCAGGAATCCCTTCAATCTGGATTGGACACTGCGGATAGTGTAAGCAGGTCCATGGGCACTAGCACGGTAATGCGCAGGTTTGCGTGGTTACGGAAGTCGGGTTTTGCACCGGACGTACAGAACCGCCTCCTGAACATGCCCTTTGACGGGTCTCACCTTATTGGCAACAATGCTGACGAGAGCCTTGAGAGGTTGCAGACCTCAAAAGCAGCGGCAAAATCCTTAGGAGCTGCTATTAGGCAACCTCAGCCTTTTCGTGCGCAAGGGCAATCATGGAGGGGACGATCCTATCGTTACTACACCTCATACGGGAAGACGAGAGGAATGGCCAGTCAAAGGGGCCAAAGAAAGGCCACTCGTGGTGTACGAGGAAAACATGCTAAACCAGCTCCAGCTGCAGCCTCTTTGCCATCAGCAGCTGCAACATCCGCCACAAAACCACTTTGAGGACTTGCACCACAAAACACCTGTAGGAGGCAGGCTGTCGCAGCATCTGCAAGAATGGCGAGCCATTACTTCAGATGTTTGGGCTCTAGAAATAATAGCCCAAGGCTATTGCCTTCCTTTTCTAAAGCAACCTCAAAGCAATCCACCAGGGAGACACCCGTTGAAACTTTCAAACCCGCTCCTACAGCAGGAAGTTCTAACCCTGCTGGAGAAAGGTGCTATAGAACCAGTACCTGCAGCGGAGAGGAACAAGGGTTGGCACTCCCCGTATTTTTTGATCCCCAAAAAGGACAGAGGACTGAGACCCATCTTGGACTTAAGAAACTTGAACAAGTTCCTCAGGAAGGACAAGTTCAAGATGGTTACCCTTTCTCAGATCCTTCAGGCCCTTCAACTCCAGGACTGGTTGGTGTCATTGGACCTCCAGGATGCTTATTTTCATGTGCCGATTCATCTCAAACACAGAAAATACCTGAGGTTCGTAGTTGGCGACTCACACTATCAGTTTCGAGTCCTGCCATTCGGGTTGACCTCCTCCCCGAGGGTCTTCACCAACTTAATGGTAGTGGTGGCAGCGCACCTCAGGAGAGGGGGGATTCATGTTTACCCCTATCTGGACGATTGGTTGATCAGAGCGCGCACTGCCGAGCAAGCACAGGATCATCTGAAAGTCACCTGCCACTTCCTCCACAAACTGGGCTTCTCCCTCAATTTCAAGAAGTCACAGATGACTCCTTCCCAACAGCTTCAGTGCATAGGAGCTGTATTAGACAAGTCCTTGGGAAAGAGCTTGCCTCCCAAGTCGAGGGCTCAAGACATTCTTCAGATGGTTTCCAAATTCCAAAATTCCCAAAATCTCCAGGCTTACGACTTTTTAAGGTTGCTCGGCCTCATGGCATCCTGCATTTTTCTGGTGCCAGAGGCACGCTTGAGGATGAGATCCCTTCAATGGGCCCTAAAGACTCAGTGGTCCCAGTTCTCGGGTCAAATGACAGATCTTCTTCAGATTCCGAACAAGGTCAGACAAGACCTTTTATGATGGACCTGTATGGAGAACATTCTAAAAGGAGAACCCTTTTGGCAACCATGGCCGGAGATCACAGTAGTGACGGACGCCTCACTCCTGGGGTGGGGAGCTCATGCCAACGATTTGACAATCAGCGGTCGTTGGTCTCCATCGGAGTCCAAACTACATATCAACCTTTTAGAGCTGAGGGCAATCAGACTAGCGCTGAAGGCCTTCCTGCCATCTGTCAGGGGAAAGAATGTCCTGATAATGACAGACAACACAGTGGCCATGCACTACCTAAACAAAAGAGGAGACGTGGGGTCACTACCCCTGTGCAGAGAGGCAATGCAGCTCTGGTATTGGGCGATTCAGGAGGGAATCTCTTTAACGGCAATTCATCTAGCCGGGTGTTAGGCAGAAACCTGTGCAGTTCCCTTTGGGAACACTGCAAAAGATTTAGGACTGCAGGTGTTAGCAGTAAACCCACTTGGTAGCAGTCTGTACCACCCAGGTTTACCTGGTAGCTGTGGCTGAGCAGTCAGACTTCCCTCAAGAAGAGTTAGGCAGTATGCAAAGTATACACAATAGGTACTCAGACACAATAGCACAAGCAAACACTGACCAGAGCTTTGGTATCAAAGTATGTAATTATTTATTTAAAAACACAGTGTTTGAAACACTCCAGCACTCTTATTGTAAAACACTCTAAACACAGTTACTATTATGATATATACAACCCTTATTCCTTATCAGACAAGTCTTAGTTAACACCACTTATTTCCAGACAGAGGTGAGCGCTTAACTATAGATGGCACTCCAATAAGTTCATGAAAAAGGGAGGGAAAAAGACAGAATATGTGAAGATACACCACTCTAAGATTTAGGAACACTTTTAGCAAGGCAGAAGAGCAAAAGTCACTGGTGAGCCAAAGTCCATAGGCTCGGCCCACTCTTAGAGAGAGCAGAGCACAAATGCGCCCAAGATCACACAGTTACACTAAGCTTTGAAAGTCTTGCAGAGAGTTCGAAAAGAGTTTAGAGAGGCTCAGAAAATTTTAGCCAGGGTGTCCCAGGCTAACCCAGGTTTGATGGCCGGGGGGCTAAATCTACCCCGTACAGTCGGTGGCAAGGGAAGCCAGGCGGAACACGGTATCTTAAGTGGGAAGGATCCTCCAGCGGTGGCAGTTGTTCCTGGCAGCGGGTGCAGGTCGCGGCGTCGTCCAGGGGAAGAGAAGATCTCGACTTGGAGGAAAGATGAAGGTCATTGCACTGCCAGGGAAGAAACCAGCCGCAGAGTTTTCCGGTTAAAGGTATTACCCTTTATTTCGCGGTCGTGGTAAAACGTGGTGTTCCGGTTGCCAGGGTGCTTGGCAGAGGCAAGGCGGCCACGAGATGCGTCAGGAAGGCGAAAATACGGTGAAACTGGTTATCCCCACCAGTCAAAGGAAGAAGACTCTCCAGCGGGAGATCTCCTCTGTCGTTGGGAAAAGTGGTGAGACGGTTCAGCAGGGCTCCACCGGTGGTGTCGCCGTAGCAGGTCGGCTCAGCTTCTCCCTCGTCGGATTCTTAGGTCCTATGGCGACTTCTGAAGTTCCAGTCCCCAAAGCCCTGCTTTTATGCAGAAAACCCCCATTCACTCAGCCTAGTTGTCACTCAATCATGCTAAGTGGTGAGCCGGCCGGCTCACCACTTGGGCCAATCAGGACGGAGTGCGACTTGATTTGCCTAGGCAACTCAGTCCAGGGTGCCTAAATCCCCCTCCACACCTCCTAAGTACCCCAGACAGAGTGGCACCACTTTGGAGGGCTTCTGTGGAGAAGCCAGCCAAAAAAGTGGAACAAAGGGCTCGACTTGGGTTGGAGTCACAGAAGAGAACACAAACGCCATTTTAGAACCGAGTTTTGGCAAAAAATACCAACCGGAGAATTAATAATAATTAAATAAACCGGCGGTATGTTCAATTCTATCGTAATTAAATAAATAAAGATAGTAGCCACGAACAATGGGAAAATCCCATAGAGAAATATTTGCGGTTGAATATAAAAAGTAGTATCCACTGCCACCAGCCAAAACTCGATCAGGGGGGACGGAGACGTGCCCCCTCGACTAACAGACCCCGGGGCAATCGAATTGCCCCGGCCAGTACGTCCACAATATGATGGTTTGTACTGGTTCTGTTCAGAATTCAAGACTAGTAAAGTCAATGGTGACTTTACATGCCCTGGGAGACAGTAGTCAGTCCCAGGGTATGGAGTCTATACTGGGGGTCACTATGACACCCCTGTGTTACTGCACTGAGGGTGCTGTGTAACACACATCACAAAAAACACATGAAGCCCTATGGAGTAAAAGACCCCATAGCCCATTAAACACATCTAGAGTCAAAGGAATACACTCAAATCATGTCCAAGAGTGAGGGTAAAAGAGTCTCACTCTTGGCAGGAGAAAAAAATAAACCCCAAAAATCCAGCAAAGCTGCTTGGGGACTCACTAGGTTAGGAAATTCAGCCTAAACAGAGAATTCTCCCTAAGACCGGGAACAGAATATGACGGCAGATACTCTGAGCAGGCAGAGCACGGTATCCCACGAATGGGAACTGGCTCAGGAAGTCATTCAAGAGATCTTCGCCCTTTGGGGAACCCCTCAAGTGGACCTGTTTGCAACCGGAATCAACCGAAAATGCAAAAGGTATTGCTCAAGTGAATTTCCCCCGATAGGAGCCCTCGGGGACGCGTTCATGGTGGAGTGGAATTTCCCACTATTGTACGCGTTCCCTCCGATTCCCGTCATTCCTCAGGTCATCAGGAGTCTGAGAAGGTTTCGGAGCCGCATGATCCTAATTGCCCCGTATTGGGCCAGGAGAACGTGGTACCCGGACCTTCTAGACATGTCCATCTGTCCTTCAGTACGTCTTCCTCAGAGAGAGAACCTCTCTCAAATGGAATGTCAGGTTCTCCATCTAGAGGTCAAAACGCTCAACCTTCATGCTTGGTATCTGAAAGGCTGAGATACAGGGATTGGAACCTTCCAGATGACGTTATGGAGGTGTTGCTTTCGGCAAGAAGGCCAGCAACAAAGTCTCTATACCGTTGCCGTTGGAAAACGTTTTGCAACTGGTGCAGAGAAAAGAATGTTGATCCTTTTCTGTGTTCTATTCCGGAAGTATTATCTTTCCTTCTGACCGTAGCACATAGAGGTCTGAATATCGGAACAATAAAAGGTTACCTTGTGGCGCTTTCCATCTTCAAGCGCTCATCGGAAGAATGCTCCTACTTCAAAATTCCTTTGATAACACAATTCATAAAAGGTCTCACTAATGTGTTTCCTCCTCCCCCTTTTCAAGTACCGATTTGGGATCTAAATTTGGTATTAAAATTCTTAATGTGTGCCCCTTTTGAGCCTATGCACACGTGTCCATTAAGGTTATTAACATGGAAAACAGCCTTTTTAGTTGCTCTAACATCAGAAAGAAGAGTGAGCGAATTGCAGGCACTATCTTCTGGTCCACCCTATACCGTGTTCCATGAGGACAGAGTTGTGTTGAGGGTTAAACCATCATTTTTACCGAAGGTAATATCTGATTTTCATTTAAATCAGAAAATTGTTTTACCCTAATTCTATCCTCCACCTCATCCTTCTAAGGAGGAAGAAAGACTACAGAGACTGGACCATAAAAGAGCTTTAAGCTTTTACATCTCTAGGCTTTCTAGACTTAGAGTGGACAACCAGTTGTTTATTGGCTACACTGGAAGAAAACTTTGTCAATCAGTAACAAAACAAACAATTTCACGCTGGATCGTGCTTTGAATTTCAGAATGCTACAGACTAGCACAAAAAGACCCACCAGAAGGGTTAAGAGCTCATTCCACCAGAGGCATAGCCTCTTCCACGGACCTTCAAAGAGGTGTCCCTATAAGGTCCATTTGAGAAGCAGCAACTTGGTCTTCGCTTCACACCTTCTCAAAATTCTATAACCTGGATGCTTCCCAGTCTAGGGAATTAACTTTTGGAAAAGCAGTGCTTTATTCTGCCATCTAAAGGCATTTAAAAAAAAAAAAAGAAAAAAAATTCTGACCCCTCCTCCAGAGGAACTATGCAAAATACTGCTTTGGGGGCCTATCTAAGATGAGCAATACGTTAGAGGACACAATCCACTCGAAGAACAAGTTACTTCTTACCTGGTAAGGTTCTTTCGATTGGATGTTCCTCCAACGTATTCCTCATCGCCCTCCCAACCTACCCCCTGTAGCTTTTTTCCGGGTTATTGCCATTGCAAGATCTCGCAAGGCTGATACCTGTCTGCCGGCACAATCTACAAAAAGAGTACAAGATCACAGATACAAAAGAGGGGAAAAACAGAACTGAGGCCTACGGGCGCCGCACGTGCTACTTATACACCCGATGACGTCACTGTTACGAAGGGTACACGTGGATGGTCATTGTGGCGCCGCTGGTGCTACATGCCTTCGATTCATAACGTTACTCCCAAGATGGCGCCGTACGCACAGGGTGTCGGGCCATGGTTCCCGCAGTTACCTGAGGATACTCTGCCCACATATCGGGAGGACAGTACATCAGCAACCTGAACGGAAGCCGCAGTGCGTTGCCACTGCCTTTAGTAGTTAAGCTCTGTAAGTTATCGTCTGGGAAACCCTCAATCCAGTTATTTCGATATCTTGCTCTCTACACAATTACTATACTAACCCTCTCTTCCAATCCCTATTTTCCTTCCAGACAAGCACCACCCGCCCAATTCCGTGTGAGCCGAACGGAAACTGCTACACCGGCAGACTCGGCAAGCCTTAGCATTTACGACATAGTAGGTCTTGTTCCTTTCTGTCTTCTTTTCAATCGCTTCACACAATAGGGCTATAGTGTCATAACCTCTCCTCACTTTCTTCAATACCATTCAGATAACCGCCTGCACTCTGACTTCAATTCCCAGCATACACTTCCACTCTTCTAATTTGAGTAGTACCATATCGCAACTCGGTAGGTGGGGAACAAAACAGTCCGCTCTTCCAACAGTCACATCCGTAATATCTACATACACTTACCTTCTTTCTTTATTTGTCTTTAAAGCTCCCGCGACCCGCTGAGCTCTCCCGGTACTCATCTCCGGATTCCTGATACAACTTCTTCCACTATCCGGAAGCGCTACTACAGCGAAACAACGGCAATATCAGCTCTTACGACAGAGACTCCCGATCCACGCTCACAAGCCACACAGGGATTTTTCCCCTTACAAGGGTTTCCCTGCGACATCCTCTGTTTTCCGTGTCGGTGGCAAGGAGAGGGTTAAGTAGGTGAAGTCTCTATCTCTGCACGTCATTTCCGAAGACCAGGTAGGACTCTACTTTGTTTCGTTGTTATTGTGGGGTAAACACTGAGTGGTAAACCAGTTCTCTGAGAATCTTGTTATATCGTGACAGTCACCCTCGACGGAGGCCTTCGAGGGACCATCGACTCGACGACATCGACGCACGGCGCCCTCTGCCCAAATTTTTTTCCGAAGAGCAGCAAAGCTGGATGGAATACATCTAAGATGAGGAATACGTTGGAGGAACATCCAATCGAATGAACGTTACCAGGTAAGAAGTAACTTGTTCATCACATGAACTAAAAAATATTTTTCCCAAGGTCATATCAGTACCACAATTCATATTTAAACTTATCATTGATAGTCAAATTTCCCATATAACATGAGGCTTTACTTAGTTGCCCATATTCTGAGTTGCAATATGGCTCAATTCAACACATGATTACAATGTGCCTAAGGATGGACAATCATGATCAGTGTGTGCATTAGAAAGACTTGGAAGATATTTGAAACTCAGTGGCAGTATCTACCAACATAACATGCAGAGGAATTCCTCTCATTGCTTCATAACTCACCAGAGACTCTGCACACTGTTTCAGCTTGTTTTGACATCTCGTCCTGTGTTGAGGAACGCCACTGCCATATTGTTTTCCCCTTTAGTAACGTCATGCTTGTGACGTCCCAGGACGCGTTGAAGTCACACGTATCATGACGTCATTGTGTCGCGGCGTCACTCCGCTATTGTTTATGGTTGTGCATCGGTATGAGATTGTCTCTCACCCATGAATTATTTAGACCAAATTCAGGCCCTGTATCGTATTAGGAATATGATTAAGGTATCAGGGACCTTCTCTTACTCAAGTTATTATGTAGTATAATGCTATTGACATACTCTACTATGAAGCAAATATATGTATAGTGTTTGCGTGCTTTTATACACTCTTTTATATTGATATCTCCTAATTCCCATTTGCCATTGATGTAATGTTAATCTCCTAATTCACAGTTGCCATTGAAATTATGATATCACCCAATCTTCAGATACCATTGGTATTATGTTAAAGCCATACTACGCACAGTATAACTGTATATGTAGAGAATCTAACACATTGGTTTGAATACACCAACACTTACAGGACTTGTTTTAAATGTAGCACATCAATTGCCACTTGTGTAATTGAGCTATTACTTCACTGAGAACGATTTGTATTAACACAGACATTGAAATTTGCAAAAGTTTTTATTCTAGTGGTTTGTAATGTCTTAAAGGTTACAATTCTCGTGACCTGATTCTAGTAATGGTCTAATATTTATATCCAGCTAGAGGTGCTGACCAGTAACACTGGAAAACAGTCACACAAGACGTAGTATGCAGTATCTATACTTTCTAAAGGTATCCACTTGTTTCTATGCACTCGCATGCAATGTCATTTAGAAAATCATGAGTGGAGTGAGTTTACTTAGCAGTCCCGCTGGTTCCGCCATCGCGGGGCACCGGAAACAAGGAAGGATTATGCCTTGTCGGCCACGCGCATCCCCTCTCTGCAGAACCGGTGCCACCGCCATCATGGTAACACCGGTGGAAACGGAGCTACTGTCACCAAGGTTGGAAGTGCTTCGGCATATGCCGCGTGCATGGCGGATGTAGCGGCACCGCGGACACAGAGCCAGAAATACCGGAACCAGAAACAACATGATCACTGGGACCGGAAAGGGCCCGGGGCCCATTACAAGAATCACAATCCAATGCCAGGGAGCTTTTTTCAGTGGACCGGCGCCTCAGCACGCAGCTCCCAAGGAAGGCATTATGGGCGGAAGGTGATTGCTGTGGGAGTGACACAACGCAGTGTCAAGGACTGTCATAAGCCTGAGGATGGGCAACCTCCTTGCTGCACACCTCAGGCACTGCACAGCTACAGGTGGTGGACCATCTTCCACATCAAGCTGCTGCCCTGGGAAAAGAAGTACAGCAGTGTGCTGCATATGGATGGGATTGAGGGAGTTGGTGCAGCGGAGGTGGGAGCTGGGACACCTATGGAGACTTGTGAGTACAGAGAGTGCCCAAATGTAAAGCACACACCTGCCCACCTTGCACCTCCCCCTGTACCACCACTGCACTGAAATGGCCATAGCACTGCCCACATCGCCCAGACCCGAACCAGCACTACCATGGCCCCCCCACCTAGTCAATGTGGCGCAAATCAAGTCAGATGCCCTGCCTCCCATGCATGCCCCATACACAACCACATGACAAGGCACCACACAGTGTCCCACATCCCGACTGTGGGGGTCCCGAAACAAGGGTGCCTGTAAATTCACCGGCACACATGTCACTGGACCGGCACACACATGATGATGCCCCATTACAGTGGCTGGCAGGGCTTCAGCGCGCAACAGGCCTACTGCTGGCAGGTGCTGCGGCCTTGGCATGCTGAGTTGCCATGGAAGCACCGGCACCGTGAACAGTGTTGCCGCTGCTTCCTTGTACCCACTCCCATAGATTCCCATTGGACTCTATGGGAATGTGGATCAAGAACATTTCTGGTGTCTGAATTCCCGGCCCCTGGACTTGTAATAGGCCAGTTGCACTGGGAAGTCAGGCGCTGGTAATTGGTAATGGGTCCAGCGGCAATCCGCCTGTACCACAAGCAGATTTACCGCCAGATCCGTAATGAGGCCCAGTGTCATCTGCACACTGCATCACACCCACCCCCTGCAGGGACACCCATATACACCTGCATGGACAAACATGGGTACGGCCTTGACCATTCACCCAGGCCCCACCCAATAACCAGCATCTGTGAACACTGATGAACAACTCATAGGCCGCCTCTACAGCCAAGTAAAAAAACAGAATCCACGACTCAGACCCTGTGAATACTGACCATGAGTACTGCATGTGTGCCTGCCTTGCTGCCACTGCCACTGCCACCACAGCACAACACTGGTAGGCCTCACCTGCATGCACACATGGGCCCCATCCACCCAATGGGGAGTGCATGTCCCTTATATGACCCTGCCAGCCCTATCACGAAAACCCCACACACATCCTGGGCATGCAACCAGGTCACACATCGACTCCAGGCATGCACCGCCCGAACGCCCCCCTCAAAACATCCCAACTACCTGCACACGGGCAGACCGGCATGCCACTACCCAGAGCCAAATGCGGGGTGTACATGGTAGCAGTCCCAGCACAGCTGTGTTGCATGTGCCACCTGCACAGTGCCTGCAGCTGTGGCCACACAACACATGCATGAGTTTGACATACCATGCAGCACTGTATGCCCCCACAAAGTAATGCTGCACAAACACCATGTTGCATTTAACTATACAATTGTTAGCCAGGCAGGTCACTGACATCATGCCTTTCATTGACCCACAGGAACATCATCTGACACGGACGGTGGCCAACCTGAGACATCGAGGGGCACCGGACGTGCAAGCCGTACGTCAGAACACCTGTCAACGTCCCGTGGCAGTACATCTTGCAGTGTGCACATGACAACTGCCACTGTGCACCAGGCAGCCCGTGTGGCGGATACCACAGCTGCCCCTGTGCCCAGAGAGCCCTGTGGCGGTTACCCCAGCTGGCCCTGTGCCCCAGGCAGCCCCTTTGGTGGACACCCCAGCTGCGATGGACCACCTGGCATTATCCACAGTAGCACAGGCACACACAAGTGGAACGGCATGGGGACGTGCACCACCCCCACCCCAGCTGCCCGACTACATGCCACTGACACCAGTGATGGGGATGCAGCTGGAGACGCTGGACTTCACACGGGGGACGACATCGATCACACCCCGGATGTGGGTGAGACATTCAGCCCCATGAGCCTATCAAGCCCACAGCGCTCACCCTACCCCTCTGTCCGGGAAATGAATGCGCGTCTCAGAAGTGTGGATGAGCGTCAGGACACCCTCACTGCCTTGGTGCAGCAGCACCTGAAGGAGTCCTGCCTCATGAGGGAAAGCAATCGTGCCATTGGGCGGCTAGTTGCCCGTGCACTTGGGTGGACAACTGCGGCCTCTGTACATTTGGCTAGGAGGGTCCGTGAGGGTAATAGCATCCAGTCCACTATTGCTGAAATAATGGCACTGGCCCTCCAGGCATGCATGGCCCAAATTGCCAGCGACCACACACTGCTGGCCTCCACCAGCTTCGCGCCTGTGAGCTTCGAGCCAGGCAGCCCTAGAAGGCAATCCATGCGCCTGTCTGGCACGGCACACAAGTACAAACATACCGCCAAGCCTGGGCGCAAATAGGGTGTAACCATGGACATGGCAAGGATCACACATGGGCATAAGACATTTGCACCACATGTGAGTAGTTAGGGAGGGGCAGGGTAAATTGGGGAGGGGGAGGGGTTTGATAGTTGGGAGTGATAGTTGGGGAGGGGGAGGGCAAGTTGGTGAGGGTTAGTTGGGGAGGGGGGTTTATAGTTGGGAGTGATAGTTGGGGAGGGGGAGGGGGAGGATAAGTTGGGGAGGGGGAAGGTAAGTTGGGGAGGGGGGTTGATAGTTGGGAGTGATAGATGGGGAGGGTAAGTTGGGGAGGGTGTTAAAGGTCCACCTGCTGTTAAAATGCTTAATTTACAATACACTTGGTTCTACATATAAATCACAACTGGACATTCAGTTTCTGCGCGAGTTTGAAGTGTTTAATAGAATATGCTCCAAATTCGTGCCACCAGTTGTTCACCATGAGCTTGTGAGTAGTGTTCAAAAGAAGTTGTGTGTCAGTGCATCATGTGCATGTTGTCCATCCATGGCCTCCGGGCGGGGTCGCAATGGCGTCCCGTCATCATTGCCATCCCCATCCTCCTCCTCAGCAGGGTCCATGTCCGGGGGCAGTGCAATGTTGCATCTAATACACATATTGTGCAGCATTGCACAGGCCAGGGCAATATTGCCCACCTTTATGGGGCTATACTTGAGGGATCTGCTGAGTCAGCAAAACCTTGCCTTGAGTAGTCCAAATGTCTGTTCAATAGTGCCCCATGTTACGGATATGTGCACAGTTGTAGGCCTCTTCATGCATGTTCCCTGGCTGTCTAACGGGTGTCATCGGCCATGGTGTGAGGGGGTATCCGCCATCACCTGCATGGGAGTGATAGAAGTGGGGTGGAATCGTTGTGGTGGCAATTTCATGTCAGGGAAGTGTGCATGTACCCATTTCCCACATTTACTTAGCACAAGACGTAGAACACGCCACAGATGGCCCTAGTGATTGCTGCAATGTCACATGTAATGCCATAGCCACATTCAAATGGTTGGTCACACATTTGATTGGAGAGTGTTCGGGGTGCTCATTGTCTGCAGTAATATATTGAAATGGCCTTGAATGCTTCTACGTGTTTGTTTTGCTGGTATGGAAGCAAGGGTGCGTGTGTGTCTACTAGGAGCCTCGTACCTTGTACGGTGCTAACAATCTGCCTACCGCACCTGCAGCGCCCATGAGGCCTGACACTGCTGTGCGCTGCTGACCTGGTAGGCAGTGTGCTCACAGGAGCACCAGCAACTTTTTTAACAGTGCCAAACCTCCCATGTCCATATGCCCATTGCGTACTATGGCACTCCATGGTAAGGGGGACTTGCAATTTACTGGCACCTGGCTTCCTGTGCCACAGCAACCTGTAAGGGCCCTGTGGCAACGGGAAGCCAGGTACATGTAAGGTGTCTGGTGTTCGGCACAACCCAGGCAGGGGCATGGTCGGGCTTCCCGCAGACCTTCGGATGTGGCCCATATGCGTGTTCGCTTTGATGTCGCTCACATATTGATGCTGAGTCCCACTGCATTATTGCTTCATGTTGTGTGTTTTGCTTGCTTCACAATGCTATTCTACACTACACAGAGGTCATGCATTGGTCATTCTACTCACCCAACAGCCAGGTGCGCTCTCTGATGTGCCGTGCCATGTACCCTGGCAACGTGGAGTTCCGCAAGATGATTGAGTCGTGGGTGGATCCTGGAAACCGTGCACAACAATGGGTGATGAGGTATTCAGCATCACAGACCATCGGCACATTGGGGGAGTGAAATTGTTTGCGGTTTCTATACACTGCCTCAATGGCATGTCTGGCCACCAACTCCACATGGGTGCAATCTAACGCACTAATGCAATTGGGTATGCCTGCCAGGGCATGGAAGGCCAATTTTGTGGCATTAACCTGGGCAGGGGTTCGGGGTAGGGCGATGTGGTCTGCCACATGGGGTGGCAGTGTATCCAGTACCTGGATCAAGACCCTTGAAAAATACAGTTGTGACAGCCCGTGCAGCTCACCCAGGGTTGTTGGTATGGTTGCAAGGAAGTGCAATACCGACACTACCTTCAGCATCGGGGGGATTGCAGTCTATATATTTATCAGGCTGCAGATGTCATCATGAATGAGGGTGACAATTGATGTCATGGTCTCCTGTCAAGCCGGTACAAGGTGTGGATTTGGCTTGGGGTCAGGTTCCAGGGCGAGGCCCTAATGGGGGTATTGGTGGTTACCTACGGGGTGCTACCTGCTGGCCATTGATGTTATGCATGGCCAACTGGTTCCTCATACGCCTCCGGCACCTACGCCACCTCCTCTGCCTCTCTGCCTCTCTGCTGCTTCCTCCTCAATCCCTCCTTGCAGGTTCCCCAGCCCAATTGCTGCTACAGCGACAGCCAGCATGGTTGTGTTAGGAGGTGGGTTGGGTGTGGTCCTTCTGTACATTCAGTGGTCAATGGTGTGCAGCTGGGCTAATTTTGGACACCTGTGGCCTGCTTAGCAGCATGGTTGTGTTGGGAGGGTGGTTTGGTGTGGGTGTGGTCCTTTTGTACATTCACAGTGGTCAATGGTGTGCGTCCGGCGACCCATTCCTCAGTTTACGGTCACGGTGCTGCCGGATGCGGTGGCGCCACAGGTGTCACTTTGTGGTAACTGTGCGACTCTGAATGTGCCGGTCTGGAAAACGGTATTGGTACGGTGCTACCGGCACCACTCTTTTCGGGACTGGCATACTTTTAATGAGGCCCAATGTCTGTGTTAATACAAATCGTTCTCAGTGAAGTAATAGCTCAGTTACACAAGTGGCAATTGATGTGCTACGTTTAAAACAAGTACTAGTATGTGTTGGTGTATCCAAACCAATGTGTTAGATTCTCTACATATACAGTTTTACTGTGCGTAGTATGGCTTTAACATAATATCAATGGCAACTGGGAATTAGGAGATTAACATAATATCAACGACAACTGGGAATTAGGGGATATCAATATAAAAGAGCGTATAAAAGCACGCAAACACTATACATATATTTTCTTCATATTAGGGTATGTCATTAGTATTACACTACATAATAACTCCATTAAGAGAAGGTCCCTGGTACCTTAATTATATTCCCAACACGATACGGGGCCAGAATTTGGTCTAAATAATTCATGGGTTCGCGACAGCTGCATACTGATGCGCGGCCATAAACAATAGCGGAGTGACGCGGGGACGCAATAACATCATGATACGTGTGACGTCACCACGTCCAGGGACATCACAAGTGTGATGTTACTTAAGGGAAAACAATATGGCAGTGGCGTTCCTGAACACAGGACAAGAAGTCAGAACAAGCGGAAAAAAAGCGCAGAATCTCTGGTGAGTTATGAAGCAATGAGAGGAATTCCTCTGCACGGTATGTTGGTAGATACTGTCACTGAGTTTCAAATAGCTTGCAAGTCTTTCTAATGCAGACAGTGATCATGACTGTCCATCCTTAGTCACATTGTAATTATGTGTTGAATTGATCCATAGTGTAACTCAGAATATGGTTAACTAAGAAAGCCTCATGTTATGTGGCAAACTTACTATCAATGATAAGATTAAATATGCATTGTGGTACTGATATGACCTTGGGAAAAATACTTTTTAGTTCATGTGTTATATATTTTTCACAGATTAAAGTTGTGGTCGGCGTCGATGACGAGGACATAATTACTTACTTCTAATATTACTTACTTATAATATTACTTCTCGTAATATTATATTTCCTGACAGAACTCGAAGTGCGCCGAATGTCCGAAGCAACGTACTGCGGAAAAACGGAACTGAGGCCAACGGGCGTCACACGTGCTACTTATACACCTGATGACGTCACCCTTGACGGAGGCCTTCGAGGGACCATAGACTCGACGACATTGACGCACGGCGCCCTCTGCCGAAAATTATTTCCGAAGAGCAGCAAAGCAGATGGAATACATTTAAGATGAGGAATACGTTGGAGGACGCAATCCACTCGAAATATATTTTTCACAGAGTAAAGTGCAAATTGGAAGTATGAAAATAATGGAAAGACCAGGTATCATGCGCATAGACGCAAGGTTGCAGACCAATCAAACACACTAAATTTAACAGGTTACAGGAATTTCACACAAATGAACTATAATTATTCAATTGAATAAATACTATAACCGCTCATCATGATCTTCATCACATTACAGGTTAAAGGACTTTAAGTCATGGTCTGGATCATAGCGGACCATTTAAATTTCAGGTGATACATACATGTTCAAATAGTGAGGTAAGAAGGGGTGTTTACAAACTCTTAATTTGATTTATCAGCTTAGCAAATACAGTAAAGGGATAACACTTAACACTGCCCTCTAGACAGAAAATTCAAACTACTTGAGCATGTCTGGCGGAGGTGTGGACCAGTGATGTTGGATTGGGAACCACAAGTTAGTAACAGGGCTACAGGCCATTAACAATGTTCCCTTATGAATGTATTTTGGTATGGTAAAATGGAATGAGATAGCGGTTTTGGAAATGTAGTTACCCTGCACAACCACTTACTCCCATGTCTTTCTTTTCCCTTTTCTCTTACAGAATATATTCTGAGAGCTCACTAATGAATAGGATTGTCATGTGCTGCTTGCCGTGGAGACTGTGGTCCCGAGTACGGCTATCACCCGCCATTAGTGACTCCATCATGTTTTCCCATACAGCGTGAGTGGCGGTCTAGTGTTGCGGCTACAGCGTCCAGGGAGGCTTATTAGCCACGCCCCCCGTGGGCGCTGTGCATTGCAACCTGGTTCGGTCAGCCCTCGGCTGCTGCTGCCTGTTTTTCTTCGTTGCCACAACGCTGTAGTTTTCCTTCTTTCCTGTCTGTTGTGTCTTTTTTTGCGGGT
This sequence comes from Ambystoma mexicanum, assembly GCF_040938575.1. Classification (NCBI taxonomy): domain Eukaryota; kingdom Metazoa; phylum Chordata; class Amphibia; order Caudata; family Ambystomatidae; genus Ambystoma; species Ambystoma mexicanum. Next base: position 129,624,304 of record NC_090922.1, read on the forward strand.
AACCCTCTCTTCTTCCCTCTGCTTTCGCTTGCGGTACTCCTCCGGGTACGCCGCTTACCTTGTTTCCGCTTTGCTTCCTGCGGGGATGCCTGTCTCTCTCTTTCCGCACCGCCTTCCCTTACGGAGCGCGGTTTTCTCGCTTCTTCCACTTCTCGCTGCCTCTCTCTCTGTTTTGCTGCCATTCATTTTTTCTCCATTTTTCTCGCTTTTACTCTCCTCAGCTTCTGACTCCTCTCTGTTTGAACGCACGCTGTGCTGATGTTCAGTGATTCATTGCTTACTTGGTTACGCACTTTGGGTACTCACTCAACATTTATCCCCGGGAAGCCTGCGGAGCCCATCTTCCACTCTGCACCAGAACGGCCGGATCTTCAGTATCTGCTACTCTGCAGTTCGGGCTTTTTTGTGCCTGAATAGGCTTTTTCCCCGTATTGTCCCTCTCGGGAGAGGAGTCACAGGTTGTGCTGTTTGACAGCATTTCACTGTGGCTTCCTTCCGGGAGAGAGACGTTTTCACTGAAATAAAAGAAAGAAAGAAGGATTACCGAGCCCGAAGACCCTTGCCATTTCCAACTTCAGACTTTAGTCTGTCAGGGGAGGAGGAGGAGGGATGTCAGGGACTTTGAGAGGTTAAACCTCAACGGGTTGACAGTTTGCAATGCCAGAACAAAGGATGGCAACCGCTGAATAGTTACAGGAAATGGTATCAGCCGTCCAGAACCTCTCAGTGGAGGTACAAACATTAAGAACAGAAAATAATGTGCTAAAACAGATGGTTACGGCTCGTGAACCAAGACAAGTCGATTTGCCACCCATGGCACTCCCCTCTGAGAAATATGATGGCACTCCAAAGAGATTGAAGGAGTTTCTGGATGCTTATAGTATTCATTTCACTTTTCGGCCTAACACTTTCGCTACAGACCACTCTCGTGTGAGGTTTGTGATCTCAAATATGTCAGGAAATGCCTTAGCTTGGGCAACTCCCCTGGTGACCGGAGATGATCCGGTTCTCCGAGATTACGAGGCTTGTCACAAGGCTAAAACAGAATTTTGAAAGGCCTGAGATCACCTTTGCAGCCTGTGAAGGCCTACTGGATGTGCGCCAAGGGCAGTCGGATGTCCTCACGTATATATCAGCTTTCAAGCGATTAGCCACGGAGACAGGATGGCCTAAACAATCAAAATCTTTTATATTCCTGCGAGGCCTCCGGGAAGACATAAAAGATGAGTTGACAAGATCCCCTCGACCAGCATCTTTTTCTGAGCTATTGGCAGCCTCCTTACAGATTAAACATAGGCTCCAAGAAAGAAGACAAGAGAAACGACGATTCCATAATCCTGCTCTTTCCGTGGCTTTCCCTCCTCCTTCATAACCTGCTCCGACCAGAACAGAAGAACCCATGCAAATTGGTACCACTTGTCCATCATTAACCCCCAAAGAACAAAGAAGACGGAGAGAACTGGGGCTATGTGCCTATTGTGGTTCCGACCAGCATCAGATACGGAATTGCACAGAAATCCCCTCCCGCAGGTCGGGAAACGAGAACCCTCTGTCCTAGGAGGGACGGGATACCGAGGGGTTACGTCCAGTCCCTATTTTTCCTCATCTGTTGGTCCGACTAATCCATCAGAGGATTCTCGACTCATGGTACTTAAAGTTCTACTTACTGTAGATCAACGTAAAATAGAGGCTTTGGCCCTCTTGGACTGTGGTGCAGCGGGTACTTTCATCGACACAATATGGGCCGACAAGGTAGGCCTACGCAGAATTGAACGCAAGGAAGATCAGAAGGTTGAAGGCAGTCCTCTCAGCTCCGGACCCATCACACAAACTACAGAACATTTGAAGTTGTCCATACAACATTCCGAACAGATCCAGTTCGATATCATCCATGCAGCACACTTTCCATTAATATTAGGCATAGCATGGTTAAGGAAGCACAATCCTCGGATCGACTGGTCTATCAATAATCTAAGTTTCGATTCAGAGTTCTGCCGAAGGTATTGTTTACAGGATTTGTTGTACCTGGAGGCAAAGGCACATATCATTCCACTGGTCAGTACGGTTGGGGTACATTCTCTCCCATTGGACGTATCTGCCTTCGAAATGGTATTCGGTGAAAAGACCCCCCTGGAGCTACCACCACACAGACCAGAAGACTGCGCCATAGATCTATTACCTAATGTGCTGGTTCCTTTTGGTAGGATGTTTTCTTTGTCCCAGGTGGAAAGGAAGGCCCTCCGCCTATATTTGGATGAAAATCTACAAAATTGACTTATACGTCTGTCTAAATCCCCAGCTGAGACACCAATGTTTTTTATTCCCAAAAGCGATTCCTTTGATCTTTGACCCTGTATCGATTACCGAGGGTTAAACAAAGTGACCATTCGGGATCGCTCGCTATCCTATGCCCCTCATTACAGACATCTTGGAGGCGGTGCAGGGCGCTAACATCTTCACTAAACTGGATCTTCGCAGTGCTTAACATTTGTTAAGGATCCGTTCAGGTGATGAATGGAAGACTGCGTTCAGAACCTCTTTCGGCTTGTACGAGTATCACGTGATCCCATTTGGGTTTGTCAATTCCCCATGCTGTGTTTCAGCGGTTTATGGACCGTGTGTTCTCAGATCTCATGTTTTTATTAGTGATTGTGTATCTGGATGATATCCTGATATTCTCCAAAGACCAATGACAACATAAAACCCACCTATCAGAAGTTCTCAATCGTCTGAAGAAACATCGGCTCCGTCCCAAAAAAGAGAAATGTCTGTTTGGGGTCAGATCGGTACCCAATCTAGGGTATATATTATCATCTCAAGGCATCCAGATGAATAACAGAAAGACAGAAGCCATTCTGAGCTGGCGCCCTCCCACATCTATCAAGGAGGTACAGAGGTTCCTGGGGATGGCTAATTTCTATAGACGCTTCTTCCCCTCCTTTTCAGAAGTGGTTTTACCTATCACCCGCCTGTTGAAGAAATCCTCCTCTCCCTGTGTCTGGGATTCCAATGCCAAAGAGAGCTTTATACATCTCAAAGAACTGGTTTGCAGTGCTCCCATCTTGCGCCATCCCGATCAAAGCAAACCATTCATACTAGAAACTGATGCCTCTGCCGAAGCCGTTGGAGCAGTGTTATTGCAAGTACAAGACCACGAGGAACACCCGATAGCTTATCTGTCAAGGACACTCACAGTAAGTCAACAGAATTATTTGGTAATTGAGCGGGAACTCCTTGCCATGAAGATGGCCTGTGAGGAATGGAGACACTTATTACAAGGAAGTAATCACCCATTTACCATACGAACGGACCATAAGAATCTGCAATTGCTCCAAACCATAGAATGTTTAAATTCACGTCAATCTTGTTGGGTTCACATTTTTGCTCAGTACGACTTCCAGATCACTTTCATTCCAGGTAGCCAGAACACTCTGGCAGATGCTCTATCTCGCAACGGAGTGTCACCAGGTTCTCGTCACCAACCTTTCGAAAGACTCTTTCCAAGAAACAGAGTGTTGGTCTAAGTGACAAGCTTCCTCTAACAGGTTAAGGAGGCTATGATTATGACAGTGCACGGAGAAGAAAGGGAGAGGCTCGCAGAAAAATATGGGCTATTATTCTATGATCGACGGTTGTATATATCTACAGACTCTCTCCATCACCAGGTTCTGACTTGGTGTCATGATCACAAAACTGCTGGCCATCGCGGTCAATCAGGCACTTTAGATCTTATCCAAAGATCTTTCTACTGGCCCGGGTTACGGTCTGATGTTAAAAAGTACATGCAGTCCTGCAAGGTTTGCAACAGCAGTAAATACTGCATCACCAAGCCTTTAGGCCTGCTTGAACAAGGTTCACTAATTTTACGCTC